>NC_068276.1:24298552-24927163 GCF_025860055.1 Xyrauchen texanus
AAACGAGGTGCTCTCGTTAGCGACGAACGAAATGAAAACGTATTTCAGGAAGTGTTGGCCGCACAGCTGAGACACGGCTACCACCAGACCTACCAACAGTGAAGGGAAAAGTAAAAAAATAAATAAAAGTGACTACAGAACCATAAGTGGAAGTGGTTCGACCAAATGGACACTATCTAGACCGGCGAGCAATGGGAGGGAGAGTGCTCTGGACACATCTTTGGCTGGAGTCCAAGATGGAGGATGGTACGTTAACTCTATACTCTGCTTGAAAGCTTCACTTTATTTAGTTGACCAGCTACTGGAAAACTTGGTTATGAAACATCCAGGCCAATTTAACTGTTGCACCTGTGTAAAATCAACATGCAACAACTGCTTTATGCAGCACAATAAGCTAGTAGCTAACAGCTAATGGTTGTGTTATTGTTTATTGTTTTGTGTCGCGTTTAAGATGATGTCACAGCAGTACAGGAGGCGCAACTATGACAATCATCATAATCCCACCCACTTTGAGGCGGCACTAAACAGCAGTGGAAAAGCAAACACAGAAAGAGTAGAGTCGAGTCGAACCGAACCATAACGTGCAGTGGAAAAGTGCCAAAACACCATTGCCAGTCAGAGAATTGGTGTTATTGTACAAGGGCTTCATCTAGGTCATCGGAGAAGGAATTCCCCATAGCGCCCGCTTATTGGTGCAATTGTCTCATTCCCTTCATCTCAGGGAACCAAGGTTACATGCATAACTGGAGACGTTTCCATATCTGGATTAACCGTGCATGCTTACGTAGTAATTAGGCCTATATTTGTTAAAAGGGTTTTCATTCACAGAAGGCTACATGCAGCCAATTAGGCAAAGAAATGTGAGATGCAAAGGCTTCATGAAACAATTATTGGAAAGAAATTAACCGGGTGTATCCAGATACCAGCATTAAAAAATAAAGTTTTCACTCATATCTTGGAAAAATACTGTTTGTTTTCTGTCTAAATTTTTGTTCTTTGAACTGTTGTAGTCCCTGGTTATTAGAGCAATTGTTCACCAAAATATGACAATTCTGTCACCATCTACTCACACATATTGTTCCACAAATGTTTGACATTCTTTCTTCAGTGGAACACAGGAGATGTTTTAATTTCAGTTTTTTTTATACAATGAAAGTGAAAGGTGACTGAGACTGTCGTCCTGACAAACATCACCTTTTGTGTTCACTGAAGAAAGAAAGTAATTCGGGTTGATGAACGATTTTTCCTTTTTGGGTGAACTCATCTTCAACAACATTTAATACAAGTTCGACAACATTTGTGGCATAATATTGATTACCATAAATAATAATTTTGACTTCCTTTTTTTTTTTTAAAAAAGCAAAAATCTACTGTTACAGTGAGGTACTTACAATGGAAGTGAATGGGGCCAATCTGTAAACGTTAAAATAATCACTGTAGCCATAAGACATAAACAGTATACATGTTAACATAATTTCATATAGGCCTGTCCAATTTTACAACTTTGTTGCCATGACGATGTAGCTGTAAAGTCTACTACAAAAATGACCACAAAATGACGATTTAAAAAACTTTACGTCTCAAACAATACACAGCAATACAGTTTTAACCAAGAAGCTCTAAAATAGGTTTTAACAGACGAATTCATTTAAGTGATTTCATAAAATTATAAGCTTCACATTTCTACTTTTAACCCCTCCAACATTTGGCCCCATTCACTTCCATTGTAAGTGCCTCACTGTCACTGTATTTTGCTGAATATTTTATGAATCGCTATTTTGCGTTACACCTGTATACAGGCACAAAGACGGACACCAATCAGGGTCCTTTAGCGCTTCTGCATTGTGAAGACGAAACTCGCGGAGCTGCTGGTGGAGTTGCCGGGGAGCGTCTGTTTTAGGCACAGAAAATTATATCTAGGCACATTAAAATCCGACAGCATACAAATACAAATATCTCTTTCACTACACTAAAAGTAAAGGTAAGACGTCGTTATCACAAAAATTGCCCCTGTCCTGCGTCCACAAAAGAAATGTCCAGCTCGAGCTAGCGGCTAACTCACACAATCCGCTAACAGAGACGATCTTAAGTTTGATGCTGTAAAACTCTTTTGTTATTTGATGTTTACTTAATGTGTTATGAGACAATTGATAGCTCAGTCCCGCTATTGTGTAAATCAATACGTTCAGCCAATATAGATGAAGACGACTGACCATATGATCAAGGGAAATATTTGAGTCTGCTAGACTTTAAAAACATCAAAATGTCCTAACATGATCTCCATGGTTATGTGCAGCACGTTTTCGTTCTGTCCCAGTGAAGATCAGTGACAGTGAGTCGGGATAGGTCAGAATTCATGGAAAGAATTAATCTGGCAAAATGGGGGTTTCAGTTTCTTCTGTAGGGAAAGCTGATAGACCTTTGTTAGGTGTCTGGATTAAAAATGCAGGTGTAGACTTTAACCAAGATATTATAATAATTAATAATAAAGTGATCTTTACTATGTATTTGTGTTCTTATGCTGTTTAGGTGAAGGTGTGATCTCTTTACAACCGATCAAGTGGATATCTGTCTCTGTATTTGGGTTTCATATCTGTGCCAAACTTTCTCTCTACAGATGCCATCAGTGACCACAGGCGACAATGCTGTTCACTCCTCCAGTCCAGATTTGGGCTCTGCGCCATCTGAAGCCCTTAAACAAGTTCTTGGTGTAATTGACAAGAAGGTTCGCAACATGGAAAAAAAAAAGGTAACATTACAAGACATAGCCTGAGATATGGAATGACGTAAGACTTGTATGTGTTGACACATGCTAATTGAGATCTGTGTTAGAAACTAGTAATGACATCTGAAACTTTTCATACCAACCTCTATAAATAAATCTGACAGACTAAATGGAACTAGCATCCTATTAGGACTGTGTTGCCCAGGATCTATTCCCTTGGGGACTGAGCACTTTTAATGCAATTTATTTGTTCTTTTAAGCATTATATTTTAATACATTGATGGTGGTACCGGTTTGGTTTAAAGAATCACGCGATGTTTTACATTATTAGACTGACACAGAAAAACACAGTCTGCGCCACAATCATCATTTCTAATACCTTTCATGTGACATTTTGTAGTGGAATACATGTTACCAATTAAATTAAAGATATACTGTTATTGTAATTTAAATTGAAAGATATACAGCCTTAAAGTGTCTTGACAGCATTGAGTCTTTGTAATTTGTGAAGTATGTGGAAATGTTTAATGAAAGAAAATCAGACATTTACATTAGTGTCACTGTTTTTCAAGAACTCAAACCAATTATAAAAAGTGGAAATTTACTACTCAGTGGTATTGCACCATATGACTGATATGCTCACATGGGTTTGGTGTACAGTTTACATTTTATATGCATTTGAAAATAGGTTTTCACTCATTACTCTTAATATGACCCAATTTCTCTGTTAAGAGCAAGCTGGATGATTACCAGACAAGGAAGAATAAAGGAGAACGGCTCAACCAGGATCAGCTGGTACGTTTCTCCAGTCGCTACTCAATCAAGTATTACATCAGATGTTGTTTTATGAATTAAATGTATTTACTTTTATGTGTGATGTTTGTAGGAGGCTTTGTCTAAAGCGCAGGAGGTGGCTCACAACTTGGAGTTTGCTCGTGAGCTGCAGAAGAGTTTCATGGCTTTAAATGCAGAGGTATGTTCTTTTTCACTGGTGTTATTGCTGAAATCAATGAAGTTAAAAGTTCATCACTCTTTGTTTGTATAGTGATTTATATTTGTATAAAATTTAAATATGTGATTTTTGATAATGTTGTGACTGATTGGTCTGACTGTTTTAACCTCCTGAGACCCCCACATGACTGCTGTGTGCATTTTCCATTTCACTTTTTGATTTGTAACCAACCGCAAAAATTGCAGAGCAAATAGTTTTGCTAAAAGTTGATGTACACATATGTGGACAGCAGGACTAAGCTATGTCAGATTTTTTTTCATCAAATTGTTTGTTTCCAGGAGTGTTGGTTATTCATGTTTTTGAGGCTTTACAGCTGATTTTCTATAAAGCTGAATAAAGTGATCCAGACATCATCTGCAGCCTGAAACTAAACTTTTGGTCTGATGTTGTTATTGAATGCACTTGGCTGAATAGAAAGTTATAGGATGCTCACTTGCTCGCTATTTAGTGAATGACTTAACATCCAGTGTGCTGTCTGTCTGCACTGGTCTCAAGACAATTTGAAATGCACATTATTTTTATCGTGACTCCATATAAAGCCTCTAAAAGCTAAGATAAGCATTTGGATGAATACATTGATTCTCAGTGTGAATGCAGAGTAAACATATAGGAATGCATTTACTAATGTTAATGAGTAGAACTGTTTGTACAGTGATAATGTAAAATTTAACAATATTTATATTTAAATAAAGCGAAATGACCCACACAGCTTAGTTCAAAATTACTATGTTTTTTTATTTTCCATCTTTTGAGGGAATAAGGTACCATTTTCCACATATGTTTATCAGCACCTTGACGCGAAAAAAATGTATTAATTTTTTAAAGCGCCATATCAAACGAAACTATAGATGATACTCTTTACCCCCAAACATGTTTAAATGAAAAATATTAAAGACCATTTTTACCAGAGGCACTTTTGTTGGCTCTGTGCCTGTAGAAGCCCCTCATGGAAATAGATGTCATGCTGTTGTCACATGATGTGGTGCACCAGAAGTTTAACCCCTAAAAGAAAATGTAGTGTTGTGAACCGTATTCAGTCATAAATCAATTATTTTAAATCATACGTTGCATATAGTGAAGCCAAAATGCAAAGTTCACACATGTGGACACGGGGTCACACAAGGTTAATTATGTCTTTTGAGTACCAGTTGTTGAAACATAATAAACACGCTGTCTTCAAATGATCTGTCTCACAGTATTGTATTTGAAAACTACAACATTACAAAAAATAAAACATGTTTTGAACATATACGGAAAAGGAAGTATTGTACTCTGTCTCCAAAAAATGGTATCGAGGCATCCCTAGTCTCATCTCAACCTCAGTCTCATTTGAACTCCAGCTTTTAGTCTTTAGTTCATCCTTTAGTCTCAGTCTCATCTCGACTTCAGCATTTTTGCTTCAGTTTCTACTAGTCTTTTTTTTTACCAGTACATATTTTAACTATGGCCGTTTGTTCTTTTTGTAGATCCAGAAAACTGTGAAAAAGGCGGCACGACGGGAGCAATTGAAGAGGGAAGAGGCAGAGCGCAAGCGATTGAAGGCGGTGCTGGAGGTGCAGTACCTTCTGGACCAGCTCGGGGAGGAAAGTGTGAGGGGTGACCTGACTCAGTCCAGTGGGGAAGCCCCCCTGCTTACAGAGTCAGAACTCACTGCCTTGGACGAGTTCTACAAACTGATTGGCCCTGAACGGGATTTTAGCGTAAGGTGAGGGCATAGGGAGACAGCTTCCTTCGGCTCTCCATGTAAAACTACAGGTTTCAAACTCTTATGTTTAGTTTA
Organism: Xyrauchen texanus; assembly: GCF_025860055.1. NCBI lineage: Eukaryota > Metazoa > Chordata > Actinopteri > Cypriniformes > Catostomidae > Xyrauchen > Xyrauchen texanus. The sequence continues at coordinate 24,304,070 of NC_068276.1, forward strand.
TTTGTGTTGACAAAAAATATATTGAGTGCATTTATTCCAGGTTGGCTGAGCAGTTTGAGGAAGCATCCATGCATTTGTGGGAGTTGTTGGAAGGAAGGGATAAAGCTGTGGCTGGAACCACATGTAAGTTACTTTCAGTGAAGTACATAAAATCTGTAATCAAACCAAAGTATGCTCTCCAGTCTTCAGTCAGCCGGAATGTCTATAGGACCGTCCCACACGTGGCCTCCTGGTTGCACTTGCCATAGCTTTTGAAAGCTGTGCTCTGTCTCGGGCCCATGAGGGTCAGCAGTGTTTCATGCTGACTAGTGGCCCACGTCAGCAGCTGGGCAGGCAGACAGCGGTGGGCACAAAAACACTTTGCTGGAGATTTCAATGATGGACATGGCTTGCGCTCTCCCCATTATACTGCCCTAAGAAGGTAAAACTAGGCGGTAACAATGCCAACCCTAAAGCTGAGAAAAATGACTTAAAAAATTATTTTGTAGTTGCTGCCATTTTCACACTGGCATAGGTGAGCCAAACCTGTCTGTCACAGTACAGATCTTAGTCTAAATCTGGCATCACACTAGCAGACTCAAAACAACTCTATTTTGGCAGAGCGTGTCACACTTGCAGACTGTTTTGAGACACACTTGCCGGTGAAGAATGGTGGAGGGATGACAGACATACAAACTCACCACAACTCAGCTCTCTGCTGTTCCCTGTCATGTGGAGCTTGCCAAAGTAACAAGAGTACCGCATGAGCACAATTAGTATTGAAATGTGATATAGGATGCGATTCATAAAATAAGTTTACCTTGTGAAAGTGTGTTATTGCCACTGATATGTAATGTAGAACTGGATTGCTCATGATGTCAAAAAAGTGAAGCCACTGCGCCAGCATATTGCTATGCCACAACATTCCAATGTCCCTATTGACTTTACAGGAAATCATCTCATTTTAGCGAGTAAACATTAGTCATTCAATAACCGATTTTATATCTGAAATCTGCATGTAAATCCCTATAACATCCTACACATTTAAATATTTATTTAAAGTTGGCAATTTTTCCTGTTTCTTTGAGCCTGAGCGAGTTATATAGATCTATATCAAACAATATCCACATCTAACAAACTTAATCTGTAAACAGATCAGCTGAATGTGAACAAGTTCATTGAAACTGAGGTAAGATACAAATAGACATTTTCAGACTTATTTATTGGAATCATTGAAGTGTTTGTTCAGAGTTACCTGTTTTATGTTTTCATCAAAAAGTGCCTTGTTCTCACGGTTACTTAAAAAGAGCACACACTCTCTCTCTCCCTCTATTATGCACTGCAGGCACGCAAAGCAAAGGTAGTTAAAATTAAACTAATACACTTAGTTTAAATGGCAAACGATTTATGACTATAGAGAGCACTTAAATATGAAAAGAAGCAAATCCCAGGCATTTAAAGTGATTTAGAAATCCCTGTCTGACTTTTGTAAAGTCCTGTTCGGGGGTAAGGACGTGTTGTCACCATAAACAACCAGATATTACAGCGTTTCCTACATTTGGTGATTGTTGTGCTGCATTGATGGGCTGAACACTGGGTCAGGTGAATGCTCTGACATTGCGATCCGCATATTTTTTCTTTCTCTTAACGAATATTATCCAGAATGAGCAAATTAAACATGATTGTCACTAGAGGATGAAATGCAACTGTTGTATCCGGAGGTCAGAGACTGTGAAACGGGGGCTTTGTCGCATCTCAGTCATTGATGCTCTATAACAGTTTGGCCTTACCAAGATGGCCGATCGAACACTTCTGGTGGCTTCATCTCCTGCTGGCAGTTTACCGTTGTGTCAGCGATCCAGTTCTATATATACAGTGCTGTGAAAAAGTATTTGTATTCGCCTTTTCCTGATTTCTTCTATTTTTGAAACTCACCTTTATTTCATACATGAGAAACCTGAGGAAAAAGGGTTTCAAGACATTGAATATTATAAAATTGCTGGCAAATCAAAATGGGGAGCTGACTTCACTGTGCTTTAACGACTTTACAGAGTGCTAGTCAGATCCCGGCTAGACTATGCATGCTTTGTATATGGCTCAGCAAGAAAGTCGTTCATTCAAGTTCTGGATACCTTACATCACCAAGGACTACGACTGGCTTTAGGAGCATTCAGAACCTCTCCTATTCAGAGTCTTTTCACAGAAGCCAGAGAAACTTCACTCCAGAACAGACGTTTGAATTTGGCAATTCAATATACAGTAAAACTGAAGGCAAACCAAAGCAATCCAGTTTACCAGACAGTTTTTCACCCTGAACATTCTTTCTTGTATGAAGCCAGACCCGGATATATCTGACCTTTTGGAATGAGGATGAAACATTATCTAGAAAACCTGGATATCAATTTGGACAACTTAACCCAAGCTCATGTTTGCCCTATACCACCGTGGGATCTGAAAAGTCCAAATATCATTTTGATAATGACCCAGCACAAAAAGACAGACACACCCTAATGAGTACCACCAGCAGTTTTTTATAAGATGTGCTTTTCCTCTCCATAAACCTGTTTTCACTGCTGGATTATTGGAGATCAACACTAAGGAATCTGTATTCCTGGACAATGCTCCATCTTTACTGCTGACGCTCCTGCGCTAGTACTCATGGAGGAATTTGGAAGGCCAGCCACTTCTGGGAAGGTTCACTACTATGCCAGATTTTCTCCATATGGAGATAATGACCCTCACTGTGGTTCTTTGGCGTCCTAGAGCCTTTGAAATAGCTTTGTAACCCTTCCCAGACTGATGTATTTCAGTCACCTTTTTCCCCATCATTTCTGAAATTTCTTTCATCCTTGGCATAGTGTGCTACTGTGTGAGACCTGTTAGCCAACTTGGTGCTGCTGAAAAAGTTTTATTTAGGTGTTGATTTGATTGAGCAGGACTGGCAGTAATCAGGCCTGGGTTTGTCTAGTCCAGCTGAATCACATTATGAATGCAGTTTCATAGATTTGGGGATTTAGTAACTAAGTGGGCAAATACTTTTTCATGCAGGCCCAGTTGGTATTGGATAACTTTTTTACTGCAATAAATAACATTATCATTTAAAAACAGTATTTTGTGTTTACTCAGGTTGCCATTGTTTTGTTAGATTTTGTTAATTTTTTTTAAACAATTTAGTATGAGATATACACACAAACAGAGGAAATCGTGATGGGCAAATACTTTTTCACAGTGCTGTATATCAGTAGTTATTGCGTATGTATTCCCTCGAGGCTTGCCTTAGAACATTTACAGTGCATCCGGAAAGTATTCACAGCGCTTCACTTTTTATTCCAAAATGGATTAAATTCATTATTTTCCTCAAAATTCTACAAACAATACCCCATAATGACAAAGTGAAAGAAGTTTGTTTGAAATTAAAAAAAAAAAAAAAAAAAAAAAAATCACATGTACATAAGTATTCACAGCCTTTGCTCAATACTTTGTTGAAGCACCTTTGGCACCAATTACAGCCTCAAGTATTTTTGTGTATGATGCTACAAGCATGTCACATCGATTTTTGGGCAGTTTCTCCCATTCTTCTTTGCAGGACCTCTCAAGCTCCATCAGGTTGGATGGGGAGCATCGGTGCACAGCCATTTTCAGATCTTTCCAGAGATGTTCAATCAGGTTCAAGTCTGGGCTCTGGCTGGGCCACTCAAGGACATTCACAGAGTTTTCCCATAGCCACTCCTTTGTTGTCTTGGCTGTGTGCTTAGGGTCGTTGTCCTGTTGGAAGATGAACCTTCAACCCAGTCTGAGGTCCAGAGCGGTGCCTGATTTCATCCAGACATGACGCTTGCCATTCAGGCCAAAGAGTTCAATATTTGTTTCATCAGACCAGATCATTTTGTTTCTCATGGTCAGAGTCCTTCAGGTGCCTTTTGGTAAACTCCAGGTGGGCTGTCATGTACCATTTACTGAGGAGTGGCTTCCATCTGGCCACTCTACCATACAGGCCTGATTGGTGGAGTGCTGTAGAGATTGTTGTTCTTCTGGAAGGTTCTCTTCTCTCGACAGAGAAACACTGGAGCTCTGTCAGAGTGACCATCAGGTTCTTGGTCAGCTCCCTGACTAAGGCCATTCTCACCCGATCGCTCAGTTTGGCAGGGCGGCCAGCTCTAGGAAGAGTCCTGTTGGTTCCAAACTTCCAATTAAGGATGATGGAGCCACTGTGCTCATTGGGACCTTCAATGCTGCAGACATTTTTCTGTACCCTTCCCCAGATCTGCGCCTCGATACAATACTCTCTCGGAGGTCTACAGACAATTCCTTGGACTTCATGGCTCGGTTTGTGCTCTGACATGCACTGTTAACTGTGGGACTTTATATAGACAGGTGTGTGCCTTTCCAAATCATGTCTAATCAACTAAATTTATCACAGGTGGACTCCAATCAAGTTGTAGAAACACCTCAAGGATGATCCGTGGAAATGGGATGCACCTGAGCTCAATTTTGAGTGTCATGGCAAAGGCTGTGAATACTTATGTACATGTGATTTTTTTTAAAAAAAATATATTTTTTATATAAATTTACAAAGATTTAAAACAAACTTCTTTCATGTTGTCATTATGGGGTATTGTTTGTAGAATTTGTAGGAAAATAATGAATTTAATAAATTTTGGAATAAGGCTGTAACATAACAAAATGTGGAAAAAGTGATGCGCTGTGAATACTTTCCGGATGCACTGTACGTCCATATGCAGCTTTCAATGAGTAAAGAAATTATGTTCAATAAAAACACTGTTGTGTAATTTCATGTCATTTTATTGTAGGAGAAAAATGCTTGGTTACAGAATCACTATGGATTCAGCATTTGTGATATGTAGCTGAGTGCAATAAAAATGCTCAAAGAAGCTCATTGCTTTGATTATTAACTCAGCAGTGAGTCCAGATGGTCAAGTGATTAACTACCTCCTTCTGGCAGACACTAATGCGCAATTCTCATTCTACCTGGCCGGCAATTATGTGAATGAAGCTCACACCTGATGATCACTGGATAAACGAACTAGTGTGGCTCCAACTTTAGAGACCTGATTTTGGTCATAACATGTCAATAATATGTTGTTACTACATTTTGACTTTGCGCAGCATTATCGAATTCCACTCTCAAATTCTTTTTGCTATTGAGGAAAAAGTGCAGTTGATAGAAACATATATTCTGTTTTCTAACAGACAAAGCCCTTAAGGAAACCTTGGACAAGATGCTGCTAAGTGGGTACTTTGATCGTGCTCAAACACATCAGAATGGACTGTGTGAAGAGGAGACGCAGACGGCTGCTGCAGAGTCATCGGAGAGCGAGGACCGCCCTACTGAGCCCGGTATAAACAAAACCCATCAAACCTTAGAACTTGGGGTATAATGATATATTGTGTATATCGAGATACAAAAATGTGACCATTCTCATCGTGGATTAAATTTTTTTTTTGCACAAAATAACAGTCAGATTGATCCATTTCTCTCAATTTTGACCAAGAAAAATAAACATCATGTGTTTGTCTGATGCATAATTTTTTTAAATAACCATAGACCTGTTGCAGTTTTAAATCATATATAAATGTTACTTGAAGCACAAGCCTTCATTGCCCGTTAACTATGAGGATTCAAATAGATCGCTGACTGTTGATTTTCTCTGTAACGTGAATCGTGCTTACTGCAATTATATATATATATATATATATATATATTTATTCTGGGAAGGGAATGTTTTGTCAGTGCATTCAGAACTGCAATATGATAAACATTGACGATCATCTCATATTGCTGTGTTGCGCACACACAAGCCACATCCGGCCCTTGAACCGTTTTTTTGTGGCCCACTTTATGTTGTCATCATATAAATATTTGTTGTGTTGCCGGTCTTGGCAGCAATTATCTTGTCGCAAATATTGCATCGTGCTCTGTTGGCATCGAGCCTGGTGAAATGTAGCCACACTTTTGAACTTTTCCACATCTTTTACATCTATGGGAGTTGATAGGCACACACACTACAGCCTCACATGTGAGCCGCTTCTCTTGGCATAACCGGCGTAAACTAGTGTTTTTCCTTGATGCTTAAACACAGCCAATCACCGGCACTTTTAGATTTGGGCACATCTAGTATGCTACATGCTTATCACTGACGTTGACGAGATTAACCCCTTAGGTTTAGAAATTTGGTACCGAACGACAAGACATTTTTCAATACTCCATTGTTTAGAGGCAATTCGGTCAGTGCCAAAAATGTATCGAACTCAACACCCAGCCCTACTCTGATATATGCAGCCGACAAATGCGACCTCCGGAGGACGCAACCTTCCAAATGAGACACGGCCTGACAGTCATGCACTTACCAGCTGAGGAGAGAGAAGGACAGCTTTGAAAACAGCTGGGAAGTGGAAAATGAGTCAGAAGCACAGTAGCATTTGGATGCATTTTTATATTGTAGACAATGTTAGAGCACAGTGTAGCATTTGCCAAAACAAAATCTCATATAAAGCTGGTTTTACTCACAACCTACACTGGCATATGTGAACTGTGCTCAATAATAATTTAATTAGAATAGTTTTAACACCAATCATAGTCAAACTATCGCAAGTTGTTTGACTTGAAAAAAAATACAAAACAACAGAGGCAATCGCATCTCAGCGGATGACACTCGTCTCCTCATGGAGATGGAAAAACAAAGTTCTCTCTACAGGATTTCTTGTATAAAGATTTAAATGCAAAAGAAAAGGCATTCCTCAGCTGTTTGTGTGGATGGTAAGTTTTAATTTAAAATGTAGGTGATGCTACCTTTTCACTTAAGAGAAGTACCATGTTTAAATGGTGAACTACATACCCATTGTTGTATTTGTGGTATACAGAAGCCACTGATCAGCTGCACACCGCAAACACGTCTTATGTGAAAGCACAAACCGTGCATGCTGCTTCCGCACCGTGTACGCAACGCATACGTACCGCATACATACTGCAAATGGATCATATGTGAAACGGGCCCTATATTTGAAACAAACAAAAAAACTTCCAGATGATAGCTCAAGATAATGCTGTTTGTGTTTTCACAGAGGGGTCCACTCAAGAATACACGGAAACTAATGAGGTTGAAGCAACGGAGGTGTGAATTGATATACCACCCTTTTTTATGTGCACACTTGCTGTAAATCATGATATTGTATCTTATTTTCCATATGGTTAATTAACAAACCTCTTATTTTCTATTAGTTTGTAAACCGACAGTTCATTCCAGAATCCACCTACAGCAACAGTGACCAAGAACAAGGAGGAGAGTGGAACACAAGCTCTCAGGTATGATGATGCAGCTCTTCTGTCAAAGTAGAAACTGTTTAATTAGCAGGTTTTAGCCAAATGTTGTTGTTTTTGTTTTTTAAAACTTGTTAACAAAATTACCAAGGTCAATTATTTTATGGTCAAGGAAAAATTATTGATTGAATACATAGTCATTCTGATTTCCAGGCTTGGAAAATGTATTTGTAAAATCTCCTAGTTTTCTTCTAATTTTACTCTGCTCTAAACAACCACTCACAAACGGCAATATCCAATCATTTAAATCTGTAACCTCCATGGATTTGTATTTAACAAATAAATAGAAGTCAACCCCAGCTATCTAAAACATTTTGAAAAATCCTTATCCAGTAATCAACAGAAATTCTTTGGTCAAAGTGTTGGAACCCTGGATTACGTAGTATTTGAATAAGTATTCCGTGGCTAATATTGTCGGGAAGCATCAGTATGCATTAATCTTTCAAATTGTAATGTGGCCATATGCATCATTAAAGGTGGTTTTATTAATCAGAACACTGTGTATCTTAAAGTTGCGTTGCAGGCAATTAATGTTTATTTAGTGCTGTTCACTTGTAATCAGATCACCTGAGGGGATGTTAATACCAGGTGTCTGTCTATATTTTCAAACTCCTCATGCTTTCTATTCAGACAGTGAGCTCTCTCCAGCAGCAGCAGCAGCAGCCTCCTGCAGCCATGAGCCCGGTTCTTGTCAGCTCAGAACCACACACGCTGAACACAGTCCTGGCTCCACCTGCAACAGACCCTGTGGTCAGGAAGCAGGCAGTCCAAGATCTCATGGCTCAAATGCAGGGAACCTTCAACTTCATGCAGGTAAGGAGCACAATTCCTCATTCCCCTTAATTCTTTATTTTCAAGTGCTGCACTTTTTTTTTATTCTAAATGCATTGGTGTCATGTAATGCAGGATTCCATGCTGGATTTTGAGGGACCACCTTTAGATCCTGCCATTGTGTCAGCACAACCTATGAAACCTTTGCAGATGGTCTGTCCACCAGGTTGGTATTTCTATTCTGGCTTTAATGCAGGTGTTGTTGAGTGGCAGTTATTTTACTGCAGAATTTATGTATTGCTTGATTCATTCTACTTGTTTTCATTGCTAATCTGTAGCTCACACGGTATCCAGACTCCCCCAACACAACACACTTCCTGTGCAGCCAGAACCCATGCAAGTAAGTTGCATTAAGTTGATATTTCATAGTAGTATCCTGTAGTGTGACATCTTATGGCACTTTTCCACTGCATGTTACGGTTTGACTGGACTCTACTTGCTTTACTTTTCTGAGTTTGCTTTTCCACTGCTGTTTAATGCCGCCTCAACGTGGGTGGGATTATAGGCTGATCATCGACACAAAACGATAAACAATAACACGACCGTTGGCTGTTAGCTCATTGTGCTGCATAAAGCAGTCGTTGCATGGTGATTTTACACAAGTATAACCGTTAAATTGGCCTGGTTGTTTTAGAAGCAAGCTTTCCAGTAGCTGGTAAACTAAATAAAGTGAAGCTTTCAAGCAGAGTATAGAGTTAACGTACCATCCGTAGCGTCCATTTGGTCGAACTACTTCCACATTTCCTTGATGGTTCTGTAGTCACTTTTTAAATTTTGTTTTTACTTTTCGCTACACTGTTGGTAGGTCTGGTGGTAGCCGTGTCTCAGCCATGCGGCCAACAGCTGAAACACTTCCTGAAAGACTTTTTTGTTTCATTCGTCGCTAACGAGAGGAACGTCTGAACCTCGTTTATTGACCAGGGCGTGGTTTTGCACATAGCCATTTCTTTTAACAATTCGAAAGTCATGTGAACAAATGATACTGCTATCGCTGTAGCTAACTTTAAAACTAGAGGGTTGATGTCCTGTGTCGAAAATCCAGTGACGCTGGTAGTGACGATTCTCTCTGACCAATCAGTGATTTGCAGGGTTTTGATGTCACATAGTATCGGCTCGGCTCGCTTGGAACCTCGACCGAGGTGGTACTAAAAAAAGTACCAGGTACTATCCACAGTGGAAAACCTCCAAAAAGTGAGAGTTGAGTTGTACCGTGCAGTGGAAAATCCCCATTATACTATATGTTAAAGGTGCACTCAGTAACATTTTGTTTGTCACCTTGACAGTGAAACCTAGAGGTGTGGATGCAGAATCATTCAAAATCAATAGTTTTCAGTGACAGGTGCCATCGTAGAAATTCTCTGTTCGCAATCAGCCATGATTAATTTAATCCAAGAGTTATTAAGCGAGTAGTATTCAGATAGTCACGTGATTCTGCCTCATGTAGAATAAAAGAGATTTTATAAGATTACTGATATGGCTAGAGTCTCATGTGAGTGGTCATGATTTTATGCATATGTTTCAAAATTACAATTAATTTCTATAGGAGTGAAACTTTTTAATGGGGGAAAAAATGACTCCGTACACCTTTAAAGAACTCTTTAAAACAGCATTTTTCTAAGTCATTTGTTAATTGTGTATATATATTTTTTAGGACCGCATATTAATTGAGACTGCATGGGACGTATGTACTTTTTAAAAATGTAATTATACACTGCAGGAATACTTGGGTTAAGTGAACTGCAAAAAGTTAAAGCAGATTAAAAAAGAAGTTGTGACCAGATACAAAATCTTTAAAAAGTTTTATTTTCCCTTACATGTTCATGTAAATTTTGATAACAACCCATTAGCTGCACAACATGCTTTTATACACATTTGCTGTCTGGAATTATCTAAAGTGTTCCTGAAACACTTAATTTCCCTTCCAAGGTCCCTATGGCCTCCCCTCCTAAAGAGACGTATTCCTCCACACCCCCTTTGTACCAGCCCCCTCATGCCTCTGAGCCCCGACCGCAGACAGACACCATTGACCCTCTCCAGGTAAAAGCGTGTGCCGCAGTTGTTTTGTAGATGCTGTGTGTACACTTTGGCTTAGATATGTGAGTGATATAGAATGTACACACCCTAGGTCTCCATGTCCCTGTCGTCCGAGCAGCCCCCAACCCCTTCCTCTCAGTCCCAGGTGTTTCAGCCTGTCTCCAAACCCCTTCACAGCGGCATCAATGTTAACGCAGCTCCATTCCAGTCCATGCAAGCGGTAGGCCTCAACCTGTCTACATCACTCTCTAGACTTCTATTTCTTCACAGTTTGTCTGCCCATTTTGCTTTCGTATTGTTTTTCATTATGTGTATCAGGCTTGTTTTGTTGAAAAGGATAATTAAGCTCTTTTCTACAAACATTACCCTTTGAACTTGTCTGTTGTGTTCTGCAAGCCCATTGTCTACCATTTGTGGGCTTACAGTCACACACATGACTTTGAAGTCCCATGACCTTCTGTTCAGTGGTCAGACCTTTTAAAGAGTCTATTTTGATTAGAAATGCAAGTTAATATTCTTAAATTTTTCCTCCCCTCCATTAGGTGTTCAATATGAATGCTCCAGTTCCTCCAACCAATGAGATGGACTCTCAAAAGCTTTCCAGTCAGTACCAGAGTAGTTACGGCCAGGGTTTCAGCACGCAAGGCACCCTTCCAGCTGAGCAGCAGGAAATTCCTCAGGAATCCATGCAGTCAGGTAAGAGGTGACCATTTCTAGAATTTGCTGCTAAAATTGCATCATATTACACCCGTATTGTTGTTCTGAAGGCTAGAGTATACTTTGAGGCAGTTTAACAGAGACAGACTACTGGTATTAAAATGAATAGGAGAAATTGGAAAGTCCATCTTATGTAGAAAAGGAAGTCCCACCTTACAGGTAAAAGAGCGAATTAACTTTCAGATACAGACATCGTCTGTCAGTAAACTCAAGAACATGCATGCACATTCGCTTAACAAGCCTTTTTTTTTGTGATCTGAGTCAAAGCAGCACAATTTATGATACCATTGTTGTCTGATTTTAAAAATGTTCTTTGATCGTAATCTTGCCCACTTGTTTTGGAGATTCCTGACTTTCCCCATTCAAGTAGAGACAGATGGAGCAGAATTTATGCAGATCTTTTTTTATGTGATATTCTTCAGTACGGTCAGCGCCTTATGTGTGTGCAGTAGGGTTGGGTTCCGAAAGAAACAATTCCATTCTTTAAAAAATACCTTAACAGTATAATATTTATGACTTATGGTTCCAGTGCCATTTTCCTCTGATGTGTATTTAACCATACACATTTTTATTACACCGTACTAAAATATTCTTGACAGTGTTTCAGCAGCAGCACTGCCCTTTACTGGGTCTATAGCGTAAAACCCACAGTGCTACCAGTATATTTTTAATTTCAGAACAAATGACTCTTACGAGCCGGCTCTTTTTAATCTACAGCACAAAACATATGGTGCTTCCGGTATAGTCCAATTCCCCAAAAAATGGCTTCTGAAATAATCTCATTATTTGCCAAAAGACAGCTGAGGGCAGTAAAAACAATAAGAATTGTACTTCTAGTTTCCAGATACTGTAAGTCTTCCTCTAAGTATTGAAATCATTTTTACTGTAATCGTTACTTGAAGTGTTAGGAAGAATCAAAACTAAATTCTAAATTGCTAAATTCCTTATGATGTCCATCTCTAGTGTGCAGATGACACAAACAGTCCACAGGTCTAGAAAACTGAGGTGCTCATGGACTGGTATTGACAGGTTGTGTAAGACGTAGTGGGATGTGGACTACAGAAGAATACTTTGGCCTTTAGTGTGGTTTAAAGATTGCATACTACTGTAAATTATAATTTTTTTTTTCTTCTTAGTGGTTGGCCCTTTCCATTCTCAAGACCAAGGTATTCCATCTGCAGGGGGGCACCAGTCTGCACCTCAGCAGCCCTCAGGGCAGGGCACTGGTTTTGGGCGGCCAGGTCAGTCCTTTTATAGCAACAGAGCAATGCCACGTGCTGGACCCAGAAATCCCAGAGGGGCCATGAACGGCTACCGTGGACCATCCAATGGATTCAGAGGTCAGATATGCTCTTCTCTCTATAACTTTGGCAAAATATGTCAGTCTGAAATGCATTATGTTGAAACATGTTTTCTTGCATTCTTAGGTGGATATGATGGGTATCGTGCTCCATTCCCCAACACTCCCAACACCGGATACGGGCAGACGCAGTTCAGCACTCCACGAGATTACTCCAACAGCACCTACCAACGGGTAATTACAGTAAATAAAATGTTGAAAAATGTAGTAGTTGGTAAACATGTGAAAAGTCAGATATGAAACAAAACGTGACCGTAATTGTAGATGTACTGAGTATGTAATCTGTCATGCCTCTTCTTCACAGGATGGATATCAGCAAAGCTTCAAGCGAGGAGCCACCCAGGGATCTCGAGGTTGCACTCGAGGTAATGCTCAAGTGATGCGATCCTAAAAGCTTTGGAAGACTTGTTTCTTTATGGCCACTTTGAACATTCATTTATTGAGAATGCTTTCCACAGCCCATATTTTTACTCCTGTCAGTGGTTTTGTTTTTTGGCTTATTCATTAAAGTAAGCCCGCTTTGATAGTTTTAATATACTGATGTGTTTTACACAGACTTGTGCAGAGCTGAAACTGTCAGTGTTGTGATTTTTCAGCCGGGTCCTGTTTAAAACATAGATATTCCTGTAAACTTGAAAGATTTTCATTAATTTATTTTTGTTATAAAATAAAATGCAAAAAGTTAACTGCCACTGTATTTCTAATTCATAGGAATGTTTTGATATTTTGTTGGCCTAACCCATTCCCCCATACTTGGTTCTTGCCTGTATATTGGGTACTGAAGGCATTAATAATTTTTTTTCACCCCATTTCATTTGAAGAGTTGTTCTGCTGTCCTGCCCTTTTGTATGCTCATGTCACTCCTTGAGAGAATGTTTCAATAAAGATGTGTTGCATTACCTGCTTGTCTGCCGCTGCTTTCTTTTTGCTCTCCGTGCTTTGAAAATCCTCTCACCTGTCCTTGTATCCTTTGCTAAAGGGCTGGGGTTTGACTTTGCTTCCTTTAGTCTTCTAAGGGGGAGACAACTGGCTTTTGGTCAGTTTTCTGCTTCTTCTCTTTGCTTTGCCTCTTGCATCATGTACTACATACTGCTTTTCAGCAAGGCTTACAGTGCCCTTCACTAATATTGGCACCGTTGGTAAATATGAGCCAAGAAGGCTGTGACATTTTTTTTTATTGTGCTCTTTATAAATGCTCTTTCATTCAAAATATTCACATAAATCTGTCCTATAATGGATATCAAACAATCGAAAACACGAAAAGAGATTTTTTTCAATAATGTGTGGCACAATTATTGGCACCCTTTTATTCAATGCTTTGTGCAACCTCCCTTTGCCAAGATAACACCAAATGATGTGTATTACAAAATTTTTCAAACAACTGCCACTTACAATCATACAAAGACCTTGTGGAAGAGGTCCTAGTATTTTGTATGGTGGTGACCACCTCGGGGGGAAGCCCCAATGAGGGAAATGGCCGGACCAAAAATAGTCTGTCCTGGTTTCCCTGGGGCTCCCACAATGCACCTCTTCTCGCTATCGGGCAGACCAGAGAGACTTAGCCACAGTGTGCATTAACCCATGATGGATAATGCCATAGAGCATCCGTAGGCTTGGATGGCCTGATGGGCATTATGTGGGACAAGGTCATTAATGGTCACAATTACCTTCTGCAGCATGGGTGAAGGAGAATCAGTGACTGAACACTGATATGACACCAAGTGATGTGTTTTACACCATTTTTAAAAACACCTGCCACTTACAATCATACAAAGACCTTGTGGACGAGGTCCTATTGTTTTGTATGGTGGTGCCCACCTTGGGGGTAAGCCCCAATGTGCTCAGGTTGGACCTCTCCAAGTGTTTGCCCATGCCACATTTCTTAATTTTGCTTATCACGTCATTTGTTACAAATTCACGGTTCTTCCGTTCGGTCTCGCTCTGAGCCCTGCATATTTTATCTGTGTGTGGAAACCGGATAAGCACTGTTATGCCTAGTGGGGCTGAAAATCCTGGCATGAGAAAGTTATTATAAGTTATTATATGCGAGACCACAATTAGTGGTCTCGCATCTCTTGGTTTCAGAGTAAAGCTGAGCAAGAGCAATTTAACTTCGTCCCAGAATGTCACTTTTCTGGGAATGGAGCTGAATTCCATTGCTCTCACAGTTCAAAGAGGGAGCGAGCAGGATGTATCACATTTGTCTGAGACTACAGGGCCTTATGACATCTGCCATCCAGGTTTTGCCCTTGGGGCTTTTTAGGAAGAGTGCTTTCATGAAATGGATTTTGACTTCATCTCAGCCCCCTGGCGATCTCCATTGCAATGTTACAGTGACCCGCGCTTGCACATCAGCATTGTGCCACTGGACGAGCACAGAGATTTATGCACACCGGCTGCTGCTAGGTGTGGTTATGTTACGAAAAGTCATATCTACAGATGCTTCCCTGTCCAAGTGGGGTGCTGCCCAGAAGGGCAGAACAGTGAATGTGACGTGGCCAACCAAATTATGCTCCGCTCGCATAAATGATCTAGAGCTCCCACCTTCAGATTATCTAGAGCTACCACCTTCAGGGGCATCATGTTCTAGTATGCTGCTGCTCATGTTATGGGAGAGATTTGGTCGGGATTCCATGGATATCTTCGCCTTGCGCGAAAATGGCCATTGTCCTACATTCTTCTCGCTAAAGGACAAGGAAGCTCCACTCAGTGTAAACGCACTGGAACATCCATGGCCCAATGTCCTGCTCTATGCCTTTCCCCTACTCAACTTGGTTTTTCCCACTCTAGCCAGGGTGAGAGAGCAGATCTTGACACTAATTCTCATAGCACCCAAATTACCCAAAGCACCGTGGTTTTCGGAAATGATGCCTCTCCTTTATGGCTAGCCATGCCAGCTCCGGTTACACACAGACCTCTTGTCTCAGAATGGAGAAATATACCACCCTCACCCAGACAGGGTGGCGCTATGGGCCTAGCCCGTGAGAGGCCCAACCTGAACATATTTGGGCTTCCCACCGAAGTGGTCTCCACCATATAAAATGCTAGGGCCTCATCCATGATGTTTTTGTATGATTGTAAGTGGCAGGTTTTTGAAAAATGGTGTAATACACATCATTGGTGTCATCAGTGTTCAGTCACTGATAAACTATGCTTTATACAAAACCTCTTAGACAAAGGGAAATCATATTTGACCATAAAGGTTTACCTGGCAGCCATTTCTGTTTGTCAATTTGGCTTCAATGATGCAGCAGTAGGGAAGCATACTCTCATTCGTAGATAAATGAAGGGTGCTTGCTATTTTGTGCCAGTTACTAGAAAGCTTGTTGCTGAGTGGGACCTCTCCATGGTGCTGGAAACTTTGTCGCAGCAGACTTTCGAGCATTTGGAGAATATTTCTCTAAAGTTGTTGTCTTACAAAACAGCTATACTCCTCGCATTGGCATCAGCCAGACATGTTGTGATCTGCATGCCCTATCTTTTCATTCTTCTTGTACAAGAATTTCCCAAGGCATGGAGAAGGTTTCTATTAGACCCAATCCCTGCTTTATGTTTGGGTTATAGATCCTGCTAATATTTTAAAGGATGTGTCAGACACTGCCTTTAATTAGGAGACAATTGTTTTGACTGAAAGCATCTTCCTGTGAGTGTATAGGGCAGTCAGGGAGTTGTCCATATCTTCCAATAGGTGGATCTCGAACATAAGTGCGATAGGTTATCTATTCTGTAATCTCAGTTCTCTAAAACTGAGTGGATAGATTCCCGAAGCTTGCTTCACAAGAAGCGAATGTGCTCACTGAGGAAAGTAGTGCATACAGGTCCTTTTTTGCCCTCAGATAAGGGTGGTGCCTTACAGTGGCATTGGACACGTACTCCTGTCTCTCAAGCCAGACTTGGTGCAATTGGATGTTTCTGCAGAGGTCAGGTGCGTATGCCCTTACCATAGATGGACCTCTCCACTCAATGTTTTAGAGAACTGGGATTATGAAGTAGGTAACCTATCATTTTCTATAGGGTACAGGTCAGAGGACTGGGATGGCCATTGCAGAACCTTGATTTTGTGGTCCGTGAACCATTTTTGTGTTGATTTTGATGTATGTTTTGGATCATTGTCCTGCTGAAAGATCCAACCACGTCCCATTTTAAGCTTTTTGGCAGAGGCAGTCAGGCTTTGATTAAGTATGTTGGTTGGTATTATTTTTGTTTTCTCATCTGACCATTGAACCTGGTCCCATTTGAAGTTCAAGTAGTGTTTGGTAAACTGAAGATGCTTAAGTTTGGTGTTGGATGAGAGCAGAGGCTTTTTTTTTTTAAACCCTCCCAAACAACTTGTGATGTTTGTTTGTAGTTTTTGAGGTTTTCTGACCCAAGACCCAACTAATTTCTGCAATTCTCCAGCCACTCTAACCATCCTCCTCATCGTGCGTGGACACAATATAGACACGTCGTCTTCCAGACCGATTCTTAACATATCCAGTTGATCAGAACTTCTTGCCTGATGGTGGAAATTGGCATTTTCAATGCTATAGCTATTTTCTTATAGCCACCTCCCATTTTGTAAAGCTCAAAAAAAAAAAAAATCCTGTGTTACCTTATATTAATACTAGGGGTGCCAGTAATTGCGGCAAACATGCTTTGGAAAATAATATTTTAGATTTTTTTCCCACCTTTCAGCTATTTTACTTCAATTAAAGGTTAGATTTTGTGAATATTCTGAATTAAATTTTAAAAGGATAAACAATAGACATTTTTTTTCACGGCCTTCTTTGCTCACATTTAACAAGGGTGCCAATGTTAGTGGAGGGCACTGTAACTGAGCCATAAATTTGCCTTCAATCTGGGAAACGATGACCTCCGGCATTGCTACGAATCCAGCAACAACTGATTTGATCACTTTTTTTTCCCTCTACCTTAAGTTAAATGGTCTTATATGTCCCAAAGATCAAGAGCCATTTGATGTTTTCTGAAACAAGCTGATGGGATTTTCATCTTGAAGTCTGTTTCCTCTCAATATAAAGATGGTTTAAACCCATTTGTACTAAAGTGTATTACATTCACTGTGCTTTTATTTCATATATTTCACTTTTATTCTATTATTTCATCTAGATTAGAGTAGCAAGATTGTTACAGGTAGCCTCACAGCCAAACTGTCCTGAGACAGTGGTAAGAATAGTTGAAGTTCTAGTGATCTCTGGATGTCTTTCCCATGTATCTAACTTTTTACATTTACATGTTGCATTTGTGCATTTCTAAACTTTTTGTAATTTCTGCATCATTAAAGGCACCTTCCAGAATTGCATGGAATCTGTTCACTTGAGCAGTATATCTGGATCGGCTAAAAACAATGGGAGACAAGGGGAGCATTGCTTGAAAGCATTTTGCAATTCTGTTTGTCACTAGTGATGCAGAAACTAAATGCAATTTTAAATATAGCACAATATGTGAAACACCCCATATATGTGTTGTGGTGATTGCTGAGTCCAAATTGTAATTGCCAATTAAATGATTGAATGACACAAGTTAGTTTTGAACACCGCATTGATTTTCTGATGTATTTGGGTTTCAGGACGAGGGGGACTATATCGGTCCAGCAGAGGAATGGCTGCACAACAGACCAGCTAAACCCAATATTTTTGCCGTTATCAGCCCTGTTCAGCACTCTAATCTCTTCCACCCATTGGATTCCCAAACACAACACATGCCACTCCACATCGTGTAGTTAGATGACATCTTAGTCAGCAAGGACACAATCAATGGTTTTGGGAAAACGGTATCAATGAGACTATAGCGCTCCAAGCGCTTTCTCTCAGTCGTATGCTTTTGCGTAGCCTTTAAACATTTGAGAACATGTGCCTTTGATTATGGGTGTTTTGTTTTTGATAAGGTGGATTGACAAGGTGGAAAAATTACTTGGTACATGTAGCTGGAAACCGCCACTAGATTCTGAATGTGAAGTACACCGTATACCAAAGGCACTTTGATTTTGGCCAAACATTTAGTTAATGTGAAGAATTTGTATGTACTGTATTGTAATGTGATTTTCTTTATTGGCTCAGCCAAATGGTTTACAGGAAATGCATTGTACTGTATGTGGCTGAATGACTGCTTTAGTGTATTCAAATTACTGTTGGTTAGGATTGATGCAAACAAATAAATGATTTTTGAAGGATAAGGCACTTTAACTTTTTTCCCACACTTACTGTATAAGATACAAGTAGAAATTACTCTTTCTAGCCACAGTGTACTAAATTTATTAAATGCAGAACACATCTTTTAGGTTTAGTACTTGATACAATGAAACAGAACTATTTGATAAAAAAAAAACTGATGCTTTCGACGTAACTGAATCTGCTTTACTGTACCAAAGCATTTTCAACAGATTAAACCTTTTGGTCTATTTGATACCTAGAATGTGTGGTGAAAATTCCATTAGTTGATTGGCTGAAGTAATTGAATAGTACATTTAATGCTTTGTTATCTTGTTCATAAAGCTTAAACTTTTTAGTTTTCAAATAGATGTTTTTATTGACACATCTGACTGAAGTTACACTCTCAAAATTCCCAATGTAAGCAACAGCTAAAAGTTCAGTATAGCCCTAATCAATTAAAAACAAAAAACATAAAATGTCCAGTACAATTCAACAATATTCTGATACCACAAAACTAGGTCCCATGTAGCGCTGGGTAGCCATTTCTGGGGGAAAAAACTAAAATGTGCAAAACAAATGCATTCACACAGACATCCAGTCCACTGTATTGGAAAATAAGATATCCTCAACATATGAAAAAGATAAGTTTCATAACGAAAAGAAAGTAAACATTTATATTAAACAGCAATGTCTGCATGTCCTACAATTGCATTTAAATCCAGCCAATTACCTTCTAAAATCAAAACAGCAGCACATCATCATTGACTCATACTGGGCAGGAGGTACGGTTTGTTGAAGTCTCTGTAAGCCTGGCGCTAGGTCAGTTTCTCTCACGCACAACCATTGAGCACTAAAAGCCATATGATGGTCCTATGGCACGTTGTTGTAATTGAGGGGCACCTGTGGTGGATCTTGGGGTTGGTTGTTGTGGCCTGGAGGCATCGGCTGGTTGTCTTGGGGTATATGTTGGTGTCCTTGTCCCAGATCTTGTTGATTCGCGGGTAAATTATGTTGTTCTGGAGGGATGTCTTGGTGTCCGGGTGGCAGAGGTTGGTTGTGTCCTGTAGACTCAGGAACAGCATTTCCTTCCACTGCCACAAGATAGAGAATATTGTTATATTACAAAGTACATCAAACTAAACTGCAATTAACAAAGCTTTGTACAGTTATAGGTTTAGGCAGCACAGGACATTTTTCAAATTGGTAGGTAAGAACGTATCACATTCTCAAATGTTAAATTTTCTACTAAATGTGGTTGACCTTCTGTGGTATTAACTGTCCTTGTGCACATCTGACAGAAAATTATAGTGTAAAAAATACATTACCCCCAACAGTGCTTGTGTGTTTATCTAAACCCTAATGAAACACATTAATGGCAGACCATATCAGCTAATGTGCAATATATAACTGAAACCCAACTGCGATGAAATTCAAAGTAGAGTTTGAAACTAAATGCTGGGAGTCTGCCATGTTAAAGTAGTGATCTGAAGTGGCCATTATACAAGCTCTAAATCTGAATTTGTAGTGTATGAACTAATAATCACAAATTCTGTGTATTGTGGGACCATTTGTACATATCTGAATCTCAATTTCTGGAAGGCCGAACAATGAGATTAGTCATGTAATTTGGCAGTGTAATTATGTTTGAACGGGAAAACATGATTTTAATGTTAATCACCTATTGTACAAGCCTTTGGGCACAAGAAGGTTTCAAACTAAACCCTATTAAAGCTTAAAATTCTTTGTGAAATGTTTCTTTAATCTTCTCCACAATAAATGTTCAACTGGAAAACAAGTTGGACAATCTTAGTACTCAATAAAACAATAGTCACCTTTGAAACCCTGTACATGCATTGAATAATTTCTGATTCACAAATGAAAGCGTTACTTACGATGCATCTCAGGTGGAGGCTGTACTTGATGTGTTTTTAACCGCTCCATATGCTCAACAGCCTGATAAATAAGTCACACCAAATAGGGGTTTATTTGTTTGCTTTAACCAAACCTTTTCATTAATTGAGCATATGTAAAAGACGAATGAGTTGAGATACCTGCTGCAGTTCTATTTTCTGGGCATTGAGCTGCTTCTGCTGTCTTTCCAGTTCCTCCCGCTGTTTATGAAGGTCAGCTGCTTTCTGGCTCAAGTCTTGCTCTTGCCTGGTCAACTGCTCCTCAAACTCTCTCATTTCTTCCTCAGTGTAAGCCTGGTTCTGTTCTAGAGTCTGAGGTGAAGTATTGGCCCAAGATAATTCAGAATACATTGCAACCATTCTACATAAATCCCAGTGCACACTGTACAATTTTGGACACAAGTTTGCCATCAGAAACAGATTTCGGGAATCGTAAAAGATCACTATTGATCGCTTAATGTCACATGCTCACCGACAGTCAACTACTTGCCTTGGACTCTGGAGTCGCAGTGCTACAATGTGGAAGCTCTTATGATGGCTGTCTAAAGCTGGCGTTACACTGGCAGACTCAAAATATCACTATTTTGGTTGAGGGTGTCACACATGCCGACTATTTTTTTTGAGATCTCGCTCTCTTCAGTCGGCGGTATGACAAACTTGCTGATTAAGAATGATGGAGGGGTAACAGACATACAACCTAACCACAACTCTCTCTCATTCCCTGTTACGTGGAGCTCGCCTACATAATAACAGGTATTCCGCATGAGAATAAACAATTGTAAAAGATTGATTTAGGGTGCGATTCGTGGAGTAACTTTACCATGTGAAAGTGTGCAATTTTGTACTTATCCCCTCAAGGTTTGCCGTTAAACGTGCATATCCATATGCAGCTTTCAATAAGTTAAGAAATTACGTAAAAAACGAAACCATTGATGCACCTCCGCTTTCCGATTTCATTTGTCATATTAGTGTAGAAGAAAAAATGCTGAATGGGATCACAAATGAAAATTTTCAAAAGAGCCTGTCTTGGCAGTAGAATTTTCTTTTTTTTAACCATTTTTATGTGCTTTTACGTTGTTGGAACAATAACTCAGCAGGGAGTCCCGACGGTCAAGCGATTAACCACAAATTCCCTTTTACATCCAATTGCGACACATATCAATGAGGGTATCAGAATATGTCATGATTGATTGTTCAGTCAACACTGATATTCGTGACCTCAGTTCTAAGATTATATCATACAGAGTCTGACAGAAAAGACGGCTTATGTCACACAGTTTGCCTTGGCTTTTACACAAGATCTTAGCAAAATCATATTGTGCAATCTGACAAGCAACAATAGTAAAGGACAGAGAAAAAAAAAAGTGTGCACTGACTTGTTTGTTGTTGTTTTTAGTTGCATATGTTCATGAATGGAGAGCCATGGCCTTATTACGTATTTGATAAATCTATCAATTACACTCACTTCCCAGCTGTCCGGTTCCAGAAACTCTTGTTTCTTCGTAGCAACCAGGAACTCATCTAAGGACACCAGTCTGTCTTTATTGGAGTCAACCTGTAAAGCCAGATGATTACAGATTTAGAAAACTGAGAATTTTGAGGATTTTTTTGGAGACAGATTAACAATACTTAATTTTCAGTATTCGCTGGTATGACATCTGCTTTTTTTACGTTGCAGTTTTCAGTGAGACTGATGATATAAAGATAACATGTTTACTATGTTTCAGCATCTAAAATGTCACAGAAAAAAACATAATAATAAGCAATATATAAAGGCTGTCTATCAATAAGGATTATTTTGTAAATGTCAGTGGCAGGTTCTTTTTCATGAACATAAGCATATCTGCATGTTAACATGTAGGGTTCTCTGAAATGATATATATATATATTTTTTTTTTTAATTGTTTTGTGTTATTCGAGAGCTTAATTCAAATGTATCATCAAAAGGGTGTTTAAATAATTAATTAGAACTTAAAATCAAATGAGAACAGAACAATTACTTTTCAACATAACATTGTAATATTTTTATCATATGAAGAACTTATATATATAGATCCTAACATCACAATAATTTAAGTTATTTTTGTCAAATAAAGTGTTGCACAATAGATGTGAGATTTTACTTAATATAATACAATTATTATTGATTTAATATTATTATTACTACAGTGAATATAACATAGTATAAAGCATAGAATAACTAGTAGTACAGTAGTGATATAACTATACAGTAGTGATATATTTCTGACATATTTAATTTAAATGGATCTTTTGTTTTGATCTGTTTTCAGTGTAAAAAAGTCAGCTTCACACATTCACTTTGAAACGTGCAGCACGTTTAGACAAAATTATATATTTAATTAAATTGCAGCCTTTGTAGTTTAATAATCGCACTAAGATATATATTGTGATTTTAATTTGTGCAATGACATTTGTATGTCAGACGGTATCAGAGCATTTTTACAAGTACAAGTGTGAGAGCACAGGATCGGGCCTGATACCAGAACCAGACTTCCCTAGTCACAGATCTGGCCAATCTTTCCATGGTTGCTAGATCATGCAAAGAATATGTAAATCATGATTCATGACTATTTATTTAAAAATACTTAAGTTTATTATCTAACCTCATTCATGACATGCTCCCTCATTCGCAGCCTCTCCTCCTCCATTTCCAACATGTCATCCTCTTCATTAGTTGGATCATAGATCTTCTCGAGCTGGACAAAACAAAAAAGATGATCTGTATAATATACACTGTATAAAAATAGAGCAATTTATAACTAAAATAACCACCACTTCTGTGAAGATATTTGTTATTATCATTAGGCCATTTACCTCCTTAGTGAACAAGGCTTCCAACTCTTGTTCATCAAAGAAGCCATCTCCATTCGAGTCTGCAATACAAAATGCCAAATATCATTCTCACTGCTAGTATTCAGCAGAGCTGCATGGACAGCAGTAGGCTGAAGAATGTTTTACCATGCAGGCTGAAGAATGTTTTGGGGTCAAAATCTTCCGGGTCCAGGCCATCAGCATCCTCCCACACTTCTTTCAGTTGATCCTTACTACCCTGTGGACCAAAATATCAGTGAAGCACGAACATATCATTCGGTGAATTCACTAACATCAACAGCACTTCATGTCTGCACACTTACAGGGTGATTGACTTTGGGGTGATCAGCATGTTTCTTCTTCATCTCCTCATAGTGCTCCTCCTCTTTCCTCTTGCCCTCCTCATCAAGTGTCTTCAGGTGCTCCTGTCTCTCGTGCTCCTTCATCATCTCGTACCTTTTAAATTCTTCATGCCTTTCCTTGTCGAAATTTTCCAGATCTTTTGTAGCCTATGAAGTAGGATAATAAGTGGTGTTATGACTGCTACACAATTCCTTGATAGTGCTTGAATCTTCAGCTATCTAAAGAATGTGTATGGTATTTTATTATTTTGCTTATTGAACTATTGTCTGTGGAACATGAATACATTTTCTGTCTTTTATGTAAGAAATGGCCATGGGAAATGACATTGGAGTAAGAACAAAGAGCACCATTGTGATCTATGATTGCACACATATACAGTACAAAATTCTCTTTAGATATTCTTCTACAGTGCATGTGGAAGAGTGATGAAATCCTAGAGACTGTATCAAGATATCCTTGAAACATAATTCAAACATTTTTAACCAGTCCAGTTTCACGTTATATGTGGAAAAACCCTAGTATACCATATATTCTTTCAACACAATGATATTTTGAACTTTTTTGCCTTTTTTTATGCAACACAAAATGATCATGATCAAAAATGACTGCATCCTAATTCTTGGGGGGAAAAAGTTAACTTTATGATTACAAGCAACAAATCCAATGGGAACATGCAGGCTTTCATATTATGAAGATCAAATATAACATGATGGGAGAAACATGGAAACAATACAAGTAGTGACGTACCGATTTGATGAGTCTGTCCAGATCTTCCACCTGAAATGTGTGAGGGTTCATGTGGTTTAGATATTCAAATTGTTTGAGTAAGGCCTGGTGATCTACTGCAATATCTGATAAACACAAGAGAGTACTGTCTTCAGAGAATGCTCTCAAATTATGATCCATTACATTGTAAGGACAATTCCAACCACAAGCAATTCTGGTTTTGATTCCAGTTCCAAGAAATTATTCTGGTTCCTTAACAATTCCATTAAAGGGACTGATAACAAAAAGCACTGTAACAAACCTTTATGGTAAATGGTCTGCACTTTTATAGTGCTTTTTTAACCTTAGCGGTTTTCAAAGCGCTTTACACTGTGACTCATTCACCCATACATTCACACCAATGACAGCAGAGCTGCCATGCAAGGCGCTAGCCTGCCATTGGGAGAAACTTGGGGGGACAGTGTCTTGCCCAAGGACACTTCGGCATGTGGAGTCGTTTGGGCCGGGAATCAAACCACCAACCCTGCGATTAGTGGCCAACCCGCTCTACCACCTGAGCCACAGCTAGCCCATCTTTAACTACACATTGTCATATGAACAACCAGCAAGTAATTACACTGATATAAAGATACAGTTCACCCGAAAATGAAAGTTCTCTCATAATTTACATCCCAGATGTGTACGACTTTCTTTCATCTGCAGAACACAAGCATGGGGTGGGCGATGAGACCACAATCTTACATCACGAGGAGTAATTTTACATCACAATGACAACATATATTACAATATTGTAAAAGTTTCCTGTAAAATCAATAAAAATTGGTTTATATTTATATATATATATAATATAAAATAACCATATTTTAATGCCTATTTTTGGAACTCCAGTCAGTGAATTAAATACTTTATACATTAAAACTACTTCCTCTTTATTTGGAACAAGACAAACAATGTCAAAGGAAATAAATAAATAAATATCAACCTTACCAAAATGCTAAATATAACAGTATGCCACATTTAAGTTTAACATTTTGTTAACTGTTGTTATATTATTATTATAATAAACTTTGCTCAAGAAACTTAAGATGTTATCAAAGCAATGCAACAAACAAAATAATACATAAGTAAAAAAAAATATCCAAAGAAAATAAATATCCCTTCTTGCAACATAAATAAATGACCGAATGAATGCAGAGTTCATCTTTTGGCTTTCATAATATTCTTCTTAAAATGTTAAGTGCTGGAAAACCCAGTTTGTGTTCAGCAGAAGAAAGAAAGATATACACATCTGGGATGGCATGAGAGTGAGTAAATAATGAGAGGATTTTCATGTTAGGGTGAACTTAACCTTTAAGTCTCACAGAACAAACGTACACAATGCATTAACAGTGCTTGTTTAATTTCCAGTTCCATTAGATTCTGATTGCAAGATTAGTTATAATTTATATTATGTCCAGATTTAGCCAACTGTGGAAAAGCAGGAAACATTGTCTGAGTATCTTAGAACGGTGAGCTGACCACTGTGGAAGAATGCAGATGTTCAATGCAGATGGTTTTAAATAGGGATTGGTTCTTGATTCTCAACCCAACCCTTCATACACTTAATCTTTCATGAGTTTCATGAGTCTTGTTTGGGCTTTGGGCGGGATTCGAACCGGCGTCAGTGCAATTAATGTCATATTTTTGTCTCGAAGGAAAACTACTGCCATGAAAATCTAAATGAAGCGTGTAAACAATAAATTGTAAGGGATTACTCTTCAATTTTCATGGATACATTAACAGGACCCTTTTTTAATGGACCAGCCAGTCATGAGACAGAACTGACTAATTAGAATTGAGAAACAAAACGCATCAGCATGTGTGTATAAAACCAAAAAGCAATCGATAATGCATTTAAAAGCTTTCAGGTATTATTTTAATGGCCTTTCTTACCATTCCCTCCTTCAACGCCGTGCTTGGCTTTGATCAGGGTCCTCAAACGACTGACCTCTTGCCTTTTTAGTTCGTCCAGTTTGGTTCTCACATGGTGGCTGACAAAGTCAAGCTCGTTAGCCAGCTTTCCTTGCTGAAATCAGCAGAAGTCAACGGATTAACACTGTGCGACCTTTGTTTTGCCGCTTATGCAACACAAACAGGGCCTAACTGTTTCTTACCTTTATATCTTCCATGTCTGTGTTGTGAAGCTTCTCTCTGAAATGTTGATCTTTCTCAAGGAAATCAATAACTTCCCTGAGATAACGGTCATAATGTAATCCAGTGTCCTAGACAGAGTCAGAGATATTTATTTTTGCTCTTAAGATAAACAGATATGATCATTTTGAATGCTTTCAAATGGTTGAGAACCCACCCCCCCACTAAATAAATAAACAAAGGATGCTTATGTTACAAGAATATTTGGCGATTGTCCTGACACTTATAATAACATTCATATAATTTGATACTTTAATCAAATAGCTGTTATCTTACCACACTCTGAGGTGACTCTTTGACTGCCGCCTCTGGGAGCTTCACCTTAGTTTTGTCTATACTTATTGGCACTGCCTTGACACAGGACAGCACGCTCGCCATCACAACGCAGCTGGTGAAGAGTCCCTTTAAACAGGACATCTGGAAAATAAGCACCCGCGGATGACAAATAAGACATTTGGTCATGAAACGCACTGGCTGTGTCACAAAACCAAGCGAGCTGCCTACATAGACAACATTTTTAGGCATCACTGACACTTAAGATTCGAAGCCTTTTTGGAATTAGACATTAAAAAGAATTCGAATAGAAAGAACTGGCATTTCAAATAAAACGCGTCGACGATTCAACAAAAGGCTGTCTTAAGTAGGCAGCTAAATAGCTTTTTAGACACGAGCACTGATTGGCAGCCCAGCAGTCCAATAAATCCGTTACTAAGGAAAAACAGTAACAGGCAGTTAGCGGTCCACTATATAAAAGTGACACTACAAATATATACGGTTATGCTGGGAAGCCACATTATATTACAGTACTAAGGTTGGCCAGGGTAGCTGATCTCGACACATATGGAGGCTAATTTCATTAGCTTTCCACTGGACAGCGAAACTCACCGCTGACCATTTTAAAGGCGAAAAGTTGAATGGCTGATTCTGTATGTCTGTTAAGGTGCCCGCTGCGATATTCACAATTAAATAATGGCACTTACGTTGTCAGGTGGATTTCTAGCGGGCTATCTCGGATGTTTTCTGCTTCCTTTCATTCCCGCTTGCTTCCTGACTGTCCGCTATCTCAGACTGGTGATGATGATGATGACTTGCTGGCGAGCGTTAACCGACTCGAGCAACAGGAGGAGACAGAGAGCGCGTCCATGTAGATCATGCTGGGGGTCGCTGGCTAATAATTGTTTCCTTTGAGACAAAAAGTGATCTTCCTCAAGGGAGCGCATGGGGGCTCATAATGCCAGATCATCCATTGGGCTGAATTCAAATCTCAGGATTGATTATATCTTTTAAAGATATTTGTTCACTAAATCAAATTTTTTAAATAAGTAACACCTGAATGACACTGAGAAACTTTGATAACGTTGGATTAAAATACACAATGAAGAGTTAGAACAGGAAAATTATTATTCAGACCATCGTTGGCTATCTGACGAATAGAGATTGCTAATGTGACGTCATCGTGACGTATTACCAGTGGTGAACGCAAAGCATTTTGGGAATCCGCGGCACAAACAGAAGGCGCCAGACTTGATTGCATGGAGGGAAGAACGCAGTGTTCAAGATGCCGTCTACCTGCTGTGTTATAAACTGCATTAGTCGTTCTCACGATAGAAGTGGCATAAAGCTTAAGAACGGAAAATCCTTTTATCGTTTTCCAGCGTGGAAAAATAATAGTACAAGCCATGTTTCAGAGGTGACAAAAAGTGCGACGAATGGCATGGATAGCAGCAGTAAGGAGGCCCAAATGTTATGTTGTGGGCAAATAACCAGCGTGTTTTGTTTGATTTAACCAGACCATTAGATTTGACGTTAGGCCAATGTTAACTGTTAACTAGCATGAAATGGCTAGAAAATGAGCTTAAGTTACCAATGTACTAAAGCGTAACGTTAATCATTTTTAAATGTTGTACATCTAGGCTACATAGCTATTTATTTGGTGACTGTGTTTGCAGGCAAACCTGCCTATGAAATGTTGGAGTGTGATCCTGACTGGGCCTGGGATATGTGGTGCCTTGTGAGGGGGAGGATAAGACTTTGCTGGATAAAATTGTGGTTGTGTGCTGTGCTTTGACCAATATGTGTCCAAGTATTTTTGTGAAGCCGTCGTGTTAGAATTATACACCATGCTCACATCTAATATGTAAATATATATATATATATATATATATATATATATATATATATATATATTTTTTTTCAAAAGATTTTGTAATGCCACTTCTCACATGTAATGATTTTTAGCCATCTCTGTAAATAAAATACACAAAGACTGAATGAAATTCTGCCTCCTTTATCTGTATTAAGGAAGAATTGTGCAAAATCAGTTTGGATTGCAATACACAATTACATAACTTAATTTCAGTTTCTTTACATATTTAACATGTAAATACATTTAGATGAAGACATTTATAAAGAGTCCATAGAAAAGATAACTGGAAATGTATGAGGTAGGTTGTGGGTGATAAGTCACAGACATGTACAAGCATCGCATTGCCATAACTCTTCTCTGGCTGGTGCGCTGTCCCACGCAACCTAAATGGAACCACTGTATAGGACAGTTCTGATTATCGCAAGCAACCATGTCTGCAAACATTCAGGCTGTCTGCAAAAGCACCACAACACAGCCTTTTCAGGTTGACCTCCCCTGACCAGTCACTATGCGCGTAAGAATCCAGTCCTTTGATTCCCTTTATTTTCTCGTCATATCTCGTCTTTGCCGTCAGAGACACCGTCAGAACCGCCAAGGTCCGCCTATTTTTGTTCCAACGGTTTCATGCTAATTCCCATTCTACCAGCCTTTCTGTGCTGCTTATTTAGAGCGGCCGGATTTTCTTTGAGCGCCACCTTCTGGTGAATTTGAAATGATTGAAAGTGTAAGAAAATAGATTAATTCATTAATTCATCCATTCATTATTTATTTTTTTATTATTATTATTTGTATAAAATAAATAAAAATACTTTTACGCATTTCTTATTATTTAACATTTTTAAAATAGTCATGTCTACATCAATGCTACATAATAATAATAATTATTATTATTATTGTTGTCATTATTATTATATGTTTTTCATTCATATAAAAATTAAAATATATATATTAAAAGCTCAATATTATAATAAATAAATAACCCTTAATTTTTTTAAACGAAAAAAAAAACGGGAAAATTATTTTTATATGAATGAAAAATATATAATAATAATGACAACAACAACAATAATAATAATAATTATTATTATGTAGCATTGATGTAGGTTTCTTCATAAAAATGTTTAAAGGAATGTTCTGGATTCAATACAAGTTATGCTCAATCGACAGCATTTGTGGCATAATATTGATTACCATAAAAAAATATTTTGACTCATTCATTCTTTTCTTTAAAAAAAGAAAAAGCAAAAATCAGTGTTCCATTGAGACAATTTTTGAACATTAAAATTCTCACTATTTTAAAAGTATAGCTACAAGACATAAACAATATGCGTGTAAACGGAGGGGTTGGATGGCAGGGGCAGGCAAAATACATACAAACTGTGCAGCAGTGATTTAATGTGCTGAGTACCGTGTCCGATATTAAAATCAGGGCGACACACTTTGCAAAGGGCATTATTATTATTATTATTATTATTAAGAGACATTTTTATGGTAATCAACATTATGCCACAAATGCTGATTGAACTTAACTTGAATTAAACTCCGAAACAGTCCAACTTAAAATAGGAAGTTCTATTTTACATCACTTCCGCCTCCCTTCTCCACTTCCTGTCGGAGTAGGCTCGCTCTTTCTGTCCTCGCTCTTAAAACCGCCATTATGGGTCGTATGCACGCTCCTGGGTAAGTGTTATTTTTGCCATCCAAAACAACTTTTGAGGATAATACTGCTAACCCTAAATGCAGATAGCACTGTATTACATAGTTTATGATGACAATTGGGATTAAAATGTTTATAAATAATCAGAATCTGCTTCCACGTTCTCCACCGTGATGGCACTATCACGTGTGATGTAGTGGCAGTTCTTTCTAACCGGAGCCCGACCTCACGTGAAATCTTCCGATCGCTTTCATTTGTGTGAGTAAGGCGTGAATGGTCAGCTATCATGCCAAATACATTCGCACAACGGACGCTTGTGTA
Source organism: Xyrauchen texanus (assembly GCF_025860055.1). Classification (NCBI taxonomy): domain Eukaryota; kingdom Metazoa; phylum Chordata; class Actinopteri; order Cypriniformes; family Catostomidae; genus Xyrauchen; species Xyrauchen texanus. The sequence continues at coordinate 24,334,624 of NC_068276.1, forward strand.
TCGGATGTACTTTACCGTGGCTCTGGCTATTTTTCGTGATTAGCGTTTAGTAAGTACTTGTAGGATGTTTGAGAAAATTGTAAGCCTTATTTTTATGTTTTGAGGGCTCATATCCTTTCATTCCCTACACTTTCTTAATATTACCTGCTGTTGGGTAATATGGAAACTGGATAGCTTGTTATAGTGTGAAGCACAAGCATAACAATTCTCAATTGTATGTTGTAAATGAATGTTTGTTTTGTTCTGTAAAACTGATAAAACTGTTTTTTTTATTGCATTCAGCAAGGGTTTGTCCCAGTCGGCGCTGCCCTATAGAAGAAGTGTCCCTACAGTAAGTGCATTTATTCACATGCCCTATTCTCTGCAACTGTAATGCCTTTATCAATTGCTAAAAACCTTTAAAAACCATCAGACTTAACCAGATTGTGTTTTCTTTCAGTGGCTCAAACTGACATCTGATGATGTCAAAGATCAAATCTTCAAACTGGCCAAGAAGGGTCTGACCCCCTCACAGATAGGTACATTTACACTCTTATCAAGGGACGTTTACCATGGTTTGTTTTTCTGATTACTTTGTTCCAGTCTAGTACTCATTTTACTAGAATAGAATACCTTAATGCTCATGAAAGTGTCATTTAGCTGTGCTTACATATTTTGACTGACCTGAGCACAGGATGTTTTCATAATAGAACATTTCTATCAGGCCACAATGTCTACACAGCAATGGTCGAACTGTTCATTGTAATGGCTTTTTCCTCAGGTGTGATCTTGAGGGACTCTCATGGTGTTGCCCAGGTGCGTTTTGTCACTGGCAACAAGATCCTTAGGATCCTGAAGGCCAAAGGCCTGGCCCCTGACCTGCCTGAGGATCTGTACCACCTCATCAAGAAGGCTGTCGCTGTGAGGAAGCACTTGGAAAGGAACAGAAAGGTAGTGAAACATAAACATTAGGTTCATAACCTACAAATCTTTGCTTTGCAGGCATATGAAAGCTAAGCACAGTTCAGCCCTGTTTAAAATGCTTTCCCTGGCAATTGACCTGCAAATTGTAATGTGGAACCCTTTAGATTTTGTTCTGAAGGAATTAAAACAATGTTGAATTGAAATGGTTTTGCTTCATGGTTGATGCTTGTATTTATGCAGGACAAGGATGCCAAATTCCGTCTGATTCTGGTTGAGAGTAGAATCCACAGGCTCGCCCGCTACTACAAGACTAAGAGAGTACTTGCACCCAACTGGAAGTAGTGAGTGTTCACTTCAAATTACAGTAGCTTGATTTTTATATATATATATATATATATGAGCTTCCCAATTATGCAGAGCACATTTCATTGTCCTATTCTTCCCCTTATAAGAATTTCGATATTTCTTATGTGCTAGACAAATCCTGGAGGTAAATTAGCAGTGTGGCTCCATTGTGCCACTGCTGCCAGTCCCCTTCATACAAAAACTTTTGTCTTTCAAAGGTGTTTTTTTTTTTTTTTTTAAAGGATTCTTTTAATTATTATTTTTTTTTTATCCACAGCGAATCCTCCACAGCTTCTGCACTGGTGGCTTAAATTAGCAGTTTTTGGACAAATAAAAAGTATTTGGATCAATTAATGTAGTGTTTTTATTGCTGTCAGTGTGAATTTATTCTCATTTTGTATGCCAGCTTCTAGAATAATTTCCCTATTGTGCTGGAATTAGAGCAGAGTGTTGCGCACCTGCTCAGCCAATGGAAATACTTTGAGACTATAAATGGGTGAATGGTCATAAAGAATAGTTTCCTAGAACTTATCTAATAAACAATTTGTGGCTAAGAGGAAATTACTAGAGGCCTTGGTAGACACAAGTTGTGGTTTGGCAGTGTTGGTGAAAATACATAGAATTCTCTGAGATCTTTTATTTGTATGCATGTGTGATTACGTCACACATGCATACCGCTTCTAACCAGAAGCATGATTTAGAGTAAAAAAAAAAAAAATTTTTTTTTTTCTTTTTAGCACCAAAATCATTTGTGTCACTTTAAGAAGACATTAACAGCTGTTGTCATATGGAAGTTTATGCTGACTAAGTGATTTTTTATTTTTTTGATTCTCAATAGATAAATCTCCATTCACTTGCATTTTAAGGACCTACTGAGCTGAGATATTTTTCTTCAAATGTGTTCTAGAAAGTCATACACACCTGAGATATCATGAGGGTGAGAAAATAATGAGAGAATTATAATTTTTGGTTGAACAATCCCTTTAACCTTTTAAAGGAATAGTTATATGAAAATTTTATTTTTTTACTCCCCCTTTTACACCATCATGGATGTGTATGACTTCTGAACACAAATGAAAATTTTAAATGAACATTTCGTCTCTGCTAGTCCTCAATGCATGTTAATGGTGGCCAGTACTTTGTAGTGCCAAAAAGCACTTAAGGCAGCATAAAAGTAATCCATACGATTCGGTGGTTAAATTTATGTCTTCATTAGCAATATGATAGTTGTGAGTGAGAATCAGATCAATGTTTAAATACATGTACTGTAAATTCTACATGCCCAGTTGGTGGTGATATGCATGAATAATTTGAATCGCTGTGAAAGTGGATATTAATAGTAAAAAAAAAAGGCATAATTTTGTATCTGTTTATCATAAGCTACTCTAAGTTTTAATGGAATTCAATTTCACAGGCCCCACCTTTATTGGGCCTGATTCATATTTGCAAATAATTAAAGGTTGCCTTTTGCCCCAAATACTGTTTAAAGTGTATAGAGCTCATTTCCACTAGAGGTCAGTGTACACAAGCCAGTTGTAATTTGTGCTAAAACTACCAAATTCTTACAAAAATGTGTAAAATGATCATTAACATGCTGTAGAAGAGAATATATTTTAATGAACCAGTATGATGAGTGACATGGTGTTAAAAGTAATTTTTCATAATGGGTATTTTCATTTTTGTGTTAAATATGTGAAAATGTCTTAAGAAATGTGATAAGAGGTGGATGGTTTTAGCCAGCTTTTCATAACTGACACATTTACTCCTAAAAGCTTTACACATATTTGACATCTATGTTTAATTGTTTTGTTTTTTTTATACAAAAAGCTGTCATTTCAATCCTCTAATTGCCATAGCAGAGTAGATATGTGTTGTTAAATTCTGAAAAGCCATAATGGTCTATTATGAATAGTACCAATTTCATCATTCAAAATGTATTCAGGGCTTTCAGGGGTCTCATCAATGAGATGAGATAGGATCTTTAACTGGGAACTAAAATAACATTAAAATTTTCCACAAAATGTTCAATGAAGTATAGGACTTCGAAGCATTACTTTCACAAATAGAGGTGTGCATATTATCATGGCATGGGATGTACTGAGGTTTTAGGATGCTCTTATATCTGCAAATGTATTCATTATAATCACACATACATATAGATAAATTAAATGCATGCGTTTTGTGCATCCTTGCCTCAGTCTAGCCCAGACCAGTTTCTAACTGTTAAGAGAGCCTTGCTAAACCACAGTTAATGAATGGTGCATGCATAGAGACTGGAAGACAACTTCTTGAGGATTTAACTGCAGTTGCCTCAGTATGAACCACTCCTAAGAGACAGAGGTAACACTGAGTCACCTTGCTGCATTGTGAGCTACTGGCAGTAGTGAAGAAACCTTCAGTACTACTTACACTGCAGAGATGTGCAGGACTGCACACCAACACTGATTATGTGGGAGTAGACGAAATACCTTTTAAGTGTAATTGTATTACAAAAAGCCCTTAATTCAAACAAGCTTATTAGCTGAACATGCTCTGTGGCCTGTCTGAGGCATATGGTGTTATTTAGACAGACTGGGGGCATAACATGGAAATGTGGACTGGGGTCTGCACTAAAGTCCCACAGCACTGGTTTGCTTCTGTAGGGTTACATGCCTGTCAATCACACCTACTCCCAAATCAGCTTTTCTGCCCTGACGAACTGTCAGCCAAAGCCAAGAGGTCTGGCTTTATAAAACTGCTGACACAATATAAAAGTGCCCTCAGTGAATTCGGTTTATAATTATATACATTTAGTGTATGTTCTTACATGAACAAGAGTTTCTTAGAATATAACGTGTTTGCTATAGCCTAGTTGTTTGTTTTTTTTTGTGGTCCAAATAATCAAATGATAAATTGTGAGTCAGTGATTAAAGCCACCTTGGAGTTGAAAACTGTGCTATTAAGTGGAATCTCAGTAATGTGTGGCATAATACCATCTTTTTCCATTGGGTATCATCAAATGTCTCTTCTGTTGGTGTTTAAGACATCCAGAGGGAAACATTGCATCAAACCAACAAAAGGCATGCCGACAAAAGATCCCCCCAACTCCAAAGGGATTCTGTGCTAAAATATTTATATGACTGTGAAGTGTTTGATGTAGATACCGCTGGAGTCAACTGGCTGTTTTGACAAGAACAGAGTGTAAATCAGAGATACAAGGCATCCTTTTTTTTTTTTTACATGTTTTGTTCAAGGGAAACTGTTCACAAAATCCCCTTCTATTCATACAATATATTTTTATGAAATTAAAACCACACATCTGAACATAAAGAGCAATTATGTATGTTGCATTTAAAAAAAATTAAAAATGAAAATAGTGAATTTAAATATGAAAGACATACTTTATTTGCCTGCCAGCTGTTTCCATTAATACAGTGTGAACCTGTGGTTCATTAACACATGCGGCATGACCTTGAGCTGTGCCTCTTACACCTGGATGAAATTTATGGATGGCATGAGGAAACTGGACAAGTCTGGTTTGGCGCAGTGTTAGCGTTATTGTAATGTTATGTTTGAGATGGCTCACTCTCTGCTTGGACAAAGGGAGTCAAAAGTGATGGAAGCTGATAGATTGAAACCTTCACCAATGTCACCTTTATTCACCCAACACGAAAAAGAAATGTGGAACATTTAATTAAACCTGCTCTAAATAATTTTACACATAATTCTGCCACAGAAATATTCCCTATACTCCTTTAAGAGAAAAAACGAGAGATTAAAAGAAAATGTTTTAATGATTACAATGAGTTCTCTAAATGGAGGTGCTCAATACCAGAGGTTTTCAAACTTTTTGAAGCAAATGACCCTATGTGAGAAAAAAGTAAATGTGATATTATAAAGACTTCTTGTTTACTAAATTAAATCATTATCTTTTTTATTGTCATTGTACTAAAGCCAAAAGAAATTATTCAAATAGCATCTGGAAAATATTTACTTTATATTAAGGTGACAATAAATCTTTCTTAAACAAGAGTATTGTTAGATTTATAAGCATAATAAACATTTCAATTCAAATGTATTTGTATAGAGTATTTTATTGTATTTACTTATTTACAATAAATGTTGTTTCAAAGCAGCTTTATAGAGAATAGTGAATAAAAACTTTATTTCTTACAATTAAGATTTTTTTAATAACATATTAAATTAAATCCTGATTTATTTTGAACTGTTTTTATTTCTTACTATGACTGCCAATAGAATAAAATAATCTTGATTCATCTCATTATTTCTGAATGAAATGTGATAATGTTAGAACATAAAAAAAAATGTTTTTTACACTTTTTTTCTTTGAAATTTGTCATGGATGCCTTGAAAATTCCTGCTCTATACAATCAGAAAATGATACATTAATTAACAATTTACTGACATTGTCTATTAATGCAATAATTCTGAATAATGTACTTCATAAAATTAACAGTAATCTGATTGATTTTTATTTTAAGTCTAAAAACAGATGTTTTGGATTATGTAATCTGAGTACATAAACCAAAAGTAATGTTACATTTCTCCCAACCTACCAGAAAATAACATGCACTTTAATGTTATGTTAATATTATTTTTACACAATTGCCTGCTGTTGTAATCAATCACACAATCTACTGATGTGGGACTACGCCACTCAGTAGGCAAGTGTTGGAAAGTGTTGGTTTTGCTTAAAAATGGCTTGTTCTATGTATAAGTATAGGCCGACAGTATATCATACAGTTTGTTCTACAGTATAAGGTTAACCGTCAACTGTCAGCCACTACAAACTCTGTAGGTGGCTATAAATAGCATGGGCTAGTGGAAGGATAATCAACTGTTGTTGCATTTGGATTGTTTCTTTTGTTGTGACTCTGCCCTGCCCTAGCAAGATGTTTGGCCAGGTGTGTTTCTATTGTTATTGGTAGGAATGCATGGGAGAGTCTCTAGGTACAGTATGTGACAGTTTTGTGTCAGAGATACTGTATTTCATACTATGAGAAGTAATGGCACGTTTGGTTTCATAAGGTGGTGCATCCTTGTCCAACTATTAGCTCATGCGCAGGTGTCCATTTACCAGCTATGGAGAGTTAGTTAAGTCAGTTAATTCTGAAAAAAGGAAAACCTAATAAACCTTTTACATTAGCAATGTGTATGCCATTCAACTGTCTAGACAATGCAGTATATACATTAATAAAATTAGCAGTTTTGTCATACTTGTGTTGAGGCCGAAGCAGTGGGAATTTACAAATGGATACCCTTCAGAGAACTTGACTTTCTAAAGATGTCTAGGAAAGGAGGACAGAATGATTGTTTCTCAGTCTGATCTTTTTGCAGGGACAGACAGGGTGAGCCTGACTAAAATAACCACTCACCCTGTATTGTTGTACTTATTGAAATCATTGTCTACTGTTCAAAACAAACAAAAAACAAAAAAACAGATGAAGAAAATGTAAGTTCTGTGAGCATAATAAATGTCTAATACTAATACTAAAGTAGCTTTAATATAAATCTATAACTAGACTGTCAGTTCCCTTAAAAACATACATACCATACATACCCACTTTCTTAGGTCTTATTTAGTTCTGTGTAGTCTCACGAAGTTCTGTGTTTGTTTTTATGTTGTTTTATGTAGCACCATGGTCCTGGAAGAACGTTGTTTTGTTTCACTGTGTACTGTACTAGCTGTATATGGCTGAAATGACAATAAAAACCACTTGAGCATATACATGTATTTATTTATATAAGGGAACCACTTGACCATATACATGTATTTATTTATATAAGGGAACTGCTTGCCCATATACATGTATTTATTTATATAAGGGAACCACTTGACCATATACATGTATTTATTTATATAAGGGAACTGCTTGCCCATATACATGTATTTATTTATATAAGGGAACTGCTTGCCCATATACATGTATTTATTTATATAAGGGAACTGCTTGCCCATATACATGTATTTATTTATATAAGGGAACCACTTGACCATATACATGTATTTATTTATATAAGGGAACTGCTTGCCCATATACATGTATTTATTTATATAAGGGAACTGCTTGCCCATATACATGTATTTATGTATACAAGGGAACCACTTGACCATATACAGTGGATATAAAAAGTCTACACACCCCTGTTAAAATGCCAGGTATTTGTGATGTAAACGAATGAGACAAAGATAAATCATGTCAGAACTTTTTCCACTTTTAATGTGACCAATAATGTGAACAATTCAATTGAAAAACAAACTGAAATCTTCGTGGGGGAAAATTTAAATTAAAAACCTTACAATAACCTGGTTGCATAAGTGTGCACACCCTCTTATAACTGGGGATGTGGCTGTGTTCAGAATTAACCAATCACATTCAAACTCATGTTAAATAGAAGTCATTACACAGCTGCCATCATTTAAAGTGACTCTGATTAATCTCAAATAAAGTTCAGCTGTTCCAGTAGGATTTTCCTGACATTTTCTTAGTTACATCTCAGAGCAAAAGCCATGGTCTGCAGAGAGCTTCCAAAGCATGAGAGGGATCTCATTGTTGAAAGATATCAGTCAGGAGAAGGGTACAAAAGAATTTCCAAAGCATTAGATATACCATAGAACACAGTGAAGACAGGCATCATCAAGTGGAGAAAATATGGCACAACAGAGACATTAACAAGAACTGGACGTTCCTCCTAAATTGATGAAAAGACGAGAAGAACTGGTCAGGGAGGCTTCCAAGAGGCCTACAGCAACATTAAAGGAACTGCAGGAATTTCTGGCAAGCACTGGCTGTGTGCTACATGTGACAACAATCTCCCGTATTCTTCATATGAATGGGCTATGGGGTAGGGTGGCAAGACGTTAGCCTTTTCTTACTAAGAAAAACATCCAAACCCGGCTGAAGTTTGCAAAAACAAACATCAAGTCTCCCAAAAGTACGTGAGAAAATGTGTTCTGGTCTGATGAAACCAAGGTTGAACTTTTTGGCCATAATTCCAAAAGGTATGTTTGGTGCAAAAACAACACTGCACATCACCCAAAGAACACCATACCCACAGTGAAGCATGGTGGCGGCAACATAAATCATGCTTTGGGGCTGTTTTTCTTCAGCTGGAACCGGGGCCTTAGACAGGGTGGATGGAATTAAGATACCAGGCAATGTTGGCACAAAACCTTCAGGCATCCGTTAGAAAGCTGAAGATGTAGATTGAAGTTCACCTTTCAGCACGACAACGACCCAAAGCACACATCCAAATCCACAAAAGCATGGCTTCACCAGAAGAAGATTAATGTTTTAGAATGGCCCAGCCAGAGCCCAGACCTGAATCCAATTGATCATCTGTGGGGTGATCTGAAGAGGGCTGTGCACAAAGATGTCCTCGCAATCTGACAGATTTGGAGCACTTTTGCAAAGAAGATTGGGCAAATATTAACACGTCAAGATGTGCTATGCTAATAGACTCCTACCCAAAAAGAGTGAAATAAAATCAAAGTGGTGGTTTTTCCCCTCAAAGATTTCAGTTTGTTTTTCAATTGAATTGTTCACGTTATAGGTCACATTAAAGGTGGAAAGAGTTCTGACATGATTTATCTTTGTCATTCTTTTACATCATAAAAACCTGGATTTTAACAGGGGTGTGTAGACTTTTTATATTCACGATACAAGTATGTGTATATAAGGGAACCACTTGACCATATGTGTGTGTGTGTATAAGGGAATTGACTGTCCAGTTTATATATATATATATATATAATGCCAACCAACATTTGTCCCACAAAAAAAAAAAAAATAGTGTTGTGGGATAAATGTTGTCAAACCTGAATACAGACCCTGAGGTCTGTTATATTCAAAGTAGTAAAAGAGCAGCGTTTCAGAACGTGCGAGTGACTCGATGTGGACTTCGGAAATGTTGATCTTTCCAGGTTTTAAAGTGTGACTTAAATCTGTGAACACAAGCAAGAAGTTCATACAGCATTGTCTTCTGTCAGAATAACCGGTGGAATTTCGTGTGCGACATCTGTGCACTGGCAGCATCAACACCCCGCCTGATCAATGATCCCCTGCCCTTATTCTTTTCTGTCGGCTTATAAACTGGGACAAAGACTTTCTTCTCAAGTTTGGCCTGCCCCTTTAACAGCAGTGCAACCCTAGTGGCGATTATCGGACCGTCCGGTTCTCTGGAAACTCTGCGACGCAGCTCTCACTTTAAACGGGGATCATGGCGGCTCCGCTCGGGCGGGATACACTACCTGATCACTGGTCCTACGGAGTATGCAGGGATGGGAGGGTCTTTTTCATCAAGTGAGCAACTATACACAAGGTTTAATCGCGATACTGATGAATGTATTTATCAGAAATCCGCACCTTTGCGATGGGTCTCGTAACAGGTGTTTCTTTTTTCAGCGACAAAACTCACAACACTACTTGGCTTCATCCCCGCACTGGCGAACCTGTCAACTCCGGACACATGATTCGATCAGGTACGGAAAAATCAAAATGCTTGCACTGTGTGCGATGAAAACTTTCATCGGATCCCGCTTTAAGTGTGTTTAAAGTGAGGAGGTGAAAACACGTCCTCTGCATAATTGATGGGCTACTTTCTGTTTCGTTAGAAACTTGCTGCGCCTTAATAGAGTTTTCTACAAATATTTTTCTCCCTCCAGATTTACCGCGGGGATGGGAAGAAGGTTTCACCGAGGAAGGCGCAAGCTACTTTATAAAGTAAGCCATAGTACATTCCTGTTTGTCCTTGTGGGACCGCGGAGGATGCGAATGCAACTGCAAAGCCCTCCCCAACATGCTCACTCATGCCTCCCTCAGTGATCAAGTGTAGTGTCGGGTCTGTGCACTCTTCACCTGTATATTGAGAGTATACTTCGATTTGATACGTGAAGGCTCATGATTACTGCTGATTTGCAATTGTGTATACTGTAGATCCATTCGTTGTCATTAAAAGATAGTCAGGACCTCAGTGACATCAGACACCATCCATCCATCCAAATTCTAAAACATTACACAAAGGCATTATTGTGAAATAATTGCTTGAATAACAGAGATAAAAGCAAATAGAGTATTCTCTTTTAAATTAGAGGAACTTAAAATCACTTCTATCAGGAAGACTTGCAGATTTGAGTGAAATGTAAGATGACATTTATTTGATGAATATAAAACAGAAATGTAATGTCTCTCTTTGGCGTAAGCCCCATCTGGTGGTCCGAAGAAGTTGTTCTCGGAACATTCATATCCTGCCGGAGATGGGAGGCAGGGGCGAGGAGCCTACCCCTGTGCAGGATGGGACTCAACTGGTGGCGGTTGGGTGGTGGAGGTTGCCATGTTAGTGCACTGAAACAGTAATGTGATTGTGAGCAGACATATAAAGCATTGGCTTATATGTGATTGGCTAGGAGTTACCAAGCTAATGAAGCGACGATGTACAGCTGTTAGTCTTTCCACTAGAACTACGCTGCGCTTACATTTCCATATATAATGCTTCCCTAGATAATGCTGTACAGATGCATTAAATACATTTGTATTAATGAGCTGGCTCTTGCTCAGAAACATGATTTCCCTTGGAACCTGTAGATTCTAATTCAGACTCTCAACTGTTAAAATAATTTTATTGTCTAAAGTAAAAGAAATGCATTATGCCAAAACTTCATAATCACTTTAAGATGTTTTTTAAATGTATTTATTTTCAATCTACCATTACTTTGAATAATTAGAGATTCGGTAGAATTTAGAGAATGACAAAATACCACAATTGCTTATTACTGGCACCAGCATTGCATTTTTAGTGCTTTGTCTGTCTACCTTACTCAAATGACATTTAGATGCAGTATATATAGATTACAGCTGATAATGGCATGTAAATCAATTTGATCTAACAAGGTATTTGGTAAAAACAAAGAGCGCGTAAATGTAAGCCAGGACAGTTGGCAAAATCCTTCATCATTATCTCTGCAGCAAGGTTGGTTGATTGAATCCCATGATGCTTTGAGTGGAAATTCCGATTGAGCGTAAATGATCGATGTTATGTCGTAACGCAGCATTAAAAATGACAAATGATCACAGAATTATAGCAAGCTGATATTTTTCTTCCTTACCTATCTGATAAGGATTATGAATTTCAGGATGATGGTCAAATATCGCAAATATAGACGCATTTTATTTATTTTGTTGAGCCTTTATCCATTGATGGAAGAACCTGAGCAGACTAACATGAAAAGCTATTAGTGCCTTCACAGCTGTAAAGTTGGACATGTTTTGAGAACTTTAGATAATTATGTTTATTTTAAAGTATATTTTGAGTATAGTCAGAACCTGAAGAGTTTGTTGTACCAAGATGTACTTGCTGAAGATACAGAGGATGTCCAGACAGCAGGATGCTTGTGTATTAAAAGACTGTCATACTGCAGTTTTTCGGATAAAATACAATTATTTTGCGGGAGATGAACATGTAGTAAGCTCAATTATTCCAAAGCTTTTTCAAACAGATGTTCCTAATCAATCGTTCTGTAGACAGCCGATGAAAGAAGCAGCATCTGCGACTGGAGAGCTGTGCTTTGCGAGTGGTTTCTGATCATAACATTGCTGTTTTAGATAAAACTTTAGCTTCACTTGATTATTAGGGTAACCATTAACTGCACACATTGTCTGGGAAATGTTTAAGACATCTTACATCATTTAAACAGCAAGAATCTAACCGCACGACATGCAAGCATTGACTGCCTATACACAAAACGCCAACCAATTGCACTTTCGCTAGCCAACCGGAAATTCCGGCCACTTTGCGAAATACAGTGGTCTCGCTGAGAATATTGTGGATCGAGTGCACTGAAATGTTTACAGTCACCCAACATGGGAGCCAGGCAGCCCATGACCTCTCTCTGGTCACTTAATGGAGGAAATAAAGGGCACTGCCCAGCAGGACTGGATGGGTCTTCCCATTAAAATTCTCCTCATGTATATCAATGTGCAGGATTTTAACCCTCCCCATTTAGCTTATGTTGTTTCCTCTCTGTCTGTACGTGTGTGTGTGTGTGCGCATATATGCCCGTGTGATGACAGAGATGTATTGCACGATCACACACTCAATTTATGGTGATCTGACTCCAAAGTCACTTTACCCATTTAGCTTCACTAACCAGAAGTCTACACCCATCATCATTGCCAAGGTATCTGGCCCTTCACTGTCCTTCACTGAATGATCTGTTCCACATGACATTTAGATGCTTCATACCACATTAGAACATTTGTGAATTTGCCTGACAGATTATTTGTTTGTGAGAAACATTGCACTTTACTTCTAATAACACTATAAGTAGTCCCAAACAAGCAGCAGGAGCAAGTGAGAGCCAATGTGAAATTATTAGATAAAATTTCGTAGCGTCCGTTCCTTCTTTAACACAATAGCCATGCAGTGATTTGCTGCAGGACTGCAGTGAAGAGAATGTTTTCTTGTGGCTTAATTTCAGTGTTTGCTTTTGAGAGGCCCTGAATTCATTCAGCAAAGTAAATATAAAGAGCATGATCCTACTGTGATGTACTATGAATTGGAAGTGCAGTTGAGGATTGCCCCGCTACTGCAGTTTGTGAACCTAAGCTGTTTCACATTTGTGATGTAAAGTTTGATAAAACATTTTCTGATGCCAAAAAACATGACAATCACCCGTTATCTCAATTCTTCTCTCATGTAGCTTGTGCGATACAAAGTGCATTACGGCCTTGCTCTCGGTTTTGCATCTAAATAGCACCGATTTCCCATAAAGATGTTTATTTTTTAGTTCAATGCTCCATTGTTGTCTACCCAGCAAAATACATCTCGACAAAGCTGCTATAGTGTTTTAAAGGTCGCAGAAAATTATTTTAGAAATGTTATTGCTGACAGTTTTATTGTGGGCCATGTGAATGGGCTCATTGTGCATCTGGGCACCGTCAAATAATAACCAGTGCAGCTCTGAGACCGTAGAGAGATAAATGCCAAGACTGTAAAATGATGTACTTATTTGTTGGCTAAATTATATTATAGTTTTTGTTTTGATCCAGGACTTTGATGCTGGACATTTGTCTTTGTGTCATTTAGTGTTAACAGGGTTACAAAGGGGGCAGAATATAATTTTAGGTCAAGAATGCTAGAACAGAGAAAGGTAGGCCTATTTCTCCCTTTTTTAGGTATGGTGAAGGTGTGGCTTCCCATCCATTAATCTGCCAATTTTGTGGTTTCAATTGCATGGTTTACTACAGTATGTGGATTATTTGGTTCAGTTATGCCAACGATGTTCCCAAGACAGATGTTAGTGGCTGTGTGTACTTACTTTACCCCTCACTTCAGACTTGTTAAGAGAGATTATGTTTATATTTCTTTACCATCCTCCTGTAGTTTTATATATCAACATTTATGCCAGGAGATTGTAAATTGTGTACAGTAAATTATGGGATGTTACAGTATGCACAGCAGAAGAGAAAGAGTGATGCTTCGACTGTCCTTGAGACAAAGCACATTTGCGTTACATTAGCCACTCTAGGGCCCAATCATTTTTCTGCTGATGTGATTATTAGTTTTGTGGTTAATGGGCTCTGCATCCTGCATACTGTATTATTATTATCCAAGGTGGATTTGATGTATTGCTGACTTGGGATATGCCAAACATTTAATGTATCCCATACAAGTTTATATAGATAATGGATTTATGTCTGTTCATCTAATTACGAGCTATGAAAGGGGAGAAAGGTTATGAGATGTTCCCACTCATTTCCAGCAGCAAAGAGGCACGGGTTCTCCATCTCTGTATTCAAGTCCCTTTAAGGCCAGTTACTTCACTCAGCCAGTTTTTTTCTGGCAGCTGTAGTAATGCAACTACTGTACAGCTCCTATTTGCTTGAATAGGAAAAGACAGGAATCGCTAAAACTACTGTTCGAGATTACGTTCACAATAAACACTTTTCAAATCAGGAATAAAATCAAACAGTTCTTATTCTTTAGCTGAAATTACACCAATTTTTTCAGACTGGTCCAACTAATGCACATGTACAGATGATTCCTCTGTCAAAAATGAAATTGGCTCTTTGAGCGTAAGACAGAACTTCCATTCCTGGCCATTTCCTTGTCACCATATTGAGCATTATGATTTCTCCCATTAATTTTTATGTGAGTGATCCATCTCTTCCTTTTATATGTGTCTGACTCTGTTCAGGAGACTGAAGCTGGATTCCTAGGTGACCTTTATATGACATTACTGGTCGGTTGTGACAAATTATCTTAGATCCTGAAAGGTCAGCTTAGTGTGTGGAATGACAATTGAACTCTGTGGACATCAGAAAGTTTTGGCTGACTCATAAAGAGTCAAGGTGTTTCATCTCTGTAACCTGCACTGGGGTTTCAGAATGTGAATGGCAGGAATTCTCAGCAGGCCTCCACCTCAGACTGGACGATCAGACGTGTGAGGAATAGCGTTTGTGTGGAGGTGTGGTTTCCGCTCTATGTCTGTCTCACTTCAGCAGTTTTTCAATAGGGTCCTGGGTCAGTGTTGTTCATTAGAGTGACAGTCTGTCCTTCCTCTCACCAAGGGCTCATATTGGCAGGTTCACAGATGAGAGATCTTTACTAGGACACTGCGATTGCACTGTTCCTAATTGTACTGCATACTGCGGTATCCTGGGGTCAGATCATAGCCATAGCAGGCCTTGGTCAGGTAGCTTATGAATTAATATTTTGCTGTATTTCAAAATTCTCATGATTACATCAGTTGTTACTGTGGAGATGAGCACTTGAATGTTGGAGTGTAATCTGGAGGAATTTCATTTGCTTCAGAGGATAGCCGTCACATGTTTGTGACCTCCTGGTTTGTTGTGGGAATTATGCTAAAGAGTTAGTTTACTCAAAAATAAAAAAATGTCACCATCAGGTCATTCCACACAAATCTGTGGCACACAAAATTAGATGTTTTGAAGAATGTTCACGCTGCTCTTTTCCGTACAACAAAAGTAGATGGTGATTTATACTGTCAAGCTTTGAAAATTAGTCTATAATCATTAAAGAGACAGTTCACTCAAAAATGTATATTCTCTCATCATTTACTCACCCTCATGCCAACCCAGATGTGCATGACTTTCTTACATCAGCAGAACACAAACAAAGATTTTTAGATTAATTTCTCAGCCCTGTAGGACCATGCAAGTGAATGGTGATCAGACATTTTGTAGCCCAAAAATCACATAAAATCACACCACCATTTGCGGTCAGTGTCTGTCGATGGCACCCTGCTACGACTCCGGAGTATGCTCAAAATTCTACAGCACCACAGAGCACAACTTACATAGTTTTCCATTAAATTCAACCCAAATCATTATCATAGATTATTTACTGTAGATTATTTACATAGATTATTTACTGTAGCCATCACTGGATGATAATTGTGTATATGTATTTTGCATGCAGCCTACACAATGTATTGTCTAAGTATGCCTTTTTGTGGTTTGACAGCTTGAATGAAGCCTGTTCAAGGCTACATACAGAGAAATTGCATAAATGTCGGCATTTCAAATTGTTTAGTTTGTGTAGTTATTACATCGGTTTCACACACTAACTTCTTGAAGTTCAAAAACCTTTGTAACTTAGTGTATATTACTAGATTCACATCTTTGGACTGCCACCTGCACCACATCAACGCTTCCTTCAGTATTAAGTAAATTACATGTTAAATCACCCCCTTGTGGTCTCCCAAAGCTATTACGTCAAACTACATTAAACGGAAAAGCCAACTGACAGTGTATAGGAATGCTCACAAATTAGGTTTATAATTTTAATGACGATATTTTATGACATTCCTACTGATTTTTTTATTAGTATTGGATTAAAGGTTCTCTAACAAACCAGGTAGTGCTTTCCTGATGAATGTTACTGAATCGTCAAATCAGGTATCAATTTCCTCATGAATATAAATTAATCTTCCCACTGCCATCCTATGTTTTGGAAATGTTCAACCTGATGCAACGCATCTTGAGGTGCCATGTTTGAATGCGCACATGCTTGAGTGAGATTTAAGAGATTTGGTAGAGGGGAAGTTTTCGAGAATAATGACCTGATTTCTGTCTGTTCATTACACAAAGTTATCATATGGGCTCAGAAGACTTGAAATATAGTGCAAGTCATTGTCTTTGTGTCATTTTGTGTTAACGGGGCTGAATCTACTTTTCTGATGTCCTTTTTTGGGCTAGTGTTTGAGGAGCACATGAATAAAGTGTTTTAGTCAGATTGGGAGAATAAATGTAAAAGTTGATTAAGTGGGCTGTCTCTATAGTAACTGTTCAGACTCTGTAGCTGTTTACTGTAGCAGAAGCTAAATAGATTTTTTTTTATTATTTAAAATGACATGCACCCCAGTGGTCATAAATATATAGAAACATAAAAAACACAAAACACACATGTGCACACAATTTATACATTTAAACCTAGAGATCCCTCTCCACTACCCCTCCACGAGAGGCTTCCAAAAAGGCCAAATATCTGCCCAATTTCCTATCAAATAACTCCATGTTGCCCAGCCTTCTATATGTCATCCCCTCAAATGCTGCAACCCTGCCCATCTCTGTGCACCACTCCCGAAACAAGGGCACTCCAGCCGACTTCCATCCCCAAAGGATGATCTGTCTTCCGATCATAACACCAGCCAGGACCCAATTCTTTATGCAACCATCCCCTATATTAATGACCATCCCATCGCCTAGAGCAAAATGAAATTTAAGTGCCCAATTCATCACGCATTAAACTCTGAACCCTCAACCAAAATTCTTGGATCTTAACACAAAACATGGGTTTAAATTTCTGATTGGCATCGCCAGCAGGTGGGTGTGTCATTAAGACCAAGCCTATAGAATCTAGCGGGGGTCCAATGCTAACTAGATTATTAATATCAGACAGGTTTTCACTTAATTGGAAGGGCCATTGTGTCAGTTCTGCCATTGGTTAGTTCAGTGTTTTCTCTCACAACATGATTCCTGGGATATTGAAGTAGAATTGGTTCTAGCTGCAAGCTTTAGTTATTCAGTGGATGGTGGCAGGGTAATGGATCTTAGTCAGGGTAGACTCTGATGAAAACAAGGCAGTGAAGATTATACATACTGTCTGTTCACTAGGTTTTAATGTCATAAGTCACGTCTTAATGTAGTAGTTCTTTGTATACTGGAATGTTTTGGAAAAGACATATTTGAATGACCACTGTACACAGCATTACAACCTGTTGGACGGTCTGCACATCTCACAACCTTGTTTTCATTCACATTGAATTATATATGGTGTTTGAGGAGCCCACTCTCCTTACTCCTTTCTCTCACTTCACTGCTCATCCAACTGCCTGCACTCAGGCCAAGTATGAATGTCACTGCCGTGACAACAGCCAGTTGCTTGTGCTGCAGGTTTTTGGAAATTCAGAGGAAGGAACACAATGGCGTGACTGTTGAGTGTGGCCGGTTGTAGTAAATTCAAACTCATTTACATGTGCACTGATAAAAAAAAAGAGTAACCTCCACTTGGGAATACATATTTACACATGAGTAAATTTTTTATTTTATTTATTTGTTTTAGAACTTGTATTTACCCCCTTTGCTCATCCTAGCAACTTAGCACAAGTTAAAAGTTTGCCTCGTGTTATAGGGAGTAATGTGGTTTCCCCAGTTTTTCTTCTCAAAATGTCAGTGGATACTTAAAGAAGTCAGTCTGCACTGAATTTGTTAAATTCTATAGCTCCCCAAAGGCACTGAGACACAATGGTGTTCTATTGGGACAATATATTTTTTGTCATTTGGGTTTACATCCCACTGGAGCCACAGTGGAAGTGTTGTATTTCCATGAGACTGTAGCCGTAAATTGACTGCCTACAGAGAATCAGATTATCAAACACCAGGTCTTTGGTAGAATCTCAGTATATGGTATTTTTACCTCAATCTCTCTTTTGCTTCAGAGATACACTTTTGGTTTGTTCTCACCACCCCCAATCTGTGGTTCTCTGAACGGTTCAGTCTTCTGTCTCCTGCTGTTCTTGGAGCACAGTGAGTTAATTAACCGTGAGATGTTTCAGTAGAGTGGATGCGAAAACACTTTTAATGTTGATTAAACGGGATGGATTTCCCTAAAGGCACCATCTCCTAACATCGTCAGTGGACTAGCATTTGTGCCAAACCAGCAACTGTTCCTGGGTTGATGTGTTTTAAGCTGTCCCATACCTTGATTTCAGAAGCAAAGCATACTCATCCTGGAAATTTCCTTTGACTTCTTATTTTCTGATGGTATAAAGTATTGCTACATTACCTGCTGTCAGGTAACTTTTAAATATATGGAGACACACTCTTCTTACAGAACAGTGCCTTCTGCCTTTTATAGCTGGCATTTTAATGTATTTCAACATAGTGACCAACTAGGATGGTCCAGACATTCCTGAGTTTCTATACTGTTCAGAATTCAAAGTAAATTATGTCTTAGATTTGAGAGGCATTTGTTTTCTCTGCACAAGTTTCCTGTTATTATTTCTGGGAGGACTGACATTCTGACAGTGCCATATTGAGTTTCTAAATTAACTCTTTTGTTTTAAGGGATTTGTTTAGTTGCTGAAAATTGATTTATTATAGATATTTCTCCTGCAGGATCAACAGCAGGGATGAAGAGATGTGTTGAGGAGAATCTAACCATGAAACAATATCACAGCATTGCATAATAGCAGAGCATCATTGTATATAGTAAACCACAAGGCATGTTTTTAGAGCATTCATATCAAAATAAGTTTTCCCTGAGGACCATTAATACATTTTTTTTTTTTTTTTTTTTTTCCAGAAACATAATTATGTTTTCATGACCATTTTTTACTGTCTCTATTACCTTTTAGAATTAAAGAGCCAGTGTTTTACTGCTGTACTTTTAAGACATCCATGTACATTTTCTCTCCATATCTAAAATGACTAACAGCCCTGCTGTGCAGCTTACCAGGAGATGTTGGCTTTCAGCTTGGTTCAATATAGTTGGCACTGCCTGATCCTTCATTTAAAACATCTTTGCAAAGCCTGCATTACATTGTGGCAGGTTCACAATACATGCTGCAAGTTACATGCTGAAATGTGCAGCACAAACTAAAGTAATAGTGCACTCAAAAATTAACATTCTGGCATCATTTACTAACCCTCGTGTAATTCCGAACTCGTATGACTTTCTACCTTTCATTTTGAAGTAGGGCTGCACAAATAATCAAATAAATAATCAAAATTACAATTACAGTTAACTAATCGTAAAAAGTGTCAATTATAGCAGTTCATGTATGTTTACTCAAGTTGCGTCAAAATGTTCTGTTTAATTAGGTTGTCTTGGGAAAGCCAACCTTCTGATATACTATTTAAACGTATGTTTTATTAGGGCCCAAGCACTGAAAGTGCGAGGCCCTGATGTTCTTCTAAAGATTATTATTATTTTTATTAGGGCCCGAGCACTGGAAGTGCTAAAGCCCTATTTGTTTTGGAATGTTTTTTCACAATTATTATTATTCTTAATTTTATTTTTAATGCATTCACATGTTTATAAGGCATTCATCATACTTGAAAACACAAGAAACTTCACACACTTCAGACCTGCGTAAAATCAAAAAGTTATGTAGTGTTTAGGCTTTGGTGTGGTCGAGGAGCTCTACAGCACCTCCAAACGCAGGCAATGGTTGAGTTGAAGTTGCTCAGATGTGCTCAAGATTTGGTATGGTTACCTCTCTCAACGTGTTAGACAAAGTTTACTTGTTTGTATTTTACTCTGCCCAACAGGAAGTCAGCCATGTTGGATGGAATGTGGGATTTTCCCATTGTGTTTTGATTGGCCTACGTTGGCTCAAATCTTATGATAGTTTACACATACATTTGTCTTAGGGCATCTTTTGATTTGATATTGCAATTCAGCATAGACGTGCCTCATCGGTTCCACAATACGCCCTAGTTCATACATGCTTATTACATTTTTCAAAACTATTGAAACTTGGCATACCCATCAAAGTTTGGCAAGATTTTATTATTCTTTTGTCATTTGTCTTGGGTGTGGCCAGTGGACTCCATAGCGCCCCCTAACATTTTGAATGAGTTTATCGCTGTGGTTGCCACATAATTTGTCTGATATTCTGATATGAAGTTTTATAGACAGATATATCAGATAGACAGATATATCTCCCATTGGCTTGTATTAGATCTGCTCAACAGGAAGTCGGCCATTTTGGTTTGCTTGTAAAATGCATGATCTGGAATTTGAAACACTCTTCCTAGGGGACTTATGTGACAGGCACCAAATTTGGCCAACATCATGCCAAGACATTGAAGATGCTAAATTGCGAACTGATTTTTTATATATCGAACGGTTTTGCCATGGCGAGGAGATACATTTATGGTGAAAAATTAGAAACAGGAAGTGCTCATATCTTCGCCGTGCATCATGTGATTTAGATCAAAATTGAGATTTATACTTGGTATTGGGGTCTGATCACATGGATGTGACTATTGTGGGGTCACCAACTGGCAGCAGGAAGTGTAACACTTTTTATAGACTTTGAAGCAATTCAGGTAAAAATGAGAGTGCTATTCCAAACTTGTTTAAAATAATGTCAGGACAATGGTGATGTGAAATTGGTAAGGATTTATATATCTTTTATAATGTTGCCATGGCAACACATTGAATGCTATTATTCCTTTCTTTATATATTAGGTGTGTTTTGAGGCACTTTGAATGTTTATATTTACTTGACATTTGGCACACACATCAGAGTTGTTAACCATTAGGGCTGGGCAAATGTTCACATGGTGGTAAAGTGTGTTGTCTGTTTTGCCCCCTTTAAAATATGCATTTTTGGGATGGTCTGTAGCACACCTTTTTTACAGTCTCTATACTTAGTAGATATATAGATCTCATCAAGCCGGACAACTTCGCGCTGACAGTCTTAAGCTCTGCCCAACAGGAAGTCGGCCAGGAAGTGGGAATAACTTGGTCATGCTTGGTCTGATCAGCTTCAAATTGTGAATGGTTACAAATGGGCCATTTCTGATTACACCAACATGGCAATTATGTGGCAGACACTGTATTCAGTTATACAATTTTATATGTTATAGAAACATGGTTATGTTTTTGAAAATGTAAAATGAATTGCTTGTGTAAATGTGTACTGAAATATACTGGCATAACTTGTGCACTGGTAGTATATTTAGATGTAATTTTCTTGTACACATGATCAATCAATGTTCCATTTTCAGAGGTAGGTTCTTTGACACACTGAACATAGCCTTTGTTTGCCATCAATGTAGACATTGTGTGTGTCTTCAATTCATCAAGATTCTAATCACCTATTAAAAATATATTATCTGACATATTGTTTAATGTATTGCAGTTTGGTAATATATTTTTGAAACAAAGATAAGCGATATTGTGGTGGTCTGTAAATGACAACTATGATTATATCAAATTTGTTGAGTTGACATATTATGTACTCTGTTAACATTGGGAATGTCCAAAATATTGTAAACATTATTAGTTCTTCAGTATATACCAACACCACCATGTTTTTGGTGTCGAATTGAGTTTAACAGAGGGTTGCCTGTACTATAAGCAAAACAACGTGGTGCACTGTGAAATTGGTAGCCTTCAAAGCAAGTGGATTCACTTGATATGTTTGCAGGCAGCTATGTCTCTGTTACAGCTATACAGTTATAATTATATAATTGGATTGAAGCCGTTAAATCTAGCAAATTGCAGTGTAAACCCTGAACATTCATTAGGAAAATTGAAAAAGATTTCACGCTTACTCCTCCGTTAGTAGACTTTGTTCGCTCCATGTAATTTTTGTGTTCTCTCGATTGTTGTTTGCTTGCACTAATGTTATAAATGCAGCACTGGCCCGATCGGGCAAGTGACAGTTATATCAACTGGCCTGAATCTTTCTCACACTGGCCCCGGGCCATTGGACAGTCCTTATTGTTGAGCCCTGATATAAATATATATATATACAATTTTATATTTTATATTTATTTGCTGAAAAGCCCTCATATAACAATAACTCATTATATAATTATACATAGTTATCTTTAAATATAAATAAATTATATATATAATATGATTATATATATATATATATATATATCATATTATATATATATATATATGCTGATAGCCCTTATATATATAATATGATATATAATTATATATAGTATATATATATATATATATATATATATATGATATATAATATGATATATATTCAGATAATTAAAATGCTTTACATTCCTGTAGCAGAAGAGTTAATCATTGATAAGACGATTCAAAAAGCGGCTTTAAAATTCAATGTATTGTTTACTAACATATTATTGATCATAAGTCAATCATTGGCACACAGTTCACAGCAATCCATTTCGCAAGTGAATTTGTCAATCAGTTGGAGATTTACTACGAGGGCTTGTTTAAGGGCCCAGTCAATTTACACCTACGTTAGACGTCTCGGGTGTGTTGCATCATAAACATAAAATGTTTAGTTCACTGTGTCAAGTTAAATATAGTTTAATACTAAATCTTTAAAGATCCCTTAGATCGCATTTGCGCTCCTTCGAGTGTTTGGGACGCAAGAACCTAACGCATGTTTGTGTTGTTCTACCTACTGAAGTGTTTTCTTCACTGTATAAACTGCGCGTTGCTCATACAGCTGAAATTTCACTTACTGCCCACTGGAGTAAACAGGTGGTACTACAAGCTTGCATTTCTCAGGAATCTTCCTTATTATGGTCCGGGGGCATGCGATTAATTGCGTTCATTTTTTATTGTGTTATTTTTTGTAAAATTAATCGCGCTGAATTAACGTGTTAAATCGACAGCCCTAATATTCATATATATAAATTGTTTTCAAATATTGCCTTCGTCTTCCTTTACTGTTACCAGATGGCCCAGACACAGAGACAAAAAGAGTGCAAATTGAATGAAATCCTAGATGCAGTTTATTGTGCTACTCCAATCCCAATCAATAATTACCAGAAGGAAAAAAAGAGGTACATAATATGGGACTTTTATCAAGAAGCCCCAAATACACATGGGACTCTTATCTTGAAATGTCTGCACTCCCAGTTGTGAGCTAACAGCTGATTCATGGAGAAAGTGAATCTGATTCAAACAGTTAACCTGAGCTCCTGAGTTCAAACCCTCAGTTCTTTTCGGGTGATTCATGAAAAAGATCCAGTTTAATCGGACTCTCTTACACTGGGTTTGTTGTTGTGTGTAGTGTAGCGAGCTTGTCACAACAGAATGGGTGAAAAGTGGCACGAGACTCACTGACTAAACCGCATATGAGGGCACACAACCCGACTGTCGCCAATGGCGACTAGAATTTAAATGATTGTAGCAATCAATTATTTTTGGTTGCATTTGCAACCATTTTAGTTGCAGTCTGGAGCCCTGACATGCCAACTTTAAAAGGAACTGCTTACACAACCCACACTTTCTGTTAACTAGCTCTTCCTCTAAAGTAATTGGAGTGGAATTCATTGTCCCTTTTGAAGTTCCATTTGTTCTGTTTGTTGATTTTTCTCAAAATCCTGAGCCTCTACACAAATGTGGTCTGAGCAATATGCAATTATTGGTTTGATGTTATGCTCTTCCACTTGCTTATTTATTGGGAAAATGTGTAAAGTGGAAGAGGTGTGCCCAGTTTCCCTACTTTTGAGCATATTTAAGTCATTAAGTGATAGTGGGGAACTCTTGCTACGTGTACGCAATCTATTCAATATTTCTGCAAAAGCTGTCTAACAGTGATTGTTAATTCTGACAGAGCTATCTACAAATCCAATGGAGTATTTTGCGAATACAATGGTTTTTGTCACGAACCCCGCTCCTCGGCCCCATCTCCGCGTCCGCGAGCACGCACACATGCACTCCGCGAGCGTGCTCGCTTCCCGCTTCCTCGCTCCGCCCCCTTGAGCTCGTACGCTCTGTTTCCTCCCTCGGGCTTCCACGCCCGGTTTTGCTATTACGAGCTCTCGCTCGTAAACTATCTCCTCCCTCTAGCGCACTCGCCTCAATCAGCCTGAACATTATGACCACCTGCACTCACGCGCTTCCCATCCCCACACATTAGTTTCACCTGCACTCGTCTCGTCACCTTCATTGTTCACACCTGCACCTTCCCCTATAAATACCCAGCACTTCCGTTTCACGGGGGTTGGTTATTGTATTTAGTTCCCCGTATCTTTGCCCCTGCTAGTCTCGTCTAGTTCTGCCCCTGCTAGTCTCGTCTAGTTTTGCCCCTGCTAGTCTCGTCTAGTTTTGACCTCCCCACTATTCTTCGTCTTAGCTTGCCAACTCCCCATTCCTCTCGTCCCCCTGTCTTCGTTCCCGCTAGTCTCGTCTTGTTCCTCGCCCAGGTTGTTAACTGTTTTCCCCGCTCTCGTTCACCTCCCTCATTAGATCTGCCCCCTTGTTATTGTTATCTTGATACCCCGGCTTTTGACCTCACGCTCCCCTTTGATGACTCTACACTGGATTTGCCCTGTTTTGCACTGTTGACCGCTTTTTTCAATAAAGCAGTTTACTCTGACATTGTGACTGTCTCGTCTTGTGTGTGTGTGCGGGTTACAGAATAACCAACCTCAACATTGACAGTCACTATGCCCCGCGCTAAGGATTCGCGCAGCTCACTCGAGCGGAGAAGCACGTCACATTCGGCGCGAGGAGCTAAAGTGTGGAGAGAGGACCACGCGCTCACGGCCCGGGGGCAGCAGGTATGCACAATGTCTGATTTATGTCACCCTGTTTCACCTGTGTCTGCCCCCGAGCCCGTTTATGCATCCAGTGCATTTCTGAGCGCCGTGCACTCTTCGGGCGCTAACCTAGGGTTATTTATGCGAGGCAGCGGTTGTGTCACTCTTAACCCGCCCTCGACATCATGGACCCAGCGGCCCAACTCATGGTTTTAGCGTCAGGGGAGCCAAACCTTGGAGGCTTATGTCACTGATTTTTGTGCCCTGGCCAACCAGGTGAATTTTGATGAGGTGGTTCTGAAAGACATTTTTCAAGATGGACTGAATGAGCCAGCCTCATCATACATGCCTGGTGGTCAATGCTCTCTCAACCTGGCTCAGTTTATTGACCTCGCCCTGCTGTGCGTTGGTTCCTCGTTTACTGTGGGGGAGGCAGATACTGAACTAGCGCTCTACACCACGGCCCCCGTCTCGAAGCCTACCACGGCCCCCGTCTCGAAGCCTTACACGGCCCTCGTTTTTAAGCCTTACACGGCCCTATTCCCGAAGCCTGACACGGCCCCAATCCCGAGGCCTGTCACGGCCAGCGAGTCAACGCCCATGCCCACCACGGCCAGAGAGCCAGCGCCCATGCCCGCCACGTCCAACGAGCCAGCGCCCATGCCCGCCACGGCCAACGAGCCAGCGCCCATGTCTGCCACGGTCAGCGAGCCAGCGCCTGTAGCCTCGACCGCCCCAGAGCCAGCGCCTGTAGCCTCGACTGTCCCCATGGCCACATCCCCTGTTGGCCGAAGACGTCAGAGAAGGAAGAGGGCCCCTTCTCCCCAGTCTCGTCTTGTGCTCAAGACCGCAGAGGTTCCCCCAGAGTCTTCCACGGCTCTGCCGGGTTCTGCTCCGCCCCCAGAGTCTTCCACGGCTCTGCCGGGTTCTGCTCCGCCCCAGAGTCTTCCACGGCTCTGCCGGGTTCTGCTCCGCCCCAGAGTCTTCCACGGCTCTGCCGGGTTCTGCTCCGCCCCAGAGTCTTCCACGGCTCTGCCGGGTTCTGCTCCGCCCCCAGAGTCTTCCACGGCTCTGCAGAGCTCTGCTCCGCCCCCAGAGTCTTCCACGGCTCTGCCGGGCTCTGTTCCGCCCTCAGAGTCGTCCACGACTCTGCCGGCCTCTGCTCGCCCCTCAGAGCCCTCCCGGGCTCCTCCTCTCGAGCCTCCCAGGGCTCCTCCTCTCGAGCCTCCCAGGGCTCCTCCTCACGAGCCTCCCAGAGCTCTACCCCTCGAGTCTTTCAGGGCTCTATCCCTCGAGTCTTTCATGGCTCCACCCCTCAAGCCTCTCACGGCTTCGCCTCTCGAGTCTCTCAGGGCTCCATCCCTCGAGTCTTTCATGGCTCCACCCCTCAAGCCTCTCACGGCTTCGCCTCTCAAGTCTTTCATGGCTCCACCCCTCAAGCCTCTCACGGCTTCGCCTCTCGAGTCTCTCAGGGCTCCTCCCCCTCTCAAGCCTCTCAGGGCTCCCCCTCTCGAGTCTCTCAGGGCTCCTCCGCCTCTCAGGGCTCCGCCCCTCGAGTCTTTCATGGCTCCTCCCCTCAAGCCTCTCACGGCTTCGCCTCTCGAGTCTCTCAGGGCTCCTCCCCCTCTCAAGCCTCTCAGGGCTCCCCCTCTCGAGTCTTTCAGGGCTCCTCCTCCTCTCAAGCCTCTCAGGGCTCCGTCTCTCGAGTCTTTCATGGCTCCCCCCCTCAAGCCTCTCGAGCCTTCCAGGGCTCGGCCACTAGAGGCTCCTATGGCTCTGCCTCCCGAGCTTCCTACGGCTCCCCCTCCAGAGCCTCCTACGGCTCCACCTCCCGAGCCTCTCATGGCTCTGCTCCCAAAGACTCCAGAGCTTCCTAGGGCTCCACCTCTCGAGCCTTCCACGGCTCCACCTCCCGAGCCTCCCATGGCTCTGCTCCCTAAGACTCCAGAGCCTTCCAGGGCTTCACCTCTGGAGCCTCCTACGGCGCCACGTCCCCCGGCTCTGCCTCCAGAGCCTACCGGGGCTTCACTCCTGGAGCCTTCTACGGCGCCACCTCCCACGGCGTCACCTCCCTCGGCTCTGCCTCCAGAGCCTTCCAGGGCTTCACCTCTGGAGCCTCCTACGGCGCCACCTCCCCCGGCTCTGCCTCCAGAGCCTACCAGGGCTTCACTCCTGGAGCCTTCTACGGCGCCACCTCCCACGGCGTCACCTCCCTCGGCTCTGCCTCCAGAGCCTACCAGGGCTTCACTCATGGAGCCTTCTACTGGCGCCACCTCCCACGGCGTCACCTCCCTCGGCTCTGCCTCCAGAGCCTTCCAGGGCTTCACCTCTGGAGCCTCCTACGGCGCCACTTCCATGGGCTCCACTTCCTGAGCCTTCCAGGCCTTCAGCCCCTAAAGCCCCCTTGGCTCCACCTCCAGAGCCTTCCAGGCCTTCAGCCCCTAAAGCCTCCTTCGGCTCCACCTCCAGAGCCTTCCAGGCCTTCGCCCCTAAAGCCTCCTTCGGCTCCACTTCCAGAGCCTTCCAGGCCTTCGCCCCTAAAGCCTCCGTCGGCTCCACCTCCGGAGCCTTCCAGGACCCCACCTCCAGAGCCACCTCACGGTGCCACCTCTGATGGCTCCGCCTTTCACGGCTCAGCCCGGACTTCCTGACCCTCTACCTGTCCTGTGGCCTCTTCCCTGGCCTCCGGACCCTATTCCTGTCCGGTGGTCACCTTCCAGACCCCGGACCCAGTCCCTGTCCTCCAGTCGCCTTCCAGACCTCCTGACCCAGTCTCTGCCCTATGGCTGCCCCTAGACCTCCCGACCACCCGCCTGTCCACTATGTTCCCCTGACCTTGCCTTGAACTGCCCATTGACCCCCATGGACTGTTTCATTTCCCTTTTGTGCCTTCTGTCCCCTGACTGAGCTCACATCGCTTGTCGTTCTGTCACCCTCGAGCTCACACGCTCGTTCTGTCCCCTCGAGCTCACACGCTCGTTCTGTCCCCTCGAGCTCACACGCTCGTTCTGTTCCCTCGCGCTCCTCGCGGCCCGAGCCAGCGGCCGTCAGGAGCCGTCCTATTCAGAGGGGAGTACTGTCACGAACCCCGCTCCTCTGCCCCATCTCCGCGTCCACGAGCACGCACACATGCACTCCATGAGCGTGCTCGCTTCCGCTTCCTCGCTCCGCCCCCTTGAGCTCGTGCGCTCTGTTTCCTCCCTCGGGCTTCACGCCCGGTTTTGCTATACGAGCTCTCGCTCGTAAACTATCTCCTCCCTCTAGCGCACTCGCCTCAATCAGCCTCAACATTATGACCACTTGCACTCACGCGCTTCCTATCTCCACACATTAGATACACCTGCACTCGTCCCTATCACCTGTCATTGTTTACACCTGCACCTTGCTCCTATAAATACACTAGCACTTCCGTTTGTTTCACGGGTTGGTTATTGTATTTAGTTCCCCGTATCTTTGCCCCTGCTAGTCTCGTCTAGTTCTGCCCCTGCTAGTCTCGTCTAGCTTTGCCCCTGCTAGTCTCGTCTAGTTTTGACCTCCCCACTATTCTTCGTCTTAGCTTGCCAACTCCCCATTCCTCTCGTCCCCCTGTCTTCGTTCCCGCTAGTCTCGTCTTGTTCCTCGCCCTAGTTGTTAACTGTTTTCCCGCTCTCGTTCACCTCCCTCATTAGATCTGCCCCTTGTTATTGTTATCTTGATACCCCGGCTTTTGACCTCACGCTCCCCTTTGACGACTCTACACTGGATTTGCCCTGTTTTGCACTGTTGACCGCTTTTTTCAATAAAGCAGTTTACTCTGACATTGTGACTGTCTCGTCTTGTGTGTGTGTGCGGGTTACAGTTTTCCTCTCACAGGTGGCAACTGGAAAAAATCTCCCACAGCAATTATACTAGCTTTACCAAATGGAGAGTAGTCATCTGTCTGCTTTATTTGTCTAAGCCTACCATGGACATTGGCTAGTAGACTGTGGTTTACCATAGAAATTTCATCTATAATCAGTATATGCAAGTCACTAAATACCACACACATTTGATTAGCTTTTTCTACTCCTAAAGGTATGCAAGGCAATTTTACATCTGTCCCAATTGAAAATGTACTATTGATGGTCTTGGCACCCAAGTTGAAAGCAGCAATTCCAGTAGGTGCTGTCAATAAAACAGAAACTTTGTTTGGCTCCAGTAACAAATCTGGAAAAACATGGAAACGCTCTGGCTTTTTACATCTAACTTTCTCTAAGCACCACTGTCTTTTTGTTTGGAGTTCAGAGACCTAAGTACCGGTAGATTGAGAGCATCTTGTACACAAGACGTTCAAACTAGATTAAAATCTTCTTTCATTTTGAATTGATAGATCAGGAATTATATCAAAATGCTCATCAAGTTCTTTTGATGAATCTCTAATTTCTTGTTGACATTCCAATTGCTCTGACTTCACAAATCGCAAGCCCAAAGCCATGCTCGTTAACCGAAGCAGCGCGTGAGTCTGAGCTCCACCCCGTCAGGCCTTCGGAATTCCACAGAATCCCTCAACAGTGTAAGTGAATAGGCATCTAAAGACAGATTGTCAGATTCCTCAGCCAATCAGATTGATTTATTTGTTCTTGTGGGTGTGGTCTTTAGGATACGTCCCAGTTCAGGCATTTTTTTGTTTTGTTTGCTAACTGTATACAGTTATTATGCACAAAAATGTAATTGAATTTAAAATGTTGGAATCATGACAAATAGTTGTTTGTTGGTAACCAGTTGGTAATTTATGCTTTGAATAATTATTCTATTGGCAAACATGCAGTATTCTAAACTAATTTATGTCCTCATTTGCCCTACATTAATTTAGAGGCTATTTAAACAGTTGTGCGTATGAATAACAAATGCAAACTCAAAGTTAATGTACTTCATTTATTTTGACATTGCACAGAGGAAAAAAAAGCAACAACAGAATTGCAATGAAATTACAAACCTAAATGACTGTGCTCATATTAAAATCTACTTTGATTACCTTAACACCTAATGCCATGAATTACATTTTGTTCATTTAATTTAAAGCCGGTTTATGTATAAATAACAATTGTAAATATCTTCATTACAATATAATCTTTAGATCTACATATTTTTTTCAATCAATAATGATATTACATTATAGTAAAAAATGTAAAATTAATCAGTGAGCAAAAAATGTTAAATTACAATTAAAAATAGATAGAGAGATTGATTGAATGATTGATTCTCTGAATGGTGATACATGAGATTGTCACCACATTTAGACAACATTATGCCAAGACATCGAAGATAATAAATTGCAAACAGATTTTTAAATATCAAACGGTGTTTCCATGGCGATTCACTAAATTAATGGCAAAAATAGGGAAACAGGAAGTGTCTCATTTCTTCTGTGTGCATTGTGTGATTTAGATTATGTGATTTATGTTTTTTTCTTGGGGGCTAATCGCATGGGTGTGTCTATTGTTCGTCACGGTCATAGCGCCACCAGTGTGGCACTTGCAACAGACTTTGAAAAGGTTCTCTTACATTTACCCAAAAAGCTTAAATGGTTTAAACACTGCTGATGGAAATTTTGTGAAATTGTAGTCAAACTGTAATGATGGAATATATCTATTGCTCATTGTATGATTAGGGTCCAAGTTTACATTAATGTTGAGTTGTTGCTGTGTCCATCATGCTTTGTTTTCCGAAAGCCACTAAGTGGAAATGGACCCATGGTGCTTGGGCCCATCATTGCTGCTTTCAGCTATATTTATTCTTATACCGATATTACATTTCTGACTCTAACTTCTCTTAGAGCTTTTAAGCTACATGAACCAAACTCGGCACAGACCTTCAGACTAATCCCGAATAGTGTGCTATATCTTTTCTAACTGATCGGAATTACGGTATTCCACAATCGGACTTCCGAAAAGGCCTCATGTCACTTTGTCTTCCAATCAAGTTATTAACTTTTTCCTGTAATAACTCCCTTAGAGGATTCAAGCTACATCCTATCACTTCAACACTCATACTTTATATCCATCACTCCATCACTTTCTTTTTCTATCTTTACATCACTCTTTTTATTCTTTCTTTAACTCTATTACTTTAACTTTTACACCCTAGCAACTGCATACATTCTAGCAACCATTTAGTGCACCCTAGCAATGTAAACCCATTGACTGCCATTCAAAATGACTTAGATGGATATCTCCTGATCAGAATGTCATAGAGTCTTCAGGTTTGTCTCATTAAACCCAGTCCAGCAAGCAGCCTTTTTAGGATCACCCTGGAAACTTCCTAGCAACCAGTTGGACTTACCCTAGCAACTGTATAGCAAAACGCATATCTCTGCACCACAATATTGTAGAGACTTTAACTTTGGCTTATTTTACACAGACCTTCAAGGAGCCTTTAAATATCATGCTGATCAATACTTAGCCACAGCCTAGTAACCATTTAGTGCACCATAGCAACAAAAACCCATTGACAAATAACAAATCATATATCTTTGCACCAGAACATCATAGAGATTTTGGGTTTATTTTGTTTGACTCAAGGTAGCAAGGAGCCTTTTAAGTATCACCTTGGCAAATGCCTACCAACCAGATGGGGTTACCCTAGCAACCAAATAACAAATCACATATATCTGCACCACAGCATCATAGAGACTTTGGGTTTCACCCTAGTAACTGCCTAACAACCAAATTAACTCACCCTAGCAACCAAGTAGAAAAACACATCTGTCTGTCTATCCATCCATACATCCATACATCTGTCAGTATGTCTGTCTGTCTATAAACTTTTAGACTAGGCTTTTCAAGCCAACCTAAAGTTTGTCCACAAACATTTCAATCTAGTTTTCTATTTAACATGTGTTTTTCTGCAGTTGAGCATATCACAGACAAGTCTGTTGCTTGCTTCTGTTTATATTTATTCAACATTTTAAAAACTTTTATTTGTTTTCATGCTTACAAGATGGCCAATGTGAATTTGACCATTTACTGATAAAGCAATAAAGTAATTCAGAGACTGTAATTCTGGCTTGTTTTGAATGTGTTGCTGACATAATAGAGCATGCAGATAATCCACCCATAGAAAGAATTTTAATGTATATTGTATTAATCTAAATTAATCACAATTACAATATCAAGGGAAATAATCGACTAGTACAATTTTTGTCATAATCATGCAGCCTTATTCCGAAGAATGTTCTGGTTGTTATTTTCTATGCAATTACAATTAATGGTTACTGGAGCTTTTAAGATTCCAAAAGGACACAAATGCATGCTGAAAGTTGTTTATACCAGGCATCTTAACTAGGTTTAAGCACCCTCATGTGGCCTAAATGTGGATGAGGGATCTACAAAAAAAAAAAAAATGTAAACAATGTAAGAAAACAGAATTTGACATTATTATTATTATTGTATCATTCTGCTAAATACCAAAAATCAAAGTTAAATTACATTATTCTTTTCATTGTGAAATAAAAACAAATCTGCACATTTTTACACTGTTTATTCTCTGAGGGGTACAAGGCAATTCTGTCTAAAGCTGATTTGGAACTATATTTATTGCGAAATGCCCTATACAATTACATTTGAAATTATTCATTTTTTTATGTTTCTCTTCACATTACTCTAAAAGTGGGTACAAAAAGATACATGTTACTTGATACAAAGCAATTATTTTTATTTTGTTTTATGCCAATCTAAAAGGGATCTTAAAGGGCAATCACATGTTATAATGCCTTTCGGAATGCCTTGTATAAAAATAAATATATTTATATCTTTCAACAGCTATCCTTATTGAGCTGGATGATATAGCCCATTTTTAACAAATAATTCTCCTTGAGTATTCTGAGAAAAGATTATACATAAATTCACTTTATCAAATTTTTGATAAAGGAAGAGAATCCTATGCAAATTGTAGCATTTGTTACTTCAATTTATGGTGTGTGTGTGTGTGTGTGTGTGTGTGTGTGTGTGTGTAGAGAGAGAGAGAGAGATTTTGTAGTGACTGGGCATTGCTGGAGCATTGTGTTAACAAGCATGGCTCTTTCAGCCCAGTCATGAATACTATGTGTGTGTGACCTTTATTTGACATCCCCTTTGTGTAATCCTAGGTGTGATTGGCTGACTCAATTTGAACCTCCGGATCAGCAGAGGTTGTGCTTGGTCACAGTACGACAGACAAATATTGCAATGTAAGCAAAATATTGCAAATGTTATTGATGCAGTGCAGCGTCTTGTTTGTATCACTCTGTAATGTGTACATAAGAAGTTTACTCTTTGGCAGATGTTCACTTGTGGAAGATTGATGTGAATCAGAGGTGTCTTGGCTTGTTCTCTGGTTCAGCTTGATCCCTCAGATGTTTCTCAGCATATGGATGAGGTGTTATGAGACAGCATTCGTGTGCCAGTATTACCTCTCTCTCTCTCCCCCTTACCCTCTTTGTGAAGAGAATAAGGGATAAAGTGATTATTCTGCGTTTTTCAGGAGCCTTTCTCTGTGACTTGACTGCTTAATGTTTTCATGTTGCGGTGGGGGCTGTGCGCAGTGGAGCCACAGTAGACAGAACTGCTCGGGAGAAACTGGACAAAAGAGAAAAGCTCTTTTTGAACTAACTCCAGTGTGAATCATTTATCTTGTGGAAATCATGTTATTTGTATCTCACCTGCAGCAGCGTAGGGTCTCTTTATGTATCCAGGCAAACCGATTGCCTTAAGCAGTGCAGGATTAGGCAGCATTTTTGTCTCCCTTTCAATTCACAAGTTAGAATTTGAACCGATTTGACCACACTTCACATATGTTCAATTAGAATGACAGGAAGAGGAATTTTTCTAAATTGCAATTGAAAGTAAATTCAACATAGTGATACAAAATAGGACTTTAATTATGACAAATATAAATAATTACTCTGTTCATAATGCCTAATTATGCCTAATTTATTTTATGATATGTAGAATTTCTGTCCATCAAATGATTAGTAATTTCCATATGCTAAATACAATACTGTTAAAAGACAAAAAAACACCCATCGAAATTTTATTTACAGGACCACAAAATGTCCAGCACCTTGTTTTCAGATAAATTACTGATATAAAAATATATGTTGACATTACAAATGTAATCTATTGATTATATAATATTGTGACACGGAGGAGGGTGTGGCCAGGCCTGAGGGTACCCGCCTCCCTTACCTGTTACAAATATATTCAGTCAATTAGAGCATTTTGGGAAATTAAGTGTTCTTCCACAATAGTCCAACAAATGAAAGTTAATATATTAAAGGAAAAGTTCACCCAAATATTATAATTCTCAAATTGTTTACTTACCCTTATGTCCTTTTTTAATTTTTTTAAAGTTTCAGATGGCATAAATATTGATCTGTTTCACACCAACATCTAATATATATCGCCTCTGAAGACATGGGTTAAACCGCTGGAGTCGTATTGATTATTTTTATGCTGCCTTTATGTGCTTTTTGGAGCTTCAAAATGTTGGAACCTATGCACAAGCATTGTGAGGACCTACAGAGTGGAGATACTTTTCTAAAAATCTTTGTTTGTGTTCATTAGAAGAAAGTAATTTACATCTGGGATGGCATGAGAGTGAGTAAATGATTGGAGAATTTAAACTTTTAAATGTAAACTATCCCTTTTAAGTAAAATTGTATTATTAATAAGCACTACTTTCTTAAATTCAAATGTGAAATACAATTGTGTATCCTGCTTGCTACCTCAATTCAAATAAAATGTATATTCAGGAATAAAATTTGATTTTAAATGGCACTCTCAAGTCACTTCTGAATGGCGCATAACCTTGGAGCACTTGCTGTGAGTCCAGTTTAAATAACTTGCCAGAGGGCAGCTTTTAGCAAGATCTGAGCTGACCTGGGACTCAGGAGACCCCTGGTGCTGATTTGTCGCTTATAACTGTTGTATTGTAGCCAAAAAACATCCATATAGTCCATAGTTGTTACTTCCTTTCAGAAGAAGTAGGCACCAGATACAAAGTGGCATGGTATCACATCTTCCATGACAGATGAAGGCCATGCCAGGCGATAAACACATTGTTTGTGCTGTTCAAAACAAAAGGGACTGGGTGTAATAACATTGACAGGGGGAAAGGAGGGTGGAAAAACAACGAGGGCATTGAACGGACTAGGCACAGTGGCTGCTTGTGTCTTGTACTGAGTCTCAGGGTCGTTCAACTCAGACACAGTTTGACTTGAGCATGCAGCGCATTCATGGCTGAGATATAGCAATGTCTGTTGCACTTTATGAGAAAGTTTGCAGACCTAAGAGACAGCAGACATAGAGGCGTGCTGGGCAGTGGAGATGCTACAGTCACTGCCAACATGGGTTCCTGCTGCAGCTGCCTGCCTTTGGGCCAGGCAGTACACTGGCTGTGAGGAGACGCAGACTGAACTGGAGACCATCAGAAAGGAAGAGGATGAAATTGTGTCAGGGAAGGAAGGGTAATGTGAATATTTGATTAGGTTTTTATGTTCAGGGCAAAATAAACTGGCACTGCATTGAGATTGTGGATGTAGTATCAGAATAAATCAGTTCGGTAGGTGCTTCTCTAAGTTTAACTGGGACAAACAAATGATCGGTGAATTCACTTAGCAGTTGGACCAATTTTGCGTCATTTGATAACTCAATGTAACCTGCATCTGTTTCACTAATCATATGCAATCCAGTTTAACCAAGCACATATATAGTTATGTGCTTTATGTATTTAAATTTATTGTCATTCTTTTTACTGCAAACATGCCTCCCTTCTATTAAATGAGAGTATTATAGATTGCACCATATTCACAAAACACAGTGCTATTTGCATGGTGCAATTAATGTCACTCTACAAACTACATTTTTAGTTTTAAAGAGATGTTTATGTAAATTTTATTTTTATCATATCAACATTAATTTACTAAACGATGGATAAGAGTGTTATAACCAGGCATAGTACATCTCAGTTGTGGAGTGATATGATGCCAGATCATGGTCGTCTGCCGCATCCTTCACAACCTAATATCTACCTGCCGCATTCTGTCAAAAGAGATTCAAATAACTGACATGACTGCAGAGCTGCAGTTTTTATTGTCCTTCACTTTAGTTGCTGAGAGCCTGTAAACAGACATTTCAGTCTGTGGGATTTAGAACAGGGAATTATGTTATTTAGACCATTAAGCTGGCCTGCTTCAGTTAAGAAGGAAATTCCAATGGCTAATAACTAAGAGCCTGTTATACTATCTGATGATCTTCACAGTCTTTAGCGTACATGTTTGAAGAAAATAACATATTCTGTTTTTATTTCAAAGGTGCAATTTCAGACTTTTCTGTCAAGAAACTGGAATTGTATTTGTCTTGATCCTCTTTTTAAATGCAAACCCAAAATGTTTCTAAATTAGAGTGACTCATAAAATGTTTTGATGCTATAAATAGATCGGGCTGTATGTTATTTGGAACTTGGAGCGCTCTGATGAAAAACATTATAGAGAATAATGCATAATTAGGCTTTCTTATGTTCACGTGACTGTCACAGTCTTTTGTTTTTGTGCTTTTATGTTGAAGTTCTTGTTTAGTTCCTGTTTCCTGTTAGGTTTTTGTAGTTCTTTGTAGTTTCATTTTTTTATTGGTTTCCCCTGATTGTTTCCCCAGGTGTTCCTTGTTCCCTGGTTTGTTCCCTTGTGTATTTAAGTCCTTGTTTCCCCCAGGTTATTTGTCAGTTCTTGCATGTTTGGTTATGCTCTGTGCTAGGTTCCCTGCATTTTGATTTATTCTGAGCTTTGTTGTTTATTTGAATTCTGAGCTTTGTTGTTTATTTTAATAAAGCTGCGTATAGATACTCATTCCTCGTCTGCCTCGTCACAGTGACCCCGATTAGACCGGTTTCAGAGGGATGGACAGTTAACACTTAATTCAGTACTTCAACATGTTAACTAAAGGATATTCAACAAAAATACAGGCTAAAAATGATAACATCTTATTGCAGAAAACTATCTAATAAAGGGAAGAAATAATAAAGGCTCCAGTACAGAGCGGCACAAAACCTTTTATGCACATCCTGAAAGCAGAATGATGCTTTTCAATGGAACCAGAACTTTGTCTCAGCGTGATCCTCGCTACACATTCAGATGCGCAGAACCGCAAGGTAATGAAGCAGTTACACATCTAGTTCATGACATCAAGCAGTTTTAACCTTTTTAGGCAATGTTTTATTCAAGCAGTGTAAGACAAAACCAGCTAAATATTTTACTCACAGGTCTGTCACTGATTGTCTTGTAATGTATAGTTGATGTGGCGCTTTGATGGCTGCAACAGCAGGAGTGCATAAATGGACTAAACTTAAAGCTTTAAAAAGGCGGAAGTTCTTGCAAAAAGTTTTACTGTGCTGATTATTTTCATTTAATAAAATCAAGCAAAAATGCTCTCCAAGAACTTTCCCATCTTATTTAAGAATTATGTCTCCCTATAAAACCACTACTACTATAAATATTAATGTTAGTAGTCAACCCCACTATTTGACTTGTCCTGGGGTCAGCAACCTATGGCACACATGCCAGCATTGCCACATGGAGGGGTAATCACTGGGAGGCCAGCAATGGTCAGAGAGTATTAGACTATTTCATTCATATGAAATGCCACACCTGCATTCCAGTTTACATCTTGATGTATTTCTTCCTCGTGTTTACGTAGCGTGTTTTCATCAGCTGAATGGGAGGCTAAACAAAAAGTTCAAATGTGACGACAATATACCCAACAGACTCGTGCAGCATGTGTAAACTGTTCGCACATCATGAGACGGCATTGCTGCACTTTCGATTAATCACGCGTGTAAGCACACTCGCTTTGATTCGGTCAGACTGCGCGGATAACAGCCTACATTCAGTGTTTCATTTGTTTCTTTTTGCTTTCAGAACAACATGTCATGTAATAATGAAAACACCACTATTAATCCTTGAGCATACAGGTACACTGTCCTTAAACCATAGTCACATTCAAAATTACATGAAAAGATCAAAAGAGAGAAAAAAATGTATATCGTGGGGTTAAAAATATATATTTGAGTAAATTCAAAATATAAATTAAACCTGGAAATAAAGTTTTAGGATTTTGCAGGTGCGATTCGCCGAAATGGGCTAAATAGTTGATCGGCTTGTGATGCGCTATGTGCAATTAAAGTGAGTCACGTCACGTGTTTATAATGTTTATCCCCCCATTTAGCTGATGAAAACAAGGATTACAACGAAGGATTACATCAAGATTGGAATGGAGGTGTGAAAAACTTTAAATAAAATAGACTGCTCCTCTTTCGCTGTTGTTTACATGCTAGTGATTAAACCTCTGTGTGATTTTTCTAAATATATGACATTAAATAAGACATATTTAAGATTCCACACAATTTCGTGATCAGTAATCAAATAAGCAGATTTGTGACATTAACTGTGTTAACTCATTTTGCACCAAAGGACTTCTTTATTAAAGCACTTTCAAAAGATGCTCTGTGAAAATTCACATGTGGGTTTTGCACAAATTTTTAACTCATACTGCTATGCTGATAATATCATTTTGAGATCTACCCGATCTCATGAAAAGTCGTACATAATTTACGAGGTGGCTATTTTTGCATGATTTTGTTTGCATAAACTCTTACAATTTCATCACGTGCAAATTCCCGGATGTCTAATGTGGAAGCGTGAGTTTCGCGCATGAGACGTTAAGGGCATGCTTATTAAAATGATGCCCTTACCCAAACCCCTTTAAAATAAACCAATCAGTAGAGTGTAAACATGATAGGAAGCTGTTGTGTGTGACAAAAGCAAGTAATCACCATTGGCTGTAGTGAAAGCCGTGGGAATTCAAACGAGTGCAGTTGCATGGTTTCAAACCAAATAGCCAAATTTAGAAATATAATTTGAATCCTGACAATTTTGCCATGAGTGTGTGTTGGAAAAATAGAAAATAGAAAAAAGTCGGGGGTGTCAGCACAGTCATTGACCAGGAAAATAAAAAATGGCACTCCATGTCAAAAAGGTTGCCAACCCCTGGACTAGTCGATTATTCCACCACCATGGCACATCCCTAGTAGATTTTGTTTTAGTGCATTACATATGTGTATCATTTGACAAAAGAAACTTAAACTTTATTTATATGATTATTCAGATTGTAGGTTTTTGTCAGTAGGTACAGTAGATTATATCACATTATCTTTATTAGTCACACTAATACAATAGCATTTGGCCACTTCTATTCAGTAAATCTCTGACAAATAAGTTTTTACCCAACCATTTGTCAGTCTTTGGGGGAAAAAAATTTAATCATAAGTGCACCGTTGTACCTTAATAGTGCACACCTCTTTGAAAATGTATAGTTTGAATTAATGGATTCATTTAAGAGTACTATTTTCAAGCCACAGAGAGTGATTATAGTAAATATGACATTTTATTGGAAGCTATATTCTCTGCATGCTGTTTCAAGAATAGATATTAATTTTGGTGCACTTTGTTGCTTTACATACTGAAGTAAACCATACATTATCAAGTTTGACTGTTATGGATACTAGAACAAGCTGTAATGGTGGCATTGATTGCTGCAATTTATTTACGTACCTAATTATAGCCATGCAATGAGTGTATTTAGCTCTCTCAGGTCCACCAGCATTATCACACACATACATTCTAAACTCGCTCTGCCAGGACTGATCACAGGACAAATAGCCTGGAGCACCAGTTATGGCAGTAACACACCTTGCCCAAATTAAAGCCTGGATGAAATATCTACCGTGAGAGGATGAAGTTATCCGTCACAGTCAATGATCCTCTGCTGGGCCAGAGCAGCCTGAAAGCTGCAGTGTGGAATACAGTATCTCTGTTACTCTGTCCTGCTGTATTCAGGACAACCACCAGAGAATTCTGTTAAATCTTTGACTTTCATAGGTCACATTTGGACAGTCCTAGATAGGAAGTATAAGTTTCCTTTGAGTGGTACTACTCTCATTCAGGATTTAAATGGATAGCTTGTGGAGGCTTTTCCTTCTGCTGTTGCCCTGTTCATTTATTATTTATATGCAATTTGCTGGATAAAACATATAGTTAGCCTCTGTCAAGTATTTTCCCCCACCTTGTCAAAAAAAGTAAACTTCTACCAAATGTAGAGATGGGAATCATAAGGAATTTAACCCATTTGTATCTTATGTCATATAAACAGCTAGTCCCTAACTGCACGGCCTGATTGAAGTCTCAAAAGACTTAAGTGCGACAATACATAACAGAGTAACAATTCTTATTTTGTTTCAAGTTGTACATGAAGGAAGTTACAATTTGCGCTCTGTTAGATTCATTCTAAAACTAATGTGTAAGTATATTTGATTCACTAAAATTAGTCCACTTGTTTGGGAACCGCACTACACTGGTCATGTTGGATATTTTTGATGCATTAAAAGAGCCGGCTCATAATAATTTCAGAAACAGACTACATTGGTAGGTTTCCTGCTCTAATTACCCTAACAGTTTTGTTTAAATTTAAAGTAATTTGTGTCAGAGTATTTTAACTGTGTTCTGTCCGCGCATGTGGAAAATTGCAAATTTTAAACCCATTAACGCAAATGAAAGTCATGAAAATCAAACAGTTCCTGTATATTTTAAATATAGAACTGTTTCTGAACAAGATCAGATTCTCTGTCCCCCACTATAGTTAATACTGTATGTCTCAGGATCTTTGGTGTGCATTTCTAGCCATGTCCCACAATATTTTCATCATAGTAGCTGTCTGAGGATTTCTTAATTCAAAAGCTTCCATCTTTTTTCTGCACCAATTGATCAGCTCCTTAAACCTGAAAATACACACATGGAAGAGGAAGGTTCTGGTTGCATCCTGAGAGCTAGCTCATCAGTTACTGCTGATTTGAGGCGGCACACTAGATAAACATGCAGCAGGTGTAACCTGAGACCAGCGAAGAAGGGGGCTTATGGTCATACCCTGTTTTCTCAGCTCAATGTAGGGATGAGACCTCTCATCTCCTAACGTGCACCCCCCCTTCCTAGAGAGAGGCACACAGGGGAGATGAAGGTGCTGACGGGCTCACTCTGGAACGCCTCAGATCAGGCTGATCCAGCACTAATTTCACCAATCCAACTCCGAATTCCACACCCTCAACAGACAATCCGGGGAAGTGGTTGGGCAGAGACTAGAGCAAACATAGGTCATATGAGCAATTAGCATCGGGATATTTTTGGTACACAAGGCTGACATTCAGACATACAACATCAACAATATTTCGCCACTCACTATCTCTGAGTGAGTCTAGATTGCTGTAAGGCTTAGGACTATTAGTCTTGTTGGACGTTGACTGCACGTACCAGGAGATACGAACAAGGAAGGAACAACGATTTGTGGATATAATATATCTTCAGGTAATCCATCCTCTCTGAGGAAAATAAATAAGAGAAACTAAAGGTAATACTTGTAAATAGATGTGTTGTGAAGTGTCCTAAGGTCCTCAAGGCCAAATGAGTGGTGAGTACCAAAATATTGTAAGAACAAGACACAAAGTCTTTCTGTAATTCCCACGTACATATTTATTGACAGGAAGGACGTCGACTCTGCAGACTATATTTAACAAAGGATAATTCATGACCAAAACACTATTTTACTTTTTCCCAAGGATGATCTAAAACAGTTGTGATGAAAATCATATGTTATTATTACTCCGTATAGCTTGAGTGATAACTGGACTGCCAATAATCTTGTTTTTAAGTAATGTTATCACCATTATTTCAAGGCAATGCAGTAAAATCCATTAAGGCTATGTGAATGGTTATTATATCATGTGATTCTTTAACGAGAGCCATCATCTATTTATTTGACACCTTCTGGAATTTCAAGAGTGCACAATGCTTTTCATTAAAGATGAATTGTGTACTATTGGACTGACTTGGCTTGACTATTGGTTATTGGTACTATGTTTCTCAGTTCTCATAATCCGTTTCTTACATTTGTTGCGGCTGTTATATATTGGATGAGATAGCGTTCTCAGTGGGAACATTTTATGTAGTTTTTTTCTTAGCTTCTGTATGCAAATATAATTTCTGAACAACTCTTGGCAGTTTGAAGTTTCTCTGTGAACCTGAGATTCTTGGATGCACTCTAATATCTTCCTGTGGACTTAGTTTACTTCTAGTAGAATTGCAATATGTGAAACAGAGCAGTTGGTTAGTTTTGATGTGAAAATATTAATTCAAAACAAGAAACCTCAAGAGACTCAATACCAAATTTAACACCCTAATGATTCCATTTTAATGTGAGAAGGAGAATGATTCATTAATAATTGCTACTAACGTGTCCATGTGGAAAGATTGTATCTCAAAAGAGGGTACATCAAGGGCATTGAGTATGATATTAACTTGGATGATTCATTTCCACTCTCCTGCTGTCAGATGACTTCCTTTGTGCACAAATACTTTCTGGCACTGACAGATCTTCCTTTTATTTTTATGTGTCACAGAAACAAAAAAATGCAGGCCAAGGATGTGACATCTGTTTTATTGACTACATACATTCATTGTCTGATTTTTCACAGAGGTGACTTTCTGATTTTGAAATAAAGGGTAAAACTATATTCATATGCAAATTATATTGTTGTTGCCAGTTTGTAATTAAACAAGGGGATTGAGACACTAACACTGAATCTGAATATCCATACTTCCCTACTATATAGTATGCCAAAAACAGTATGCCAATGGAGTAGGAATGTCCGAATCCACAGTATTCATGAAGCATTAAACGAGAAGTACCCGGATGTTGCTATTTCTGGTGAGATTCTGAAGTGTGGATCAAGTGGACACTTAATCCCATTATCGCTTGTAAACTGAGGTTTTAAAAGATCCCTCAAAACACTGTTTTTAAAAGAACAGCGGTGAATTGCAATCACATGGCTCTTCTCAACTGTAAGTGCTCCATATACCAAAATGCTTGTTCCTTGTGCTTAAATGGTTCTTGTTTAATAAAACCAGAGCAGACCGTTTTTACGGTTGTTGTTTTTATGTCATATATTTGAGTCCCATGTCCCCGGATGACATATGTCCAAAATCTATTCATACTACTCGCATACCTAAAATAATGTTTTGCTGGCAAATAATTACATCATTCATCAAATACAGTACATTCTGTGACAGTACACAGTTTCGGACGTTGTGGGAGCAACTCCCAGATGGCGTTGACTTTGAAACCCTATACCTTCACACCAATTTGATTGGCTGGTGAAACTTGGCACTCCTCCTATGCTGACATCATCATGGACATGTTAGCCAGAGCCTAGAGTCACACCAACAGTATTTTCTGACTGAAGAGAAGGAGAATGTATCTCTCCTCCCATTAAACTGAAATGATCAGAGCACTGAAAAATGTAATGAGTTGGCTTGACTTAAAAAAAGTGAGGAAACCAATTGCCTTAAGAAATCAAGTAAATATACTTATTTGATTCAAATAAAGTGGACTATTCCTAGTTCACATTACTTGAGCCAAATAAGTACATTTTTCTTAGCTGATCAATGGCTCGATTCCATGACAGAGGCTACATTCTCACCGCAACTGAATGTGGCCCAAATCTGATTTTTTTCACTCACATGTGCCACTGATCTGTTAATTGGATGACAATGTGAACAGCTAAATGCTATCTGAATTTGACATTTTCAAATCCGATCAGGGTCAGTTTCAGATGTGGAAATAAATTGGATACATGTCTGATTTTTCCTAATGTGACCAGTATGAACAGCCAGATCAGATTTAATGTGATTTATTAAATTTTTTTACAGCTATCCAACACAACATTGGCTACTTGAGCACTTGATGTACTGCGTAATATGCCTGTTACGCTTTAAAATTAAATATTTTAAGTAATATCGTGGTAACACTTTAGAATTAACTGCCGTTTGTTAACATTAGTTAAAAACATTAGTTAACATAAACTAACAATAAACAACACTTTTACAGCATTTATTAAAGTTTGTTAATGTTAATTATGACATTAACTAATACATTTTTTAAATAAAAAGTTGTATTTGTTAACATTGGTTAAATCAATATGAACTAACATTACCTTTCAATAAACAATTGTAATTTTATTAGCTAACAGTAACAAAGCTTAATAAATGCTGTAATGAATCATTGTTAGTTATTTATTCCTAATGCATTAATTCATGTTAACAAATGGCACTTTATTGTAAAGTGATACCAATATGATTTCTAGTTAATGCATTCAGTTCCTTTTTAAGACAAGTAAAAAAAAATATAGGCTTCAACATTTGGGTTTAGCAGTTTGAATGATAGTAAAATATGCGCATTAAAAGATGCAGAGGTAGATTTAGCATATGTTACAGCACTCTTTGCTCATGTCACTCCTGCAGAAAACAGTTTTTATATTTCTCACTGTATCAAAATGCAAATGCAATCAAGTCAATAGAAATTTTAAATAATAACAGTTAATAACTTTAATATTATGCAGTTTTACTTGCTGTCCTTCAATTTTATTTTGTCTGGCTTATAATATTACATTCTTGAGCTTCAACCGAAATTAAATTCCACTATATGACTGCGAAAATATTTTATCCATCTGGTCTTCCATCATTTGCTGATACTTTATTAGATAGTCATTAAGTGTTGGATTCAGTAAAAAAAAAAAAAAAAAATAATTAATGGGATAATTATTTACATTAAAATAACAAACATGCCTGGATTTGTTATACGTATGCTCAGGGATTGTTTTACGCATGTCTGTCAGTTAATGAGCGTTGTCTGTTC
Organism: Xyrauchen texanus; assembly: GCF_025860055.1. NCBI lineage: Eukaryota > Metazoa > Chordata > Actinopteri > Cypriniformes > Catostomidae > Xyrauchen > Xyrauchen texanus. The sequence goes on from NC_068276.1 coordinate 24,379,403, forward strand.
ATACCAGTGTCTGATATCGGCTACATTTATAATGTCATGAGAACAACCTAAAAACAAATCAGTTTTGAGCAGAAAATCAGATTTGGCCCACATTCAGGTGTGGTGTGAATGTAGTCAGAGACACTAGCCTAACTGGATAGTGGTCCAATGTCCTAAAGCATCTTCCCAATTAGTGAAAGGAGGGGATCAGAGCGATCACCTGGCCAAGGGCTTTGATGCAGTGACACTAGCCAAAATGGGAGTGAAACATTGCACACATGCAATCTCATTCACATCAGTGGGAATAGGTATTAACCAATTGATTAGTGATCAACTTTCTTCCTTTGTGAATGGGAAGAGAGGGAAGATACAGTATATGCGGGTTATAAAACCTGGCAAAGGTGTTAGAGGAAGCCCAACCTGCTGCCATACATACGTATGTCTTCTAGTGACACACCCTCTGCCCATGCCCAGGAGGATGCCATACTCTTGATAGAATGAGCTTTTATGACCATGGGACATTATTTGCCTTGCAAATCATATGTGAGCACAGTTACATCCATGACCAAATGGGAAAATTCTTTTGAGAAGCCTCCAAAGCAAACAAAGAGTACCCTAAATTGACTAGTTCAGTAATGCACATGCTCGATGCCATCACAGGGCAGAGCATATGCAGTCTCTTAGCCTCGTCCAACTCAAAGTGAGGTGATAAGAATTCATGCAGGGTAACAACCTGAGCCCTAAAGAGGGTTGTCAGTACTTTGGGCACATAACTTTTCTGGACTTGAGAATTCCCTTTAACAGGCTGTGGCAGGGTTCTCCCCGGTTTGAAACTCAACAAGGGTAGGAGAATGGACTAAAATGCATTCATCGGTCAAGTGATCCAACATGGAAGGAAACTTTCTGACTGGGCACTATCATGCTCTTTATCAAGATGACACCCATCTGTCATCATGAGTCCCATCTGCTTGAATTATGGGAATGTGTAAGGAGCCTGGGACAACCAGAATTGTCAGACTTAGAACAGGAATCCAGTCCCCTCAAACGAGAATGTCAAGAATAGCCTGTGACTAGAGGCACATAAAAGTATTCGTCTTACAGGTCGATTGATGCAAACCAGTCCAGAGGTCATACATGTGACAGGAGTCTCCTTCATGAACAAAGACTTCTTGAGTGTTTGATTCAAGTGTCTCTGGTCCATTATGGGCCGCAACCCATCACTTTTTTTGGCAATCTGAAAATAATGGCTGTAAAAGCCTTTTTGTTCTTTGCCTGTCGGTACACTCTCTATTGCATACTTGGCAAGTAGAAACTGTACCTCTGAGCGTAGAATTGGCACATCCTGCATGTTACAGTGGAGGAAAGAATGTCATTGGAGTAGGGTGCTGTTTTTTTTTAACTGAAACACATTGTGATAAGTACCCAGCTAGAAATTCAAGGAAGACTCCACTATTTCTCCAAATAGCAGGTAAGAGGACACAGAGGTTGGTCTGTGACCAATGGGGTCTGAGCTCTACTTACCTTTGAAGGAGGTGGTCGTTCATAGTAACTGGTTCAGTTAAATCTGGAAATGTGCCAGTTTTTGTGAAGTTGTTTGTGGCTCTAAGAACTGCAGTGAGGTTTGCAAACTTTATTTGGTTGTGACCTTTGGCACGGAGCCAACAAATATAGACATTTGGACTCAATCCCAGCATAGAACTGCAGGGAGCATGAGAGGAATACTGAGGGAAGACATTGAAGTGGTTCCGGGCCTTATTTGCAGCCTGAGCAGACTGGTCCATGTGCATACGACCCTGCTTAGTTCATGCCAAACCACCAGGAATGCTTTCCCCACCCAGAAGAAGTTTTCTGCAGGGGCGAGTTCCAGGAATTGCCACCTTTCCACTTGGATTCAGGCTGCTGGAGTTGCTTGCTCGGTGGCAGCTCTGTCTCCACTCTATGGGAAAGAACAGGGTTAGCGATGGTTACACTCTGACTGGCTGAATGCTGTCCCAAAGTAGAGCGCAAACAAACTATCTGGGTTACTACCACAACTCTGCAAGATGTGTCTATAAGCCAGCATTTGCTTTTTAGCCGATTGAAACCTCTGTGTAAAAGCATCAATAGTGTCTCCAATACGGCCCTGCTGACTCACCGGGGCATCAAGAATGACGTCTTTGTCCCTATTCTCAGATCTAAAATCTTTAACCAGATGTGGCATTCAGCGGACACCAGGCTACCCATAGATGCATCGGTACACTAGGCAGTGGTCTTGGTTCCCCGGAGCACCTAATCTGTGGCATGATGCAGATCATGGGACTCCGGTTCTGGACCATTCTCATTCAAGTTCTTCAGCAGATCTGCCTTGTAGGCCTGCAACTGTACCATGGTGTGAAGACCCACACCAGCCTGACCCACTGAAGTCTAGGCCTTAGTCAACTGCATTGATCAGCAGATCTGCTATGAAGATGCTGCTTCAGAGTGAGCTCATATGGGGATGTATCACACACAAGGTGGAAAACACCTGTGAAACATTGCCATCTTTAAAAAGACGTATTCCAGCAAGCATACTCATTTATTTTGCTTCAAATTTGCTCTTTTATGAGTGCAATGTTAACACAGCAAACAAGTGCTTTCAAAGCATTGCTTTTTTGGTGAAACAGCTGGGAGAGGAAGATAGGGTTTCAATGTTAACACACCTTGGGAGATACTCCCATAGCGTCAGCTTTTGATGCAGTGTCAAAATGACCTTTTTGATAGGGAACTCGATCTTGCCTGAGTAGCCACAAAAACATGCTTTGTGAGACAGGCCTCTGTTTTAATTGGATGGCAACTCAAGACTGGTTTATGATGATGGTTTATGACTGGTTTATGATATTACTTGCAATTCAGCTTCAGTGTATTTTACAATATCAGCATAAAAAAAATACATTTTGTATTACAAGTTTAAAAGTTTATTAAAGGAATGTTCCGGATTCTAATTAAGCTCAATCGACAATGTTTGTGGCATGATATTGATTACCACAAAAAAATGATTACGACTCATCCCTCAGAATATTCCTTTAAAGTATAACATATATAGTTTATATACATGTTATACATATATAGTCTTAAAGCACTTGCTACATTTGTCTTTTATGTCTAATAAATGGGAAAATAATTGCCTCAGAACCACTCATCTGCTGTTTAATTACCTAAATTCACACCTTATATGCATCACCGAAATGGAGAAGGCCGCCAAATCGATAATGTGCTGAAGGTCTCCATGGGCTGTGGGACAGTAATGGGTTGAGTGAGCAGCATATGTGATTACCCTCTCAGGTAAGTGCCAAATCCACGTGCATGATTGATCATCCTTCACAATTCAACCAGATGAGCTCCTCCACTCATCCCTTGACTCTTCTGCACATTGCCAGTCTTAGCCTGGCTCATCTAGCATTTAAAATTACATAATTGGTGGCCAGACCCCATATCTTAGCATCCTCACTGGCTCATCTGAGCTGTGGGAGCAAGACAGTGGCTGGGGTGGAGGGTTTCTTAACGGGGGGATTGTGATGAGCATATGAGGAAAGGAGGGCCACTGCTGGTCACCCCTCTGGAGTAACACAAAGCTCGGACTCATCCTTCACCTGCAGCCCCAGCTTTCATTAGCTGAAAGCAGCCATTTGCACAGCCTATAATCAGTCTCACCAGTTGGAAATCTGCCCCTCTGCTGTGCCTTTAAAAGGTGGATTTTTTTCTTTTCTTTTAAGGGACTTTCTTGTTTTTTCAAGCCAAGTCTATATTAAGCCATTCTTTTCTCTCGTTGTCTCAACATTTCAATCTTGCACCCCATCCCTTTTATCATTGTCTCATTTAATTTGTTCTCCTTCCCTTCTCCTCCTCCTACCTCTGTCGTTTTCCTCTCTCACCTTTTCTTTTTCCACTTCCTCTGCAACTCCATCACCCCTATCTTGGCTGATTTTGTTGGATGTAAGTACACACATAATTTCATCCCCATCCCCCTGTGTCTCTCAGAGAGTGGGAGATCCGAGAGCGGGAAGTCTGTTTAAATGTAACTCACGGCAGGGCAGGGCTTGTCTGCAGCAGTAACAGCAGCCTTGCTCTGCTCAGAGGAGTGTTTATCATATGCAAGCAAACCTGCGGCAAGCATGTGGAACAGGGCGAGTTATTCTGAGCACATCCCTCAGACTGGGCACCCCTACTGCAATGTGGCGCACAGGTGTGTATCTGCTCAGTGTCTTCAGCTCCAAAAGCTCAGCTGTAATTTACCTGCTGCAGAGATGAGCTCTGTATTGGGTAGAGTTATGCTGTTATGCATGTGTATATTGATTTATTAATGCTTAGCGTAGCTGTGTGCTCTCTGCTTGTAAGTGCTTTGATCGTTTGAATTATGCAAGTGAAATATTCAAGTATCATTTGAAGCATGATCTATGTGTGATCTGTTCTGGTTATTCATACAGTCAAGAGATACACATGGAACATGCAGGCAGCTGTGGTGACAGTGGAGATGATGAGTGTGTTTCTTATTTGGGAATTTCTCACAAATATATTTGGGTAGTTGAAAATACCTTTAAGAAGTTGACATGTCCATGTTGTGTGACATGCTATACTGCTAATACTATTTTAAACAGCATTGTGCTAATTAGTATGCATGCAGCTTTTATGACTTTTTGTGTAAAATAATTTGTGGAAAAAGTTAAAATTAAATGTTGAAACTTATGAGCAGTTATAAGAACAAGTATATATGCTTTTCCTTATACATTCATAAACATTTTAACCTAAAACCTTGATATTGATCAAAAAAGGCAATGGAAACGTAATGTGTCAGCTTACAAGCCTTACGTGTCAACAGGCGAGTCTGTGCCTGTCAGCACTGTTCGGGTCCACTCTGCAGATTTTGGGCCTGTCGATGTTATAAGTACATACTCTGACTTTTTACAATAAATAGAGAAAATGTGTATAATGCTCCACTACTCAAATTTGAAGCCATGTGATTAGCAACCACTGGATATCGATCATGCAGGGGCACGAAGCTCAAGAAATAGAGATGGCAATCAAGCACTCCAGGTGGGAGTTAACTTTTAATGGCGCACACACCTCCAGCTTGTGTTGTCATCTATATGCCATACTGCCCATGTCTTCCTTCCCAAGACCACACCCAGATGGGCTTGGCATGTGCCTTTCGTGAGTCAGAGTAGCAGCAGCAACAACAACAGCAGTGCTTTCCCATACATTCTTGTGTGTTTACATCTGTCATGCGAACAGAAGCGGGAAACACATGAGTTTGTGATCGGATTGGATTGACTTGACAGTCTTTTGTTGTGTGATTTCCAGTTATAATCTGTAGCCATGTACATTTTGAAACATAGTATTTTTAGGATTTGTTCAGATTTAAAAATGTGTTATCCCGGTCTGATCCACACATGCACTCTCTTCAAACACCCATCAGAATGCTGCTTCTGCATTTACATGGCCACATTAAGCCACCCCTTACAAAAAAATCTAGAGTTCTGGCAAACTGGCCGCAAGTTTGCTGCAATGCTCTTTTGCATTTGAAAATGATAAGTGGTGACTATGTGGCAATTTTGTGGCAAATATCCCATGAACTCTTGATTTTTGTAAGGGATGTTCTCAGAGAGAAACCTAGGTGTTTAACCACTTTCTCTTAATTGCTTAAACGGTGTAAAGAAATCAGCATTCTAGTTTATGACATTTCAGAACATCGCTTTTCTGCAAAAAAGTTAAACCCTGTAATAAACCATTCTATGTGCATGTAAATGGGGTCACTGACTCTCATCCTTAACCGAATCGGTCATTTTATGACCTATTCCTTGTTACGATGCAGAAAGGGCCTCTGTGACATGGAGGGGATTACAGGAAAATAGACTCCATGTACTGTATTTATCAATCCCCCTTTGGCTGTCCTGTTTGTTACCTCTTTCTCTATCACCTCACTGACAGCATTAACCTAGACTGCTTGTCATCTTCACAAGGTCACAAGGTCTAGCCATCACATTCACAAGGTCAACACAGCCACAAGGTCTAGCCATCATCGGGTACAGCCACAGCGTCTTAATAAGGACCTTGAAAGGAGGGACTATTTTGATTGGGTAAAGTTCAATCTGTCAGTCATGATTTTTTCTGTATGAGACAAAATAACAAATAATTTTAGAGAGAAACCTGGATCTGACATTCCTTGAATAGAGTCATGAAATCTTATGTTTGCGTTAGGTGATTATACATGCTCTGGGATTCCAGGAAATGGTCAAAAATCCCAGAATGTCTATGAAATCTACTTTGCAGCGGTCTTGAGTTATTTATGAACAAAGAGCCCGACCAGTTGTTTCCCCCAGAAGTATGTAGGTTGAGAAGAAATGCCATTCCACATTGAAATACTTTTTTGACTGCTATCCTGGCATTATTGTCTATACATGTATGAGTTCTTATGGCTTTATGTAGTATTTTCTCCGTAGTGTATTGCTCACGGAAATTTGTAGAACTAGTTTAATGTCACTAGCAATGAATGCCCATGGGTGGCACTAATTTGTATGAATTTTAGAAAGAATTTGAAAGATTTATATTTAATGGTACACCTACAGTAGTTCTTATCTACCTGCATTTCAGCACATCTATTTGCTCTCCTGACTAATGAAGCACAGGTTGAGCTAAATGTGTGTGTTAGACAGAGCTCCCCTGGAAAGGAGAGCATGTCTTCCTCACTACAGTCTGTAAGTTGAGGATAGAGAGAGAGAGGCGTGAGGGAGATTTTAGTGATCCGGGTGGACCCTCTCCTTAGATTAGCGGATCAATAAACAATTGTACCATTGTACCATTCAGACATCTTTCTGCTCAAACATTTTACTCTGTGACCTTTCTACATTGTTCCTGTCCTTATATGATCTGTGCTGCTGTTTTAGTCTGAGCAGGTTACACGGTCTGTGTTGTGTACATATCTATATTCTTTAAAAGAAGAGTACCAGTTCTACGACTTGATTGGTGTACAAGGGGCTCAGTGTTTTGTGTGTGTGACAGCATTAACTGTGGGGTGAAAGAAGGACAAAGACTAGTAGTTGGAACTATATAGGATTGTGTATGTTTCACAGCTTGTTTTCAAAGTTACTTGCTTCCCCCTTCTCTCTCTCTCTCTCTCTCTAAGAGACACAAACACAGTCTTACTCTCTATGTTTTCTACACAATTGATGGAGACAGATTGTTTATAAGAAATTATAATGACTTTTTTCAAGCAAGTCTACCATTGTTAATTCAAACAGATAGGTCAGCCCCTAATTCAAACCATTTAAAAAAAAAGAAAATATTGTTATGTAATAATGGTAATGCTACATGTCTACAGTATGTTATAGATACAGTCTGCAATGCTTCATATACTGGGGACATAGTTGATCATGAAGAAAATCAAATCCTCGTTGCTATTGTTTTTTGTTGTTTTACATTTTTTAAATATTTATATTTCATTTATATTTCACTAGCTTACTGAACAAAACAAATTCACATATAAACAAGTGTAAGTCTGCAGCAGACTTTTTATTATGGGTAAAGTAAACTGATCTGCCGAAATGGATGGGTAATCCCTGTTTTTTTTCTGTATCAATTGAAGGTTTGGAGGGTGCACAATGAAGACTCTCACTGGTGTGCACGATGATTCAGACATCAGACAGTCTTTCTGTTGTCTCTGTGTCTTTCCTTACCAGGGGGAAATAACTCCTGCAGGGCTTGTTGTGTCTGTTTTGCAACTCCCCTCTTGTCCTACCCAACAAGATATTCAAAACTACTGCTGTTTAGTCATACCCAACAAGATATTCAAAACTACTGCTCTTTAGTCAATGTAGGTGCAGTGAACTGTGCACTGCGCAATAAGTGTTCACACTTGATCATTTAGAAACTGCAACCACTCAGTAAATAGAAGAAATAGCAAACTAAGCATCCCACCATGGATGTTGAGTATATAAGATGCTGCGTCTAATAAAAAAATGGACAACCTCTTAAAAACACTTTGAGACCCCTGCACCAATACTAATGTCAGCACTCTTGCAACACTGCTTGTTCATTCAGATTAGAGAACCAGAACTACCTGTTTTATAACGATAAATAAGAATCCAGATTCTGTTACTACAAACTGGATTCCGTAAAAAGTTTCAATGACCATTATCATCGTGAGATTCTTATACTGGGCGCTTTTAGCATCTACAAAAATAAGGATTTTCCTAGACTAAGATTTTGAAAGTCGGAACATCTGTCGTGACTGATGATTTCTGTCAGAATGATGTACCCACCCCCACTCCCACCCCCCCGTTCTGGGTGACTGTCAGGTTGCTGCTATGCTTTTAAGTTGTTTTAACTCTGTTTTTAGCACATTGGTATGCAGTTGCCAGGGTGTGCTGGGTTGTTGCTTATTGGCCCAAATGAAAAGAGCCCACCCCCACAAGTCTCTGTACTGGTCAGTAATATGACTCAACTTACTCCTTCAATGTTCCCATTTTTATCGACTTTATGGCGTTCATTTACACCCATCCCATAAATATGATAATTTCCTTCCTCGTTGTGAAGTGCACCGGTCCCTCCTGCAGCAAAGCACCCACACAACATGATGCTGCCACCCTCATGTTTCATGATTGGGATGGTGTTCTTCAGCTTGAAATCCTCACCCTTTTTCCTCCAAACATAATAATGGTCATTATGGCCATTTTTGTTTCTTCAGACCAGAGGAAATTTCTCCAAAATGTAAGATCTTTGTCCACACGTGCACTTGTAAACTGTAGGCTTTTTTTTACTGTGGATATAGATACTTGTCTACCTGTTTCCTCCAGCATCTTCACAAGGTCCTTTGCTGTTGTTCTGGGATTGATTTGACCTTTTCACACGATACTTTTACTCAAGTATATCAAATGGATAATTTATACAATACTGGGTTTATTAAGCACTTCTTTCATCTTTTTCTTCTTTCTCAAGATAATGTGTAAGTCATCATGAAGTGTAGCAACCCAATTATTAATTAGGATGTAAAAATGTATATTAAAGCTAAAATAAAGCTATTCTAAAATAATTTCTTATATTCCATCTTAATATGCAGAGTAAATAATTTGGAAGCCATTTGTAAGTGTCCCTGTGGTGCTATCAAAACTGTTTGTTTGAGCTACCCATCCAGCCCGTCAGAGCAATATTGGGGTGATTAACGGCATTTTAGATGGGCTTTTTTTTTTTTTTTTTTTTATTTTTTTTGTAAAGCCATTGAAAGATGGGGGGAGTTTTCTTGAATTTATTTGAACACTTGAGTATTTTTTTGCAATTCAATTAAATTATGCTAGTTGAGCAAAACTGACACATTTCAGCTTTTAAACCACATATAGCCAAGAGGTCACAGAATAAATGGTAACTTTTTGGCTGTTCTGGATAAAAACCTTTTTTAAACTGCTCTTTTTTTTTTAAATTGAAAACACCCCTATTGCTTGTGTTATAGATACTGCATTTTAAAAATACCATATTTTAAATCTGGCTCTGTTACCAGGATATTCTGCCTGCTGTAAATCTGTTTTATTGCAGTGGAGAGCCTTACACTGTGACAAGTCTGCTTATATTTGGAAGAGGACCATCAGTGATAAATGTAGTTAAGTGTTTGGCTGAACTGAAGCCATGGGCTGTCTAAACCTCAACTACCAAGTATCCTGAGAATTGTAAAGAACTGAACATTTCTAATCTGAGATGAGCTGAAAACCTCTCAGATTGCTTGTCAGAAGCAAAGCGCTTGTAAGATTACAAGATGTCTGAAGTTATGCAAAAAATTATAATGTAGTGCCTTCAGAACCTGAAGAAGTACTGAGGGAATATGTTCTTCCTGTGGAGGGTTAGGCTACTTTGATTTTGTGCTTGAGCTAGGATACTTGAATTCTAGCTTGTTTTCCCTGTAGTGCTTGCCTCTGAAATATTTGTATGTTCACTGTGTCACTATTGCCTGCAGTGAGTCAAGAATAAAAAAAATAAAAAATACATTCTGAAAAGGATTAATCGTAAGCTCTTAACTGACTGTTCAGCTTGTGCCCCGACTTAAAAAGTTGTATTAAATGTGTTTACTAACAATAAAGAGGACAACATCATCTTTTAAAAATACCTCTAAAAGTTATTTTTTTCACTTGGTTATAATTCTGCAAGTGCAGTAAAGACAAAATATACTTATATTCAAGATCTATTCTCTAAAAACAAGTGTAAATATCTTATATGCTTCTCAGGTGAATGCATTTTTTTAATTTTTTTAGATAATTTTAAATATTTGCATTTTTTATATTATATTCAACATTCTCAGATAACAATTTTTTTTCTGCAGTATAGCTGCTAAAGCAAATATACGTTGTTTTAAAGAAGTTTTAGATATTTACATTGGAAAACAAACCAATCAAAAACGTATTTTGCTGCAGTGTAACTGTTCACTTCAATCCATCTTTAAAACAAACTCTCTCCTCTTAATAAAGCTGCGTATTGCCAGTTTTCTTCACGATAAGAAATGCACAGTGACACACATATTTTGATTCAATTAGTTGCGAGCCATCACGTTACAATGTAGCTGCAACGAGTGCACGCACTCGAGGGACGAGCATCCCCACGACAGAGTGTGCCTCAGCCGGATACAGTTTTAATCTCTCACCCCTTAGATCAGGATACTTTGCGCAACTCATAGAATTGGCGCTGACGCTCAGATAAATACCAGTTTTGGAGTTTGTAGTTATTTACCAGACTTGCTTCCTTATTATTTGAACTTTAATAAAGATATAACATTAAATATAACGAATCGGTTACTAACGTAAACTCGGTTCTCTCTAGATGAGGGAACGAGTATTGCGTAAGCTAGCTTACGCTACGGGAAAGATTAATCTTTTCTGAGATATTGAAGCCCAAAAATTATCCTTAATTTTGTATCCATTGTCAACGCAGTGCGGCAGCTGCAGACCTTGAGCGGGCTAGCTAGCGAGCTCATTGGTTGCTCTGCGGCAACTGCTGCAGCCTATAGACGAGCTTGGGCGAACTCGCATCCAATGAGAGGCGTCCGCGCGCTCACTGCATCAAAGCCCGCCAAAAAGGGCGTGACTAGAGTGCATATAAGCGTAGTTCATAGGCTGGAACCCTGGTTTTCATTGAATGAAGCGAAAAATCGCTCGAGCACGGCCGGTTACGCAATACTCGTTCCCTCATCTAGAGAGAACCGAGGTTACGTTAGTAACCGATTCGTTCTCTTACGAGAGGTTCTCTCATATTGCGTAAGCTAGCTTACGCTACGGGAACCCTTTGTCAACGCCGTGGCGCGCCAAGCATCCACTGCATGAGCCCCAGGGAATTAAGGGGCACCCGGGGGAGCCCTTGTGAGTGGGGAATTAATATTTGGCCGGCAAGAGTGCGGGCCAGTGTGTGTGTAGTACATAAGCACATAGACAGAGCGGCGGTGCCGGTCTGTGTGGACTGTGTCCCATTAATGCAGCTCACCAGGGGAGCTGTAGCGTATTAAACCGCTAGCAGTTTAGCCTGCAGAGCGGGTACTTCCAGATTGTAAAATCTGACAAAGGTGGTGGGGGAAAGCCCAGCCCGCTGCCACACATATGTCGTGAATGGAAAACCCGCTGGACCATGCCCACGAGGAGGCCATGCCTCTAGTAGAGTGAGCCTTAATGCCTAGCGGGCATGGTAGGTTTTTTGACGCGTACGCGGCAGCAATAGCGTCCACTATCCATCTGGACAGTGTCTGTTTCGAGGCGGCGAGACCTTTGGTGCGCCCTCGAGCGAAACAAAAGCTGCTCGGAACTTCTGAAAGATGCGGAGCGCGCAGTATACAATCTCAGTGCTCTGACTGGGCAAAGGAGATTGGCGTCGCGTTCGCTATCAGATGCTGGTAGCGCCGACAAGGAAATGATCTGTGCTCTGAAAGGAGTACCGACCACCTTGGGGACGTAGCCGTGTCTAGGCTTTAAAATGACCTTGGAGTCACTTGGTCCAAACTCAAGACACGCAGCGCTGACAGATAGCGGCGTGAAGGTCTCCCACCCGTTTAACTGATGATAGGGCAGTTAGAAAACGGTTTTAAGTGAGAGGTGTTTCACATCCACGGATTGAAGCGGTTCGAAAGGGGGCTTTCATAGCTTCGAGAACTATAGAAAGGTCCCAGATAGGAACCGATGGGGGCGCGGAGGGTTCATCCTTCTAGCTCCCCTGAGGAAGCGGATGACCAGCTCGTTTTTACCCTGTGACTGGCCGTGCAGGGGTTCAGCGAACGCCGCGGCGGCCGCCACGCATCACTTTGGCGTGGATGGGGATCTGCCCTTATCCAGCAGCTCTTGTAAAAACACGAGCAGCGGCGACACCCCACATGTCCGTGGGTCCAGGTCTCTGTCGGTGCACCATTTTGAAAACACAGACCATTTTGACACATAGAGTTTTCTCGTGGAGGGGGCTCTAGCGTGTATGATGGCGTTTATTACTCCTTCTGGCAAAGCGGCGGGTAGTCGTTGATCACCCAGCGTGTAGCGCCCAGAGCTCTGGGTGGGGATGCCAGATCGTTCCATGAGCTTGCGAGAGGAGATCTGCTCTCACTGGGATGGGCCATGGGCTGTCAGTGACAGCTGCGTAAGCTCCGGGAACCATGTTTGATTCTCCCAGCGGGGCTATGAGGAGCACCGAGTGGCGCGTTCCCTGATCCTCTGCATTACCTGTGGCAATAGCGAGGCGGGAGGGAAGGCGTAAAGCGGGCGGTTGGGCCAGTCCAGGGCCAGCGCATCCTCGCTTCGAGAAAAATATTGGGCAGTGAGAGTTCTCTTCTGGCGCAAAGAGGTCTATCTCTGCTCTGCCGAATATGCGCCATAGCGTCTGGACTGTTTCAGCGTGCAGGGACCATTCCCTGGGGAATATTGTCTCTGGACAGTCTGTCTGGGCCGTCGTTCAGGTGGCCTGGCACGTCGCGTCGCCCTCAGCGGCGCAGGTGGTGCTGGGACCAACCCAGTATGCGTTTAGATCAGATGGAAGAGGTTCCTGGATCTGACACTGCCCTGGCGGTTTAGATAGGATACCACAGACCCGTTGTCGAGCGGACCAGGGCGTGGTGACCCTGAATGATCGGGAGGAAGCGCATGGCGCATACTCGACCACTATCATTTCCAGACAATTTATGTGAAGGAGCTTTTCCTGAACTGACCATAGGCCAAAACCGGAGAGCCCTCGCGAGACCGCGCCCCAACCCGTGTTGGACGCGTCTGTCGAGATGACTTTTCGGCGAGATACAGCTCCCATCATCACTCCCCGCTGATACCACTCGGCCACTGTCCAGGGCTGCAGAGCTGAAATACAGGTCTGAGTCACTCTGATTGACGCACGGGTGTTTAGCCAATGCTGAAGCGGGCGCATGCGCAGTAAACCCACTTGAAGTACTGCTGCGGCTGAGGCCATGTAGCCTAGCACTCTGAAACTTCTTCAGAGGTGTGAGGCTGTTCATCTGAAATGACGCGGCTAGTCGCTGCACACGGCGCGCACGCTGTGTAGATAAGCAAGCTGTCATTGCCACTGAGTCTAGTTCTATTCCAAGGAAGGAAATTGTCTGACTGGGCTGTAGTGAGCTCTTGGTCCAATTGACTGCAAGGCCCAAACTGTTCAGATGACTGAGGAGAACTGTCCTGTGAGACAGAAGCTCCGTATGTGATTGTGCCAAAATCAGCCAATCGTCCAAATAGTTCAGAATTCACAAACCCTGACTCCGCAGGGGTGCGTGCGCCGCGTCCATGCACTTCGTGAAAGTACGGGGTGCTAAGGACAGGCCGAATGGAAGGACGGTGTATTGATAAACCTGGCCATCGAAGGCGAATCTCAAGATTGGCCTGTGACAGGGATTTATCTGAATCTGAAAGTATGCATCTTTCAGATCGAGAGAAATAAACCAGTCCCCCTGGCCCACATGCTTGAGGAGTTTGCTGGTTGTAAGCATTTTGAACGGTCTTTTTGCAAGCGCTTTGTTCAAAACCCTGAGATCTAATATTGGTCTGAGGCCGCCGTCTTTCTTGGGGACAAGAAAATAACGGCTGTAAAACTCCGACTTCGCTCAGGGAGGCGGCACTCTCTCTATGGCCCTTTTGCACAGAAGGTTTGCTATTTCTGAGCGAAGCATGCACGCTGCTTCAGTGTTCACAGTAGTTTCGAGCAGCTCTGAAGCGAGGAGGACGGCGATCGAACTGTAGCAATTAGCCCTGTTTTATTGTGCTTAACACCCATTCGGATATCCCTGGAATATCTTCCATCGCTTTGAAGCGTAATGTTAGAGGGTGAGTGGCCAAATCGCTCTGATTGCCGCACACAGCAGCTGAACAGAATGTGTGAGCGGCTTACTGTGCTTATGCTGGACTGCTCGCAGACAGCATGGACAGGCTGTTCTGTGAGTGACTTCCGATTGATGTGAATGGGGAAAGTGTCATGTCTGTTAAGTGATACGCAAGCATAGTCACGGACGCGGGACTTACATACAGAGAAGTGTTTGCTGGCCGTGTGACAGAGCGGGCAGAGAATGGGCGCACGCGCGTATTCGTGGCGCATTTATTGACTAACACTCGAGTGGTTCGTAACCGCTTTTGAGTGTGCTCTGATGGGGACACGGAACGTGTAATGCTTGTGTGTAGAGGTGAACACTGGATTGTGGGCACATTTTCTACACATAAGACATGTTTGCTCTCTGGTATGGTAAGGTTTCAGTGCAATTCTAGTCCGAGGCCCGCGGGGGGGCGGCGGTCTGCGGCAGCTGTCTGAGCGCGATCGAGGGCGGCCGCCCTGTCGACGCTGAGAAGTCTGGCTTTGTTGAGCTGTGCGCTGTGAAGAGGCTCGTGCAGGAGGCTCACGTGGGCGGCCTGCAGAGGAGCTAGCGCGACGAGGCAGAAAGAGATTCATGGCTTGTGTGGCTTTTTGGACCTCTGAAAACCGGTCAATGATACCACTCACCGCGGAGCCGAAGAGACCGGATGGAGAGAGCGGTGCGTTGAGGAACGTAGAGCGCTCTGCTTCTCCCATGTCGGCTAGCGTTAGCCACAGATGTCTCTCGGTCACAGTCAGCGCGGTCATGCACTTCCCTATAGCTTGGGCTGCAGCTTTGGTAGCGCGGAGGGCGAGATCCGTAGCACTCCGTATGTCTGCGACCGCCTCTGGATGCCTGCTTTCCTCATCCCACTCCCGCAGAAGGTCCGCTTGGAGGATCTGTAGGACGGCCATAGAGTGCAGAGCAGATGCAGCTTGGCCGGCGGCGGAATAGGCGCGGCCAACACAGGCGGAAGTTGTTCTGCAGGCCTTAGACGGGAGCACTGGTTTAGACCGCCATCTCGCGGAGGGCGGGCAAAGGTGTGCTGCTACCGCATCCTCGACCAGAGGGATGGAAGCGTAGCCCTTCTCAGTGGCGCCATCCACCAAAGCAAGAGAGGTGGAGACGTGGGATCGGACCCTGGCCGAGAAAGGCGCGTTCCATGATTTGGAAAGCTCGGCGTGGAGTTCCGGCAGGAAGGGAGCGGCCCGGGTAGCGGGTGCTGCGCGGCGGCGGCTCTGTGGATTCCTGGGCCGAGGAGGAGGCGTGTGAGCCTGACCACTCCTCGCTGTCCGAAGCCATGATGGAACAGCCCTTATCCTCCGCTTCTTTGTCCGAGATGGCAGCAGAGCAGCCGCTCGGCGGCAACTGCGTGTCCCGGGTGGGCGGGGAGGGTGAAGGCGATGCTCGAGGGATGGGCTCCGGCGAGGCAATCGCTTCTACCACTGTTTCCGGCAGCCTTTGAGAGCGGCGCTTTTTTCTGCGCGGCTGAATGGAAGGCGGCGTGGCGGCTTCGGTCCTGAGCGCTTTGAGTCGAGCCCGCAGGGTCGACATCGGCAGCTCCTCCCAGAGATCGCATTCGCCTTCGGCGCGGGCGAGCTCTGCATGCCCCAGTCCCAGGCAGAGAGCGCAGATGATGTGGCAGTCTCCGGTGCTGAGAGGAGCGCGGCATGAGGCGCAAGTGGAGCGAGGCATCTTAAAAAGACGCTCGTACTCTTTTGTGAAGTTCTTTAAGAACTAGCTTGCTTTTAAAAGGATACGTCGCCGGACGGCGTAGCTCGCAGGGCGGCTGAAGGTGGCGAAGACGGCCGGCTTCTTCGGCGCTGTCCACGCTTGCTTGATGCCCCTCGAACGGCGACGTGGCTTCGGTTCAGTGATGCGAAGAGCTTCACTGAAGAGATGAAAATCAGGGTTCCAGCCTACTGAACTACGCTTATATGCACTCTAGTCACGCCCTTTTGGCGGGCTTTGATGCAGTGAGCCGCGGACGCCTCTCATTGGATGCGAGTTCGCCCAAGCTCGTCTATAGGCTGCAGCAGTTGCCGCAGAGCAACCAATGAGCTCGCTAGCTAGCCCGCTCAAGGTCTGCAGCTGCCGCACTGCGTTGACATTGGATACAAAATTAAGGATAATTTTTTGGCTTCAATATCTCAGAAAAGATGAATCTTTCCCGTAGCGTAAGCTAGCTTACGCAATACGAGAGAACCTCTCGTAAGAGAACTAGATTAAGGGTGTGTCCTTTAAAGCTGCTCAAGTTTTGCTTAAGCGGACTTAGCGGAGTGGTAGCTCCAGCTCCGCTTATTCCATTTCTGTATTTACTTATTTTGTATTTTTGTATAATTCCCTCATACTTTGCAATCTACATCCCCTGAAGCTGTTTTGAAAGCTGTTTAGAGTGCGTCTGGAATGTGAGCTGTTTTTTTCTTCCTCTCCTCACTCAAGCTCGAGCTGCAGTGCTGCTCTCTCGCACATCATTAGAATTTTGTATGATCTCATGTTAGATTAAATAAGATCAAATGACTATTCGACAAAACATTTTGTCCATTTTTATTGTCGATGTTGTTGATAATCATTTCAGCCCTATTAGACATAGTACCATAGTACTTCTATGGGGTTATGGACATGTACCATGGAGTACCTTGGATTAACATGTAAATGCCATTCTACATGAATATGATAATCATTCAGTATCATAGTATACATAGTACCCTGGTATTATCAGATATATAACTGTACCATTTGCGTCAGACAGATGCTTTAGAAGGTCTCACTGCATTTTTAGGATGCTATTTCAAATGAAAATTTGTTTAAACTCTGAAAATCGTGTTTTTGTACTCAAGCTCATTCTGTGGCTGCATATGAATGCTCACATGAAACACAGACGGTTGCGTCAGATGAGAAGCATAGTAAGCACTATGGAAACGCCAAGCCTGAACGTGAGATGCATTTAATATAATTTGTTTGGGCAGCCGTCAAATTTTTTAAACCCTCTCCATGTTTCTTAAATTCTCTCAGTCTCACGTGAAGCCCTGCCGATTGGGAGATAAGCCCACTGTCACACATGGATATTTACAAATTGCGATATACACAATAGCAAATCTCTATAGATTGACACTTTATATCATCGCCACTATATATATTGTCATATCGCCCAGTCCTAAATCACACTAAATTAATACATTAAATCGACAGCCCTGGTTAAAACAGAACATCTGATATTGGAGTTTGAGGGTAAGGTTAAAGTAGACTATTAGCATTTTCTGTACTTTCTGGATGAGTAGATGACAGCTGTTATTGGAAAGAAGAGTGTGAGCTGAGAGGAATATGTATTTCATGGATGACTGTGCATTCCTGCAGAGACTGAGACGGTGTCCTTGATGCAGATAATGTTTACTGTGTGAAGGACATTGGAACATGTTTATACCCAAATAACAACTGTCACAGCAATATTTCCATCAACACTGCACTGCTGACAATGTAATGTCTCATCTTGTCATCACATTTTCACTCACACAGTCAGAAAGATTTTATTGCCAAAACTGACATTTTTACAGCTAAACTTGTAGGTCACTGGCAGGCTACTCCCAAGATCAAACTAGGAATACTAAGGCAGATAATGGAGAATTGCACGTCTCTCCGCACCTAAGGCCTTGTCTTTGAGTGATCAATCAACTGAAACCCAGATCAGTTAATGTTCTCCCTCCCCTGTTACTTCAGAAACTGCAATGATGGAAATGACATGGAAAGATCTAGTGCATATTTATTCTGTAGTTGGTTTTATTACTGTTTCATTAGACCACATTTAGTCAAATTATAACATGTGTAGTGTGAAATGTGTGTGTCTGTATCAGCTGCTGTTCTTTTTTTGTGATGGCTTCATAGCTGTCTTGGGCCTTTTCTCCACACTGAATGGTCAGGGTTTGGAGAGCCAGCTGGATCCTTTGTATACAAGGCTTAACTATAAGAATTTGTTCTGCCAAAATGCTAGTGCCAGTAGTTCAGATTTTTTTTTGTTGCCCTGCCTACAGTCAAAAATTAGCTATATATTTAGTTTAAGAAATAATTAAATATATTTATAATTCTCTTTTAACCTCTGTGAAAACATCTAGGTATTTTGAGGTAAACAAGTTCATAACATATTTATTTTTCTCATGCATTCTGATGTACTGTATTTTCCTATTGCTGAGCCATGTTTATAAAATGCATCTCATATTCTGTTACCTGAGTTCAAAGATAAATAATTATTTGGCTAACCTCTTAATTGTTTTTGCTCTCAAACTATGAAAAAGACACAGTGGGGCTTAAATCCTTAAATAGGACAGCGCCTTTTAAAAATAAATATTGACTTTAGCACTTTGTTTTAATATATTTTTTTTCTACTTTAAAGCAGCACATGTGAATTGAAAATAAAGCAGTATAATCAGTGAGAAAATAGAAACATAGGCACTATGACAGCATCATTTGGATGTCGGTGGTGATATGTTGCCTGGTGCTATGACTACAGACTGCTCACCACCTTATTACTGCAACAAATGTGTGGCCCAATTGCTCTGTCATCATTGGTTAGCTATGCAAGATCTCTGAATACCACAGTCTCTCAATTTCAAATCTGAAAACAGCCAGCAATCAAGCCTGAGAATTAAACTGCACCAGTCTAAAATGTGTTGTAACTTTCTAAGTGGTGCTCGTCTGTCTGAAAAATCAGAAGAGAAGTTTGTCCTTGTGCTAGCACCATTGTATCTGTGTTTCTATCAGACCCATGCCTGTTAATAAGTGTCCTAGAGAGTTTCAGAGCTGCCTTTAATCATTTAGAATGCACATAATGGAATGGGCAACGATGTGTGAAAATGGGATGAGGCCTGCTTGATTTGCATTGTTAAAACCATGATTAATTGTAGTCCCCAAGAAAACAACAAAAACTACAATATCATAAGCGTGCATCTTCTGTTCTTTCCTGGTTCCAAATCATGTTCGAATATTTGGAGTAGCATGTAATTAATTGGAGAAAATCTAATTTATTTCCTTCATAGCCAAATTGGTTTTAACGCTAACTCATAAACTTTTAAAGACAGAGTTTGTTAGTTGATGGTATATACTTATGTTGAAGCCATCAGTCTCCTCAAAAGCAAGCTCTATCAATCAGACCTCTGGCAAACAAAGCACAGCAAAAGTGCTCCGCGGCTTCCATGACGCATTGTGGATGACATAATCAAGTCTCCCTACACTTTCAAACTGCTTAGAAATTTGTATAATCTGAATATATTGCAATACATTTTAAATATTGGATTTTAATTAAATATGATTTTTTTTTATACTAATAGGGCCCTATATTAAGAGCACTAGCACTAAGCACAATGTTATGACATAAGTCACAAGTTAATGGGCATGGCCATAACATTTTGGTATTTTCGTGCAAGCAAGTGAAATTGTACACACACCGTGTGGCTGAGTCAAGATCAATTTAATTCTGAGGTTCTTCTCCGGGATATTACAGCATCTGTGTCCTTTTATATAGTCCATTCCCTCAAGCACCAGTGATCTAAACAAAGACCACACATTCATAAGAAGATGTGTGGTAGAAAATGTTTCTAATGTGGATGCTCCGTTAAATTATAGGGAATGTAATTATTATTATTCTTTTCTTTTTTATATATTTTCTCCCTAATTTGGAATGCCCAATTCCCAATGCTCTCTATGTCCTTGTGGTGGCGCAGTGACTCACCTCAATCCGGGTGGCGGATTTTCACGCTAATTGTGCATGACACATGCTACCCTTCACGATCCATTGAGAGCGAGCACCACATTATGTAAACCAATTTGGTTGCTTGGGAGACCTGGCTGGAGTCACTCAGCACACCCTGGAATTCGAACTTGTGACTCCAGGGGTGGTAGTCAGCGTCTTTACTTGCTGAGCTACGCAGGCCCCCGGGAATTAAAGTATTATTTTCACTTCTAGCGCTTCACTTTTAGGTATTAAACAGTTAAATTAATTTATTGAAACACAAAGTAATTAAACCAAAATATTTCTAAATTCAAATTGCACTTAAAAATTAAACAAAATTATAATCAAAATAACAAAATGGTAAAAAAATCAAATACCAAACCAAATATTTTACCCTCTCCAACTTCTTTTACTGGCACCTTTTGCAGTGACTTAAAAATCATTGTATGACAACAGGTGAAAAAATGCCAATACAAATGAAATCATAAATACTATTGTAAATATAATCAAAATAATATGATTTTAGAAACAAACCATGACCTCTAGAAATTTTAACACAAATCTCATACATTTTTGTTTCTTAAAACAGCAACAACACTGATTGTCAGGGACATAATTTAATGTTTTACTATATTTTCACAGTTTGGACATTAACTTTATTACCACCTGCAGGTGGAATCTCCAAACTGCAAGTGCATGAACAGAAATTGCACTTTGCACTGAAAACAGACTTGCTTTTGAAACGTCTTTACACAATGACCTATTTCTCAGGAAAATAGCAAATTTCACTTTGCGCCACTTCGTTAAAATACAACACCCACAGTTAGCGCAGATATTCCCACCCAGGCCCACTTGGCATTGAAATTGCACTTAGAATTTGTGCTCTCGCGAACATTTTATAAGACGTAGCACATGGTCTGTGCGCGTAGTGCTACGCTTTGCGCACTCACATAAATAATAATCATCACCAACTTTAAATCTATGGTTTTATATTTTTCCATAGTTTTCATTTAATTGCACAATTCGCAATGCATCATGGTGTTTGCAGTTCATGCCCTCATGAAAGACATTAAATAAGTACTCAATCTTATACCTTTGTCATTTTGTCCAATTTTCAAGCACTGCTGTGATTGACCTTAAAGCCGGTTGGTTTGGTTTATGGTTTAGATCTCTAAAACTACTTAAAAAAATTTATAAAAAAGAATGGGTATAAAAACTTTGGGAACCAACACGGCTGAAAAAGTGGGTGGGAACTGTTGTGTCCTATGATGACTTTGCAGGTATTAGTTGATTAGAGATGGTTTTATGGTAAAATCAGCATAGTATTTTGTACATGTTCAGAAGGTTAACAGTATACATGTTAGGTTTACTTACTATGTAAAAAGAATTGCAGATATGTTTTCACAGTGCACCCTATATGTTTTGTGCTGTTGTGCTTCAGTCTCTGTGCACGTCATTCCTATCCTGCAGCAATACTGCAGATGCTGAGACACTAAATGTAGACTTTGCATCTGTTGGATTGAGTGTATTTTGTGAAGAATTTATGCTTTGTGAATTTATCTTTTCTGCCTGTCTGACATGCGTTTTGCTCAGAATTTCTAATGAAACCAACTCTTGTACAGAGCCCATTCTGTTTGTTTGTAATGGGCATATTACAAAGCCTCATGATGTTTTTGCTAATGTTATACTGATGCTAGTGTTGGGTTCGAATCCAAAAGAACAGTCGATCATTCTCGATCTCAAGACCGAGTCCATTACAGGCCGAGTAAGAGTCGAGTACGAATGAATTGGTTCTTGAATCTGAATTCAAATTGTAACCATAAACTCAACATCAATATTTTACATTTTTAAACTTCACAACTAAGAAAAAAAGTTTGTTAATATAAATGTGACAAAAACATCTCTGTTGCATTTCATATATACATTTTAGGATTAGTATCCTGCTGAACAGACTTCAAAGTGGTTTCAGAATGAAAGCATATGCTTTAGGTGTATGAAGACAAAACTGTCCTTCAATTCTTTTTGCGTTCAGTTGACAATTCAATTACTTGTTGCTTTTTCTCCTCCACTCAAACACTGACTAAAGAAAGTTAAAGCTGTTTAAGTCATAACCAAGGTTATGTTTAAAATTTTAATTGAGTTTTTATTTCTATTATCTAAAGAAATAGTCTATGCTGAGATTTCTTTCTGAATATTTTTTCTCTATCTGCCGACTGATTTGGGAAAATACAGTACATACAAATGAGTCAACACAGTAGTAATTAGCACTCGCTGAGAATTGACATCTCACGATTTGACTGCAAATGCAATATCCAAAAACACTGGAAAAGCCCACTGATAATATTAGAGCCTTGTCATCACGGACATGATTTTCTAGTTAATTTGTGGGAAACCGCACAATGCGGGGCAGTTCAGTTTGCTGCTCGAGTACCTAAATCCCTGATGCATCCATGAGTCTAACAGCAGCTGCCGCAGAAGATAAAAAAATAAATAAAACATTTATAGTTGCTTGAGCAGCAGACATGTTGGTCTGCAATCAGTCTGAAATCTTTAAATACCAACCAAAGGTAATTTAATTGAGCTCTTCTTTAACTGCAAAAACATTGACTCGTACATTTAACAGCATTTGTCTTCAAAAGTGTCAGAGATATAGGCTAAAAAAAGACATGCACAAGTTACCTGGTGGTTTACAATAAAATAAACATTTCAAATTAAAACATTATAACCAACTAAATTAATCTCGTAACATGAAGTTTAGATTCATACACAAACTCTGTCATCGAATAATACATTTATTTTATAGTCTAATTAAATTATAAACAAAACATTTAATTGCCCAAAATATCCTAATATTTTATTGTGCATGGTGGACAAATGCTGTAAAATAATGTACTTTAAACCGCATGCCAATGCTTAAAATAGTCGGTCAGTAATAAATAGGTGCAGTTTATCTTTGTAGAGTTGCTGTCTGTTTTAGCAATAACGCTTTTTCCACCAACTATAAAAAGATACACAGTTAATTCATCAAGATATTATGGACCAGTTCAAGCTTACAACACTGTGTGGACCACAAGAGACTACAGAAGCCTACATGTGTCGATGCATCACGCCTTAAAAGACTTATTATCCAATATTAATACTATTTTTATGTATTTTTATTTAATATGCTGTTTTTGTAAACTGTGAGAGACATGATGTGGGTGACTTGACTCAATGAAGTTCTTGATTTTTAGTGTTTAACCATGATGAAACCACAATGTGAGCACCATCTTGGCTGCACAAACACCACATGCAATTTTACCAGTTGTCAGGTCCCATGTTGTGTTTAACTGCCTTGGTTAGTATTACATTGTATTACATTGGATACATACCCATCTTTGTTTTTGTCATGCCAGCCACCTCGGTAGTTGATGTTATACAGTATTCTCTATAGTAATATTCAAGCATATTGGTTGACTGATGAGTGTGCACGTGCATGTATGTGTGTGTTTGTGTTTGCTTAAACACAGTGAAACAACTCTGGCTACTTCTACGACTTCAGGGGCTAATACAGCTGCTTGCAGTCAGAGATGTGTTCATTAATTTCTGTTTTGTTGTTTCCTTTTTTTCATTGCTTCACAAATGTCATGGACACAAATTCCCGAGTCCCAAAGTTTTGAGTCCGAGTCAAGTCAGAGTAAAAATGCATCCGTGACAAGTCCAAATCCGTTAAAATTGGAATTGTGGCAGGGGCCTGGGTAGCTCAGCAAGTAAAGACGCTGGCTACCACACCTGGAGTCACAAGTTCGAATCCAGGGCGTGCTGAGTGACTCCAGTCAGGCTTCCTAAGAAACTAATTGGCCCGGTTGCTAGGGTGGGTAGAGTCACATTGGGTTGGACCTCCTCGTGGTCGCCATAATGTGGTTCTCGCTCTTGGTGGGGCGCGTGGCGAGTTGTGTGTGTGGATGCCACAGACAATAGCGTGAAGCCTCCATACGCACTAGGTGTCCGCGGTAACGTGCTTAACAAGCCATGTGATAAGATGCACGGATTGATGTCTCAGATGCGGAGGCAACTGAGATTCATCCTCCACCACCCAGATTGAGGCGAGTCACTACACCACCACAAGGACTTCGAGCGCATTAGGAATTGGGCATTCCAAATTGGGGAGAAAAAAAAATTGGACTTGTGACTCCAAGAAACTCAAGTACCCCAACTCTAATTGCTGCTTTGAGACATGAGCAGCTAGCTAGCTAACCTGCATCAGCTTTTCAGAAGTTGAGCTGATGGTAGTGAGTTCAAAATGTGTAGGTAATACACTTTCCAGGCAGCTTGAAGTTAGTACTTGAGATGATCTCACGAGACCTGATGTAGCCCATTGTTGGAGTCATATAGTCTCCTATGATCAAGTTTCTTTATGAACCCTGTACAGGTCAGTGTTACTAGTTGAAGCTGGTTTGAGCATGTTTCACAAATGTTTTTCTCCTTATTTTGCAAAACTAACTTTAGATTAAAGATAACTTTATTTTCTCAAAAGCAAATAGATGTCGATATTGATCTTCGAAGTGCCTGGAAATGTATTTCATTTTGACTCTCTGGGTGGCCATAAAACAGCAATTTCTTTGATAAATTGCCTGAAATAGTTCTTTATAAATATTTATCAGTAGGCTAATTTTGTGCCAATGAAGTGATGGAAAAGCTGATGCTGCTTATTCCTACGGGCTCCTCTTTTCCCCCA
The DNA here is from genome assembly GCF_025860055.1 of Xyrauchen texanus. Lineage (NCBI taxonomy): Eukaryota > Metazoa > Chordata > Actinopteri > Cypriniformes > Catostomidae > Xyrauchen > Xyrauchen texanus. The sequence continues at coordinate 24,404,126 of NC_068276.1, forward strand.
GGCCATCATGAAGATCCGGTTTTATGGACAAAAGGGTATGTGCATCACTCGGTGTTGATTTAGTAGTAATTTAACAAAGGGTTTTTTGCCAACTAATGACAAGATGTTTGATTGGCATGTAATATTAGGCCATAAAAAGACCAAATAGAAGTGCTGACCATGCTATGCCATGTTTTGCAAATGAAGGTGCAAACTTTATCAGGGCCAAAAGTTCAACTACTTTGTTTTGTTAGCTGTTCTCAAACTTTGAAGACTTTTCTGAGTTTCTCCTCCAGGCAGATTTGAAATCAAAGAGAGTTCATCTTTGCATATATTGTCTTGGCAATGCTCTGCTAGCAAAGCACTGGATCACATTTTAATTTTTATCATTTTCATCTGAAATTAGCTATCAAAAACATGATATGGTATTTACAGCCTGAATTCTTAAAAATTCTGTGACTGTGCCGACATTTTCGCAGTTACATTACGTGGTTTATTACACATATCATGCAGTTCTGAGGTAAATTATGCACTGTGTGGGGCTAAAAGAGAGTTAAAAAATGTGTTTTTTAAGGTTAATGCTCCATCAATTTAAATCAACAAACCCTTCATCCAGTGCTTACCCTAAACCTTAAACCTAAACCTAACCAATAATGTCATAAAAAGCATATGTGACATGAAAAACACAATTGTGATGCAAACTTGTCATTTTGTGCTGCTTTTATGACAGTCTCGGCTCACATGTCGACTCTCGTGCTCTTAGGGACTTGTACCCCGGTCCTTTGTAGTGCAAGTGCAATGCACTATCAGTTGAGCTACCGTGGAATTTGATTGTGCTTGAACAAGCTTGTAAATGCTAGTTGGAAATGTTTAAATGTATCTGAAAATGTGTGTTTTTTAACTGATAATCTGCTGATTTATTCATTATTTCTGTGAAAGGGAACAGATGGTGTTATAGTGCCTCTAGTTAGTGTTGTCATAATACTACATTTTCAGTAATCTGTACTGATATCAGTAAAATTTCTCAATACCAATTTCGATACCACATAAAAAAATAGGTAATATGATATTTCAATGTAAATAATAAATTAAAACAACAGCATGTTTTAATTCGTTTTAACAACAGCATGCTTTTTAATTAAATAAACATTGTTTCAAGTTTTTTTAGAAGACCCAAATAAATCAGGTTTATTTGATTTTAAATTCGATGTATTTTTCCCCAAATTCCATTTTTTTAATGAATTCCATGTTTTAAAGTTTATTTCAATTTCCTTATCAAAATTGTGTCTAATCAAATTAATCCAATCTTTAATCAAATTAAAATAGAACAATTTCTTTTCAACAAAATAATAATAATATATCATTCTCACAACATAATCTAAAACACATCACTGGTCTTCGTTTGTCAAATAAAGTTCTGCAAAACAGAGCGTCACGTTGTAAATGAAAGCATTGTTGGAAACTCCTATTGTACTACAGCACTTTTGCTTGTGAGATATAGGTTCAATAATAATAATACAAATATTTATAATAATAATAATGGCCTTGTTCACACAGCAGGAGAATGCGGTTGTCAGATCTGTTTTGAGTGCTTAATACAGTTATGTTCACACAAAGGACAGTTATTTACGGGTGTGACAACCGTATCCTATTACCGAACAGACACATTAGAAATAAGCTACGTGTCATCCGAAAATTCTATAAATACTATACCTTTTCACTAAACACTAGTGGTATATTTCTGTCGTAATTTCTTAAATTGGACCCATCAAGCTTTTATTTTGAAATAAACATTTATTTTGGAGTGAAGGCATTTAATTATATAAATATTTAGTCTGCAGGCGCTGCACGTGTCACAGTAAATGAGTGCTCTCTACTGTCATCTGCTACAAAATGTACAGCACGCAATGCTCATAAAATGCACATGCGCAAATGCGTTTTTATGACCGTACTCAGTTTTTCCCATTTTTTTTTTTTTTACATTTACTTGAACATTGAACTGTTGTATATACACTCGCAATCGTGCTATATGGCCCTAAATCAGCACTGCTGTGATTACCTAAGGCAGAAGTGCTGATGTAGGGCCATATCACACTCTTGCTTGTGTGATATTGCTTAAGCATTTCCACTTCTAAAAAGTATTTGAAAAGTCATTAAAACGTATGTGTAAACATACCTTTTAATTATAAAGTAATAATTGTATTAATTTATAATTATTTAATTGAAATAATAAATGTTTTGATCATTTGACAACAGACTTCTGAGGGCAGTAAAAAAATGTTTTCTAAATATTTCTTCCTTTTAAAGTAAGAATCGTTAATGGAACCATTAACGTTACATTCCTAATGATTCCCATCCCTACTCCACATTTGTTCCTTGTAAAGAGTCCCTTTAGACTGAAAGCTTGTGTTGTCATTAACTCCATCATAGTCAGTCCATCACTCTGCTCAGTGGATTGCGTACATCTGTGCCTGTGAGCAACCAAGCGGGGCAGACAAGTGTATTAGCGTTTGTGTCCAACTAAATCTCCCATTCGTTTCACTTTCTTTCACTCTGTACTAATTAGCTTTCTGATGGGGTGCTCCTCAGTGCTGGGCTCCTGCAAGACCTCCAGCTGGGGGGGATAGCATTTGAAAAGTCCTGTGTAATGAATAGGATGGACTCTGACAATGTTTTTTAAAGTCTGAAACCCCAGTACTAGGACTCTGGGCTGTTGTTAACTCATCTCAAGGGCTCGTATGGGCCTGTGAGGTCTTTTTTTGTGCCAAGTGTCCTTATATAAAAAAACTGTCCTTTGTAAAAAGGAAGCTTGAGATAGCTGGGATGGAAGAGTTGCTTTGTTGGCTCAGAGTGACAGCCCCCTGAAGCACACTTTTTATATACCACTTTTTTTTTGGAGAGATGCCTCACTCTTGAGGGGCCAGGATCATAATGTCACTCAGCAGCAAATTTTTGGCTGTTAATGAATGGATGGTCTGTGTGTACATGGATTGGTGCTCGCCACTGACAGAAGGAGAGCAGTCCCTGTTGGTGGTTAGGCTCAAAATAGTCAAGGAGAGGTTGTTTAACCTGTTGATACACAATTCCCACACACGTGGTGGTGACGTCACTCTGCTTACGTTTAATATATAATTTACCATCTATAAATATAATTAATGTTAAAGAGCAACATGCAGGTTGGACACCCCTATATAGCATAGTGTATGTTGATGATAAAACAACTAGATTTTCTGAACTGGAGTAATATATATTTAGCCATTAACGATATTTTGAGATAAATTGTGATAAAATAACTTCCGCGTCTATAAAGCACTAACCGGAAGTGACAATGGCCGAGGGAGTCTGGTCAAGTTCAAGCTCAGGTTACAATGGTTGCGAATGAAGAAACCGAGTTCTCCGGTGTGGACGAACATGCCTATGATGGCCCACAGGCCTATAATTATAATACATTTGGACCTTGCAATTTACTGGAGAGTATAACGTTAGCCTACGGGGATACAAAATCAGACGGGAGGGCGGCGGGAGAACAGTTTGAATTGAAATGCGGAGGAAACGGGACAGTTGGGCTAGCTTCCTGCCAATAGCTATAGTATTGTGCAAACTACTAAATTCATTTCAGAAGGCAGACAATTACGTTACGACAACCTGTCCTAAAGCTCAGTCTCTCTCCCTCTCTCTGTATTATTATACTAAATAAATATTAAATATTTAATATTATAAAAAATATATTATATAAAAATATTATACTATTATTATTACGAAATTACACAAATTAAGAGTTAAAATAATTAAAAGTAAGACTTACTCTGCTAAGTGCTCGTTTTAGTTGCACAGAATGTCTGCTAACGTTAGCACTTGGTCCATCCAGTCCCGCCAGCGCCAAAATCCGGTGTAAACTTTGACGGTGGACTTGATTCCATCGAGTGCACCGAGGAACAGCATCAGTAATCAGCCTCACGTGGTCCTTACTCCGAAATCCCATCCGAGACTCCAACAAATCTCCAGGTCGATAATTCTCCGGAGTGAAATGTGCGCCACAAACGACCGAGTGTGTGGTAACAGACGCGGCAGTGAAGTCTGCTCTCTTCACCTAAGCCGAAAAGACCGAAAAGCCTTGTTTTTCCTAGAAGGAAAATGATGGACACGATGTCCTGACAGGCTGGAATTCGTGCAACCAGCACAAACACCATAATTTACCATTATGGCTTCTCTAAAACTCGATCTAAAACTTTCTGTCTCTCACTACTGCTCTAACTACATCAACACCCAACAATGAGAGAGCTGACCGCGACCGCTTTTATTTGCCTCGCCCTACGTCATATGACGCGTTGCTATAGCGGGAAAGGCGTATTCCAGAGCCTAGCACATTTTCATCAAAATCTCTACATCAAATGAGATTTCATTAGTAATTTCTACATATGTGTTTTTAAAAGACCTCTGCAGGCAATATAAAGTATTAATTCAGTTATAAATTCAACCTGCATGTTGCTCTTTAACAAATTATATATCTTGTCAAAGGTCTAAGGGTTCAACATTGATATCCGATCTCTATTTCACGATAGCAATGCTTTTGTTTGTGCCAGGAGTACAAATGAAAACATGCAATATCAAAACAGGACTTCTTACCTTTGTTATGAAAACGCGATCGCCAGATGAATCCAGATGAATTCGCCACACTTGGGTCAATTGTCCATGGCAAACGTTCACTGAAAAACATCCAATAGCACTTTTTGTCCTTAAAAGTGATAAATCTGAGAAATATTGACATATTCTCCATTGTTTACATAAGATCTCGCCTGAAAGATTTACTTTAGAAATGTAACTTCTTCAGACTTGTGGCTTTGAGAACATTGTATTTCTGGGTTATCTTGGCACTTTTATTGTTGTTTTTTTAGATTATAAATACATGTTCAGCACAAAAATATTTCCATTACTATAAACTTCAGCTTCTCTAACTTTAAAAAATAACAACATATTTTAATTCTGAAACTGGGGAAGAAAAGCCCAAAGTGTCTTCTTTCAAAATATACTACAACTGTGCCCATACTCCAAAGTTCAGGTATGTCATTTTCATGGTTTGTGCTCAAAAAGGGGGTGGGTATCAACAGGTTAAAGGAAGGAGGAAGTTTGATTTAAATTAGCTCACCTAAAAAGACAATTCTGGCATTATTTAATTACATCCTGTCCAGGATGACTTTCTTTTTTCCTTGGAACACAAAAGGTCAAGCTCAAAAAAGGACAAATAGAAACCAAAGTAAAAGTAGTTGATGCAAATGTGTATTCTTTTCCAAATCATCTGAAGCCATACGATCACACTGAGTGACGAACAAATCAGAATTTAAAATGTTATTCACTTTCAAATAAATCATCAAACTGTATAGTTAATACAATTTAGAAAAACGTAATTAACTAAACCAATAGCCTCGTTTCCACTGTCGGGGCAAATGAGGCCGTGCCTGTGCGTGCCAGTTGCATTCCCACTGTCACTTGAGGGACTTCATCGTGCCTCTTTCAGGCTTTCTTGAGGCCAAACAATGCCAACTGGGTACTGAGGCGGTGTCGATGCCAAAGGCGGCGTTTCACCAAACTTGCTAGTTTGTGTATCCAGCCAGCCGGCGCTCAACGGTACAGGAACTTTGCGAACACAGTACAAATCTGTGAAAACACACAATGGACAAAGGTGGTCCCCCAAAAAATAAATTTTTATGGTTTGAATCATGGACAGTGTGCTGGAACATCGTTGAGAGACCACTTAGTATACCATGGCAGTTACAGTTGGTAAGTTGTCTGTGCTAACTTACCTTACTAGCTAGCTAATGTTTACAAATTATATAAACTCTATTTTCTAGATAACATGATACCTTAGCTTGAGGTTCCCTTATGCTTGTGAAATGTTAGGGGTGTGTGACGTTGGCACCAGGGTGGTGCATTAAGGGCAGGTTTTAGTGCAACGCTGTGGGGCTTTTGGCTCAGTGGTGGGAACACAGATCGATTTTGGTCTCACGGCGTGAGTTCTGAGACTATTGGCCGCGGCTGGCCAGTTGATATACTGGCTCGCACTGGCCCGACAGTAGAAAGAGATTTAAAGTTATTGAGATTAGTTTTATTAATGTTATCCATGGAAGAAAGAAGTCATATGGGTTTGGAACGACACATGGGTTTGGAACGACACAAGCGTGAGTAAATAATGACATAAACAAATCTTCTGGAAAGTCATTAAAATGTAATGGTGGGTTTTTTCTTTTGGTCTTGGAGCAAATGGGTAAGTAGAAATAATATTTGCTATGGTCTCCCATTTACCGTGGTCAAAGTTAAACCTGCAGTCATTTACTTCCGAAACCCAGAGTGTGAAAAGGTCTATTGGACCTATATTAATTTTTGTACTCTGTGATTAATTCTTGTTACTTTTTGAATACATAAAAAAAAATAATTAGAAACAAAATCATCAAATGAAACTGGGTCAAACTGTATTTGGACAATTTCTTTTCTGAATAATAGCGTAGTTAAAGTTCAAAAGGTCTGAATAACCAAATCCTACTGTACATTCTCTAAAAATTGATATTTTCTGACTCAATATTTCCTCTGTACATTTACTCATTTAGCAGACACTTTTATCCACACTGTCCCACAATTGAGAATAATACAAGCAGAAGCAATTAATCCAAGAGAGAATCTAATCCTTGTGCTACCATACCTTATTTCAAGTAAGTTCTAGAATAGCACAACGCTAGATCAGTGTTAGTGCAGAACAGTGGAGAGAGATTTAAAAAAAAAGAAAGGCTATTGATTTAATGTTGCTGTGTTGGGTGGTCAGGACACTCAAACAAGCAGACTGTATTTACAGTTTTTAACATTGAACAAGTTACTTGTTCAATGTTAAAATACTTTCAGAGCAAAAATACTATAAGTGAGGCATTTGTAGGTTGATTTAAATGAAAACTGTAAATACTGTCTGCTTGTTTGTGTGTCCTGACCACCCAACACAGCAACATTTAATCAATGGCCTGGGTTTGGGGCATGACAATTTGTTTGTTCAACCAATGGCAGACGGGGAATTATTTTGGAAAGTGATTTGAAAACTATTGTTGCAATTCCACTAAGTGGCAGTAAATGTGTGGAAATTACTCACTTCAGCTTTAAGTGCAATATGCCTATGTGTGCATTTTGAGTGGTTCCTCTTGAATAATTTGTATAGTGTAGATTTATATTTTTAGAGGAATATGTGATTTATATGAGGCTTTGTAGAAAGAAGTATAGAAGTGGCTGGCTGAATCATTGCAGAATCATGCATGTTCTCCAGGTATCCTATTCATGCAACTTGGTCTCATAGAATCATGTGCGATAACTAATTTATTACTAAGTGAGTTGTACTTGGCTGGTTCTCAGCAGTTTTCTGGTGAATTGAACACTAGAGGTTCTACAACCACAGGTTTTATTCACTTTCACACTAGTAAAACAGCAGATTAACATTTCATTAACATTTATTTTATGTTTCGCTCTGTTAGTCACACAGTGCTATCGTATGACATCAAAAGACTTTTACTATAACCCATGATTTGGTATCAGAATGAGCCATACTTACACATAAAAGAAATTTGTCTTGGTGACAGGAGCTTCCAGTGTACAAACAATACAGCAACAAGACATGGATAATAATAAAAAATAAATCAATTAAAATAGATTAGAATAAAAATCTAAACTGAAGCGCCACAAATGGTTTTACAGAAAGCAGGTGTCTTGAGACACATTTTAAAGATTGAAAAAGTACATTTTTAATTTGAAAGGGAATCTAAAAAACACAGCGGCAAAACAAAAAAGTTTGTATAGCGCATGTTTACATAGAAAAACAAATAGTAAACTGGATGTTTGCAAAACCGTTGGGGATGGTGTTAACGGTTTTGCAAACCGTTAACACCCCCAACGGATGCAAAACCGTTGGGGATGTTAACACCATCCCCAACGGTTTTGCATCCCCAACGGTTTGCAAAACCGTTGGGGATGGTGTTAACATCCCCATTAGCCCCGTCCACACCGCCGGCTGCATTGCGTGACAAAGCGCCACAATCTCATTCATTTTCAACAGATATCGCCGTGGTGAGAGACAAGAAAATTTAAACTTTATGACAAGCGACATTCGCGAGCGACTACCAATGAGACTGAAGACAGTGGAGCTCACGTTATCCGTCTCCAGGCAGTGAATGTGATCAGTGCAGGCAGGACGGAGATGTTCAAAATCAAATCAAATGAAATCACTTTATTGTCACACTACTGTGTACACAAGTGCAACAGTAGGTGAAAGTCTTGTGTGCAGTTCCGAATAATATAGCAGTAACAATTACAATAAACAACATATTTACACAAAACAATTTGCATAATAAATGTACACAAACTTACACAACACAATATACAATGTACAGTAAACAATACACACAATATAGAATACACATACAATAAAAATAAAAAATAAGGGTAAGGGTATATAAAATATATATACAGTAGTTGAATTGGGGAGAATATATTTGACAGTCCAGTGTGCGATACAAGATGATAATTAATAAAGTGCAGTGCTGAATGTTGATCGTGAGAAATCAAGTGTTCAGAAGTCTGACTGCTTGGGGGAAGAAGCTGTCATGTAGTCGGCTGGTGCGGGTCCTGATGCTGCGATACCGCTTGCCTGATGGTAGCAGTGAGAGCAGCCCATGACTCGGGTGGCTGGAGTCTCTGATGATCCTCCGAGCTTTTTTCTCACACGTTAAAAGTTAAACGTTTCTGTGAGTGATTTTCACTGTAACCACATACATGGATATAGCCTTATAAAAATCATGCATGGAAAACCTTGTCGGCATTCCGATGAATTCACATTTATACATTTACAGTATGTATGATATCATATATTTTATACAGGTTATATAAAAACACTATCTCTTGCTAGAACCAACAGAAATTATTCCTTGTCAAATTAGAATGATGTATTCGTTTTACCAGCAGTTTAATCTGTAATCAGAATTTCCAAAGCTACTATGGCCTGACATGCAGTCCACCAATAACATTAAAGCAACAGCAGTAAGAACGCCCACCAGCGACACCAGGCAACAATGAGCACCATGTCAGGTGGAGGTCTTTGGCCGCCACCTGACGAGGCTAAAGGCTACAGCCTCTAGCATCAGTCGCTAGTGCTCCTCTTGAGGTCAGGAGAGTGAGGTTTTACACATTGCACAGATATCTATAATCTGGCCCTGTGCCAGATTATAGGTAACACCAAAAACACTGTGGTAACACCATTATTATAAAGTCGGAGTCTGGGGTAGTACTGTGGCACTAGTGCAACACCATGCTGACATAGAATTGTCTGTTTAAACAGTTTTTCCCTCTCGTTTTTGAGAACATTTGAGAATATGAACCAGTTGAAATGTATTATTTATTTTTTGTTCTATGCACATTATTTTAAAATGCACTGCTCTTTTTTTTAACAGGAATGTTCTTTGCAATAATTTAACAGGGTGCTGTATGGTTTATACATTGCGTCCTCTTATGGACCAGAAATGTCATAGAAGCTACACAAAAATAAAGTGTTTGCTTCAGCTATTGTGTTTTTCATCTCAAATTTGCTTGAATGACACTATTGTTTTATTTGTAGGATTAGGGTAGGGACAATGATTTGGTTTATTTCAGACTGATCGTTACATGACCATGGCAACATGGATTTTGTGGCTTATTACACATTTAGCTACATTTTCCCATTGAAATGTCCAGTGGGGGGTGCCCAAAGGCGAGTGAAATTGTGTCGCAATCAGACAAGGTTTTAAAGGTGAACATCAGAAAGAGAGTTGAATGAGTAAAATGTACCTCCCTAACCTAAAACTTTAACATACACCTAACCAATAGTGATCTAAAATCAAATGACAGGTAGACACAAAACAGACATATTTACCCTTAACCAACGCCTAAACCTAACCTAACAGATAGTGTCCAAAAACAAGATGAGAAATGAAAATTACATTTTCTGAAGGATCCACGTCATCTCATGTTGCTTCCTTCTATGACACTCATCTCACCTTGTGCGTTTGACTAGTCTCGAACCTCGTACTCCAAAGTCAAAAGTCCAAGACTCTATCAGGTGAGCTACTGTGCAAGCTAAACATATTTAAATAAGTGTGTATATGTAGAGGGGTCTGTAATACAAGTGTTAAAATGTATAGTTTTTCAAATGATGCATTATAGTAAAAGTGTTTCGATATCATAACATTGCAGTGAGTGAGTGTGAAAAACAAGTGTTTTATAAAGTCTCAGTCAGCCTTTTTCGGAGTACTCATGATTTGTGTAAAAGTGAATGAAGTTGTTCTAGCGCCTCTGGTGTTAATTTGAATAGGAAACTGCATCAAAACATGTTAAAGTCAGTTTGCACAAAACGTAGTTACAGTAATGTTAATTCTATCAGACTAGTTTGGTTTATTTAAATCTACAATAACAGGTCAGCCTTTTAAGGTTAATGCTCTATTATCCCCCATTTGCTTTTTATGACACCATTGGTTAGTTAGGGTAATGTTAAAGGTTTAGGTTTGGGAGACAGGTTTTGTTAATTAAAAACTCCATAGATCATGAACCTTAAAAACCTCATCTTTTTAGGGGAACATTTAACTTGCTTTTACTGAACTCCGTGAACATATATTGAAACTGCACATTGAAACGAGCGATACGTAATTTCGTTAGTCATGTAATTTTCATGACATCAGGCTGTATTCATACCTCATATTTGCTCTTTTGTGGGTTTTGTTTCCCCTGATCCCCACTCACCTTCATTCAGTCTAAGCACCATGCAATAAATATATATACAATAATTAATCAAAAGCAGTCCCCACCATAGTTACATGTCCAGATGCATTTTAATGCATTTCTTCACAGTCCCAAATGTAAAATCTTTTTTTTAAAGTAGGTCCCAAAACCCTCTGTTCTGTAGAGTTATACTCTTGTAATCTAACAGGCCTATTTTTTGGATATCAGGTTCAATATTTGTGTTGGAGGTGTGCAAATAACACCTGCTTTCCTGGTCTGCATACCTTATGCTTTTATCACTTTATCTCTTCTGAGCTCACTCACTGCTGTTACAGCTCACCGACTGGCCAATATTTTGAAATGTTGAAAACAAGCTGTGTGAGAGAATCTGAGGTGCCGTGGACTCTGGAGTGTGCATTGTTTTTAGCAAGGTTGTGGGCAACCGGGTGCAGACACATTCCTCTGTAGGCTGTCATATGGTGAAAATAAGGAGAGCTGATAAAAGTTAAATTACATTTCACTTTGGCATTGTCAAACTTGACTACCCAACCATCGGGATTTTCCGCTCCAATTTTCAGTCATTTTGCACAGGAAGCTCTTGCAACAATAAAATGTTCAGCTGTGTGCTTTGCTTGGGAAGTCTGACAATACAATTTACATACATTTTTGGGTGAACTATTCTTTTTACTTTTAAGAACTTTAATACTCGCAAAGTGCACATTTATGTAGAAATTGGCTTTTACAAGTAATTCTATTCAAATAAAATTGGATACCTGGCCGATTTCTTAACTTTATTAAGAAATGCAGCATTACCTGGTTTAAATTAAATTGTGAGATATCTGCAAATTACAACATAATGAAATCAAAGCAAACAATCTACAATTACATTTATATTTACTAATAAGGAAACATTTTCATCTGTAAATTTTACCTTAGTGGATTCTAAATCACAAGATTTATATTTTTTTTCCTCCAAAACCCATGTGTAATTCATGAAATGAATCTCTCTCTCTCTCTCTCTCTCTCTCTCTCTCTCTCTCTCTCTCTCTCTCTCTCTCTCTCTCTCTCTCTCTCTCTCTCTTCTATTTTCATGGTAATAAATATTCATGGCCGTTAAGTTTTCTCAATTTAATTAAACCTGCATTGGCAGGTATGCTGGGTTATGAAGCTCAGATAGGGAAATATTTATTTTGGGACAGAAACTCCTCCCAATTTTAGTGTCTGCACACTAACGTCCTCATTAATGGGCTGTAGTTTTGGCTGGAAACAGAGAGAGTGGGAGTTAGTGAGAGAGAAAGAGGGACAGAGGGAGGGAAAGTTAGAGAAGAGGCTTGATCTGATAAGCTGTGCAGCTGAGCTCTCCTCTGGTCCTGAAAGAGCTTGATCTCTGATCGGCTGTCAAATACTTTGCGGTGAGTGAAACTTCTGGCAGGCCATTCTCAGGACTCTCGCAGATTGGAGAGGTTTGTTTACTGACTCTCATCACTTCAGCTGGATAACAACTTTCCACTAGAGCTTTTCTCTTATCCTGCTACCACTCACAGGACAAGTCTCAGTCATGGAATGAGCCCAGGAGGAAGTAGATAATCTTCTCCACTCTAGCAGGTAAGACAGATTTAGGGCAGAATGCCCTGCAGAGCAGCAGAAAAAGAAATACAGATTTGAATGCAAGGTTGAAACTTAACATTTGAAGCTTTGTGTTTAAGTGGAGTAGAAGTTTATTTACTCTTGTCAAAGAAAGTAGATTGTGCCTACTCGTAGCACACCTGAAGTGATGAGGTATCAATACAAGATTAAGGCTCTCGGGTAGGTATGAATGGCATGGTACTACTGCCCCATGAACCCTAATGCCTATAGGGCTTAGTTTGGTACATCTGATAAGGAATTACCCCTGAGCCTGTTGTTTGCTGTGAAATTGGGTAGAGCTGACCTTTGGACTACCCCTAAACCTAATTTGCAATAACCACATATGTAAAAAATAATAATAATAAAAAAAAAAAAAATATATATATATATATATATATATATATATATATATATATATATATATATATATATAAACAACAACAACTTAGAACTGTGTTTAAGCCTGCTTGCTTAGGCAAGGAATCTTACTTTGATATATGGAGTAGAAAACACAAAGAAAAAAGGAACTGGCTTTTCTCAGTGGGCATTGCTGATCAAAGCTAGAATTCTGGATTCTAAGTGCTGCTATTTTTGTTATTGCTATTTTTAAGTGTTGCTGTTGGTGAAGAATGAAATTGGTTTAATCAGGCATTTTTTAGCACATTTGAGTACTTAAAGACCACTCGATAATGTCTTCTGATAATTTTGTATTTTGATTTGGCATTTAAAATGGGAAGGTTCTTTAGTGTGTTTGCTTGTAGAGGACTTTGCATAAAGATTACCTTTATGTAGCTAAACATAACTAGGCAGTAAATGACCATCTTTTTAAAATGAGTTCAAATAGAAATACAAACAATTTAAAAATGTTAACCGTATTGGAGAACTCTACAGACCATAATGCAATGCAAGTAACATTAACTGGTCCCTTAAACTTTTTGTTTGTATTGCAATGCTCTTTAAGAGACACTAAAATGATATGTTAATCTCACAGATAGGTGTTCTCATATTAAAAGGGGTGTGGTGAGGTAAGACATCTGTGGGTGGACTTTAACCTGCTGAATATCAACAGGCAGACTACCTCACAACACAGCTTTATGTACTAGATGTTACATGTAAAGCGAGGTTGTGGTGTGCATAATGCTGGATGTACATGTTATGCATACATTTTGTTCGTCAAAGCATAGCACAGAATTAAACGCTTAAGCAAATCGCTAATGTAAGGATAGTTGTAATGAATAATTTCACTATTATTATACTTCTGGTGTAGTAGAGTTGGGGTACTCAAGTTCGGACTTTGGATTTTTTTTCTGAGTCCGGCTCAGTCCATGTCATTTGTGATACAATGAAAAACAAACAAAAAATAACGTAACATAGGGTGACCATACATCCTCTTTTCCCAAGACATGCCCTTTTTTCAGACCTGATAAAAGTGTCCAGCCGTGATTTCAAAATTGCCTCTAAATGTCCGGTATTTGTCTTTATCTTCATAATGATGTGCTCTCTACAGTTAGTACTATCATACATTCTGTGTATTTGATATACTGTGCATCAGTTTTGTCCTGTGCATGTCCTTCCTTGTGATTATTCTGGCTGAGAGCAGCAGCGCGCACTCTTGCAAAGTACTTTTTAACTCTCTTGCCCATGCGTCCGTGCTGTATGTATAAGTACACTTTACAATGTAAGTTCCCAACTCTGCAAATTATTAAATAGAACACAGTTGTATCAGACGCACACTTACTACGCAAAGTCATTTCTAACTGAAAATGTTGACTATATCGAGACAATCAAATTTACTACATATCAGAGACATTTAAACTAATATGACTGATGAAATTGACCATGATGGAAATTGTACAACTCAGTCCATCACATATTTGTAGCGCAACATCTGTGTGTTACCTGTAAAGCTGGCACTTGCGTTTCATTGGAATAAAGTCAGAAAATACAATGAAGAACACAAGAGAGCAGAGAAGTCTCTGTTCACCTATTATCTATAATAAATATATTGTGAAAAGAATGAAACGTCAGCCCAAGGTCGACATTTGACTTTTGGGAATTAGGCTAGACCTGGACACAGCAGGAGGGCTGAAAAGTGTGAAGTGTAGTACTGTAGTTTATAAATATTTTTTAATGGTATCTGATCTTTTCTGTTTTTATTATATGTTGTTGTATTTCATTTTATGGGCATTATAAAGTGTTTTAATATTACCATTTATTAAATGTATTAAACACATTCAGTACATTTAATTAATTACATGAAATGTATTTCACCCATAATTGTAGATAAAACTAAACTAAATTGAATGGACAAATTGAAAATGAAGTAGAAATAAAAACTAAATAAAAACAATTAAAATTTGAAATAATAATAACTCTGTTGTAATGACTAACACAGCTTTCACTTTCTTTGGTGTATGTTTGAGTGGAGGAGAAAAGAAACAAATAATTGAAATATCAAAAGAACGCAATAAGAATTGTGTTAAAGGACAGTTTTGTCTTCATACACCTAAAGCATATGCTTTCATTCTGAAACCTCTTTGAAATTTGTTCAGCAGTGCACTAATCGTTTGTTTTTTGCATTTCTATTGACAAATTGATTTTCTTAGTTGTGAAGCTTAAAATAAGCTTAAAATATTGATCTTGAGTTTACGGTTATCATTTAGATCCAGATTCTTGAACAGATTCATTCAGACTCGACTCTGACTCGACTAAGGTGGACTCAAACCCAACACTATGGTGTAGTGTAATCAAGAAAACAGATGGTCTGTTCAATAAAAAATCAGCTGAATGAATATGTTACAGGCCTTAATTATTAAAAGAGTCACAATAAGGGGTTAGCAAACTTAATAAAAAAAAAAATCAGTAACCATTTACTCATTTACTCACCTTATATCATTCCAAATCTTTTTGACTTTCTTCTTTGGTCAACAAGAGGATATATTTATTATCCATAGAATAAATGTGAATGATGACTTAGGCTGTCAGTTAGGACTGGGTGATAGGATGATGTAATCAGATATCGACAATATCTGACAAATATCCCGATGCCAATTGCAACAATCATTGACTGATGATGATTGACAATTTTGGAAAATTACAAATTCTTGGAGCTGGGAAGTCACCAAATATATTAAATATCATCACAGGGTTTGAAATTAGCAGCCTTCAAATGTTGATAGCCTACATCATGCGAATGGCGGATGGCTCATCTTCCACTGTATCGGGCTAACTGTAAGGCGTCTCGGAATGACACATGACAAGAAATACTGTAAGACACAAAGACACACACTTGATGAAACACACTTTATAATATTTTGAAGAACAGATGACAGAAAAGCCGTTGATGCGCTTGTCTGACGCACTGTTTGTTCAGAAGCATGCAGCTTGAGCGTGTCTCGTGGAAAACACGCATGTAAAGAGTATCTAACTTTTTCTTTATTTAAACATTCTGCCTAACTTTTGTTCCAGAGAAGGAAGTAAGTTAAGTTTGGAACAATATGAGGGTGGGGAAATTATGACAGAATTATTGCATTTGGGTTAACTGTCTTTTTAAATGTAAGCATCTTCAGTAGGAGAACACGGTGTGCCATGAGACAGGACAGTCTTATGCCTTTATCATGACACACTTTATCTCTATATATCTGCATTCACTTTGATCTCACAGTTTTAAATGCTCTGTTCTTTGTGCCTCTGCAAAAATTTAGATTAATCATGTGCATTTTTCTTGTCACCAGAAATTAGAACAATACAGCAGTCGTACAGGGATGAGATTCATTTCTAATAATGTCATAGGATGCATCATTGCAAAACAAACAACACTACTGTTTGCCTTTCTGTTTAACCACCAATACTAATGCAGAGAATTCCATGGCAAGTAGTTTGGAAGTAATGCGATGAAAACAAAAGAGCCAAACAATGCAGATTCCTAATTAACAGTGGAAAAAATAAAACTATTGTTTAAGGCCAGAGCAGTTCAGCAAAGTGCATTATGCTTTTTGGAAGAAAGAGCAAGAGTAAATCAGGAGATAGTCATGTTTTTTGTATAGGCTGCACTTCTTTGACACAGAGTGTTACTTCTCAAAACAATCTGGTAGATAATGTAGTTTTTGTGGTCTGCATGACATACATGAAATTACCCCAGAGAAAATAAGATGTTAGATCTTAATGTCCCATGATCTCCAGATAAACTTCATTAGTAAAGCAATAAGCCACGAGAGGCAGTGCGTGAAATGCATAAGTTTAGCTCTACTGACAACATCTGTGATATGCTGTGGATTGCCATGGAAAATAATTTTGACTTTAGTTTGTAAAAGCAATGCTCATACAATGGAAGTCTATAAGACAATTGCTTAAGGGAGGTTTTTATAAAGTTGCTTTTTTTAAACTCTGGCGATAATATGACATTTAGTTACATACGACACAAATACTGTATTAAAAGATCATTTAATTATTAAAGGGAATAATAAAAAATAAAAAAAAAAAGGATTTCACCAAGTGATATACGTAGTTCATAAATTCAGCACACATGATGCTATTGGGTCTGTTCTAAAACCTAGTGAGTGTCCGCCGGAGACAGCATTTTAAGACATCATAGACGCATGCTCCTGACACAAAGGCTGGTTCAAAAGTTATCTTAATTATGCTGCTTCTTAAAATCTCGTTTTGACCAAATTTTAAGAGGTATCATCGTATGTATCCTTCCCCAGGTAGGTGATCCCAGAATGCACCGTGGAAAAATAAATCCAAGATGGCGGATGAAGCGAGAGAAATTTAGATTATAAATATCCTTATAATCCATTAAATACTAGAAGTATCAATAAATAACAGTTTATTGTTAAAGTAGTTCTCTTGCAATGACTTTCACTTTTTGATTTAAAAAAAAAAAAAAAAAGGAAAATGGAGTGCCAAAAAAGTATTTAGAGAGAGGAGGGGAATGGGATTTGGTAATGTTGCAATATGTTGCATGTCATAAAAACCCCACTGCACAACGGCTCCACTGAATTTAACTTTTTGCTTGACCAATTTTTTCTATGTTTCTATGTGGCGCTAACAGGCTAAAATCAGAAAATCCCATGTTTGGGTCTCATTAAGTTCTTTTCCACCATTGGATTGAATTTTTCTCACGTCGGACAAATTTTACGCACACATCCGCCAGGCGAAAATGATAAGGCTAAGAGATGAACGGTACAGATGTAGTAGCACACCTCTTCTCAGCAAACCACTTAATTTAGGTATTAAGGCTCCAGCACACTAATGGTAAAGTTCGTCTTTGCTGTATTCAACTTCTTTTTGGCACTCAGAGAAGAACAGAGCAATGACATAATATTTGCGAACATCCAGACACCCTCCACGCTGCTGTGGGAGGCTTTTAGTGGTACATTTACATTTATATTTACATTTATGCATTTGGCAGACGCTTTTATCCAAAGCGACTTACAGTGCACTTATTACAGGGACCATCCCCTGGAGCAACCTGGAGTTAAGTGCCTTCCTCAAGGACACAATGGTGGTGTCTGTGGGGATCGAACCAGCGACCTTCTGAATAACAGTTATGTGCTTTAGCCCACTATGCCACCACCACTCCACATTTAAATATGAGGATGCGCAAGACTTCATGTAAAACATCAACTAATATGACATTAGAATATGTTATCAATGACTTTATGCCTCATGAGTAATACACCCAAGATCAGTAAAAGAAGCTGTTTTAACCACACGATTATGATTTAAAGTTATATATACAGTAATGTGCAATTTGCAATGTTTACTTTGTGCATTTATGGCCCTAATGTGATAACATGCCATACACGCCAAATGTGCCAAATACACTGTTATTATAATTTATGATAACACTGATACTACTGTAAAGATTGGTGTATTAAAAAGAGTGTTAATATGCAGAATACAGACAAAACAATGATCATAGGCATATCTTCGGCAAATGTGTGAATGGCTTTCGGCTGCATACGGCACATGAGTGAATGTGTACTTAAGAGTATTTGTGTATATTTAATTCCCTTTGTAGACTAATAAAAAAAAAAAACACATGACATGTTCTTGGAAAATGTATTTACATGAGCGATCGTTCAGATATAGATAAGTTTGCACCAGCTCGTTCATAACTCTGCACGATTGTGTTCATATTGACTGATCATAACTGACTGAGCGGGAATTAGTTGTCTGCATAAAAGCAGGTGGAGCTCCAGATCACACCTACTGATGACATGGACCAATGGTAGTAACAAGGTGTTTAGCAGTTGGTAAGAAGTTTTCTCCGAAACAAATGCAAAAACACCTACTACTTTGGCCAGATTTTTTCTAAATGACATCACACCCATTTGTTCTTCGATTGCTTAGGAAGTGTGCAGGGGCCTTTATTCATGTCTGTAATACAAAAGGACATGACGCTTAAGATGACGCTTCACTCCATAGAGTTCAGTGTGGAAGCCCCTTAATGCTCCAAAGTAATAAAAGTAATGCTTGTCTTAGTATGACTTTTGTATGCTTAAAGCTGTTCAGTCATCACTTCTTACTCATGTGTAGAAAGTGGAAAAGAGAAGAAAGTTTAAACTAAGAAAGCAGTGGCAACATCTGTTGAAATCTCTCTTTGGCTCTCTTTCTTCTATAAAGGACAGATAGATGGTCTCTAGAGCACACCTGAAGGAGGACTCTGCTGGCAGTTCTTAAAACTTAATTTCCAAGCCTGGAGTCCACAGAGAGTCATTGAGGGATGTGACTCCAAATAGTTTTTAAAACATAATAGATTAGATAAAAGGCAGATAAGTGACCTAAAAGGCAGATAAGTTAAGTTACTCACTTGGGAGTCTCTTCTCAATCATCAAATTACCACCACTGAGGGATGCGCTTTTTCAGCCAAACACACTGCACAGAAAAATAAATAACCAAATCGATGACAGCCAGCATATATAGTGTGTGTTATTTCACCATTATTTTCACCCTAAGAGATCCCTGTCCTGTTTTATTCCAGCCAATGACAGCAAGATGTTTTAAAGCCCTAGTTAAAACAGTGAATGACCCCATGTAGTTTAAATAAATAAAGTTTCTGCAGCAGTTTGTGCTTAGCCGTACACTTTGTGTTAAATAATATAAGCGGGCTTGGCACACATTCAGCACTGCTCTGCGAAAGTCATAAGAATTCTTCAAAGTTAGTGTATTCCTGTTGAATGTGGCTCTTATGGCTACGTCACCCACAGCAGGGGAGGGAAGTGCCAAATGATACATGATTAATAATGGATTACTCATTTTGCTTTTCTTTTCTTCATCTCTCTCATCTCTCAACCTTTTCTTCTTCTCGGATGCAGCCACAACCAGAGGACGACGACGTTCAGACATCCTGTGACGGGACAGATCTCTTCAGAAAACACTGACTTCATATTACAGGACCCGTGAGTGCTTTTTATTTTTGATTTGTACCATATAATCTGTACTTGAGGATGCATACTTCTCGTTATTACTGAGGACATGTGGTTAAAGCTGACGTGTGTCATTTTCTAAAGTTAAAATACTTCACTAGTCACTAACAAAAAATAAATAACAAATGTGCACTTGTATATGTTTTGAATACTATTCTGATGCTAGTGAAACTTTGTAATATGCCTATACTTGCTTAATGTCCAGAGACAACTGTATGCCATTTGTTGGTTGATTTAAACAAAAAGTGTGAATGCTTTGGGTGTTGTGGCTCTATCAAAACTTTGCTCTGTTTGCATTTCGGCCAACCTGACTTAACCAATTATGAGAGTTTGTTGTGGGACTTCCAGCTTTTTGACCAATGCCCGATGGGGGGAGTGTTTGGGAAATCTGTTTAAATATTATTATTATTTTTTGATG
This sequence comes from Xyrauchen texanus, assembly GCF_025860055.1. NCBI lineage: Eukaryota > Metazoa > Chordata > Actinopteri > Cypriniformes > Catostomidae > Xyrauchen > Xyrauchen texanus. The sequence continues at coordinate 24,424,355 of NC_068276.1, forward strand.
TTCTGTTTTTTGATGCTAGTGGTGCAAAAATTACAAACCTCGGTTTTAAGTTCATTGTAATTTATTTGTACTGTTAACCATGTTTAAGAATAATCAATGGGAGCGTTGAGTAAATGTTTTCTAAGAAATATTGATAAAAGAACATCATAAATGGATGTACTGTATAATACAACCATTGTCCATGTTACTTGCATGCATTTTCTTTTATTCACCGCTTTTTTAAAAATGTTTTGCTGCATCTATGGCTGTGTAAGCTATTGCTATTATATACCTTTCGCATTGTGTGTTGAATCTGTAAATCAGTTGGAGATGTCCAGAGATAATGATAATGATGGGTAGTGCTGTTATTGCATTTTACTATAAAGATGATGTGCCATTTTCTTATTTGGAGCTTCTTTGGAGACTAAAGTCAGTTTAATTGAAGGATTCTGTTAATCTGTGCCATATTTTGACACATAAATAGGGTTGGTACTTGCACCCACCAAGTCACAGTTCAGTAAGCACATGTACAAAAAATGTAATTACAACACATCTTTCTATTGCATTGTCTATTGCACATAACAACAAACATACAAAGCAACCAGTGTAGTCCGATTCACAAACAAATGAGCCCCATAAATCAGTCTCAAACTGAGTTTAAATCGATCGAATGACTCACTGGGTCATTCAGAGTATTACGTGACTTGTGTACTGAACCGCAAGTCATTACTTTTGGCATGTTCAACTTGAAATGAACCAAGAACTGGGGGATCGTTAATAGAATCGTTCAGAAACCAGAACTAGATTTGGAACCATAATCAGTAAATTCGTTGCGGTTCCCATTCCTAGCTGCAAATGTGTAGGACTAGGAATGATTAAGTGATTCCAATACTTTCATGTTTCTAAAGTATTTTATGTATGCATATTCAGATTTTTATCAAATTAATTATATGATATGGTGATTAATTACATTTATTGCAGTTGATCACATATATAAATATTTGTTGAGAAAGCCCCTCAAAACAAAAAATCAGTATATATCGATCAAGTAATTTAAAATAGTTATATTTAAATATTACAATGATCCACATTATTGAACTTAAGCCTATAATTGACCTAAAGTCCACAGCAATGCATTTTGCAATTGAATTTGTCAATCTGTCCATGATAGATTTATTATAAGGGATTTTCTAAGGACGTGCCAGTTTACACACACCATAGCCAAATACATTTAAACTCAGTTTTTCACAATTCCTGATAGTTAATCGTTGAAAACATTCCCTGTCTTAGGTCAGTTAGGATCACTACTTTATTTTAAGAATGTGAAATGTCAGAATAATAGGGAATTATTTATTTCAGCTTTTATTTCTTTCATCACATTCCCAGTGGGTCAGATGCTTACATGCACTTTGTTAGTATTTGGTAGCATTGCCTTTAAATTGTTTAACTTGGGTCACAACAATTTGGGTAGCCTTCCACAAGATTCTCACAACCAGTTGCTAGAAATTTGGCCCATTCCTCCAGACAAGTATTAAGTTTTGTAGGTCTCCTTGCTCGCACATGCTTTTTCAGTTCTACCCACACATTTTTTATCGGATTGAGGTCAGGACTTTGTGATGGCCACTCCAATACCTTGACTTTTTGGCCCTTTAGCCATTTTGCCACAACTTAGGTCTGCTAGGGGTCATTGTCCATTTGGAAGAACCATTTACGACCAAGCTTTAACTTCCTGGCTGATGTCTTGAGATGTTGCTTTAATATATCCACATCATTTTCCTTCCTCATGATGCCATCTATTTTGTAAAGTGCACCAGTCCCTCCTGCAGCAAAGCACCCACTCAACATGATGCTGCCACCCCTATGCTTCATGGTTGGGATGGTGTTCTTTGTCTTGCAAGCCTCACCCTTTTTCCTCCAAATATAACGATGGTCATTATGGCCTAAGAGTTTGATTTTGTTTTTTTTTTCATCAGACCAGAGGACATTTCTCCAAAATGTAATATCTTTGTTCCATGTGCACTTGCAAAAGACTGTCTGGCTTTTTTTATGGTGGTTTTGGATCAGTGACTTCTTCCATAAAACACTGCCTTACTAAGCTAAATATAGAGACCATATGCTTCATCAATACAGACAATATTTATTTATTGTTTTATTTTATTTTCATTTTAAATCTATGAATGAAGTACAAGAAAGAGAGGGAGAGAAAAATAAATCAACTCAAGTCTTGTCTTTTTAAAGGTCATTTTAGTATGTCATTGTCTATAATATATATCCACGTGTCCTCACATGAACACATTGTTTTATATAACAATGTGCCCTCTCATGAATATCAAATTTATATTTCAGACATATGTATTTTACAATGCTCTTAGGATTTTTTGTTATTGTACATAACTACATCATAAAATGTGGAATCTTGGACAGAATTTCATTTTGTCAGAATGGAGAAAAGTTTCGGAAACGTTATAGTCAGAAAAACAAAGTTATAAAACTGTTCTTCTGCACATGCATTCATTCCCAGCTCTTGGTCTTCTGAAGGAAGAGAATGGCCGAGCAAAAGCTAAAACTTATATCAATGCATATTGATATAAGGTTGGCTTTAATGATTTATTTACTACTGATAATTAACTTGTAAATTCACTTAGAAACAAAACCTCTTCAGGACGCTTATGTTTATAACCTGACTGGAACATATTGGGTACCCCTCAACCCCAAGAAAAAAAAAAAAAGCTCAACGGATCTGCATGAATTCATAAGTGACTTTTTTTATATACAGTACAGTGTTTTAAGAGTAAATGTAAGCAGTTTTCAAACAGCTAATGTTATTGTTGTCAAAGTCTGTCTCCCTAGTGTTTCCTAGGACTCTTATTTGGAAGTGTTTCCCCTGGACTACTTTTCCCATCATGCACTGCCCTCATCACTGCCATCTGTTCCTCATCATTCTCACCTGTTTTCCATTCCCTCATTAGCCCTTGTATGTATATATACCCTCAAGTTTTGTATTCCTTTGTCAGTTCTTGTTTTTGCTGTATGAGTTCACGGTTGTTTGTTTCCCTGTCATCGTCGTCTTTAAAAGCCTGCGATTAGATCCAACGTCTTATCTCAGCATCTACTAGAAACAATTGTCCTCTCCACCTTGTTGGCAATGCCATTCTCCAGTGCAGCGATTAGTTCTAAACAAATGAATTATCTAACCATCTTTGGTTGTCTTAAATGACTGATTTCTTGTACCATGACAATAAAAATAACGTGTATTGTATACAAACCTTGGCTTTTCTCTGATGTTTTTAATCCCACATGAAGCGCCCGTCTCTATAAATAGCCTAGTCACGTTGCAAAACAAACTCCATGCTGAGTCAGTGATTGTTTTTATTTAACCTCTAGAGGGCAAAGTTATGCTAAAAACTAGATACTATATCTAAATACTAGAACCAAATGATTTTGATGTTAATTTCCGTTAACAGAAAGAACACTGTAGTAAAATGCCAATGAATCTACAGCATCACTGCAAAATAAATATTTTTTTAAGCTGATTTGTGTGCTTGTCATTCAATAGACTACAGAATCTTTCTATTGTGTTGTCCTTGCTGGTTGCAAAGCAATCATAAAGCGTGACCATTATAATCTGATATGCAAATTAATCAAACTCTTATAATTAATCATCAAAAAATACTCTTGAATCTTTCTCAAACACGAGTAATCTAATGACTCAATCAGTCATTTGCCTTGCCACTCAATGTATTCCATATAGAGGTGGGCTCATGGATTTAGAATGTTGAGCTCTTGTAGGAATATTGCACATGGCCGTCAAGACCATTTCTCATGCAGAGGAAGTAAATGTTGCTGGCTGGGTTGATTGATGATGCTTAATAGGGGCACTGTGCGTGAAGTCCCTGTTCCAAGTTCAGGTTCAGATTAAATGCCAAAAAAGTCAGTGTAGTCATTGGAGCGTTGTGTTACTGCAGGGATCTAGGTTCATTCTGACCTCTTGATTTAAGTGCCCAAGAGATAATGGTCATGCAGGCCAGATGTTTTAAAGAGGAGTTCCTGTAGCTCAAATTGTGCTAGCAATACCGGTTCAGTTCTCAAGGAACACATACCGTAAACAGTGCACTCAAGAAATTCATTTTATTAGTAAGTTGCTTTGGATAATAGCATCTGCCAAATGAATAAATGTAAAGAGTGAGCCATATATTGGAGAGGCAGTTTGGCACTTGCAGCTGTGTTGATAATGCAGAGTCTTTCAGCAGCCTGTGACTGCTGTTGAATGCCTGCGGTTTGTAGAAGAGAGAGATAGTGAAGTTTCAGGACACTTCTAGCTGCTCTAAAGGGCTATTTTTAGCACAAGTCCGGCCTCGTTCAGTCCTCTCTCCCCATCAGCCCTGCCTTTTCCTTTAGTAATCTAGCAATGGAAAGCTAACCTCACCCATACCAGCTGTGTTGCATGCTGATCTGTGGGAGAAAAACATTCATATTACTCTGCTGACATCATGACATATTTCATAAAGTCATTGATCCTTACTGTTGCTGTGGTTACCATGACAGCCGTGGTGGGTCAGTGAGGACATTCACTAGGTTTTGGAACAGCTATATCATCTTCTATCAGATGTGTTCATGTAAAATATGTAGAGTGCATTATGTACAGCTGAATGTGATGGAAAGTGTATTATAATGTTAATAACCAGGTTTGTGGCATTAAATCTTTCTAGTTGTAAATTTATGCGGGTTTGGCGGCGAAATTCATATTGTTTCTCAGTGTTCTAGGTGGCCTTAAGCCAGAATCTCTCTGATCTCTACAACATAAAATACAAGGTCTCTGTGCCCATTTGTTCAGAAGACAGAGAAATAATATGCCTAGATAAAACAGGAGTGTGTCCCATGGTGCAAACAATGAGTTTGTACAAAAAGTTTGTATCTGAGCCAGTTTATGAGGTGAAAATAAGTGGTAAAAAGAAAACAGAGTGTCGTTCCAGTCCACAGCTCTTTCCACGGTAATGCTGCTGCAGTTTCCTGTTGTTTTGATGTTGTACACTGGCCTCAGACACCTCCTGACTCTTCTGTCACACTACAGGAACTTGCCACATTCCTCAGGAAAAAAAAAACACTGCATATGGCTTTGGTGTGTTGGAGATGCTACACCGTAGGGCTGTCTATGAGTGTGTTAGATTTTGGGCAGGGTTATTTTGTTTTACAGGGTTATCTGCTGGCTTTGGTGAGTTTTAGCACCATAATGACAATTGTTTATTTTTATTCATCATGCAATTTTTTTATTTTTTATTTCTGTCATCAAGATCATACTTGTACCATTTTGCAAAGAAAGCTGTTTACCTCAGATTCAGTGTTGTGATGTGAAGTGTTTGTCATAGAAACGTTATGCAATATGACTTATTGGGAGTTTATGTTGTGTGCTTAATGGATTATAACTGTATTATAACTGGAGATGAGTTATGAAGTCACTGGGTTCTGTGTTATCAAGTATGTCATGCAGGGACATAATCTGGTTTGGGCATAGTAAAAACTAGAAATGACTCTAATCAATTCCAGATTACTTTTTCACAAAATCATACCGAAATAAATCATATTCTGCCAACTACAGATTTCCTACTACTGATTTCCCCTCAGATGAGTGCAATTGCACTCTTTCTCCCCAAAGTGTTATTTGATGTATTATGAAAAGATGATTTAAAAGCTTTAGATATTTACTTATCTGCTTTATCAGTGGGTTCTAGATTCAACCCACTCATACTGTACTTTTGAAGTTCACCATTTGTGTCACTGTCCACATCTTCTGTGAGATGTCAGTGATGGTGTACATTTCAGATGGGTCTGTAAAAGAGCTTTTGTCACCACTCTGCAGACCTCTGAGATTCAACTTCATTTTATAGACTGCATGGTATGCTTGAGTACAACAGTGGTTATGTTTATATTTCACTTACATTAGGCTGACTCGGTCTCACATAGACTGACTTTTGACTATTGGCATGAAGTCTGGCCCATTTTACTGTTTATTCTGGCAAAGAACCACCCAATTAAACAGGAAGAGACCATCTAAAGCCAGTCTCTAGCTGATTTTTTTGGTGTGAGCATTATTAAAATAATTGCCTGCCAGTAGGTGAGAGACTCATTAGCATCTGCCAGTGGGAGTTTTTTAATCCCTTGACCGTTGGGACTCCTTGCTGAGTTAATGGTTACAGCAAATGGAAAAAATAATCCAACATGGCATGGAAAATCGTTCTGTCTCCAGGGCAGACTCTTATGCTCTCGTCAAGTGACCAATGAGCTTCTCTTCCTTCAAAGAACTGACAAGACGTCAAGATGATCAGAACATTTTCATCTCAACTGCAGCTGCATATCACAAATGCTGATCCATAGTGATTCTGTCACCAAGCATTTTCCACCATTTCCTCCGACACTAAAATGACATATGAAATCAGAAAGAGGAGGCACAACAATCTGTTTATATTGAATGTAATTTCTTATCTTGCTGAAAGCTGCATATGGATATACGTACACTTTCTAAAGCAAACCTTGAGGGGATAAATACACAATCACAAACTTTCACAAAAAAAAAGTTACTCATTGAATCACATCTTAAATCACTCTTTTACAATTGTTTATGCTCATGCGGTACTGCTGTTGTTTAGGCGAGCTCCACATTACAGGGAATTAGAGAGAGAGAGTTGCAGTGAGTTGGTATGTCTGTCACCCCTCCAACATTCGCAATCAGCCAAAATCGAGTTGCTTTGAGTCTGCTAGTGTTTCGCCAGCTTAGACAACATGTAAAAAGATCAAATGCAATTTAGAGAAAGGTTTATCTGAAAGATTTACCATATTGGAACGGTGAGTGTAGACATGGTAAACATTATAGCTGTCCATCCAGAATTATTTAATTGCAGATTATTTAACAGACATAAACAATGTGGAAATCTGTATGCAGATTTGTGATCATTTTCAATGACAGATTACTAAACTTTAAAATTTGATCCACAAAGTCATGAACATTTGGTTATATCCCTGCATCAAATGGTTACTATACAAACTATTGGCACCATAGTTATAGCAAACTATGGGCTAGCCATGATAATTTGTTTGTGGTTTGTAAAATGTGTGATCTGTATAACCATGGATTATAACAGAAGAGATTAATGCAACTGCAAAAGACTGACGCATATGTACCTAGACCAACAATTAAAATGTAATGCAGACAGAACTCACTTCATCATCCCCATCCCATTTAGAGTACTTCTGAACACGGTTGATTTAACTGTCTTTAGAGAAAATGTACATGCCTACTCAATAGTACGTTTTACTCTAGGTCGTACCTTTCCAAGCAGTCTCTGCGGTTTACGTTTCTCTCTGACAGTGTTTGGGAGAAGTTTTTTTATTTGTTGCCTGCAGTAGGAGCACGGCTCTGACAGTTTGTTTGACCTCTATATTCTGTCCTCTGCTTCCCCCTATTCTCCCTCATCTCTCTGCTGTTCTACCCTTCTCTCTGCTGACGTGTCCAAAATGCATTAGCGGTACCTGAAACTCAGTGCTGCTTTTCATGGAGCTCTGCTTATTGGAAAGTAAAATGTGTTCAAATACTTTCAGGGAGCAGCTTGGCATAAAGGCATTTGTATCATGGCAACAGAGGCTCTGTCTTTTTGCAAACACTTAGTTAATTATTTATTATTACGCATTAGTTGACTACCTGTTCTGGTTGCTGCTGGCACGTTGCAAGAGTATATGTATGTGGTATTTTACTGTGCACACCTTTTTCTCTCTTTTTTCCTTTTTCCTGCTTGACTACATCTCTCATCTCGACTGCACGCATTCGTTTTCTCCTCTGTGTTTTATACGGATTATTGCATCAATCACAAAAATCTGCTGATCAGGAACCACATCGATCTCAAACCTTTGCCTTTCAACAACAACCATAACAACAAAAACAACAAACAATTGCATTAAGTCATGGCATACACTCTTGCTATTTCTTCCTGCAATGCATGCCACATATTTACTATAGCTTCTTCCATCAGCAGTGAGGTATTCACATGTGATAAATGTAAGGAATTAGTCAGGCTGGTGAAGAAGATTAATGAGTTAGTGACATGCATCCAAACGCAAGTGGAGTTCAGTGAGAAAGAGATAGATACTACATTTCGGATGATATTACAGCGAGCAATGCACACACTTTGGTTCCGGCTGCGACACTACTCTCCCGTTCCTGTTAGGGTTTTCAATCAATTCTCCCCACTAAGTGATGCATCCCACTGAGAACCATTGTAAAGGGAACAATGGAAAGGAGGAGGCGAGAACCGGCTTGACAATATAAATAATATTTTAATGTAAAACTGAAACCAAAAGACACAAACCCACACATAGGATGGACAGCTGCCCTTAAACATTCTCTTCTGATAAGGGGCCGGGTGTGTAAAAAGAGAGGAGAGAGAGAAAGAAAAAACAAAACACTTACATGCCGGTTCTCCGATACACTGTAGTTTGGTCCTCGGCCACTCCTCCACCCTCTAGTGGATGACAGCTGCGCCTCCCCAGGCGGATTGGAGGGGGTCCTCCAGCCCCTGGCATACGGAACACCCCGCCTCATTTTCTGGGAACAGAAGGGGTCTCTCCCGCCCCTGGCAGCAGTTCTCCCCCTCCAGGCAGTGAGCCCCTGCCCGCTCGCGGTTGGCAGTCTCAGACCCCGCCACATTTCAGCGGCTGATAGCGGTCTCCATCACCCCTGGCAGCGGCCCTGACCGTTCCAGGCGGTCGGCTAGGAGCCCCTTCTCCCCTTGCGGTCGACGACCAATTCCTCCACTTCCAGGCGGCCAAGCTCCTCTGTCCTCCGGAAGATGTCCGTGGCTGCTCCGTTGGGTGAATGGTATCGGCGAGAACTCCACTACGGCGTATCCCTCCTCCTTCCCGGGTCTTCAGCACCAGTGTAAAGGGAACAGTGGATAGGAGGAGGTGAGAACCGGCTTGACAATATAAATAATATTTTAATGTACAACTGAAACCAAAAGACACAAACACACACATAGGACAGACAGCTGCCCGTAAACATTCTCTCTCTGTTGCACCACCATCCGCAGTCAGCCTTTATCCTTCTTGGAGGCTTGATTAGCCTGATAAGGGGCTGGGTGTGTAAAATCATGACCTCTGCCCTCCGTCTTGTCACAATCATGTTGAAAGAGCCTTCGTAATAGATGATTCTATTGTAAGGAATGTGGAAATAGAGACTCCAGCCACTATTGTTACATGAATTTGGGGGGCTCAGGAGCCTGACATCAGATCAAAATTGTTATTCATCTCGGCACTAGTGATGTCCAGCTTCGCCAGACGGAGATCACTAAAGCTAATGTTAAATATGTGTGTGAACTTGCAAAAACGATGTCAGACACTGCAATATTCTCTCGCCCTCTCCCTGCTCATCGTGGTTATGAGGTTTATTGTAGATTAGTGTCACTGAACGTCTGGATGTCTGAGTGGTGTCCGGAGAATAGCATAGGATTTATAGACAATTTATAGAAAAACAAGTTTTTGGGGTAGACCTGACTTGCTAATTTCTAAATGAAATTATTACAGATAATAGTTTGGATGTGCTCTGTTATTGTTATAAACATGGGTCTCATCTGAAGGGTTGTGGAGGAGGTGTTGCTACAATTTTCAATGTAGTTTTTGGTGTTATTCAGAGGACATGATTTAAGTTTAAGTCTTTTGAAGTAATAATGCTAATGCGACACCGTCAGATAAAAATAAAATATCACTTTCATCTTTCAAAATCAAAAACCACAACATGCACCACCAAAAGAGGTATTTCCTGTAATCTCAGAGCCTCTTCTTAATATTATTAACTCCTCGCTATCCTTACGACATGTCCCAAGAAAATGGCAGTTATCAAACCACAGCTTGATCCTGGAGAATTGGCTAATTCTAATTACTTAAGATCGATTTCAAATATCTCATTTATGTTGAAAATACTAGAAAAGGTAGTGTCCTCCCAACTATGTTCATTTCTACAGAGAAATGGTATATATGAACAATTTCAGTCAGGCTTTAGGCCCCATCACAGTACAGAGACTACACTTATCAGAGTTACAAATGACTTGCCCTTATCATTTGATCACGGCTGCATTTCTCTTCAGTGCTTTTAGATCTTAGTGCTGCATTCAGCACGATAGATCACAACATTCTCTTGAATAGGCTAGAGAATTATGTTGGCATTAGTGGACATGCATTGTTCAGGTCCTATTTAACAGACCGCTACCACTGTATGTGTAAACAAGGAGTTGTCAAATCAAACAAAAGTTTTCTACAGTGAATTATTAGGTGTTATATTTGATACCAATCTGTCCTTTGAAAATCAAATTACCAATGTTTGTAGAACAGCATTCTTCCACCTCGGAAATATTGCTAAGTTATGACACATGCCCTCTGTTGCTGATACCGAAAAACAAATTCATGCGTTTATGACCTCAAGACCAGATTATTGTAATGCATTACTGGGAGGATGTACTGCAAGTTCAATAAATAAACTTAAATTGGTTCAAAATGCAGCAGCATCTATAACTCTGCAATAACCGAAATGATCTATTGTTTGAACTGTGATGCACTTCATTGATCTCTGTCTGCATCACCTTTGTTTATTGATGGACTACACTCTTAAAATGGAATACATAAATAACAAAGGACAATCCATCTATGTGAACTTCTGCAGTTAATCCAGGATGGACTTCAAATGCATTAGTCATTAATCTTAAAGTTCATACAAAATCTTTGTTTAAACACTGACCCTTAACACTTACTTAGTGTATACATTTTAAACCATGACTTAACCTGCACACAAATAACTAATATATTCATGCTAGTTAGTCAGAGGGGAACTGGCCCCCACAGTGAGTCTGGATTCTCCCAAGCTTCTTTTTCTCCATTAAACAACATCTTGTTCCTTGTCACATTCACCTTCAGCTTGCTCACTGGGATTCTAAATACAATTATTCTTTAAATATTGAATTATTTCTTTTTATACACAATTTACAATAACACAATGATGACTCTAAGAGTTTATAAATATTACAGTTTCCTTTTCTATAAAACATGATTTTCTGTAAATCTGCTTTGAAACAATGTGTGTTGTGAAAAGCACTATACAAATAAAAAAGACTTGACTATTTAACAAGTCATGCATTTGAGATAAAATACCTGAGAATGTTTACACACTCTTTACCGTAATGTCAGCGAAACTGTTAACAAGTGCCAGTGGGAGCAGATACATCACACAGTGTCAGACTAAGTACAGTGTCCTTGACCTGTATGCAGGGGTGTGACCTCTTTAAATACAGTGCATTCTTCGTTTGCAGTGAATTCCTACACTTTCCTCATCCACTGAGTGCTCGTAGCCAACTGAGCTAAATATGAGATGACTTTCTGCCATCCAAAAAAGACACTGTGATATTTCAACATAAACTTGCTTTGATCTTAGAGAGTGTAATGTTGATGGATGTAGACTTCAAGCAGCTTGACATACAGTAGATGAGTGTATGAAGAGTGGGTGATTGAAGCTTTTTTGGGGTGGTGTATCAGTGACCCTGCATTCTGTTGATGCTTTACTGTAGTCTTGTCTTCATCTAGTTATGCCTTGTTTAATAAAAAAAAGTGTGGATGGATGAATGGGTGGATGATTGGACGGACTTGATGGATGAGCAGGCAGTCAGGAAAGAGACAGACAGATGGATATAAACAGTTAGTTAGATGGTTAGTCAGTTAGTTATGAATGGAAAGTTGTTTTGTTTGTTTGTTAGTTATACTTAAGATTGATGATACATTTTTCAGTTAGTTAGTTAGTTAGTGATGGAGGATGGGATGGATGGTTGGTTGGTTAGTTATGGATGGTTAGTCAGTTGGTGATGGAGGGAGGGATGGATGGATGGTTGGTTGGTTGATTGGCTGGTAAGTGATATATGGGTAGAGAAACAGTTAGTTATTTTAATTAGTTAGTCAGCAGGCAGTCGGGAAGACAGAGAGTAAGGATGCACCGATCTGATACCACTCCTATACTGACGTTTTTAGATGGATTGGGTATCAGTCCGACAAGCCTGATCTAAATCCGATACTGTGTTAGTCATGTTCGTTATGATCAAGCTCCAAAATTGACATTAAAGAACCATAAAAACACAATTTAAGTAGTTCATATGACTCGTGCATTTTATTCAAAGCCACATGAAGACATGCGATAGTTTTGTAAATCGCAAAAGGCTGTTTAATAAGTATAGAATGCACAAGCAGTGCTGCTCTCACGCATCATCATTAGAGTTTTATATAATCTCATGTTACGTTAAATGAGATCAAACAACTATTCGAAAATGTATCTTTTTGGCGACAATTTTTTATTGTCGACGTTGTCGATAATGTCGACTAATCATTTCAGCCCTAGTGTCAACAGAGCAGCGCCATTCACTAACGCATTTCAACACGCTGACTTTAATGTAATTTGAGTTCATATGAAACACTAATGATGATGCGTGAGAGCAGCACTGCAGCTCACGCCTGACTCACAGTCCAGATGCACTCTAAACTTTCACAGCTTCAGGCGATGTAGATTGCCAAGTATGTGGGAATAATACAAAATAAGTAAATATAGAAGCACTCTCATTGTGGAATAAGCGGAGCTGGAGCTGCCACTCCGCTGAAGCAAAATATGCACGTTGAGCGTCTTTAAAGAAAACACAAATGCATTTTTAAATGCATTACAGCTTTAATGCAGTTATATTTAATGCGTTATAGCTTTGTTTCAAATAATTCAAATAATAAGGAAGCAGGTCATATATATAAATAAAATTTCAGAAAATTTAATTTCTGTGTGTGGTCAGTGCCTCTTCTATGAGTTGTGTGAAGTGTCCCGATCTAAGGGGGAGAGATTGAAACTGCATTTGGCTGATGTACACTCTGGCGTGAGGACCTTCATCCCTCGAGTACGTGTGCTTGCTGCAGCTAGATTATAACGTGATGGCTTGCGATTTATTGAATCACTGTGTCACTGTGCATTTCTTATCATGAAGAAAATTTGCAATATGCAGAAAGTTTTTTTTTTTGGCGAGTTAAAGATGGATTGAAGTGAGGTAGTCTTCATCCATTATACACTGTAACAAAATACTTTTTTGATTTGTTTTTGTTTTGGCTTGTTTTACAAAAATAATACCTACAACTTATTTAAAACAACATACATTTAGTTTAGCAGCTATACTGCAGAATAAAAAACGTTTTATCTGAGAATGTTGAATATAATATTAAAAATAACATTTTAAAATACCTAAAAAAATAACCTTTTTACTAAACTTTATTTTCCTTTAATTCAGTGAATGTCATTTAGAGGTATCTTTAAAAGATGATTTGTCCTCTTTATTGTTAGTAAGCATGTTTAATACAACCTTTAATCATGCACAAGCTGAATAGTCGGTTAAGAGGTAATGATTAATCATTGCAATAATCGCTGAATAGTCGAATAATCGTTCTAATAATCTTTATATTAATCGATTATCAAAATAATCATTAGTTGCAGCCATCATTGACACACAGGCAGGCTAGTGATGCACTCACGGTGATGCCTATTTTTAGCCTTCACGTGCTGCGCAACATTTGAGCACTACTCACAAATAACATCTCAGATGTAAATGCTCAATAGCTCGGTTCACTTATAATATGCATTTAGAACCGCACTGGAGGAGCATTTTACCAGACTTTGAATAAGAATTAATTTTGTGCCTACAAACTCTGAAGAGTTCAGAATGTCAAAATAAAAGTGTGAGGGTTTAAGGTTAATGTGCATGATTTAAATATATTACTGTTGTATTTAAAATTCTAAAAGTCAATAATAATCATAATTATTATTATTATAATTATTATTTGTTTACAAATTATAACAATATTTAAGTTGAACGGGTTCCAAAAATAACTGTGAAGGCAAATTGAACTGATATCTTACAACTAAATTGAACAAAAATATATCTGAATCTTTAAAGTCCAGTTACAAGTTGAAAATTGTTTTGGAATTACTGTTAATTTTGCTGCTGCATTATCCAATAGACTAGTTAACAATAAAGCTTTTCTTAGTATGCGGTACATTTATATTGAAATAATGTGTAGTTATAAGTTTGTGTTTTTTACATATAAAATCCCCAATTAATTCCACACATTAATGTAATTCTAAATTGATTATGCAAAAAAACAACAACACTGGAATCGGATTGGGATCGGTATCGGCCGATACTTAGATTTCAGATATCCAGACCGGAAGAGAAAAAGTGTTATTGGTGCATCCCTAACAGACAGATGGACAGATGGATGCAGAGACAGATGGATACACAGATACATATAGACCGTTTGTAAGTTAGTTAGTTATGAATGGATAGTTTGTTTGTTTGTTTTGTTTGTTATACTGCAGATGGATGGAAAGTTTGGCAGTGAGTGAGTGAGTGAGTGAGTGAGTGAGTGAGTGAGTGAGGTGAGTGATGGATGGATGGATGGATGGATGGAAGGATTTCACTCATGTTACATTATGAGTACTTGTCATTGTCACCAAACCCAGGTCACCTGAGACAACTACTCTCACTTGGGCTGTGTACACTGAGTGGTAATCCTGTCTGTTTACTATTCTTCCTATCCTTGTGTTTGAATAGTTTGCCTTCAGGGAACATGTCTGACAAAGTGTCACATGAGAAGGAAGGTCTTCTCTGTATACTTTGTATCCTCAGGCTCTGCTTTGCATTGTTGGTTAAATTATAACTACAAATTAAATGTATTTACTTTTCTCTTCATGTCACCATGTGTAACAGTTATCACACCTTACACCTGCTGCCAGAGATAATGTCTTTATCTCTGTCCCCTGTAGGATATATTCACGGATGTCCAAGCCACCACTAGAGCTGAGGCCTCCCAGCATGGTCAGCGAGTCCTCTGTTGCTGTCTCCTCATCCCCAGCGGACAACATCTCAGGATTCAGAGTGAGAAGTTTCATTCACTGCTGTTCTGTGAGCAGTTTAATATGTTCTGTTGCAGTGTAGGCTTTGGATTTGCATGGCAAAGAGCTAATTCTTTACTTCATATCAAGTCTTTCCTGTACCATACCATGCCAAGTTGGCTATTTGCAGGGAGAGCAGCATCAGTGTAATGTTGGTGTGTGTGTGTGTGTGTGTGTGTGTGTGTGTGTGTGGATCTTATATTATTAAATCATATTGAAAACTGATAACATTTTTTATAGCTAATGGGGGAGAGTAAATTGGCTTCATCTATTTTTGTTCTCTCCTTCTGATTTTGATAAATTACCCAAGTGAAAGGTGTAATATGTTACTGATTTTTCTAGAACAAGAGAAAGTGGATTTAATCTCCTGTGCAGTTCAGCTGTTTTGTGCAGGGGTCAGGTGGAAATACTGCACAATATCTGCAGGGGGTTGAGAACCTTACAGAAAGCTACTTCCCACTAATTAAATCTGAGCCTGTGTGGGACAACCACACTAGAGATGTGTAGAACTTCCAATAGTTTCCCTACCTTTTAATATGCCAGGGTATATTAATGCAGTAAACAAGGTGTCAGCAATGAAATGCCATTTAGAATTTTTCTGGTTAATCGCTGTGCCGATAGATATAGGAATTTTTCATAATCTATAACCCTGTTCTTTTTCCATGCAAAACTTTGGAATGTAATTCGTCCCACACCTTCTGTGCTATATATGAATGATACCTCAAATTGAGCAGCTTTTGCCTTATCTAAACATTTAAACTTCAACGTTTTCCCAGTGGACAAAAAAAAGGAGTGAAAGAATCCCATTGACTCACCTTTGAAAAGGGATCTAAAAATCACTGAGACCTAATGGTGTGGGATCTTTTGACTTGGCTTGGAAGTTGCTGTGGTGTTACTTAATGGCTGCTTGCTGACCCAAGGCCTAGCAACTAGCCACAACCCTAGCAACTGTATAAAAACATGTTCCAGCCATATCTCGGCACCAGAATATCATAGAGGGACACTGCACTGAGCCGCCAGAGGCCCTTGGGGTACAAGCCTTAACTCATTACCAGAATATTGCCATGTCAGGCACTACCCACATTACTCGATTATATAGTCATTATATGGTTTGCCTTTATACACACACACACACACACACACACACGCACAAACACACACACACATAGATGGAATAAAAGCAAGGAGCTCTAAAATTCCTGGAGAGAACTATCCGTTAGCACCACCATTAATTTCTATGGCAGTGTTCCACTAGTGGAGGGTTTCCCTGAAGTACGCGAAATGGAGACAGCCAACTTTGCTCTTGGGTGCTCAGTTCCTGTATCAGGTGTCACATGACTGATTACTTGTCAGTGGGAACAGATAGGGAAAGAGTCAATTTCATGCTTTTATGAGCCCCTCAAAAACAGTTTGTCACTGGAAAAAGATGTTTTGAAATGTAATTAAATATTTTTGATTGAAATGTTTCCTGGAAAAAACTTATTTCATCAGAAAACATGGCTACTTTTGCATGGCTGTAATTGAGAAGCATGCTTTCTGACATCATAGGGTATAGTTCCAGACTTACTGCATCTACCAGCAGTGGCTAACAGGGACTTGCTAACCAGCTCCTGAACCCCTGGGATGATTACAAAATCATCACTATCAGAATTTGTACCTGAGTGTACTCACTCTGACAGAAAATGTAAAAAAAAGTTCAAGATTTTGGGCTTGGTCTTAAAAGATGACAGCAACGGTTGAGTTGGGCCAGGTCACAGGGTCTCATTTACGAGCCAGGTTCACGGTTCAACGTAATGCCCGTGCAGACCTCTAGGCTCGACTAAAACAGGCCTTGACCCTGGAACTCAATAACCCAGGTCATTTATAGCGATACTTTAGTTTTGCCTGAGACTCATTGGTCCCTTTGGTCTCATACCAGTTCAGTTACAGCCCTATGGCTCTGCTTTCCTCAGTTCTGTTTTAGAAATGGGAATGCAGAGAGAGAACAGTGGTCGCCTTCTGTGTTGCTAGGTGTGTTAATAACCTGACTTGAAACACACTGACTGTGTCACTGTGTGGTAGATTGTGATGCTGGTCTGTCAAATGCAGCACAGTGTCAGCATCATATGAGCTTCACAAACCAATCGATCAGTCCCAAAGGCCCTCGTCTCTGCTCAAACACTCTTCTGGGAAGGAACCAGGCTCCCAGTGGGCATCAATCATTGCCCAACATTTGTTCTTTCTTATATAGCATTTTGTCTTCACATCCTTGTTTTTTATAGACGCCTATCAAAACAGAAATGTCTTTTATTCTGTTCTGATGTAATACACAAGGGCCAGGATTAATGATCATATTAGTATACTAGTTTTCTTCAGTCATTTCTTTGATTTAAAAGGTATGTCTCATACAGAAACTGCAACTGTTGTCTTTAGGGAAAACTTTTTTTCTCATAAATGAATGCTGATATTAGCTCTCCTCAATTATTCTCTAAAAATGTGTATTGTGATAATTGTTTATTTCTAGAAGTTCTAAAGTGGACATTTTACAGTCTTGGGGTCTGTTCACACAGAACATACTCATATGACCCTGTTTTAAATTCTTTGTCTATGTGCATTAGACAGATATCTAGCTGTTTTTTTCAGTGTCTTGCATCATGAATGCTGCATTTCATAAGATGGCATCTCAAGTTAAAAGTAGTTCCATTGTGCTTCATCTACGTGTTTCTGAATGCAAGAACGAGTGTGAATAGACTCTAATTCGTTGCTGTGTTCTCTTTGGACATATCTAAACCATTAATATATATGTTAAATCTAACATCTAAACAAACTTGCTGTTTTCTTATTTTCTTATGTTTTGTATACCACAGAGTTTAAAAACCAGTGGGAAGGTGCATTGCTTTGGCAAGCGTGACCATTCCATCAAAAGGAACCCTAATGTCCCAGTGGTGGTGAGAGGATGGCTCTACAAACAGGTATGGCCCTCACAAATAAAGTCCTGGAGCGAGTAAGTAGAGTATGATTGTATTATGATCAGAACTGATTGTCTTAATTAGATCCTAATGAGGCCTTTTTTAATTAACTTGGATCCTACGGGCAATGAATTGAGTAAATTTGTCAAAGGTACATTAACACAGCGTGGAACATGTTATTCAATAAAAAGCTGAACTGATATTGTTCTTCTGCCCTCAGGACAGCTCGGGCATGAGACTGTGGAAGCGCAAGTGGTTTGTGTTGTCTGATTACTGCCTGTTTTATTATAAAGGTGAGTTATAATACTCGGCTCAAGTACTATTAGCTGCAATTATCTAAAGCAGTCACAAGTGTCTCATTTTATTGCATTGTAATTTTGTTTATAAGTTAAACACTTTGAGTCCATGCTGAAGGAAATGGCCCATTTCATGGAGTACATATAATTTATAAAGCAGTAAGAGGTTTCTAATTTCCTCTTTGTGTCTGTTGCTTGCACATATATTGGATGTTGTACCACTGTAGTTCACCCAAAAATGTAAATTCTCTCATGATTTACTCAACCTCCTGGCATCCCAGATGTGTATGATTTTCTTTATTCTGCAGAAGAAAAAAATATTTTTAAAAGAATATCTCAGCTCCAGTGTTGGTCCTACCCAAGATGAAAACCTCCAGAAATTATAAGAGTTATGTATTCTTTTTACACACAACCCCCCACCCCCAATAAATGAATGCATAATTAAATACATGCCAATGTGTATACACTCAAACTAGCAAAACATGAATTATAACAATGTTGGGAAGAAATATGCAAGTGCATGTTATGGTTTCTTAAGTTGGCATCAAAAATGGGTATCATTATACACTCACCTAAAGGATTATTAGGAACACCATACTAATACTGTGTTTGACCCCCTTTCGCCTTCAGAACTGCCTTAATTCTACGTGGCATAGATTCAACAAGGTGCTGAAAGCATTCTTTAGAAATGTTGGCCCATATTGATAGGATAGCATCTTGCAGTTGATGGAGATTTGTGGGATGCACATCCAGGGCACGAAGCTCCCGTTCCACCACATCCCAAAGATGCTCTATTGGGTTGAGATCTGGTGACTGGGGGGGCCATTTTAGTACAGTGAACTCATTGTCATGTTCAAGAAACCAATTTGAAATGATTCGAGCATTGTGACATGGTGCATTATCCTGCTGGAAGTAGCCATCAGAGGATGGGTACATGGTGGCCATAAAGGGATGGACATGATCAGAAACAATGCTCAGGTAGGCCGTGGCATTTAAACGATGCCCAGTTGGCACTAAGGGGCCTAAAGTGTGCCAAGAAAACATCCCCCACACCATTACACCACCACCACCAGCCTGCACAGTGGTAACAAGGCATGATGGATCCATGTTCTCATTCTGTTTACGCCAAATTCTGACTCTACCATCTGAATATTTCAACAGAAATCGAGACTCATCAAACCAGGCAACATTTTTCCAGTCTTCAACTGTCCAATTTTGGTGAGCTCTTGCAAATTGTAGCCTCTTTTTCCTATTTGTAGTGGAGATGAGTGGTACCCGGTGGGGTCTTCTGCTGTTGTAGCCCATCCGCGTCAAGGTTGTGCATGTTGTGGCTTCACAAATGCTTTGCTGCATACCTCTGTTGTAACGAGTGGTTATTTCAGGCAAAGTTGCTCTTCTATCAGCTTGAATCAGTCGGCCCATTCTCCTCTGACCTCTAGCATCAACAAGGCATTTTCGCCCACAGGACTGCCACATACTGGATGTTTTTCCCTTTTCACACCATTCTTTGTAAACCCTAGAAATGGTTGTGCGTGAAAATCCCAGTAACTGAGCAGATTGTGAAATACTCAGACCGGCCCGTCAGGCACCAACAACCATGCCACGCTCAAAATTGCTTAAATCACCTTTCTTTCCCATTCTGATATTCAGTTTGGAGTTCAGGAGATTGTCTTGACCAGGACCACACCCCTAAATGCATTGAAGCAACTGCCATGTGATTGGCTGATTAGATAATTGCATTAATGAGAAATTGAACAGGTGTTCCTAATAATCCTTTAGGTGAGTGTATATAGAAATAAACTTAATGTAAAGTGCATGTAATCCAAGTCAAGTGGTCTAAGTAAAAAAAAATATACATACAAAAATAAAATAAAATGCACTGCATTAAAGGTCTATGCACATTGTACAGTATGTTTCACAGCAGGAACATTTATACCCTTTCATCAAACCTCGGAGTCTGGGGCCCGTCATTGTACCATGACATTTTAGGGAGGTCTAAAATTATTTTATTTATCTTAGCAAAAAAAGCACCAAGGCATTCATTTCTGTTGATTTTTGGATCATCATGTGAAGATTTTCTTTAGAAGCCTAAATTTATTGTGTAGCATTATATGAAATATATTGACACTAGGGCTGTCGATTTAATGCGTTAATTCAGTGCGAATAATGTTACAAAAATAACGCGTTAAAAAAATTTACGCAATTAATTGCATGCCCACGGACCATAATAAGGAAGATTCCTGAGAAATGCAAGCTTGTAGTACCACCTGTTTACTCCAGAGGGCAGTAAGTGAAATGTCAGCTGTATGAGCAATGCGCAGTTTATTCAGTGAAGAACACAATTCAATAGGCAGAACAACACAAACATGCGTTACGTTCTTGCGTTCCAAACACTCGAAGGAGCGCAAATGTGATCTAAGGGATCTCAAGATGTGTTCAAAGATTGAGTATTAAACTATATTTAACTTGACACAGTGAACTAAACATTTTATGTTTATGATGCAACACAACCGAGATGCTACACAAGCATGCCTGACATAGGTGTAAATTGACGGGCCCTTAAACAAGCCCTCATAATAAATCTCCAACTGATTGACAAATTCATTTGCTAAATGGATTGCTGTGAACTGTGTGCCAATGATTGACTTATGATCAATAATATGGTAGTAAACAATACATTGTATTCTAAAGCCGCTTTTTGTATCGTCTTATTAATGATTAACTCTTTGCTACAGGAATGTAAAGCATTTTAATTATCTGAATATTTTAAATCTATATCTATATATATATATATATATATATATATATATATATATATATATATATATAATATAGATTTAAAATATTTGTAATGCAGATTCTGATGAGCAGTACTAATTAAAAAAATATTTTATCTCTTATATCTGAAAGGGGTGTGAACATTTGAGACAAAAGGGAATGCAAATTTATCTTCTCAACTATAAATGCTGTTTATTAAACCTCAGATTAATGGGTTATCAGCTGTCTTCCTTTACTCCCGCTGTCTATCTTGTTTCTGAACAGCAATCTAAATAGAACAATTATATGATTTGTCGACTAAAAACAGCCATTTGGCTCCTTAATGTTTCAGTTTAGGAGTTTTTTTTTTTTTTAATCTGGAGCCCTGAATGGACCTACAGAGCTGAGAAATTCTACAAAAAAATGTTCACTTGTGTTTAGTAGATGAAAGAAGAGTAAATGATGAGAGAATTTTCATTTTTGTGTGAAGTATCCCTTTAGGTATTAATAATAATAATGATGATGATAATACAAATATTATTAATAATAATAATAATAATACAAATATTTATAATAATAATAATGGCCATGTTCACACAGCAGGAGAATGCGGTTGTCAGATCTGTTTTGAGTGCTTAATACAGTTATGTTCACACAAAGGACTGTTATTTATGGGTGTGACAACCGCAATAAACATGAGAAATGTGAGAAATTTTCAGGTCTCACAACCGTATTCTCAGCAGTCCTGTGCTGTGTGAACAGAACCGTACTGGACAACTAGTTTTTAGTTACTTCATGAACAGTAAAAGACCCACTACACTGTACAAGCATGTGTCTCGTGTGTTTCATGTGGGGTTTTGTTAACTCACAGAGATGAAGAAATGAGCTACGTGTCATCCGAAGATTCAGCCACTCACGGGCGCAAACCACGTGACAAAACTGCACTATGCACGTGGATAAAAAGCATTCAAAGATGCTGTTGGTTAATTATGATCTGATGAATGAACTCGCAACTAGATTGGACTCATTTTTTAATAATGCGGCGACAATTGTGAGAATACATATCAGTGTTATGGACGTCGCCATCTTTTAGTCACTGTCACTAAGGTTAGAGCTGTTAGAATAGGGTTTTGACTTCGGTTGTTCATTCATACAGACAGCATTAGAACTGCTGTTGTATGCTGCTGTATGAACGGGACATTTGAAGACTCACACCTGTAAGTAAATATGGTTGTCAATCCCAAACACTAACTGTGTGAACGTAGTCTAAGTAATTTTGTTTTAATATTTAGTATTTAATAATTTGTCGGCAGACAAAGTGGAGTATCAATTACTTTCTATCAGTCTTTTTAAGAGTGCTGGCAATATAACGAAACCAACTGCTTACACTGTTATACAATTGTAATCTAACCTTTTTCAGACATTTTCATCTAACATGTGCACTTTACTCTAGACAATCATGCACTCTTGACCATCATGCAGTAGTTTTCTCTCCTGTTCCTCTGCAGACAGTCGAGAAGAAACAGTTCTAGGCAGCATTCCTCTGCCCAGCTATGTCATTTCCCCCGTAGGACCCGAGGACCACATCAGCCGCAAGTACGCCTTCAAGGTTAGACAGTTACGGTAATCTCCAGTGCACACTGCACTCTAATGCTGCATACTAATCAGTTTCTCTGTGTTGACTCACCTTCATTGGCTTTATTGGTTGGGCCTGCAGGAATTGTGTCATGTGACTTATTATCATTGGTAGTGTGTGGGCAGCAGTGAGGGCTGATTGATTGTTTGATTCGGCCATTGTTTGGCTCTTCTCTCTGATCTATTCTATCTCCAGCTGACAACACACATCACTAACTGCATCCCCGTAGCACAGGGCACTCAAAGCCTCAGAAGGGACTTCAGTTCTTATTCTTCTAATGCATTGTTTTTGTGATAACTTTATTTAAAGGGATAGTTCTCCCCAAAATGATAACTCTGTCATAGTTAACTCACGCTCATGTTGTTCCAGACTTTATTTCTTTTGTGGAACACAAAATGAGACTTTAGTCAGAATGTCAGTCACCATCCACTTGCAATGTATGGAAAAAAGATGTTATGAAAGTGAATGGTGACAGACATGCTGACTAACAGCTTTTGTGTTCCACAAAGAAAGGTCTTTGCAGTTTGGAACAACATGGGGGTGAGTAAATGATCAATTGTCCCTTTAAAGCCCTCTGAACATTGTATTATATTTTTGACAAATGGAAAATATTCATGCTGGCTAATTCTTTCAAAGATATATATTTTTTAAATTCCTTATTATAATATTTATAATAAGGAATTACTGGACCTTATTTACAGTAGTGCCATCTTTAATTTGAGACTGAAATGACAACAAGGCTGTAAAGGTCAGTCTCTTCAATGAATTGTACAATTTCTCCATAATACACGAGTAGTGAATAATTAGATGCGATCTAGGTGCTTTATACAGTGCATGCCATTTAAAAAAACTGTTATTCTGTCCCTCCCTATTCTCTCCCATTATAAAATAGCTGATATATGCACACCTTTGACCCCACATCAGTTTAATTCAACGTGTCATTTTTTTAGAGCAGTTGTGTTGTTTAGTAGCAGTAAACGGTCTAGAGTTAGGCCAATGAACGTAATGAATCATTATTATTATTATTATTATTAATAGTGAAAGTAAATAATTGTTTAATTTTGGTGTCTTTATCGCATTGCTGTTTAATAAAAGCACTTGGCATTGTGCTTAACAAAACCCTTTTATTGTGGTAAAACCACTGCAACTCGCTGCCTCTCGTGGTTTATTGCTTTAATCTGGAACATTCTGTTAAGTAGTGTTAGCTGCTCTTACTGTGTTCCATTTCCATGGCATTGAGCTGCGTTTGTGTGCAGCAGCTATCTAAGTCTCTGGTAGCTATGCATGTCTCACATTGTTAACCCATCCTCTCATTCCCCTTGATTAATGGCTAAAAAGAGCAATGCCACTTTATCCTGAATATCTCCTTGTGTACAGTTTGCTGTAGTACAATGCAAGCAACATGATGGATTTCTTCAAGGTGATGTGTGTCATTTTTTCTACGTTGTCCTTTTCCAGATAAATGTGCAGTGACAAGTTGAAATAAGCTTTATGTTAGTTGATTTCCTGAAAAGTAAACACTGTAGTTCTGTGGCACTTTCAGAATGGTTGTGCCCGACATTGAAACTTTAGTTCAGCCAATGGTGTGAGTTCAGGGCAGAACTGTTTGTATGACTGATGGCAGAAGAGGATGGTATTTGGGATTTTATTTTCAAAACAGTAGTTCCCCATCTGTCGCTCACTTCGACGTTGTGTTGAAGAAGCGACACTAGGGGTCTCTCTTGAGAGCCTTTTGCATCTCTGATCTATGAAAAAAGGCCAATGAGAAATTGGCAGACAGAATTTGCAAGTCCCGCTCCCGGACATACGGGTATATACACTCACCTAAAGGATTATTAGGAACACCTGTTCAATTTCTCATTAATGCAATTATCTAATCAGCCAATCACATGGCAGTTGCTTCAATGCATTTAGGGGTGTGGTCCTGGTCAAGACAATCTCCTGAACTCCAAACTGAATGTCAGAATGGGAAAGAAAGGTGATTTAAGCAATTTTGAGCATGGCATGGTTGTTGGTGCCAGACGGGCCGGTCTGAGTATTTCACAATCTGCTCAGTTACTGGGATTTTCACGCACAACCATTTCTAGGGTTTACAAAGAATGGTGTGAAAAGGGAAAAACATCCAGTATGCAGCAGTCCTGTGGGCGAAAATGCCTTGTTGATGCTAGAGGTCAGAGGAGAATGGGCCGACTGATTCAAGCTGATAGAAGAGCAACTTTGCCTGAAATAACCACTCATTACAACCGAGGTATGCAGCAAAGCATTTGTGAAGCCACAACAAGCACAACCTTGAGGCGGATGGGCTACAACAGCAGAAGACCCCACCGGGTAGCACTCATCTCCACTACAAATAGGAAAAAGAGGCTACAATTTGCAAGAGCTCACCAAAATTGGACTGTTGAAGACTGGAAAAATGTTGCCTGGTCTGATGAGTCTCGATTTCTGTTGAGACATTCAGATGGTAGAGTCAGAATTTGGCGTAAACAGAATGAGAACATGGATCCATCATGCCTTGTTACCACTGTGCAGGCTGCTGGTGGTGGTGTAATGTGGCCCCTTAGTGCCAATTGGGCATCGTTTAAATGCCACGGCCTACCTGAGCAGTGTTTCTGACCATGTCCATCCCTTTATGGCCACCACTTCCAGCAGGATAATGCACCATGTCACAAAGCTTGAATCATTTCAAATTGGTTTCTTGAACATGACAATGAGTTCACTGTACTAAAATGGCCCCCACAGTCACCAGATCTCAACCCAATAGAGCATCTTTGGGATGTGGTGGAACGGGAGCTTCGTGCCCTGGATGTGCATCCCACAAATCTCCATCAACTGCAAGATGCTATCCTATCAATATGGGCCAACATTTCTAAAGAATGCTTTCAGCACCTTGTTGAATCAATGCCACGTAGAATTAAGGCAGTTCTGAAGCGAAAGGGGGTCAAACACAGTATTAGTATGGTGTTCCTAATAATCCTTTAGGTGAGTGTACGTACGGATCGGTTGTGTATGCAGCGAGCTGCGAGTCACAGTCTGTTTCCTCCCATCTCTGAGCTATTGCTGTTGGATCTATGGTGCATATCAGCGGCTTTCTCCTCTGCACAGCAGTGCAGCTGTGAACAGCGCAGTTAAGAGTTATTTTCTCTAAAAGAGCAAAATAAACAGTGGCGTTGAAAGTCCTTTTCAGGACGCGTCTTTATAAAGATGCCCTTCCGCCCCTGTGTAGTTCATGGATGCGGTAGAGTGCTCTCTGCTCCTGACGGTCACAGGCGCTGCCTCATGTATCTGGGCAGCGTTCGTGGATGGTTCGTGTTCTCTCTGCGAGAATCTTACCATGGCAACGTTGCGGTCTATGCTTTCCTTCCTAAGAAGGAACGCCACTAAAGCCGCCCCCCGCATCGCTCCTTCCTACAGGATTGAGGATGACCCGGCTGGCGATGGAGGCGATTTAGGGAGGGCAACGCCTCTGCGGGACCTCCTCCTCAGTCACTAACCTGCCCCCTGCCGGGTGTGCGGAGGGAGGTAAATGCTTCGAGTCTTCTCTCAGCACCAGAGCCTCGGGACGCGTTTTTGCCTCCCTATGCCGCATTACCTACTCCGCCCCGCTGCGAAGATCTACCAATGCTCCATTCTCCACATGTGACCTAAAAGCCCATGTGATGTATTTCACCACTCTTTACCTCCCCCAGTCTGGGCAGGTGTGGTCTCCGCAGGGTTTATCCCCCCTGAAAGAATAGGAAAACTGGGAAAGATCACCTTACCCGATGCTTATGATTGCGTTAAGATAGCCCCAGCCGCTTTAACTATGAGAAACATAGAGAGAGAAAAGGCGCGGCTGGCGCGGCCTGCTCCCATGCTTGGCACGTTGCCTTGTTCCCCCCTGTCGGGGGTAAAGAACCAGAAGGCTTTGACTATTTTATGGGGCATTGGGGAAGGGTACGTGGAGCCTGGCACAGCCGGTCGCTTTGGCACGTAAAATACCTACCCGCTCCTGTGTCAGCAGTACACGTACACGGCTCAGCGCATGGCGTGATTTAAATTGGACCCCTAGTGTCGCTTCTTTGACATAACGTCGAAGTGAGCGACAGACGGGGAATGTCTAGGTTACGGATGTAACCTCCGTTCCCTGATGGAGGGAACGAAAAGTTGTGTCCTCCCAGCTACGTCGCTGAACCGAGCCACTGTTGCGGCCGAACTTCATTGTCAGCTCCTCAGAAAAATCCTGAATGAAACAGACGCATTTCCCTCCCTTTATACCCGTATGTCCGGGGGCGGGACATGCAAATTCTGTCTGCCAATTTCTCATTGGCCTTTTCTCACAGATCAAAGATGCAAAAGGCTCTCAAGAGAGACCCCTAGTGTCGCTTCTTCGACACAACGTCTCGTTCCCTCCATCAGGGAACAGAGGTTACATCCGTAACCTAGACGTTCTTTTTGCTATTTTAGTGTCACTAGTGCCACAGAAATTACACACTTCACCTTTCATTCGGAAAAATATATACACTCGTGTCTAGGATTTAAAATCCCATTTAAACTCGGAAATAAACAAAGTTTTAGGATAATTGTGATTATCCTTCTCTTTTGACTGGGATTGTTCCCCTCCGTGTCTGTCAACTAGGGCTGTCAATTTGGCATAGAAACTGCAAGTAACAGAGAAAGTTCAAGTAAAATTTTTATTTAAACACTTTGTAACACATTTTAATTTTTTGTTTGGTTCCGGGTAGTAAGTGTTATTTCCTAATTGCTTATGCCTCAAAAGTATAGATAATGGCTATTATTCCCCCACAAACTTTGCTTATGTGATTTTGTGATCGTGATATTGTGAAATTGACTTATTTTCCAGAACATTCCTGATAGATTCAGTGCTGAGTAAACTTGGAGTAACATTTAGAACTTTCCAGTAATATAAATAGCATTATAAATACATTTTACATTTATGCATTTGGCAGTCGCTTTTATCCAAAGCGACTTACAGTGCACTTATTACAGGGACAATTCCCCGGAGCAACCTGGAGTTAAGAGCCTTGCTTAAGAACACAATGTTGTGTCAAAAAATAGTGGTTGTGGGGTTCGAACCAGCAACCTTCTGAATACCAGTTATGTGCTTTAGCCCACTACGCCACCACCACTCCATACAGATACCACAAATACAGAGAGGCCTTAAGCCCATCAGTTTATACATATCTGCATTTTTCTTAGATGGTATAAAGAGGCTGCAAGCATCCGGCAGACACATTTTGCTATGTCTGCGGCCCATTTATCAAGACAAGAGTGAAAAAGTACTCTATGGAAGTATCTGCTATGATGTGTGAGGCCTACAAGGCATATTTCGATATGCCTGTCGGCAGTTCCACCGCTCCCTATAAGCAGAATACGCAGTCTGTGTAGTGCACCAACTCCCTAGGGGGGCACCATCTTACCCTAGGAGGGCAAAAGAAAGTCCACCGGCAGCCCTTACCCGCACGTTATACGTTATTCAAGGACCCAAAAGCAGTTGCGGAACACAGATGATCAATTGGTGCTCATATCATCCTTTTTTTTTTAGCTTGAAAATTTGGTCTCCAATATAATATATTTGATTGTGTGCTGTAGAATAAAGTCATACAAGTTTGAAATGACATATGGGTGAGTAAGTGACGAGAGAATTATAATTTTTTGGTGAACTATTCCTTGGAGGCAACATCGCATGCATCCTTTGCAGAAGAATACCTTGGAACAAGCTCAGTGAAAAAATAATCATAAATATAATTAATTTAATTGTAAAAAGTATCAATAAAACTTTTTTTTTAAATTATTTAAAAATAAGGTACATTGAAAACGTGACACAAACATAGATCATGCTTTTTAAATCACTTAACAACCCTGTATGTAAAAAGGTGAATCCAGTTTAGTTTAAAATCATTTAAAAAATGACGTCTTGGAAAATAGCAAGGCAGTTCTGTAGGTTTTGGAGCCAAGATGTTTACATAATTTACCTTGGTGGTCTGCTGAAGCAAAACTCCTTCTGGAGAATGATACTGCAAGAATGTTCACATCACTGCAGCTCATTCATTTTCTCCGCTCAGCCAGCCTCCCCTATGGGCACACAGTGCATCGTTCAAATTGCATTACCCTGCCGATAATCCCCAGTGCTGGTATGTGTTTGACTATAGTGCCAGCAGGCAGATTAATTATACATCTAGACTATTTCTAATATCCTCCCTCTTGTAAGCATAGTAGTCTATAATGCACCAGTGCAAGGTGAGAGGCCTTGTGTCTCTCTGACGCTCTGGGTGTTAATTAGCAGGTTGTTAGTTAGGAGATCTCCATCAGTAAAACTAGCCAGCAGCTATTTGAACGTCTGGCTGGGCTATTTTCATGTGAATTAGACCCTAAGGTATGCAGTTTATCGAATGATGCTTTTACTCTTACTGGTTTCACTTAGTCAGCAATGAATTAGTTTGTGTATGTGCAGTATCTGTGTGGATAATTAAGTATGGTTTTGAACTGCCTGTGATCATTTGAGAATGGAAAGGGTAGCCAGTGGACTTAATGGCCATTTATCTATTTTGTATAGGATATGAAAAACAGTGGACTAAACTGAATTTGGACACTTAAGCCACAATTTAAATGTATTAATGTTTTTTTTTATTTTTATTTATATCTGTTCAATATCAAGTGGCATTTTATTTTTAGAAATTTAGCACAAGTACAACTCCCAAGTAAAATGTAAAAAAATTTGTTGTTCAAAGTCAAGATAAAGAATTTTGTCGCTTTCTGGTTTTCAAACGTTGTGTAATATGATAGTTAACCTGATGAACTACACCTGTTTAAACTTCAGGGAAACTGACTTCATATATCCACTAAAATATTAAAATAAAAAACATTGGGAGCAATTGATCAACCGTAAATGCTATAATAGGTTCGAAAAGTTAGTTGTTTGTAATGCAATACAATTCAGACATTTTTAAGTATAACTTAAGTGTCCAAAAATGCCCTAATGCTTTTTTCAAGACACTGTACTGGATATTTGAATTAATTAAAAATGATCATGCTTGACTTTAATTGATTAATTTATTCTGCTGCAATGTTTAAATGTTTTGATGTTTCTTAATAAAATAAATCATCTTTTCCTGTTCTCTGGAGTGTTGTACTGTTCTGTCCCAGTGGTGTAATTCTTGCTTTGCTGACACTAATGCTAATTGGGTTACAGCTCACCCAGCTTACTGTATTTGACAACGTTTCAGATCTGAGGAGATTTTACACATCTTCTAGTTTTGGTTAACATTTTCACATCGACCACGCTCCACCTCACTCTGTTTTTGCCCAACTCACTCTGATTCTCTCATTCCTATTGGCCTATTGCGTCCTGTTGTGACCTGGGGCATTACGGGAACTGAGCCAGGTGCATCTGGTGGAAGGGCCGTCTCCTGAGTCCGCCTCTTGCATGAATAGGTATTTTAATTTCCATTCATTAATATCAGTGGATCTCCACTCCATCCCCAGTGCTGTGTATGGCATCCTCCTAACCTGATGAAAAATGCACATGCCAGATGTGCATTGATGTATTTCTAAATGCATGTGACTTACTCCGCCTCCTCTGGAACAGGCAATGTCAGCTTGAGATTCCAATCTTAATTTTCATCTCCTTAATTTGAATAATGGATAGGCAGAAATGTCATGTTGAACATGTGAATCTCTTAGTAAAGATGAGTTTTGTTAGTGTCAATGGCTGAGACTGGCATTGCTGGATTCCTCTTCACACTGCATCATCATCATCATCATCATCATCATTATCATCATCATCAGTAGTTTCAGTGTTGAATTAGAGTTCTGACACTCCCACACAGTTCTCCACTCCTATTGTCTGTTCATTCTCTTTTCAATTCTCACCAGTACTATTACAATGTGAGATATGTTTGTTTTTATCATGAATGTATGCAATTGTATAGCAATAGTTATAGCAAATTTTACAACTTTGTTGCCATGACAATGTAATGTCATCAAACCCTGAAACCCTAAATGATGATTTTAACTTTACAGCTCAACAAATACACAAGTTTTAACAAAATAATTAATGTAACTTTTATAAAATTATAAGCTTCACATTTCAGTTGAAACACTCCAAATATTGGCCACATTCACTTCCATTGTAAGTGCCTCACTGTAATTTTTTGTAAAAAAAAGAAAAAGAAAAGAGGAACGAGTCAAAATACATTTTTGTGGTCATCAATATTATGCCACAAACGCTGTCGATTGAGCTTAACTTGTATTGAACCTGGAATATTCCTTTAACAAAATCTATCGAATGTCTTCAGAAGACTTGGAATGTGACGCATGAGTCAAATGACTACTTTTATGATACTTTTGTGTCCTTTCAGCTGCCATTTAATTAAAAAAGATGAATCAGTGTATTCATTAAAATATCTCCGATAAAACCTAATTTCTGGGTGAACTATTCCTTTAAAAGGCTGAACGATTAAGTAAATTCCTGATTAATTACTGTATATCCACTTTACAGGGATAACTCTGAAAGAAAGCCCAGGACTAGACATCTAATCAGAGGTCATTAACGTCTTAAAGACAGGAATGTGAGATGAATGTATCAGCAACCATACTATTGTTGCTGATATATTAAGACACTGAAATCACTTTGCTCCAGGTTGAGTCTTCCTATTTTTCAGTGTTTGTCATTTGATGAAAAAGTGATTGATTTTTGCAACAAGATTTTCCTTCTTTTTACGTTGTTTTCATCTTGAATGCATTCAGCTGTAGTAAATGTATTTTGCGCAATTGGATTTGTGTTTGTGTGCGTGTGTATATGTGTGTGTGTGAGAGAGAGAGAGAGAGAAAAAAAAGAGGAAAAGAGAGAATTTGTGCATCGTATTGTCTTATTGTGTTAGATTATGTGTTAGAATGTGTTACTTATTGTATAATTTGTTTTATGGAATAGCATGAAGAAAATGTCCCTACAACCAATCAGAACACAGTGTCGCTCTCAGGCTGTCAATCATTCTGAGCACTCAGCTTATCAGACTTTGGGTTTGATTAGATATGTCTTTTAATAGCGGGATGTTGGGCCGAGTGACTAAGTTTGGCCTGTCTCTGGTTTGGCGGAAGTTATCGAAATGGCTAACATCGCTAAAAACAACTTTAGCCTAATCTCCTCTTTACAGACTCTGTATGATCAGAGTGGTCCTTTTAATTATTATTATTATTATTATTATTATTATTCAAATCTGTATTTAATTAGTGTTTGTCTTGTTTTCTAGTGAAATATCTAAACCATAATATCTAAACCACATACAGCAAGACTTTCAATGGCATATGTTTTTACTTGTTTTAAGCAAAACCACACTACGTTTATAATTATCTCTTTCCTCGCCAGCGTTTTTAAAATAAAGTTGCCAGCCACCGCCAGCGTTTTTGACGATTTTCGCTAAACTTTAATGGCCCGCAGAATATTTTCTTCCATGAATATATGAAGATGCTATATATCACAATAAAGATCTGAGCCTCTGCTTTTAGGCAAAAAAAAAGATTTTTTTTTTATCTTCATTTGTTCTTTTTTTTATTGCGACTTGAACAGAGGTCGGTTTTGTCAAAAAACAACATTTCAGACAAAAAGCTGATAAAAAGGCATGTTTATGTCTGATATGTTGAGCTTCTCAATACTCCACTTCTTCATGTTTGAGACGATCGCAGTCTGTTTCTTTGATCAAAGAGTTGCGTACTCTTTCAAAACATGTGGAGGGGTCTTCCTTACCGTATAACACCTAAAACACGGAAACACGGAAAATTCCGTGTTTGGCGGGGAAAGAGTTAAATGTTTTATTTTCTAACTGCCTTTTTTCCGTGTATCATCACAGTAAAGGTCATAATTGTATGACCTAGATAAAAAAAAAAAACTTTAATATATCAGGAAAAAAGAAGGAACACAATTACTGGATGAAACTTGATGTGATCCAGTGAACTGTAAAAACATTATGGTAATAACAACATCATGTAATATAACTCCTACATTCCCTTGCCAATGAGAACACGGTAGAGAAATATGAAGACTTCACAGGCAGATATTGGATATTGGAGGTGCTGCATTAGCCATTAGTGTGTGATGGTGGGATAATAGACTCCTGGAAAAGCTGAAGAGATGTGCCGTGAGCAGAGATGGAACTGTGCAATTGTGAATTAAGAGGCATCAGCTATATAGCCCAGAGGCAGCTTCATTGACATTATACTGAAGCAGCCAGTGTTTCTATGTGTAAGCTGTTTGTGTGAGAGTGTATGTTTGTAGTCTGACGTGTAGAGGTGGGCATGATGGTCTGCCGCCCATCTGAAATGGTCTGGATGGGCCTGGCGAAAGTGCTTGAGCTGGACTCTGTTTTGAAGCGTTAAGATTTTTGAGTGGTGCCGGTGCCCCCCTATCTAAGAGATTAGCCCAACAGTTGCATTTTGGCAACCGCAGATTTACAGGAACAGAAGGTGCATGGAGCTTGCTTAGCTGGGGGGGCTGTTAACCCTGGCATTAGACAGACCACCAGAGCAAGGGGGTAAGAGGCTAATTAACAGATATGTTTTTGGAGGATGCGTGTATGTAGGCCTGTCGTGATTATTAAATAATCATCTGCTCGTGGTTGTTTGCTCTTACCACTGTTGTTTGAGACAACTGTGATTATTGTGCACTTGAAATTCCAATCAGATTTTAAAGCACAAATAAAGGAGTTTGAAGTGAAGACTAAATGTTGTCAACTGTGCATTTGTGTGCCATTCAGTAGATCTGTGAGCATCACTGAGCTGCACCACTGATGCCAACCAGCAGCTCCCGTGCGGAAGAGCGCTTGAACCGCTTCTCTCACAAAACGAAAGTTGACCAAATAGAGAGAAATATTTTGAAATGTAAACATTATTTTTCATGTCATTTATATGTTTTTAAAGCCTTAAATGAAATAATATATACCTATTTTATTATCTGATTTATATCTTTTAAAGTGAAATATGAAATGACAATTTATATGACAATCGTGAAAGCCCTAAAACAGACAATTAATCGTCATAATCGCAATTGATTGTCAGCCAAATTTCATAATCGTGAAATGTATGTGTTTATTTGCTAATAGCTTTGTCTGCATCTCTATGAGTGTGTATTTGTGCATTTCTGTGGTGTGTAAGGCACGTATGCAGGGGACAAAATTGACTTTTTGCCACGCCTGCTAATTGCAAGTGAATAGGAAAAAAATACTGGCCATAAATATTTCTTACTGGCCATGAAATGGTAATTTGTATTTCTTTTAATTAAAATGATATATATTTTTCCCTATGACTATTATTATATAGTATATTTTCCTTTCATATTTGTGACAAACAACACAGCAGTATCGATATATTAACTTGTCTCCATATTTGAGTAAAACTCAAATCTGCCACAAAACGGAGGATTTTTCCTTAAATTCTTATAATTGTATTTTTGTATTTTTTTTTTGTGCTTTTTGCAAGAAATATTCCCAAATGTGTTTCCTAACTGAGTTCTAGAGGGGTAAAAAAAAGAAGAAAAAATTAGACATACTAGATAACATTTTGATGATAAATTGTCCACACATCTAAATAATTTGTAAGACCTGCAAGTCATAAAATGTAAATTTGAATGTCTTTAAATCGCCAAAGACAATTTTTACATAAATTTGGAATGTGTGAATTTGTATCCTGTGTGTATGTGTGTGTGTGTGTGTGTGTGTGTGTGTGTGTGTGCATTTGAGAGAGGGGGAGAGAAAAAGGCACTGTCCTGTAAACACTGTGCTGATTATAATGTAATATACCAATAATATGTTGAATAAGAAGATAATGGTGCCCTTCACCTTTTTCCCCTTCCTAGGATAGGCTTGCAGGATTATTTATTCATCTATCGTTTGTTTGCTGTGTACTTAGAGTCGGAGTTCAGATCCTCATTGTTGATTTTTCTGACGTTGATGCTCTTTATTCTGACAGCAGTACAACAAATAATTATCTTTGAGCCTCAAATGCTTGCACAGAACCTGTTCTACTAGTGCAGATCATTTGACAGAAGTGCATGGTAATTATTTGTAACAATGATAGTGAAGATATCATTGGTTGTTAATCCTTTTATAGACTTATAAAATATTCCTCTGTGCTCTACTGTGTAAACCACACTGTTCAGCATGACTCTTGAGTTTGCTACAAATGCAAACATGCTGTCACAACAATACTGGGGCCCTCTGATCAGGGGGCCTCATCTGCACGTGCAGCCTGGTCATGCACAAGTGTTCCGGTCACAGCTGATGGTCCCCTCTGTCCTCTCTCTTTCTCTCTCAGGCATGCCACACGGGAATGCGCTCCTACATTTACAATAAGAATTCTCTGATTGGCTCGCAGGCTGAGCACTGTGGAATGAGGACCTACTTCTTCAGCGCTGACACGCAGGAGGACATGAAAGGCTGGATCCGGGCCATGAACCAGGCTGCACTGATGCAGAGCCATGGCGTCAAGAGGTCAGTCACCTCCTCACACAGTCTTCCATCACCTCTGTTTCTCTGAGGGCTGACTGCACACAGGAGTAAAATCAGTACCTGCATATTCATTTATAGATAAAAGGAAATAAAAGTTGACCCTGTTTAATTGACTTTCTTATTAAATGTTTCTGGTGTCATTGTGTGTGATTCATCAGTGCATTTTATTAAAAAAAGCCCACATCTTTCATCAAAATGTAAAACAATTTCCGTCTCTGAATTGTTTTTTTTTTTTTTACGTTGACTTAACGAAGGCTGCATGGGTGGGGAATAATAATAATGACCAAAATGGATGGGCACAAGTTCCCAGAAGTGACAGCAATGATCAATCATGAAAACATTAATTGCATGACTTTTTCACTCTGATATTAACTGTACCCATATTCGAGTGCTTGGTTGATTTATAACATCTGATAAATAATATTGCCTAATATGTTTCACACCTTTGTGATTGAATCAAATGCTGATGGATAAAATAAGCCCAGCCCAATATTATGTGCTGTATCACTAGACGATGTGTAATAAATGAGTGTGATCATTATTACTATTAAAAAAAATATATATATATGTATATATATTAAAAAAAAAAAAGTCTTGAGATTTGAAACCATGGCTTTTGATGTCAAAACATGATCTGCCTTGTGTACAACACGTGCACATAGTACAAAAGCGCAATACTGTTAATTGTGTTTACATGCAGCACAAAATAGGGGTGATGGCCAAAAATATTGTACCAATAATTTTTTGCCTAAAGAATTTATTACTTTTCCCAGATTAAAGAACATTGTTTAAAGGAATATTCCGGGTTCAATACAATTCTAAAATCAATCTACTGCATTTATGGCATAATGTTGATTACCACAAACATTTGTTTTGACTCATCCATTCTTTTCTCTTAAAGCACAAATCAGTGTTCCAGTGAGGCACTTTCAATGGAAGTGAATGTTGGCAATTTTTGAAGGGTTAAAGGCAGAAATGTAAAGCTTATAAATTTCCAATAGCACTTGCATTACATTTTCTGTTAAAACTCATGTATTATTTGAGCTGTAAAGTGGTTTAAATCTGTAATGTCATTTTAGGGTTTGTTGACATGACATTGTCATAGCAACAAAGTTGTAAAATAGGTATAACTTTACACAGAAAAGGTGATTTTATTACACTAAAATTATGTTTTCATACATATTTGTCTTGTGGCTATACTTTTGAAAAAGTGAGTATTTTATCATTCAAAAATTGGCCCTCACTTCCATTGTAAGTCCTGCACTGTAACAGATACTTGCTTTTTTTTTTTTAAGAAAAGGAGTGATGAGTCAACATAAATGTTTGTGGTAATCAACATTATGCCACAAATGCTCTCAATTGAGCTGAACTTTTATTGAACCAGGAATATTCCTTTAAGGTATTACATGACCTTAAATGTTGTTGGCTCATTAAGTATAATCAGTTGAAGGATGTGCATTTAAAGCACTCTTATTAAATGTGTTGCAAATGAAGTTGTTTACGAAGTGAAAAAAGAATGTAAATCGTAAAAAAGTATTAGTATTTTTATCTTCTTTCCTCTTCTTCTTTTGAACCCACATTGCTGTCACTTAAACTTCCACTCTTAATTCTCTGATACTACAAGTTCCTTCACCTGAGCTTTTGTGTAATAATGTAATGATTGATATTTCCTGTATGAGAATTTCATGCACAACAGAACTGAAGTGCTCTTTATGGTTTCTGTACTACTGTTATGTTTAATTGATCTCAGTATCAGGCTATCAAATGTCATAATTAGAACAACAGTCCTAATATACAGTAGGTGTGTGTTACGAACTAGTAATTACAGTATTATGCTATACATGTGGTTTATGAGAACATTTGTAATGTCCCCATAATTCAAATTGCTTAAAACATACTAAACGATGTTTTTTTGAAAATGTAAAAATGCAGACAGTTTTTTGTGAGGGTTAGGTTTAGGGGTTGTTTTAGGTTTAGGGGATATATTCTATAGTTTGTATAGTATAAAAATCATTGTCTATGGAGAGTCCTCATAATGATAGTTGCACCAACATGTGTGTGTGTGTGTGTGTGTGTGTCTGTCGGAAATTGTACTTTTAAGACTGAATCACTAACAGTGCCCATGTCATTGATAAACTGTATATGATGTATACAGATTTATTGATTATGAAGTGAGCCCATGTCTGATCCACAGATCAGAAGAGAGCAGATCAGTGTGGTATAGTCACTCATTTGCTGCTGTTGCAGAGGCACAGTGCCATGGCTGTGAGTGTAGTTTGACACTGCAGCTCTGGGAGGAGGATCACTGCGGCATGCTGCAGCCAGCTGACTGTGGGCCACCGGCCAAGAACAGAGCACTCAGCCTGGGTGTGATTTCAGTGTACTGCCCCCCTGCTCATCACTTCCATGAGTGCAGAGAGGGTTTGTCCTTAGGGCTTTCATTATAGTTGGGCTTTTACAGTACACATACAAATGAGAGAATGTGTTTTATAACTATGAAGGTGGTGGTTTACAGTGCTGTTTATGGTTGGTTGGACTATTTTAGTGTTGCCTTTGGGGTTTTGTATTTGTTGGACTTGCTTTTACACAAGCATGTGGGTTTTTGGCATTCTGCTCAACCATCTGAGGCCAGGCAACCTGTCTGGCCACGCTGAGGGTTAAAATTCACTGTTAGTGCTGTGTTATTGTATTGACCATCTGCCATGGGTCTTGTCTTGGTTTTAGTGGAGTCCTGGACCTAATACAACAGCACCATCGAGTGGTCAGTTCATTGAATTACATGGCAATATATTGTAATTTGTAACTCTAGCAACTCTCTTGGATTTGTGTTCAAGTGTTCTGATGCATTTTATACCCCCTTTGTTTGTTATCTCAGATTCATCTGTAGAGTTTTACTAAATTATGCTTTGAATTTTTACTCTTTAAACAAACATGGTGTCTATATACAGCAGTCACCTTTGTCAGTCACATGATGAATTATTTTTAAGATTTATGCAGGTTACCATTGCACTGAATGCATTAACTAGCTGAAATAAATTATATACTATTATATAAACTGCTCTTAATTTTAATAAGAAATGTCATCCCAGAGTATTTATTTTGAACAAAAAATGTCTGTCTGTATGAGGGAAATAGGTTTGTTTCACTAGACAGGTTAAAGGTGGACTGTCCATACTCTGAGTTATGGACTTCTGTTGTTGCAATTTTAAGCAAGTCTAAAATAATTTCAGTGTTTTGTTCTGTAGTACTATGGAAAAAATAGAAAACAGTTCTGCACACTTGTACAGTAATTTAAATAAAGCTTGCAAAATCTTTATTTTGAGTTCTCAAACGGTTTCTGCACAAACTCCCATTCAAGATACTAACGCAACAACACATTCTAACATGCGTCCGGCATCAAGATTGGTTCACAGTGGTAGACCTGGAGGATGTGTACTTTCACGTCTCAATTTTGCCAGGGCCGGGCTTACCAGTACAAGGTCTTCCCCTACGGCCTGTCCCCTCGCTTCTTCACGAAGTGGGAAGTGGGCATCTGCATACGCAACTACCTCGATGACTGGCTGATCTTAGCTCACTCTCCAGAGGCACTGTGCACTCACAGGGACCAGGTGCTCAGGCACTTCAGCCGTTTAGGGCTTCAGGTCAACTGGGAAAAGAGCAAGCTCTCCCCGGTTCAGAGCAATGCTTTTCTCTGCATGGAGTTAAACTCAGTCTCATTGATAGCGTGCCTCACAAACGAGCGCACGCAGTCAGAGCTGAATTGCCTCTCGTCATTCAAAATAGGCACTGCGGTCCCTCTAAAACAGTTACAGAGGCTCCTGGGGCATATGGAATCCTCAGCCGCGGTCGCGCCACTAGGGTTAATGCATATTATAGCGCTTCAATACTAGCTTCAGACTCGAGTCGCGAGATGGGCATGGTGCCGCGGCACATATCTTGTGATCTTCACCCCCCTCTGCCATCAGTTATTCAACCCTTGAAAAGACCTCTGTTTCTGCCGACAGGAGTACCCCTACAGATGCCTCAAAACAGGGTTGGGCCACTGTGTACAACGGGCATGCAGCCGCCAGTTCCTGGACAGCCCTGCTGTTATGTTGGCACATCAACTGACTAGAGTTGCTGGCTGTGTTTCTTGCCCTGCGGAGGTTTCTCCCACTGATCCGAAACAAGCATGTCTTGATCCATTCAGACAACACCGCGATGATAGCTTACATAAATCACCAAGGCAGATGTCACAACTCGCCTGCCCGTTCTGGTACTCCCTCAGGTCGGAGGCAAGTCCCCTCGGGACAAATGTGATGGCAGCAGCTGGTCCCGAGGGGCTGCACAAGTATGCATTTCCCCCAGTGAGCCTACTTGCACAGGTGCTGTGCAAGTTCAGGGAGGATGAGGAACAAGTCACTCTATTTGCTCCTTACTGGCCCACTCGGCTTGGATCTCAGATCTTATACACCTCGTGACAGCACCTCCCTGGCAAATTTCTCTAAGGAAAGACCTTCTTTTTCAGGGATGGTGCACCTTCTGGCATCTGCTTTCAGACCTCTGGAACCTCCATGTCTGGCCCCTGGATGGGATGCTGATGATCTAAGTTGTCTACCACCAGGTGTCGTACACATGATCAACCAAGCCATAGCTCCCTCTACCAGGCAGCTTTATGCCCTAAAGGATTTTTCCTGCAGGAAAAGCTGGAGGGACGGCTGTTTCCCGCCACTTTAAATGTGTATGTAGCCGCTATAGTGGCCCACCACGATGCAGTGGATGGTAAGTCCCTAAGGAAGCATGACTTTATTATCTGGTTTCTAAGAGCTG
The DNA here is from genome assembly GCF_025860055.1 of Xyrauchen texanus. Lineage (NCBI taxonomy): Eukaryota > Metazoa > Chordata > Actinopteri > Cypriniformes > Catostomidae > Xyrauchen > Xyrauchen texanus. The sequence goes on from NC_068276.1 coordinate 24,464,278, forward strand.
ATGAATCCTCCCAGGCCATCCCTTTTCCCCTCATGGGATCGCTCTGTGGTCCTTACGGGCCTTCAGAGAACCCCCTTCGAACCGCTAGAGTCAGTTGAGCTAAGTGCCCTCTCCCAGAAGACGGCCCTCCTGATTGCGCTCGCTTACACCAAGAGGGTTGGAGACCTGCAAGCGTTCTCTGTCAGCAAAACTTGCCTGGAATATGGTCTGACAGATGCCCATGTCATCCTAAGACCTCGACCGGGCTATGTGCCAAGGTTCCTACGACCCCTTTCAGGGACCAGGTAGTGAACCTGCAAGTGCTGCCCTGGGAGGAGGCAGACCAAGCCTTATTGTTGCTGTGTCCGGTACATGCTTTGCATACCTATTACGACGGCACACAGTACTCTGAGCAGCTCTTTGTTTGCTTTGGCGGACAGCAGAAAGGGAACGCTGTCTCCAAACAGAGGCTCGTCCACTGGGTATTCAACGCCATCGCATTGGCCTATCGGACCCAGGCCGTGCCCGCCCCCTTGTGGGTTTGAGGACACTCTACAAGAAATGTGGCATCCTCATGGGCACTGGCCAATGGCAACTCTCTAGTCGACATCTGTAGAGCAGCAGGCTGGGCAACACCCAATACCTTTGCAAGATTCTACAATCTCCGGGTTGAGTCGGTCAGTTGTCCCGTGTTACCGAGTTCTACATGCTTGGACCTGAAAAAACACGGGACATCTGACCAGGTATACCGCTTGCGCTAGCGCCTTTCCCCTCCACTGAGGCGAACACGTGCGCTGTTACTCCCAGGTGAGTCCTCAAACTCCCGCTCACTGGATGTTCTTCCTCCCCTGCCCTCTGTCTCGAGAATTCAGCAGAGAAATTCCTGACCAGACCCACTGAGGGTACTAATTACTCTGTACTGGAATAGGTGCTCCATAGGTGCCGGTTATCACGGTAACCCCCTGTGATGTATTTTCCGTGGTACAGTCCCCCTGTCAAGTGCCCCGGTCGCAGTGTTTGTAGAACTCCTCCCTCATTAGGCAGGATATAATTCCTCAACTTTTCCATGTGTGGTGACGGGCCCATGTGACGTATTTGCCACATTTTCACCTCCCCAGGCTGGGCAGGATGTGGTCTCTGCGGGGTCATATCCCCCTGACAGAATAGGACTGTAAAAGAATGCCTTCCCCGATGCGTGTTATAGCTAGATGGCCCCAGCCTTCTCTAACACTCTATGAGGAGAAACCTAGAGAGAGAAAAGGCTCACATCTCTTGTTCCCACCCCCCAAGGGAAAACCTTGGTCGGATGCCTGGAATAAAAACCATATGATGTCTTAGTGGGGCGTTGAGGAAGGTTACGTGCAGTCTGATGCCCATGCTCCTTTGACACGCTACAGCTTGCTCACACATGATTCAGTGTAAGTGGCGCTATTGAATAGGGCCCCTTGTGTCACTACAATCAACACAATGTTGAGTGAGTGACAGAAGGGGAACGTCTAGGCTACTAGTGTAACCCCCGTTCCCTGTTGGAGGGAACAAGATGTTGTGTCCCCCTTGCCACAACACTGTACCAAGCCGCTGTAAGGGCCGAACCTTTTTTTTCTCGGCTCCTCGGTGCAGAACCTGACTGAACAAATGTACGCTCCCCACCTTGCAACAAAACAATATGAGTGATTACATAATTTTATTGTGATAACATTTCTGACTAACTTTATCTGTGGTTAGTTCTATTAAATATTACAACTTTTTTTGCCATGACAACAAAACCCTGTTATCCCAGTTTATGATATAACTTTACAACAATTTACGCAGAAGGTTAGGAAGCATTTTCATCACACTCAAACCATGATAACACATCATTTTTACATCTTGTGGCTATACAGTACTTTTGAAATGGTGTGGTTTTTATTTTGCATTTATGAGCTGGCACTATTCACTTTCATTGGAAGTGCTCACTCCGAAATATATTTTTGTGATTATCAACATAATGCCACAAATGCTGTCGACTGAGCTCAAAGGAATAGTTCATAGTCATGTGAATGACTTTCTTTCTTCTGCAGAACACAAAGAATTTTAGAAAAATGTCTCAGCTCTGTAGGTACATACAATGCAAGTGAATGGTGACCAGACCTTTGTAGCTCCAAAAAGCTAATAAATGCAGCTTAAATCCATCCATATTTAATCCACAAGACTCCAGTGTTTAAATCAATGTCTCCTGAAGAGGTATGATAGGTGTAGATGAGAAAGAGATCAATATTCAAGTACTTTTCTACGATAATCTCTACTTTCACTTTCAAAATGTTAAAGAATGTGAAAGTTAAAGTGCAGATTTATTGTAAAAAAATAAAAAATAAAACTGGATTTAACCACTGGAGTAGCATTGATTACTTTTATGCTGACTTTATGTGCTTTTTGGAGCTTCAAAGTTTTGGACCCTGTTAAGATATTCTTCTAAAAATGGTAATTGAGTCCTGCAGAAGAAAGAAAATCATACACTTCTGGGATGGCATGAGGGTGAGTAAATGAATTTTCTTTTTTGGGTGATATATCCCTTTAACTTGTATTGAACCTGGACTATTGCTTTAAGTCAGGTTATCTGTGATCAACTAGCCAATCAAATCCTTTTGGGCGTTTATTTATGTTTACTAGTACAAAAATCTCAGAATTTAGTCATTGAAATGTTGCAATTTTTTCCACTAATAGATAACTCTCCTTCCTTCCCACAGAGAGGCAGAAAGAAGCTCTAAACCTGAGCAGCATACAGTTCTTCAGACCAACCACTTCAGCGGCAGCATCAAAAGCTCCTCCCAGGCAGAGGGCCTCCAGAAGGCAGCACAAGGGGAGGTGGCAGAGTTCAGGCTGGAGCAAGATGGGGAGGAGTGCTATGTTTACAGCAAGGAAGTCCTGGAGGATACTGTCAAATGTGTCTCCCCTGGAGAGATGGAGTTGGAGGGGCTTTCCCATCCATCTCGCTCACCATCTACTGTGCCCGCTCACAGGAATGGGCTGCCCTCCTCGGGCAAGCCCGCTGATCAGAACGGGAACGTAGTGTATAAGAGGGGTCTTGTCCCCCGCATAGACACAGAAAAAAAGGTGCATAGGAAAACAGCACTTGCTCAGGTGGAGCACTGGATGAAGGTGCAGAAAGGAGAGCCCAAAAGGTCAGTTTTGTTATAGATATCTAAGTGCTTTAATAGGTCAAATGCTAGAAAATTACACACAGTGTTAAATGAAGGACTGAAATGAAATGCTGCAACTTTGAAAACTAGCATAGTTGTGTCATTGTGTAGGCTCCAATTTCACAATGTTATGTAGTTTCCTTTAAGGAAGGAGCTCTCTCTAGTGGCAGTGAGATGAATACAATAAATGTTAAAGGAAAAGTTCAACCCCAAAAAAATTATAAATTCTGTCATCATTTACAAACCCTCATATTGTTCCAAACCTGTATCACTTCCTTCCATGGGACAAAAAAGGAGATGTTTTCAGTAAAGTTGTGCTGTGCTTTTCCATACAAATAAAGCATATTGTGACCAGAGGCTTTCAAGCTCTAAAAAGGACAAAAAGTATCCCAAAATTACTTTTGAACTTGTGCACTATAATCCAAGTCTTCTGAAGCCATATGGTAGATTTAAATAGATTTGTCAAGTTGATATTTGGTGAAAATGGTTTAGTCTGCCCTAACTCTCTCAATCAGTTTTGAATGCCCATTTTCAACTAGCTGTGTCAAGACACTTTGCACTAGGTTTTACATCAATGTCATTAAGGATATTGAATATTGAATCAAGACACAGCAAGTTTGAATATGCAGAAGTGTGATTGAGATAAGAGAGCTAGGGTGATCAAATTGTTGTTGTTGTTTTTTTTGGGATGAACTATTCCTGTAAGATTTTAAAGGCATTTTTTGTTTTATTACAGTAGAATTACTTTTCTGAATTACTGAATTAGTAGCCCTATTAATGCATGACATTTTTGTGCATGTATAGAACCAAATTGAAATTAAATGGCAAGAAACATTAAATTAACAGTAAGCAACCAATTTACAGCCATCCCACAACTGAGTACACCCTGCCTAGACGGACTCCTCCTCTCCAGCCTAAGGCAGCCATGATGGATGCGTACCAGTCGTTGCCAAAGACCACTCGCCATCACTCTTTAGGCGGTTCCCCCCAAGTTCCCCGCAACCTGCCCAGTGACTACAAGTATGCCCATGACCGTCTCAGTCACTTTCGTATGTCCACTGACGAACGGTTGGCCTCTAAAGAAGGGATGGTTTGGCAGCTGTACGAGTGGCAACAGCGGCAACAGTTCCGCCACGGAAGCCCCACAGCACCCATCTACTCCGGGCCTGACTTCATGGACACGGCAGCCCTTAGGGTCACTCTGGAGATGCCCCGGTCCATATCTGTGCCCCCATCACCAGGTGACATACCCCCACACGGACGCCCCTCCAAATCCCTGTCCCTTCGCAGGCCCCACACTCCTTCTGACAGGGTGACGGTGTGCCCCCTGGATGAGTTTGCCACCATGGACACACCCAGCTTGGGTTCTCCCAGAGGAGTGTGTTCCCAGATCTCAAAGGTATGGAACGTGGAAATGTTCACATAATCTCACAATTCTAAATTACTTGTGGTGAGTTCTTCTCTTTATTCAGACCACAGGAGCGTTGAACACCCAAGGCAAGAAGGGTTATGGGAAAGTGAGTGTGTGAAATAGCCCTCTTGTAATTTCCCTCTACTCAAGCTTTGATTTGGACTTTGTGACAGAATTCACACAGTCTGGCTCCCAGGTGCAGAGAGTTTTTCAACAGAGTGTTTTTGTGTTTATGTGTGCATAGCTATAGTTCCTCGTGTGGCAAATAGTAGCATCTGTCGGTTACACCCCCCCACATGAGAATGCCCCTCCCAGCACCACATTCACACGCGGCATCAGTCACAGAAGCCACTGTGCGACTTACATGTTAACACACTGTCACTACCATTGCTACTCTGCATACGTCAGGACTCATGTGAACTCACTAATTATGTGCTTGCAACAGAAAGATTCACAGAAGCTGTCAAAAGCCAGATAGGAAAAAAACATGACTTCAATCACTGAGAAGTTATTCAACAAAGAACAGCTCTAACCCTAAAGAGCATTGAAATTTTAAATAGATTAATTTTAGATGCACATGTACTCATAGGCTGGAGAGCTGTTTTATAGACCTCCATGGAAGATCACTAGACTTTTTAGCTGATAAGATTAGCCAAAGGCTGATCAGAGCACCCAATAAACAGCCTCAGCAGTGGTTTATTTTTTCTGATCTTGTATTTAAATAAAAAACCTTTTATACAGCAAAAATGCGATGCCGTGGGATTAGCGTTGCAAACAGAGTGTACAGTACTACTCTGCTGGTAGCGAACAAATGTTGTTTTAAGAAAGCAGGTTGATGATAATTTATGTGTAGTTAATTAAATCTCTTGTTGTTTGTGTCCTTTTGAGGTGCCGTGATGGGCCTAGATGAAGAATTTTGTATGTTAAGCAAAACTGTCAAATTCTCGAAGCCCCATGGCATTTGAAATGAAGCATATGCACTTTCTTAGCTGAAATGAACAGATGAATGAGTAAAAATTTGCTCTGCTGAGCATTAGTTTTGTGTGCTAAACTTTGAAGCTGACTTTTGCTTGACTTGTGCAGCATATGTAAAATAAGAGTGCATTTTTGGACTGCTGTTTCTTCATTTAGAGTTCATTTGGGTTGGATGATCGACGAACAGATATCAATGATGACTGACAAGTGCCCTGATGCCGATTGCAACAGTCATTGACAGATGATGACCGGCAATGTTTGGAAATGACAAACCATGAAGCTGGGAAGTTGCCAAATATATAAAATAATAGCCTAATAGTCACCATAGTTACCACCACCATTTTTCAGCATTTTAGAAACTAATCCAGATATTAAATAGTTAAAATCATAATGGATTTAAGAGGCTGGTTGGGTCTATTTTCACTGCCTACATTCTCTAAATTAGCTTGAACCCTGATAGCACACATACATATGTCTATTTATTGTGTGTTTACATCTGGATGATGGATTTTTTTTAACGATGTTTGCTCATCTGCAATGCCTCTATAAAACTTATTCGTTCAACTCCAACATGAATTGTTACAAATATGCTAAGGCTTCACCACTTGGTAAAAACATCACATATGTCAGCAATGTCATAATTAAGGAAATACAGCCTGTCGGGAAGAAAATCATTATGAAATGGCATACTGGCTAAACCTTAATTAATCTAATTTACAATAATACAATTCTGAGAGTGACGAAACATTACAAATTGATATCTTGTGACAGCTATAATATATATATCATTCACGCCATGAAAAAGTTATGCTTTTCCAATTTTTTTAAATTTGCTTAAGCTGAATATAGGCCATCAAAAAAGTGGTAAATAATGTTATTGGCGGTTGGTGATGGGTGGATGAAGTAATCAGTTATTATGTTTTTAATGAAAAATGTAAAAAAAATAAAATAAAATAATGTTTATACATATCGGCCAGTACGAGTGGTTATAACTTTTGACCTCACTTACAAACATTTAGTGTACTTTTATACCTTCACAGACTTCACAACTAGAGAGGAGATCCATGCCAACAATGGGCTACATCACACACACAGTCAGTGCACCGAGTCTGCATGAAAAAACGGTAAGACTTCAAAAGAGGCTAACCGCTTTCAGAAGAAATTTATTTTCAAACTATCATAGGCAAACATAGAAGATCTGCTTGGTAAATCACATTTCTGCCAAGAGGAGCTTCATGCTCAGGAGATTTCATTAAAGATTGGCAATTATAGTTTGCCTCAGTCCACTCTTATTGGCCAAATTTCACAACATCTTGGCGCCGCCCTGGTGGTCACCTCTTGAAGTGCTTTCTCTCCCGTCTCCCCGCTGTCCTGCAGCTGGAGGAGTTGACCCTGCTGCTCATCCAGCTCAGGAGACACCAGGCCAAGATGGCCAGCGTGCACAGCAACACATTCACACACCTGCAGAACCAGTACAACGGTCTCTCAGGCCCCAGTTTGCAGGTCAGAGGGTCAGATTCTCCCCTCAGCCCCCCATCTGAGCATTTCATGCCACTCTTTCCCTAACCCCCATTCTGTGCTCATCTGTTAAGTCATGCGCTGGTGGTTCTAGTTGTGATTGCGTTGGTTTGGCCTTAGTTCTTCATTGGCATGTAGTCTTAATAAAACACATTATAGCTTGGGCTGCAGAATCTAAAAAAAAATTATCTGCATTTTGCATTTCTTTCAGATTTTCTTGTATTTTGAAACTGCTGTTTTGCCCCTCAGATTGTTAGTAGCATGTTGCTTGTTGACTTGCCTGCATTCACATAACTGAATGTTTTCATGAAAAGCAAACATATTGAAAACATCACTAATTTACTTGCATTTTGTGCACTTCTAAATACACGTGAAGTGTGTCAAAGAATAGTACCCATGAAAGAATGAAAACTGATTAAAGACATTACTTAAGGCCTATTTACACCAAAAGTGTTTTGACAAAGAAGCATTATACAACTGTTTACTGAAATGCAGCAGATATGATCCAGGTTTATGAACATTGTACACTGAGACCAACTATAAAAATAGCTCATGAAAGCAAAAATAAGCAAACATTTATGCTTGATGTGAATAGGCCTTTAGAGTCAAGAAGCAAACCACTATTTTGTTTAGGTTTACTGTGTCACACATACCGCTGTGCATCAGGCTTCAAGGGGTCATATCATGAGGAATCAAATATTAGAACTAAGTTGCAAAAATGTCATATTTTTCAATGCCTCAACACATGATCTTCTATGTTTACACATCAGTTACACTTATGTGGTGTTCAAAAACATGGACCACCCTGTCAAGATGAGCTAATAAGGAGAAAGCAGCACATATGGTATTATTCCTAAACACCAGAAAAACAAGAGTAAATTAAGGAAAAGCCTGTCAAATCTTTTGTGTGGAGCTTGTCGCTCTGCAGATACTTTTGAAGCATCCCAATGTTAGGAAAGAGTGTATGAACTTTTTAAGAGATTGGGAAAAATGTAATAATAATAAAGAAATATGATATGACCCTTTTAAATAGCAAGAAAGTTGTAAGGGCATTCAATGACATTATTTTCTCAACGACATTTAATTGTCAGTCTAAAGTTCTTCTTGCCAATAGGAACTATATGTGTTTACAAAAAAAAAATTAAAAATACATATATATATGTATATGTCCAAAACTGGCTGCAGTCTGATAAAAAAAAGTACCTTGGTATTAATTATATAATAGCCTGTACCGAACTTATCGTACTGCAATAATGCCCAGCAGGCTACCTATACATCTGACATACTGTAATATTGATTCACTGTTGCACTTTGATGTATCAGCATTTTGATTTACAGTTAAACTGGTATGAGAAATCACTGTCAGTCTTGCATGCCCTAAACCTTTTGTCATGTGACCACCTCCTCCATTTCCCTCTTAAAGGCAGATGACACTTACATGCTGCTGAAGAAGGATCTGGAGTATCTCGACCTGAAGGTGGGCTCTAGTGGATCTGACTTCACCTTCCTCCTCCTCTCGCCTCCTCCTTCCCTCTCTCTCAAGGCATAAATTCTTATAAAATGTTCTTTTCCTCTTGCTTACTCTCTGTAATAGCTGCTCTACTCTCTAAACCTGAAGAATGTGTCAAATTAAATTAGATACGGATGATGACATGCAATTTCATTAGTCAATTTTTCACTAAGAACCATGTGTGATATTTAAACCTTTAAAAAAAAATGATGCTTTAATTTAATCCACTTTGTGGATGAATGGATATAGCGACTGGCAAGCTGTGAAGATTCAAAGTCAGGTTGCTGATGGCTATTCATTTTAAAGGGGCTGACAGCCATTTTTTTTGGAACAGCACACAAAAAGAATATCACTACCACCTGACTGATATCACTGGAATAGGTTTTGTTGAAATCACATCTGTCTTGGTGACTGTGAGCTGCGATTGTAACCAATTAGAAGGCACTCTCATAAGGCCTGTAATTTATTTAAAGATATCTCATTTGCTGACATCTGGTTTGTTGACATGTCTTTTGAGTGCTTATCGGCAACTGTTGTCATAGATTTAGCAGATTAACCGATAGTTCCAAAAAACAACTATCGGCACATATTAAAGTTCTTGTTCACCCAAAAATGAAAATTCTCTCATCATTTACTGTCCCTCATGCCATCCCAGATGTGTATGACTTTCTCTCATCTGCAGAACACAAACAAATATTTTTAGAAGAATATTTCAGCTCTGTAGTTCCATATAATGCAAGTGAATGGGTGCTAAAATGTAGCGGCTCCAAAATCCACTTTAGGGCATCATAAAAGTATACAGACAACTCTGGAGGTTAAATCCATGTCTCCTGAAGCGATGTGTTGGTGAGAAACAGATCACTATTCAAGTAATTTTTCCTTCACTTTAACCTCCTTCTGGTTTTGGTGACACATTCTTCATGCATACTACCCCCTACTGGGCAGGGAGGAGAATTTATGATAAAAAATTACTTAAATATTGATCTGTTTTTCACCCACACCTATCATATTGCTTTATAAGTTATGGATGTAACCACTGGAGTCATCTGGATTACTTTTATGCTCCTTTTATGTGGATTTTGGAGCTTAACATTTTTGGCACCCATTCACTTGCATAGTGAGGACCTACAGAGCTGAAATATTCTTCTAAAAATCTTCGTTTTTGTTCTGCAGAAGAATAAAAGTTATGCATCTGGGATGCCAGGAGGGTGAGTAAATCATGAGATAATTTTCATTTTTGGGTGAACTATCCCTTTAATCAGTAAAACCGGATATATCAGTCTACCTTTATTTCAGTATTGAATCAGTATTGAACCTTTCATCTATCTGGTGTGCAATGTGTCTTACACACAAAATGTTTCCCGTCCATGCCTTCACCTGCAGCAGTGTACCTCGTGTTGTGTACCTCGTGCAAGAACTGTTTTGCAGGCACACATACCCGTGTGCATGTGTCATTTAGACAAGATAATTGTTCATTTCAAAAGCATAAGTTCTTAAAAGGATGTCCAAGGTTGCTCTTTGGAAAAAATGTCAATACAGCTCTAATGAGGGTTTGTCATAGAAATTGCATTGTAATTGTGCCCATTATGTGAAGTCCATGCTAATTATTTCCATGAAGACATTAAAAATTATTTGAAGGTTTCTGTTCACGAGTGAACATTTAAAGATAGCTGCTCTTACTTATAGAGTGTCCTTTAGCTAACCACTGTTTATCACTAAATTATAGTCTTTCAGTGTATTGCAGTGTGTCTTCTGGTTCACTCCCTTCATGGTCCATGTTAAGTTTGCACCTGATGAAAAGTATTGATATAAACTGATAAAGAGCAGCACTTTGGGTGGATCATCGCTGCTATCCCGAAATACCCCACATGCAATTTGCTTATAAACATATCACATGGCTTCCAAAAAAAATCATTTCAAGTCTGATTTCAGCAACATTTGTGTCAATAGACTGTGCAATCTTGTTTGTCTGGCAAAACAAAAAAATGTGAGTTGCTTGATCAATGCAACTTTATAGCCTTAGAGTCTTGATGTTGATACTCATGTCTTTGAATTTGTGTATGTTTTTGTATGTGTTGAATTTAACAGGTAAATGGACGTGACTCACTTAAAGATCGATCATCTCTGCCTGTTAAAATAGCTGAAAGTGACATAGATGTAAGTTTTCTCTCTTCTCACTCCACTCATTAAAGGAATAGTTCACCCAAAAATGAAAATTCTCATAATTTACTCACCCTCATTCCATCCTAAAAGTGAATGTCTTTCTTTCCTCTGCAGAAGATTTTTAGAAGAATATCTCAGTTTTTTAGGCTCATTCAATGCAAGTGAATGGTGACTTAAAGTTTTATGCTCATAAAGCAAATAAAGTCAGAATAAAAGTAATACATATGACTCCAGTGGTTAAATCCATGTATTCATGATAGGTGTGGGTTAGAAACAGATCAATAAAAAATTTTTTTTTTTTTTACTATAAATCTCCACCTTTGACCAGCCCCGACCAGTAGGCGGCGATATGCACAAAGAATGTGAATCGCTAAAAAACTAAAGAAGAAAAATCTGGAAGTGAAAGTGGAATTTATAGTAAAACAGGACCTATTATATCACTTTGGAAGATATGGATTAAACCACTGGAGCAGTCTAGATTACATTTATGCTACATGCATGTACTTTTTGGAGCTTCAAAGTTCACTTGCAATGAATAGACCAATAAACCTGAGATATTCTTCTAAATATCTTCTGCAGAGGAAAGAAAGACATTCACTTTTAGGATGGAATGAGGGTGAGTAAATGATGAGACAATTGTCATTTTAGCTTGAACTATTCCTTAAAAAAAAAAAAAAGCCCACTTTCTGACCACATTCCTCCCACCATTTCTCATTCTCTGTTTGTACAAAAAAAGAAATATTAAAAAAAAAGGCAAAAGGCTGTACTAAAGCCTGAAAATGTGCGAGTAAACAAAAACAGGCTGCTGTACGCACTGTGGGGAGAAGCAAGCTCTCGCTGTGTCAAGCTTTAATCTATTAAACAAGGGCTTTTTTATATTTAATGCTCAATTTAAAGAGAAAAATACATGCAATGTGAATTTAAAACTGAGGGCTTGTACATTTTTTCAGTTTAATTTTTGTATTCCAGTGCTCTCTCTGTTTTTAATTTGATTGGAGGTAAATAATGTGGATGTCCTGGTTTTGCATCATTAACATTGATTCATTTTAACAATTTATAAGAATTTTGTTGCTAGATTTATCTAAGTGATTAATATTTAATACTGTTAAAATAACAATATGTGGCTATAAAATAATAACAGCTTAATAATTAATTGGAGGGAATGATAAACAGAGAGGAGAATAAACAGGCAGAGTGAAAAAGACTGTAAACAAGACACTTCTGCAGCTTCTGTCTCTCGCACTAATGCACACATACCCTCTAACCCATTTTTCACTGAGAAAATGTTGTTTGTTTCTGCGAATAATGACACCAAAATTGTCTTGGGTGCAGGGAGTTTATGCTAATGAATATCTTCAATAGTGGGAAATGTTGAATATGGAGTAGCAGAAGAATATATTCTGTCGGCCCTCTTTTTGATATGTCTGCATACTTTTGAAGATGCATTTTTTTTACCAGTGCACTCTGCATGGTGACCATGTTTTATTGCTGCTTTTGATTTTCTCCCCAGGTTAAGCTTAGTAGGTTATGTGAGCAAGACATGATCCTTCAGGAGCTGGAGACAAGGATTCGGGCACTCAAAGAAGACAAGGTTTGAAGCAAAACCATATACCACATAAACAAAAAAACATATTCGTATTAAGAATCTTTGTGTTGTTTTTCCATTTAAAAATACCCTAAATATTCTTAATTATTTATCTGATGAGCACAGCTGCATACAAACTTTGACTCACTACATTCCATGATATACTTTGTGTAGCAAGTGAAAGAGCAAACCAAAGGTGACAGTGGCAAGGATCGAACTTCGTAAGATATTTAAATAGATGAGGATGAAACTGTGGGAGGATCAGAAACTACTTTTGCTGGCACATTTTTTAACAATTCAGGGCACACATACATGCATGCATATGCAGGGTTGAGAAGGTTACTATTAAAAAGTATTTTGCTACAGATTAGAGTACATGCGGTAAAATGTCATTTGTAGCGTAGTCCGCTATATATATATATATAAACATTATCTGAAATAAGTATCTTATGTAGTTTTGCTACTCAAGCAAATTTATCTTGTTTTAATGATTTTTAGATATTTTTACAGAAAATCAATATTTAATTTTGCATTAAGAATAAGATTTATGCTTTAAAATCAAAGGTCTTTCTAGAGAAAATAGTCATGCTCCGACATGAATTTTTACATTGAATTCATTATAAAATATAATCACGTCTGGTAACAGATGCATGCAAAGGCAAGAAATAGGATTTTAGCCTAGCATAAAGCTAAATGTTTACATGACAATTTACACAAGATGCTTCTCCAAACTTCAAAACCCCACAGTGTGTCTACAACTACATCCTTTTTTGAACATGTGGATTCTGTTCATAGAATGAGGCAGAAAATATATTATATAAAGTTATATTATTTGTAACTTTCTATATGATGTAAAAGGCTACATTTGCTGAAATTGGATTTATGTTTGATCTGTCAAAGTGTTTTTTGTTAAGCTGTAGAAACACGATGTTGCTCCTCTATTAAGCTCCCAAGGGAAAGTTCCTCAATGACATCAAATCCACCTTTTCACTCACAACAGTGTGAACTTGTATGAATGAAATGCGTCATAAGAAAGTGTTTCACTGCCGTTTAAACACTCCTCGGATCACATCATTTACATGTATAAATGATTTCCAACTGAATAGGCTAAATATTAAGTTAAACAAATGACTATAAAATACAAAGTAATCTCTTCAGTAATAAAAATACTTTTTGAATGTAACTGTATTCTGATTACCAATGATTTATTCTGTAACTGTAGTGAAATACAGTTACTAATATTTAGTATTTTAAATACATAATCCCATTACACGTATACCGTTACTCCCCAACCCTGTGCATTCGCAAATATTGATTTGAACAGATTTAATACAGCCGCATAATATAATTGATATCATTGACTAATTTGACGTTTAGTTAAATATAATATATAACAATTAAATATAATGATTAAATTACTTCTAATAAAGTTATCGTTATAGTTAATTAAACAACAAATAAATAACTTTTGTCTTGCGGCACTGGCAGCATAAAAAGGGAAACAATACCAAGAAACTCATTAAGAAAATTATTATTATTATTTGCAGTTTCACTGTTATGCTGGATGGTATTTTTGGTAATAAGGCATCTCAATGACTTATGCCATTTCTTTGTCTCTCTGTTGTCCCTTATCCTCTTCTCATTCTCATTATCTAGGACAAGCTGGAGTCAGTTCTGGATGTTTCCCATCAGCAGATGGAGCAGTACAGGGACCAGCCGGCTCATGCAGAGAAGATCGCCTACCAGCAGAAACTGTTGCGGGAGGACGTGGTGCACATCAGGGCGGACATTTCACAGGTGTCTACGGTGAGGACACTTACGTACCCAGGCCCATACACTCACAGAAGTTCCATGCACAACTAATATCTGCTTATTGCATCTGTAGTTTTGAAGATCGTTTCTGTCATGTGTTGAGCAGGAGATGGAAAATGCTTGGGCAGAGTACAGCCACTTGGAGAAAGATGTGGACAGACTGCGATCAACCCTTCAAGACCAGATGACCCACAGTGCTCTGTCTCGGGTCAGTATACCAGAGGAGAAATCATTCAAAACAGCCTCTTCTAAAACTGTCAAAATGTGAACTGAATGTTTAAATAATGTCAGATCATTGAGTTAATTCAGCACATATTGGTAAATTCAAAATACTGTAATAATTATTTCCAGCATCATGGTCAAACTTTTAGCAGATGATTATTACACAAACCTAAATAATTTAAGCTGCGGTGTGCAATTTCTGCACCACTAGCGGCACCAAATGGAATTGCAATAATTTAGACTTGTCAATATTCCCCCTTCCTCCCTCTCGTTTGTCATTGGTCAAACAAACCAATAGTTTGTTCCAATTCATTCAGTAGTTCCACCCTAAACGCATTCCATTGGAGTCAGTGTTGCTGTGTCGGGCTTCTCCAACAAACAGAGCAATGTTGCCACACAACCACATTATTAGGACTGGTTAAAAATATAGATTTTCTGATGCATCACACTCTTTGTTAGAACGATCACAATATCGATTCTTAAATCCCAAGGTCACTCTTTTACTCCATGTGGCGACCTTCTTAAGCAAGTAAATCCCTCGCTTGTGTCCAATGTATGTGATTAGCCACTGGCTGGTAAACTTCCAGATTTAACACACCAGTGATTGAGTACTATAGTGGTAAAGTGGTAAAAGTTATTAGCACTGAGATCTTTTCACTGTGTGTTGAGAGTTTGGTTTAACTCGTTCTGTGTGTCCAAAGATGAGAGCCATGCAGTCCATGTGTCAGTCTTTTTAATACCCTGTACTTTACAGTTTGTTGTTGATTAAAAACAACAATAAAAGAAACATTTAATTGTTTCAACACACAGCGCCACACACTATCTACCCTTTTTTGGGGGGAAATCAACCTTTTGAATAGCTTCATTATTGCTGCTACATTGCCTCAACTACCAACAGCCTACACTTAGGATAGTGAACTACATTATTTTACTTGTCAAAAGACTTATTTATGACTGTTATTATTAATAAAATAAACTGTTTATAGAATGTTAGTGTCTTTTATCATTGTTGTTTATAAAAGCAATTAGCCGTTTGAATCTATACATTACAGTGATTTCACCATGGGTTAGGGGTTTTAGGCATTCCTAGAGGGCAGAGTCTTTCTCTGCTCAAGCCAAAAAAATTATTTCAGCTTTTATCGCTAATGCATACTTCCAAACTGAAGTATTGATACAGCTGGAGCGGCAGAGTAGAGCAAAGGATGTTAAACCGTGTCAGCTCCCTTTTTATTCTGCATGCACCTCTCAGTCCGGTAATTGATAGAGAATGAACAGTGATTAAAGAGATGTGGAGCTCTTGGAACTGGAGTCAAGATGTAATGTCAGTTTTTGATCAGTGTGATAGAGCCTTAAGAACAAGGCATGTGGTGTCTCACATTATTGATTTCTCAAGTGTTTGTGAGAGAGCACACACAGACATAGTCAATAAATTATGGCTTGTTCTGAAAATACAAATAAGAGAAAATCCTAAATGGGTGATTCTATGTTACACATAAGCTGAAAATCATACAATAATAATAATAATAAAAAGCTTTGAGATTTAGGTTAAAATAATGGTACTAGATTCTGCATCATTTTACCATTATATGTGAGAAGCTTAATAGTTCGTTCAACTATTAAATATCCTAATTCTAACAAGTTACACATTTTTCATGTGTTGTCACTAGTAACAGTTTTGTGGTGTTACATGTAGTAACCAAAAACATGAGTGTACAAAAGTGTAAAGTATTTCATAGAGGTCACAAGTGAAAACAGTATCTACTAATATTAATTTTTTATATAAAAAAATATACCTTCTGTTCTCTTTTATACTTTGTATACTCCACAGACACAATCAAAATGTGACACATATTGTATTTTCTTTTTTTTTCTCTTCAAAGTCTGGAAACTTTTTTAAAGGTAATTTTTAAAAGCTTGACATATTAAGTTTTCAGACTTTAAAGCTTTAAATCTGTCAGACCTTTCAGACCTGCTTTCAAGGTCCATTTTTAACCTCTTAAAAATAGAAATAGTTCAAAAGCTCTTCAAAGAGCAGGAGACATGATTTAACTCCACAGACACTCAATTGAATCTTTAGACAAAATCAAAATCGAGAATTTTATAGATTATTATAAGTAATAAGTATAAACAGTCAAGAAGATGAGTTAGCGAACATTCAATTATTATTATTATTATTATTATTTAATTTTTTTCACCAAAAAGTCCTGTGAAAGTTAAGTTCTGCAATCAAGTTTAAGTTCAGTATGGCCGTGGACAATTTTTCATGATCTGTCGTTTTTATTGAAGATTTTATTTTCTCTAGAAAGAACACATCTCCATAAGTGTTGTCAAAGTAATTTTATATTTTATTTTAATTTGCCTGAATTTGGTTTGCAACACTTATCAAAGAATGACCCAAGTAAATTTGGATTAGAGAGTCTGCTACATGCCTTAAATGTGCATGTTTTTAAACTCTACGATTCAATTCCTCCCTGTTCTCATCTTTACTATATATTCTATCAGCTATGTGTTCCATTTCATCCTATTATTGTTACTATTGTTACTGTGCAGCATGAGAAGTGTCAGCTGAGGAAGGAGCTGTGGAGGATCGAGGATGTGCTGGCGGGCCTGAGCTCCAGCAAAGCCAACTACAAAGTGACCATTGACTCTTTGCGGAACCCAGGTGAGAGCAGGCCCCTGCCTGCCATCACCCCCATGCACTGGAACACAGAGCGAGGTACTGGGGTGCATCACTACATGCAGCTGTGCTTAACGCATTGAGGTGCCACTGATTAATCATGCTTGTGTGTTTGTGTGTGTGGGATGTTTGCGTGACCTAGAGAGGAAACTCCTGCCTTCAGTGTCATTGTCCGCAGTGCCTTCTCTCTCTGCGAGCCCTTCAACAGGAGAGCTAAAATCTGCCCAGCTCAATTCCTCACCTTAGCTCAGTACAGACCACCATGCAGCTCTCACAAACACTCCACAAGCCAGAATGGGTGAGTGAGCAAAATGCAGATATCAAGACCAGGGTTGTAATTGTTATTTTCAATTTGTTATTGGTTTCCACTTTACGGTATGCCTGTTATTTTGTGTAGTTTTATTTTTTTCAGCATTTTCTAGTATCAGTTAAGTTAGTTTTTATTTTAGTTTAAGTATATTAGAGCTGCCAAAGATAATGATTTAACTGATATATTTGACATTTCTTAAAAGTATGGTTCTCCCAAAAATGAAATCATCTCTCATCATTTACTCACTCTCATGCCCTCCCAGATGTGTATGACCTTCTTTCTTCTACAGAACCCAAATTAAGATTTTTATAAGTATATCTCAGCTCTGTTGGTCCATTCAATGCAACTGAATGTTGCCAGATTTTTGAAGCTCTATAAGGAACATAAAGGAACCATGAAAAGCAATCCATGTGACTCCAGTGGTTAAATCCATGTCTTTAGAAGGTGTGAGGCAGTACGAATTGTAGGTGCCAATATGTACGAATAATGTGAATCGCCAAAAACAAAAGAAGAAGAATGTGAAAGTGAAGATTTATAGTAAAAAAGGATTTAAATATTGATCTGTTTCTCACCAACACCTTTTCTATTGTTTCAGAAGACATGGATTTAACCACTAGAGCAGTGGTTCCCAACCCTGTTTCTGGAGGCCCCCCAACACTATACATTTTGGAAATCATCAGCTCGTTAGTGGAAACTCCAAGGCCTAAATTGGTAGTGTCATAAAAGAGAGATATACAAAATGTGCAGTGTTCGGGGGCCTCTAGGAACAGGGTTGGAAACCACTGCTCTAGAGCCTTATAATGTAGATTGCTTTTATTCTGCCTTTTTGTGCTTTTTGGAGATTCAAAGTTCTATCCACCATTCACTTGCATTGTGTGGTCCTACTAGAACTGAAATACTCTTCTAAAGATATTTATGTTCAACAGAAGAAAGTCATACACATCTGTGATGGCATGAGGGTGAGTAAATTATGAGAGAAGTTTCATTTTTGAGTGAACGATCCCTTTAACTATAATAATAACACTAATCAAGACTACTCAAGAAAGTGGGAAAATTCTTCTCAACTGCCATTTTCTTCCTAATTTCTAATGTAAGAAGAAAGTTAAGAATATTAACTTAAAGTTATTATGTTTTTTCTTAAGATTGTTCTTAAGACTTTTAGCATGGCACTTGTATCAGATCCTGTGTACTCTGTTGCTTTGGATAGAGGTGGAACATCTGTGTTTATATCCATATTTGTGGACTTTGCATGCAACAGACCGAGGAAGATGCCCCACCCAGACCCCCTCCCTCACCTCTACAGCCCTGATGATCACCCCCCTGCTGTGCCCCCTCTTCCCAAAGAAACATCCGTCATCCGCCACACATCAGTACGTGGACTGAAGCGTCAGTCCGATGAGCGGAAGCGCGATCGTGAGATTGGGCAGTACACAAACGGAGATCATAAGGTCTTTCACTCAACTATGCCCAATCTATTCCAGTTTCATTTGTTCTGTTCTGTGCTACGGGGTGAATGGTAGTGGGGTTCTGAAATCTACTCTCCTGGGACTCTAGGTTGAGATACGGGCATTCCTCAGTGAGCCTGAGCTGCTGGGAGTTGGTGAACAAATGGAGGGCTTGAGCTGTGACAGTGGCTACCAAACCCTACCAAACAGAGGTACACACACACACACACACACACACACACACACACACACACACACACCAGACCCACACATAACAGCTACAATTTGAAATTTGAGTCACCCTCATGTTGTTCCTAAATGGAATGACTTCCTATCTTCTGTGAAACACAAAAAGTCACCATTCTCTCATTGTACGACGCCAACATTCTGCTTAACCTCTCCTTTCGTATCTTATGGAAGAAAAAAAGGCATATGAGTTTGGAACAACATGAGGGTGAATAAATTATGACAGAATTAACTTTGTTTTAATATGGGTGCTTCATTATGACATTGATAGAGGGGGAGAAATAAGCCTGTTGTTTGTTTGAGATGCACCTCCAGATCTTATTGGAAGTTGTCTAATCTGATACAACTCCTTGTTAGGTTTGTTAGGCTCATCGTCAAGACTAAATCAGTCAACAAATATTTCATCATTTGTCACCCTCAGAAGAGGAGTCACCACCACAAGCTTGAAGGTAGGAGACCAAACAGGCCCTGTGAGTGTTTTTCTTTTGACAGTCAGGGGGAATAAAGGCACTGAGGTTACTTTGGCAGAGATGATAAGTTGAAAGTTGATTAGATGCAGCACCCAGTGCAATCTGCCTAGATGAAATAAAAACAGCCAGTGTGGGATTGCGACAGACTTTTCTTTGCGAATGAATTACTGCGTTAGTGTTGCCATGCAGACTGTGATCAATCTCTGTGTGCCGCTCCCACCCTGACAGATTCATGAAGAAAATATTAACAGAAAAGAACTCGGCAGAGATTTGAAACAGGACAAGATTTTCTCTGCCTGCTATTTTATCGGTTATTTCACATCTTCTTTGCTCTTTCTCTAACTACAGTAGTTTAACTACATGTCATTGTCAATCAGGGTCACTATTTGTTGGCTGGGATGTGCATGAGAATCAATAATCAGTTTTGTTGTTATTATTATTTATTACAATGTGATGCATTGAAAAGACTGTATGTACTGCCTTTGCATTGTAAACATGCCTAATTGTAGATGTAGGTCTCTCATTATTATGTAATACTGGAATATTAAATGTATTCTAGTAAGTCAGTTCTTTCTAATCTTGTCATTCTAGTGAGTCAGTTCATTTAGACATGGGGTTTTCAAACTTTTTGATTCCAAGGACCGCTAAATATGACAATCCGTTTAGGGACCCCCTTCCAAAAAAGCAAAAAGGCAGCAATATACAGTATTTTCATGTATAAAGAGCTACAGTATTTATATTGTGTGAGGAAAAATAGTAAGCATGATATTGTTAAATAATTTGGAATAATTATTCAATAATCATACATTAATGCATTCATTTATGAGATAAATAATAATGTAATATAAAATCTGATTAAATTATTGGATTTTATATTGTTATTCTATAAAAATAAATAAATAAAATATCTCAATTAAAAAATAAATATCTGAGAAATATTTACTTGGTATTAATTTGACCACATATATTTTTTACCCACTATTAGAGTGATGTTGGATTTTGAAAAACATTTTCAATTTAATTAAAGTCTGTTTGTCCAAAGTAAACAGAATTTTTTTATTTATCTTTTACACCTTTTTTTCTCTGAAATTTTTCATGGACCCCGTTGCGGACCCCTGGGGATCCCCGGACCCCAGTGTGAAAACCCCTAATATACACTGTTCATGTTAATGAAAAACAATTATTTTAAAATAGCTTTTTAATTGTATGTATTGATATATTGTGACATACATATATATGCAATTAAATATGGTTCTACCATAAACTCACTTACATATTATATATTACCTTGCAACGATTGCTGTTTGGTCCAAATTATGCTTCTTTTGCAATTAAAAATCACCCTTTTAAAGGAATAGAACACAAATGAGGATATTTTGATGGAGATATGAGATGTTTTTGTCCATGCAATGCAAGTCAATGGGGTCCAACAAAAATAAACTTAAAGGCAAAACTTAAGTGGTTTTCTCCATGTCTCCTGAAGTAATATGATCGGTTATGAGTGAGAAACAGACCAAAATGTAAATCCTTTTTCACTATTAATCTTGACATCTGCAATCTTTATTGCACAATCATGTTTGGAAACTTTATTACAATTCCTAACACCATGCAGAGCACACATGCATCATGAGTGAATGGTTTACATAGAAGTGTAAACCATTTATACAGTTCAACTTAACATATTGACTATTAAGCTATTTGATTAAAAAAAGGTAGTTTAAACAGTAAGAACACTTCTAAGCAAACATAAGCAAAGCTAGTGAATGTTGGGCACGTCCTAATTGGTTAGATCAGGGGTTTTCAAACATTTCGATTCGAAGGACCCCAAATATGGAACCCCCTTCCAAAAATATAAATGGCAGCTATATATTTTCATGTGTAAAGGCCCATTTATATGTGTTAGAAAAATATTAAGTGTGTTTGCAAAAATTAAACAATTGTTTTTTTATATTGTCATTGGAATACATGGAAAAGATGTACATGGTTTTAAGTATTTTTTATAGTAACTTTACACGGATAAACCTGGAGAAACCAGACTGAAACAGTAATGTCAAATGCTTTTAATTTTCTTTTTTCTCTGTAATTTTCTGTGTACCCCCTATAACCTCCTTGCAGTACCCCCCCAGTTTGAAAGCCCCTGGGATAGATCTCTCTCTCTCACTCTCTCTCTTCCCCCTGTATATCCTCCCTCCCTCTTGCAAATTGTCCAAATTTCTCCCTTTCTGCTTTTTTATCTTTCTTTCCACACCTTTCTGTGGTCCTGTTTGTTTCATTATTATTAACATATCCATTGATGTCTCCTAGGAGAGACCAAAGAGTGCCTTGGAGCGACTGTACTCTGGGGAGCCCGTGCAGCAGCGTGGCCGCATGAGTGCAGAAGAGCAGCTGGAGAGGATGAAGCGTCACCAAAAGGCTCTTGTACGGGATCGTAAGAGAACGCTCAGTCAAGGCGAGCGGCAGGCCTCTTCATCTCGCTCCTCTACTTCCGCCTCTAGACCCGTGTCTGCAGACCTGGGATCAGTACGTTAGAGCATAATGACACATACTATCATAGAGAGAGGACTAACATCCTGACATAATTGCATACTCAGCTATTTACTATGTTTTGGGGGAGAACTGTAAGGTTTGGCGTTACCGTGATCAGCATTTTACTAAAGTAGTGTCTACTGCAGGTAAGTGGGTATGTGAGAAGTGTTTTAGTGGAAGGACAAGGGAGAGATCCTCATGCAAAGGAAAGTTCCAAGTTATAGAGCCACATGGATGGGCAACAGAATTAGAAGAGACTGAACATTTGCTATGTGCCAATGAAAGTAAATGGATGTAATGAGTTGCAATGAACTATTGATTCTTATTGCACTCAAATGAAAGATTCAAACTATTCTAATGACTCGCACACCTAATGGTTTTTAACTTTAAGCTTCGGAAATGGATCTCAAGGGAGTTTCTCCTGTGCTCCTACCTTCTGGGATCTTGAATCAAAGCAGTATGCTTTTACTTGGGGGTCTATATAAAAGAGGTCTAAATGTCCAAGCCAACACTAACATCAGAAAGCTCTTTTAACCTCTCTTTAACACTATCCTAATGCTCCAGGTTTTGGGAAAAGGGGTTAGCTGGGTTAGTAGCTCATCTTAATCTCAAACACAAGCTCTCAAGCCTTTTAGCTGTTCATCACCCAGCCATAGTTATTACAGCGTAATTACATTGTAACTACAGTGTAAAACTCATGCTGCCATTCCCAGACTCTACTGTGCTTACTTCACTCATTTATTTATTTGTTTTTAACTAATTTTGCCTCATATTAATTTTCACATCTGGCTTTCTAATCATCCAAGTCTTACAAAACCGGCAAAATATTTTTTTTCAAATCTCCAATTTGATTTGAAGCAAATAATACAATTTTTTGTCAATTTAATTGTCACTCTGCAAAATCTGACTTTAAATATTGACTCTAGTTTACCTGGGTTTTATCATTATGAAATTGACACCACATATTACCCAAATGCATCTACGAATATGCACTATGAATAGCCTGGTTTAAGCGTGATTGAATTAAAGGAGTGAAAATAAATAAATAAACTGTGTTTCTCTAGTGGTGTTTATTGTTCTACTTACTGAGCATGTTTTATTAATCACTTGTACTCTCATAACAATATAGCAGAAAATTGTAGCATAATTTGCAAAAGGAAAACAATTGCACAGCTCTGCTTTCTTTTTTATGTAGATGTTTGCGCATAAGAAAATAAACATTTTGCTAGTAAAAAGAAAACAGGCCCTTTGTTTTTTTTCTGCCTTCTGTGAAATTGATCATTTAATACAGTGTGTTTCCCATCAAGCAGTTTTATTTTCTCCAGTAAGCACTCTAAAGTCTGTGAATGAAGCATGAATGAAGTTGTATATGGAGCATTTTATCACATCTTTCTTACTGTGCAAGAGTGTTGTACACTACGGTTTGAGAGCTTGAAAACAAGACATCTTAAACACAATTACTCCAATTACTTTTTACATTGTACAGAGATTCAAGGCCTGCTGTGACTATATGCAATTATGCCCAGTTTATAGGTGTGTGTTGTTTTTGGAATGAAATGTTGGATGTTAACTAATATATAAAACACACAAGTCATTTTGGTTATACCACAAATGCATCAGATGTGCTGGTAAGAAATTCAGAGGGATTTAGGAAAAAAACAAATCTGCATTTGGTGAGAGCTCAAGTGTAGTCACGCTTTCCCTGTTTTGTTATCATCAGTTTATTCTTAGTTGCTAAGAAGTCTGTCACAGCAAGATCTCTTGAACATTAACCAGTGTGAGTGGAAGAATTATTGTACAATTTACCTGTTCATTAAATCAAGAGAGGACCGTTTCAAAGCCAAAATATTGTATTGGACACACAGTTTGCTCTGTCAGGTCCTGAGTTGCATGTGTGTGAGTTGTAGTTTAACCCTCTCAGGTGCTGTGTGTCTGTGTGCCCTCAGTGGAGGAGAGAGCAGGAGTTTGATATGCAGCTGCTGGTGCGGGCAATACAGGGTGAGGAGAGGCCAGCTGAGCACACTGAGAGACAGCGCTCACACTCAGATGAGTGGCTCACCCTGAGAAGCAAACCCAGAGAGCTGGACCTAGAACCGCTGGACTACCAGCTGGACCTCAGCAAAGAGGTAAGTCAGAGGCTGTTTGCTCCCTCTTATTGAAATGTGTCAGGGTTAAATATATTACCATTTGAGACAAACTGATGCAGGGAACATGAAGGATAATGGGTTGGAACGGTTTCGTGATCTCCCATCTTCAAACTGTGACAACGAAATTGTAGGGGAATCAGATGAGGTTGTGTTAAAGCTGCAATGTGTAATTCCTGTGTGGCACAAAATTGAATTGCAAAATTAATGATGGATTCTAAACAGGTTTCCCAAACATTGTTTGACAAACAGATGGTCCAGCCTAAACTTAACATGTTGATTGAGGCAATGTTAATATGTCAGGTTGTTTGAAAAAGCTACAGTGCTTGCACTTTTCAGGGAAATCAACCTACAAATGGCTTACTCTTAGTTAGCTTTGTACTGTTAGCTGGGATAGGAGAAAATATTTTAACATCAAAAAGCTTTAAGGTGAATGGACCAACGATTAAAGGGCAAATGACAATCAAATCTCAGTGACAATAAACTACCCTTGAATCTTTGTTTAGATAGAAATATAAACATTTTGAAATTATATATAGCAATTGTTTCAGACTAAAATTAGAATCCAGGGCTCTTAAAGACTGTGTATCTTTTAAATTCCTGGATAGCTGTCTAAGCCGCAGAAAGTGGCTATCCCTGAGCGCTATGTAGATCTGGAGCCAGAAGAGCCCCTCAGCCCTCAGGAGATGGAGGCCCGTCACCGCAAAGTGGAGCGCATCAAGAGCATTCTGGCCAAGTCTAGGTACTAAGACATCAGTGCTCAAGCTTTCTTGCACTAATTTGTGCATTTCTTTCAACTGTTTTAATGCTGTTGTAAATGCCGACAAGCTTTCTTGTGTCTTTGCAACATCAGGGGACTGTATTCATATTTTGTCTCCACGTTACAACACTTAACCTTGCTCGACGTGAGCCTATCATTTTCATAAATCTGTTTTCGGCTTCGGAAGTAGACAGTGACTGATTTGTTTCATCAGTATTTTTAACTGTAGACATTTAGGGTTAATTATCCATTATTTAAAAACATCACAATAAAACATTCCAGATAAACCTTCCAATGAAGTTGCACAATCAAAAGTGAACTTTAATCCTGAAAACGGTCTCTTTACCAATGATCAATTCATATGTTCTTGTTTGTTAATGAGTTACTGAATCAATATATCGAGTTCTTATCACTGATTTCCCTTTTTGTTCATTTTCATTTACTCATGAACTTGGAATTCCGATGCATTGTAAAGTTGGCCGTCGGCACGCTTGGAATGTGTTGGAATTTCATTCATAAGATACTCAACGGTGTCTTCGTGTGGGAAATCCAGCATGATTTTCAAACTTCTTGTAGTGGCCAATCCCAAACAACAAAAACTATTATGCCACATCGTTGAATTTCGCCATACAGGTGAACAACTAAACGAACTCCGGTTATACAGAAAAAAATAAACATTCTTTATATAAATGGCTCCTACAATATTTAAAAGGATAGTTCACCAGAAAATGACAATTGTCCCATCATTTACTCACTGCATGCTGTCTCAAACTCATCTGACTTTCTTTCTTTGAAGGATGCATGAGGTTTAATAATAGTATAACTATGTGACTCGAGTGGTGTAATACATGACTTCTGAAGCTAATTATTTGCGTAAGATGAAAAACAGACCAAAATGTAAGCCCTTATGCACTATAAGTCTTCACATCAGATTTAGAAAGCAGTGAAGGCTTTAAGATGATTCTTTGACACTGCACTCGATTGCCAGTATCATTATGCATCAATAAGACGTTGCATTTTATTTTTTAGTGTTTACCGTCAGCATTTTGGCAACTGCTGTACATTTTTAAAGTTTCCCAAAAAAACTCAACCAGCTACTCTATCATTTTAACTCATGTATGCATTTTTGAAAATAGCCCAGCAACATGGTGTTCGGTTTGTGTACAGCAGTCTTCGAATGTGCAAAGCTCGAGGAAGTGTATAAACAAGCTTCTCTAATGAATATGCCAAGGTGAAATATATTTAAAGATATTTAAAGTAAAGAAGGACTTAAATGTTGTCTGTTTCTTAAAACCAGAAGCTATCATATGGCTTCAGAAGACATGGATTAAACCATAAATCGTATGGATTACTGTTATGCTGCCTTTATGTCCTTTTTAGGTCCATGTTTTGGACCCAATTAACTTATATTGTATGGACAGCAATACCTCATAAATCCTTCACATAAAGATAGTCATACAAGTCTGAGATGGCATGAGGGTGAGTTAATAATGAGATACTTTTCAGTTTTGGATGAACTATCCCTGCTGTGGCAGTGCATCATTTTTGTCCACCCTGAACTTGCCATTGTTCACTTTAATGTCTTTTTTTGTGTGTGTATGTGTGTACAAGTGTCCAGAATATGCCTCCTCCAGTAGCAGTAGATAAGCCGGTGCTGTCAGACTTAGACTCTGCTCTACATGAGCAGGAGAGGATCATCACCATGTCTTATGCCTTAGCATCAGAGGCCTCACTCAAGAGCAAGCAAGTGGCAGGTAAACTAACACTTCCACCATGTAGTACTACACATACGATAATTTTCCACAAATGTTTTGCATTAACTACATAATGTGTACTGTATGTACTGCTAAAAAAAATCTATCAGCTCTTAATTATACTGTGCTAACTCTACAAATTCTACAGCTTTATTGCAGTTGACTCATTTACAGTTATGTCATTAGCAGATGCTTTCGTAAGCCTCTTAAAGGGATAGTTCACCCAAAAATAAAACATTCTGTCATCATTTACTAACCCTCATGGTGCCTTTCTGTGTTCTGTGGAAGACTAACAGCCTCAGTCACCATTCACTTTTGTTGCATTTTACATAAAATGAAAGTGAATGTGACTGAGGCTATAGTCCCTATCATGTTGACTAACATCTTGTGTGTTCCATGGAAGACGAATTGTTTTAAATTTTGACCTTTCAAAGTTAAAAGCGCATATCATGTTAAATTGTGCAAAGTGTGTAAAAGTGCAAAGACATGGAGCTGAGAAAACAAAATGCTTCTTAAAGTAGGTTAAAGGCTGTTGCACACAGGACGAGATGCGCCACGGTGCATCATGAATAGGACACGGCGCAGGGCAACACAGGGCAAGTCAATGCAGTTCAAAAGTATCAACGTTTTTTTCCTTATTTAAGCCTGATCAGCCTCTGGAGTCTTAGCTGGCGGTGTGTGTAACTTCATTGAAAACAGTTGTTTTAAAGTTTAGAACGCGCCATGTCATCCGCCAGACGCGTCTGTTGTGTGACCCTCTTAAGAAGATGACTATAACAACCATACAATGAACAGTTTACTCCTGTATGACTATGCCAAAAATAAAATCACATATCATTTACCTTTAAGGTTAAAGGGGTCATATAATGCCATTTTTGTACAAGTTAATATGAATCTTTAGGGTCTAAATGAAAACTTTGTAATATACTTTTATTAAAAATTCTCATTAGTATTTTAAGAAAACACTAAGTTTACCTGCTCAAAAACAGCTCTGCTTTCAGCACGCCGTTTCAGAGCATATGACTTTAAATGATAATGAGCTTTGGTCACCCCGCCCCTCCGTACACAGTTTTTAATAACACAATAACCATAACGCGTTGTTCATTATAAACGTGGGATTATGAATTATATTGAGAACGTTGTAACGTTATGGAAAACATGCCGTAATGTACCCTGAGTGTAAACATTAGCCACATTCATTGTGAAGCGTGCAAGCGATTTGCAAAGATTAATATAAAGGTTAATAAAACGTTACACTTACTTCTTCTGGAGGTGCAGAGGGAATATAAATAGTTGGTACCGAATCTTTTTTCAGCAGCAGCTTCTTAGCAAAACCAGCTTTATACTGACCCTCGTTTATAAAGCAGTCTGGTGAAAAATGATTCGCGCAAACATGAACGCATTGACGTTGCTCGTGGGGAATATTCCCATCAGTAAACAAAACTCAGCCACTGCGTCTTCAGCGGTTCAGATTTAGGAACATCAAAATGACTGCTGTGTTCGTTATTACACCGAAGAACAGAAAACCACAATCGCTTAGGCACCATTCTGCTCCAGTGTATCAACAATGATGACGGACTATGATTGACAGCTCGCTCACGAGCGAGGGCGGGTCTGTGTTGAAACACTGCTGTCAATCAACAATCCTGAGAGGGGCGTCCGACCGTGTGACGTCACACGGTCGAACGGCTCGATTTGAGGCAGGGGAAAATATATAAGGAGATTAAAACAAAAACACTGGATGGATTTTTATCATAATAGGATGGTTGTGTACAGGCACAGCCAACACACATTTCAGTACAATCAACTTGAAAAAGTGCATGTACCGTTATATGACCCCTTTAAACAATGTCAATAAATGTTTTAAATCATCGCACTGACAGCTACTAACTTACTGCAAACATGAGAGAATGCTTCCGCGATGGAGGCGTGATGAGGAAGAAGAAAGAGCAAAGCCAAGCCTATAAGCCACAACGTTAATAACGAACATTATTCCTTATTAGTGCAGATCTGACGGGTAAAGATGCTTGCTAATTGGGAGACATGTCGGATCTTTCGAGCTGGGAGGAATCTCTTGATGAGGCCACTTTTTCACAGCTGATCAATGACCCAGTTGAATATGCGCTGGGGCTTGTTCACTCTGCATCCCGTGGCAGCACTTTGAACATGTTTCTGAACTGGCATAAAAGCGCACCATCTTTTCATCTTCACTTCTTACAGAGGCCTCACTCCCTCTGCCAGGTCTAACCTTCAGATGGGGAGCAGTGTGTCTCTCTTAGTCACACAGATTTACAGTCAATCCGTCATGATGTGATGGATCTTAACTTGTAAGGCAGTGGGGCATATTCAACAATATTCACAATATTTCCTATGTCAGAGGATCTTGTGCTAGAGATCTCATCTGTGAAGGTATATCAGGGTTATGATCATCCGCTGCATAATTTATTTGGTGTTGTTTGAGTTAAGAAATGAACTACAATAGTCTGACTGTGGCCTTCCGATTTGCACATGCGCTCTGACACGGTGAGCTGTGGTTCACATCGTACTCTTGAATCGTACTCTTTACGTTTTTTGATCCAGTTAACCCCATCATTCTCTGTTTTTTCAAACTGTCACATCGATAAAAATGACAAGAAGACAACTGAAGCAAAACTATAGGAACCCTGGATGAAAACGCTGCTGCTAGGCTTTTGACTGGAACCAGAAAAAGAGATAGTATGTCTCCTGAGTTGGCTTCTCTTCACTGGCTTCCTGTTCACTGCAGGATCCAGTTCAAAGTTTTAATGTTTGTTTATAAGGGCTTGCATAGTTTGGCACCTCATTATATTTCTGTTTTCATTTCTCTATATCAGTTCTCTAGACATCTGTGGTCATCAAATAGCTTGCAGTTAACTGTTCCCAGGTCACACTTCAAATTGAATGGTGATCGAGTATTTTCAGTTGCAGCACCACGGCTTTGGAATAAGTTGCCACTACATATTTAATCCTCTCCAATTATTGATGATTTTAAGTCGTTCATTAAAATATACTTGTTTGGTTTAGCATTTTAAACTATGTGAGTTTAGCATTATTACTTTTATTGTTTGTGTATGTTTAATTTCTCTTTAAGTATGTTTTGTCATGGTAAATCTCGTAATGCTATATTTCTTTTTTTTTTTTTTTTACTTTGGTCTAATCGAACAGCACTGCTCAACAGTTGTTGTTTTTAAATGTGCTATATAAATAAATGTGACTGACTGACTGTTGGACATTCCAGCTAAATCCAGCTTCTGATGGTAGCTGGTTTAAAGGGATGTTTCACCCAAAAATGTAACTTCTGTTCTCATTTACTCACCCTCATGTTGTTTGAAGTTGTGAGTTTTTTCTTCTGTGGAAGACCAAGAAAGCGTTTAGACTTAGTGACAGCAGTAACCATTCAATTTCATTGTATGGGAAATGGATGCAATGAAAGTCTAATAAAAAGAATACTGCCTAACATCTCTATTTTGTGTTCCACAGAAGAAAGGAAGTCATATAGGTTTTGAACAATATGAGAGTAAATGATGATTGAATTTTCATTTTTGGGCAAACTATCCTTTTTTTATATGATATCTTGCTAGTGGAAGCTGATCATTCATGGTCAGTTGCTGGTCTGAGCTGGTTGATCAGCTAAACTACAAGTTAGTGGGGCTGAGGTCAACCGAGTTAGAGCTGCCAGGCCAGGGGATTTTTAAAAATCGTATGCAATTAATCGTGTCCCCAGACCGAAATAAAGAATATTCCTATCATCAGAGCAATTCAAGCTTGACGTACCACCTGTTTTCAGTAGGGGGCAGTATGCAAAACTCTAGCTGTATAGGCAATGCTCAGCTGTGCAGAGAACAAACCACACTCAGGCTTGCTTTGCGTCTCAATCGGAAGGCTGCAGCCTAGTTAGGCTGGATATCTCGGCTGCCACATCAAGCACCGTAGTAGGCCATCTCAGTTATGAGGACCCTTGGAAGGCAGCCTCGTTTCACAGCCTTTGTTCGCCATATTATGGAGAACTCATCAAGTGTTGGCCAATTATAGGACTGTTTTGAATAATTTGGAAATAAACAATATATTGCCTTCTAAAGCCACTTTAGTCTTATCGATGCTTTTCTCGTCTTCCACAATAATATAATTCATTTTATTAACAATCAGAATTATTATATTGTAAAAGTTACATATTAAAAGAAAGTAGTTATTATATTATATGGTGCTATTTAAATGTACCTATTTATAATGATTTAATCATTATATATTTAATCAATTGACAGCCTTAATCATAATATTTGTTAACTATTTATATAACACTTCTGTGTGTGTATCTTTTTTTTTTTTTTCTTCATGAGAATTATTTCCACCTAGCAAGACATTAAAAAAAAATTATAAAATAAATAAAAAATACTGGTAACTTGAGAGGAAAAAAATAAATACTGTTGAAGACCAACTAAAAAGTGCTTTCTAAATTGGTCGATATCAGAGAAAGTAAATCAGACTGATAGCAAGTACTGATGCAATAGCATCACACTTCACATAATTCTTCACTACGGTTACAGTCTTGTTCCATTGATTGAGAACTTGCTTTCAGTAGCATGAACAAGTAGTTCCCTCCTTTACAGTCCATATGTGAACTTTCAAATCAAATGTTTTTGTGACATTAATGAATAGAATCTTTGTTTCTCTAAACTTTCGGTTTTTTAGTCACCTGTGATTTTAATTCTTATCTGATGGAAATTCTAAAATCCTTTCCGTAAAAATTACGAAGAATTATTATTATTTGTTGCTCAACATTATTATCTGAACGATGCTACACTGATTTTAATAGTGAATGATTGACGGTTGAAACACAGTATACCACACAGAAATTAAGAACCTCACAGTGGCCATTGAACATTTCAGACACAGGCTGTCAGTTGAGTAGGCCAATGCTAGACCATCTTGGCTAAGTTTTAACTGGTTGACCAGTTTGACAACCTCCCAGCAGGGACCACTTGTTATTCTAAATCAATTCTATTATCTCCCAGAGCCTGAGCGGTTTGTTGTGTTGTGTGACTAGTTCACTGTGCATTAACACCCCTCTGTTCCTGTCTCTACTCCTCTTCAGCCTCACCGCAGGTTAACAGTCCCACCTCACTCCCTCAGCCTCCTCCTCCTCCTCCTCCTCTTCTTCTTCCCCCCACTCCTGTTGCCGTCTCTACGGCCCAGACTACTCCCCCTCCCTTGAGCAATGGATTACACTACACCTTTGTCTAATCAGAGCAAAACAAAGTAAGGACTAACCGCTAACCATTTAGCGCGCTAATATGCTTTTGCTAATTGTTCCCTGTGTGTTTTGGCACTTTTTCCTGCATGCTGCATGAATTATGCCTCATCAGGGCCCGTGCTCTATAAACTTCATGAGAAGGGTAGAATCTGTAAACAGCGATGATCTTCAGTGTTTTGATGCCTGTGGCTCACTGAAATAAAGAAAGAGAAGGTTCTCTTCTTGTGCATTCTTCTTCCCAATTTCCAACCTGGCCTCATATAATTCTGGTTCTAATAACTACATTTAAGCATATTTCTTTTTTCATGTGACTCATTGTACATATTGCACAAGTTGAAATTATCAAATGATCAGATTATCAGTTTATTCTTTGCCCTGTTGTTCAAACAAACTACAAAATGTCAGCATTGCATCAGAGAATTAATGTAGAAGGAAACATGAAAATGAAACATGCAATGGCCACTGAAGTATGTGCATGTAGCCTACTGTTTAAATTTAATTTAAATAAATACAAATAAAGAAATGCGAGTATTGTTTTTTTCTCATAATATATTTTCATTTCAGTATATTTTAATACATTCAGAATGTTTAGCGTGAATTTGTGAAGTTTTGTATTTAATGTTAATGTATTACCCTTAATAATTGCTTGTATAGAACATACAGATTCAAATTCATTTAAACTTCACATAGAATGAGGGATATTTCAGACCTTGCCTTATTTATTCGAAATAAAGTAAAAAATAACATGCTGTGTGAATACAGTTAATAACATACCGCTACATTAGTGATGATGTATGTACCTGAATGCTCTACTGGCGAGAACTTGGGTGAACTTGGGATCAACAATTCTATCTGTCATGTTTAACTTTAACACTATCACCATTTATGCAGTCAACATAGTGTACAATGGGGCTAAAGGCACACTTTAAGAAAAAAAAAATTCTGGTCGTAAAATGTATCAAGATCAAATCATGGAGCAATATAATTTGTGTGAACATAAATAATAACAGAAGTTTTTGATTAAAATACAGTATTTCAAAACACTTGGGGTAAAAGGCGCCCCCATGGCATTTGTAGTGAAATTGTGTAAATATAGGACCAATAGTTATATGGCAAAATATGTCAAGTAATGCATATCATTTTGAGACAAATGATGCAGTTTTGGAGTAACATTAAAATAATGCTTATTCAAAGTAATCACTTCAGAAAAGGGTGCATCAGTTCCTGTTAATTTCTATCATATTAGACATTTCATAACATCTCAAGTATTCTATAAACATATGAATCTCCACTGTGATTGGATCAGTCAGTGTGACCCCACCTTTTCATTACAAGTCTATTTGCCCCACTTAAGAAAAACAATGTGTTTATGGGGGCCATTGACCCCTGCAACCTTTCACTTATTGGGACAGTTATTGAAAAACTTTTAATTTAATCACCTTGAACAAAACTGATTAAGTCTCAGAATAAGTTTCAGGGACTACATAAATGTGCTACATTTTAAAAATGATTAAATATTATATCAAATTGCCTTTGCAAATTAAACTTGGTTTCAGGAACCGTGAATCAGGATAAATTGCAGTGCATAGTGACAGACAGATGTTTAGGAAATTGCTGTTAGTGATTTGGGAGAAAATAAAATTCTATTTGCCTTTTTCCGCGGGGGGGGCTTTTAGCCTCATCGTACCGTATTGTTCATTTTCATAGAAACACTCAATAATAACATTGACCCCTGCTTTATCTTTCTTCTGTGTTGCTGACTGGAATTGACATGCAGCATGCGAGCTTGTAAGATTTTTGAGCGAATCCTTCTTTTGAGTCGGTTCTTTTTATCAGAATCAGTGAATCGGTCAAGCTGGTTCAAGTCAGTCAGAATGATTCAAAAGTGAATTGGTCTGAATTAAAATCATTAAAAAATGTATTATCCAGTAATCATGAATGACTGGAAAGGTCATGGAAATTCATTGATCAAAAAGTGTGGGAACTCTCTATCTGACATGATGCTTGTACCAGCCACACTGCAGTCTGCTCCACCTTCACCTGCTATGTGTGTTCTGTTTATCAGCATGCCCAAAATGTACCCACTGCCACACATTTACACTTCATCACGATCCTTTCCTGTGATATTTTATCATCTAGCTGCTATTTGAATTTTTTTTTTGTCATTTTCATACTTGTACACATTTATGTTAGTCAAGACAGAAAGACTGATCTGTCCAGTGTGTTTACAATGTTTGCTCACTTACTCACAGCATCCATATTCATCTGTGTTACGTGGTGCATGTGCCATACATTTTGAACTATTTGGAGTGTTAATCTTAACCTCTTCTCTCTGTAACATGCTGCATAGAGAGGAGGAGAGTGGAGAGTGTTTACCTGTCTACTTTGTAGGTAAAATATGAGTTGTAAATATGATTTGGGAGCCCTTTCTACTTTTTCAAACAGCCTCCATGCAGTACATGTTTACAAATGTTTACCGACCTTCATGGGCTTGGGCAAAAATAGTTAGCATAATATTATTCAGTTAAAGACACGGGTGCCAGCACAACAGGATTATTAACTGGGTTATTAAAGACATGATGATTTTTTTAACATGGTTTTAGTTTGAAGTTTTGCTTCTTTATTTAGATGATGTGTTACTTTGCTGTGTAGTATTGAACATTTTAGTGAAAACACCCATTTCTTGACTCATTCACATACAAGTATTTATTTGTTTATTTATTATTTTTACACATTACATTTTTATCTCTTTTGCAGCCAAAGCTGTGTCTGGATTTTGAGGTGCTGTCAAATTGTGAAAACTCCACTTGCGGTGGATGAGCTTACCGATTCACATCCCTCACATTTACAGAGGACATTAGCGCAATTTTGGACTGACATTGGAACTCACTTCTGAAATGTATTTTTGTAGCACTGTTATGAGGTACTTATTTGATATGGACATTTTGCTGTGGAAACTGCTGTGCATATACTACAAAATCTAACCATGATAACCCAGATATAGAGCCATTTTATATACATCATTGCACTTTAAATATGCACAATGTTGTAGATAGCATTTAAAGGTCATATTTTACTTCTCAAGACAAGATGGTTGTGGGAGGAACAATGGCAACATAATGACAAAAGTACAAGTTTTACGCGTACATGTGTTGTACGATATTCTGAACATGAAGGGTACAAAAATGTCCAATGTCGATTGTATTGTTGTCAATTCAGATGATATTCTTACACCAAATCACTTAAAATATTATTTTTATGTATCAAGCACTGCCAGATTCCAGTTAGCTTGCCAAATACATTTTATTTTTGTTGACAATGTTAGGGAGAAAATAACATGAAATAATATTTTCAGACAGGATTTTGGGGAATGGGTGGGGGAGGGTTATGTCACATACTTTTTTAAGAAACTGTAAATATTAAAGATATTAACAAGTTTTTTGTCTTCATGTTGTTTCTATTGTCAAAAAAGCAAGAGAAGTAATTTCAAATTGTCCATTTCAGTAGAGAAAGAATGATAAATAAGGTGAAATGTTTTAAGACGGTAAGAAGGTTTGACAGTATTACATTTGCATAGCATAAAAAAAGCAGTCATCAACTCCAGTCTCACAAAGCTAATCGTAAATGACGTGTTTTATGAATATCTTTTCATCTCACCTTGTGTTTTATTCCCTCGGAAGATATTCAGTTAAACTTAATAAAGAGAATAAAAGATAAGAAAATAAAGAGAGAGCTTTAATTTAAAAATTCCTTTTGGCTTCACTTATGCGCTATAATAACTTTTTCATTGAATGGAAGTACAAAGGATAATGGCCACAAATGTGCTCTCATCAGCGCTCCAAAGATTCCCTTTAAAATGTGCATTAGCAGTTCTGAACTCTTTATGTTTTATAAAAAGTCATTCAACTTTATTATCAGAAGAGAACTGTAAGTGATTTACTTTAAAACAAAAACATACTTTTTTATTCCATATCACTTCACTTTCTTTTGTGAAGACTTATCACATGTTATATAACGTGTGTGCATATATATATATATATATATACACACACACACCCTGTGATGGCCAGCCTGATCTCCAGACCTGAACTGCATTGAAAACCTCTGGAATGTGATCAAGAAGAAGATGGATGGTCACAAGCATCAAACAAAGCAGAGCTGTTTGAATTTACCAGGAGTGGAATAATGTCACCCAACAGCAATGTGAAAGACTGGTAGAGAGCATGCCAAGATGCATGAAAGCAGGGTTATTCCATCAAATATTGATTTCTGAACTCTTCCCAAGTTAAAACATGAGTATTGTGTTATTTAAAAAGGAATATTAACTTGTTTTCTTTGCCTTATTTGAGGTCTGATAACACCATCTTTTTTTTATATTTTGACCAGTTGCCATTTTCTGCAAATAAATGCTCTAAATTACAATATTTTTATTTGGAATTTGGGAGAAATGTTGTCAGTACTTTACAGAATAAAACAAACATGTTTATTTTACTCAAACACATACCTATCAATAGTAAATCCAGAGCATCTTCAAAGTAGTCACCCTTTGCCTAGAATTTACAGACATGAACTCTTGACATTTACATAACCAACTTCTTGAGGGATGCTGGGATGACTTTTAAACAGTATTGAAGGAGTTCCCATCTGTGTTGGGGATTCATTTGCTCCTTATCTTTATTATTTGGTCCAAGCCATCAATTTTAAAAACTTTTTTTTTTTTTATTACATTTTAGTTTTATAATGAAAGAAATGAATATGGTGTACATGTCTGCAAATTTTTTTTATTACATTTTAGTTTTATAATGAAATAAATGAATATGGTGTACATGTTTGCAAATTCTAGGCAAAGGGTGACTACTTTGAAAATGCTAAATTGTAACACATTTTAAACACAGTTTTCATTTATTTTGGATTTTGTTTAGTCACAACATAATTCCCATAGTTCCATTTGTGTTATTCCATAGTTTTGATGATTTTAGTTGGTTGTTGGCAGATAGGATGTCCCAAGCTTCTTGGAGAATTCATCACAGTTCTTCTATCTATTTAGATAGATCTTCTATCAATTGCTTCTGTCTCTTTATATAATCTCAGACAGACACGATGTTCAGTGGGGGGCTTTGTGAGGGCCATGACCATCTGTTGCAGGGCTCCCTGTTCTTCTATTCTAATCTTTTATATTTGTAAAATTAATATTTGGGAGTCTAACATTTATATTTCCCATTGACACACTAAAGCGTATACACATTCACACACCATCTGAATGGTTATGGTGTTCATTTTTTAAACAGTAGACCATGTTTACATTTTTAGCATTTTCAACTTCACATTTTGTTGACTGATTCAGTGCTGCTTTACTCTGTCTGTTACAGAAGTTATTTAGAAAACCACAGCATATCAAAAGACTTCCTTTGCTTGATAATGATTGTCTTGGTCCCTGCAAATGACATTCACTAAGCCACCCTTGATTGAACTTTTTAGAGTCCTGGTGAGAGCAGGTCTGAGGATACTTTGTGTTGCAGCCCTCAAGTGAGATCTTTATCTGTAATTGGAGAGTAATTACAGTCTCTCTGCTGCTGAATCTTGTTCTTTGAAAGCACCTGTGAGACATGCTTCTCCTCCCATAGCTCCACAGCAGGAGCTGCCACATCTCACTGCATCTGATTAGAAGAAGTGAGAGGTGGCCTACTATGTGTGTGTGTCAGCGCATGTGTGTTAGCGAGCCTGGTGGGCACGAGTTTGATCACATCCGCTTTTCTGCTTATTTTGCAATAAGCGGGCTGTTTTTCCTCCTCCAGCAGAAATCCACCCAAGACCATCCATCGAGAATTGTGGCATTTCCATTTATTGATGTTTGGCTGCTATTTCATATACATTTGTTATTCCACACTGTGGATTTCAAAGAGAATAAGAAAAGACATATTATGCAAATTCTGTCATGTTCTGTTAAATGCACTGAATGTCTCAGGCATTAATGCTTCACAAAATATTTCACACTCATTCAAAGAATTTAAACACATATATAAGCACACCTACAACGCTTTATTTAGAGGCTTTGTCATCTAAGGATTCTGTGACATTGAGTGTTTGAATAACATTTAACCTTTGTCCGTTTCACTTCATAGAACTGCCTAGCGCATTATTCCATATCAAAGTTGTAGCGCATCACAGATCCTATTGTGTCCACGGCGAAAGGTAATTCAATTCTTGAATGAATAGATGCTTATTTAGAACAGAATAGAAGTTCCTTGGAAATGCAGAAGGAATGCTGTATTTAAATTTGAATACTGTAAGTGTCCTTCATTTGAATTAATGGATTAACAAATTAATGATAGATTGAAGAGATTGGAAGAAAAATATTGCTCTTTATTCACCACCCTTCTAAATGTGAAAACTCTCGAGAGCATTGTGGGGATTTTCAGCATTGATGTCCATAGTGTTGAGCTGTAGTTATTGCCGAGAAACATTTACAAATATGCAGTTGAGTATAAACTATTTGTCAATATTGACATGAATCTGGGTGGTGTTCCCTCCACAGGACTGCTCCAAATGCTCTCTGGTGAATTGGAGGCGACTGTTTACTAAATGTCTAGAAGTTACTAAATTAATTAGTGCAAAACTGTGTGCAGCATTTCTCCACCAGTCTCCATAAATTTGTCAAAACATGAATTGTTTTGGAGTGGCTGAATGACTCTGTTTTCTGAAGGGCCACCTGTTTCAAGGTAAGATTTGCGTGGAGAGGCCGACATTTAACTATTCTGGCCTTGTCTTAGGAACGAAAACTGTGTTGACCCTGGAGCTTGACAGCTTGACGTGGTGCTCTGCTCTTTGCTTTTTGAATTGAGGCTGACCATACTCCAGTCACAGAGATAAAATTGTGACCTCATGCCTAGCTGAGAAATAAACAGAGGTAAAACATTGCACATGGGAAACAAAAGGGCATTCAATGGTGAAACACCACAGATAAACCCATGTAAGGTCAAAGGGATATTACAATTTGTAAACCTAAAGGAATGTGGAAGTATTAATCAGCACCACCAAAATTAATCTTCTACAACACTGCACTCACTTTGACAATACAATGAACCCTTTTCACAACAAACTATAATGGGGTACATTTCAGCGATAAATGTGAGACCACAGCAAATATAATTTTTGCATTCCCATTTGCTCCATCAGCAAAAGGTAAAAATCCACAAGTTTCCATGACTTTCTGAAGGATGGAAAAAATTGAGAACTGTGGATTAAAGCAGTCAGAATTGAGAAAAATGACAAATTTAAGGTCATTCTTCAGTAGCTGTATTTGAAACCTCTTCACAGCTGTGTTGACCTTTTTTATTATTAGTAGTATTTTGCTCATAAAGAATATATATATATATATATATATATATATATATATATATATATACACAAACAGAGTTGGGGAGTAATGGAATACATGTAACAGGATTACATATATAAAATACTAAATATTAGTATCTGTATTCCACTACAGTTACAATTTAAATGCTATAACACTCATCGGGGAAGGCATTCTTTTCCAGTCCTATTCTTTCAGGGGGAAAAGACCCCATGGAGACCACATCCTGCCCAGGTTGGGGAGTTAAAAATTTGGCCAATACGTCACATGGGCCCATCACCACACATGGAAATGGCACGGTGGAAGATCCTGCCTAATGAAGGAGGAGTTCTACAAACACGGTGACCGGGGCAGTGGGGACTGCCCAAGGGAGATGTGGGTTCGTCTGACAGGGGGACCGTACAATGGAAAACACATAACTGGGGGTTACAGTGATAACCGGCACCTATGGAGCACCTATTCCAGTACAGAGTAATTGGTACCCGCAGTGGGTCTGGTCAGGA
Organism: Xyrauchen texanus; assembly: GCF_025860055.1. NCBI lineage: Eukaryota > Metazoa > Chordata > Actinopteri > Cypriniformes > Catostomidae > Xyrauchen > Xyrauchen texanus. The sequence continues at coordinate 24,504,093 of NC_068276.1, forward strand.
ATTACTCAGCTGAATTTGCGGGCCAAATGGCTGGGGAAGAACAACGTCCAGGGAGCGGGAGTTTGAGAACTCATCTGGAAGTAACAGCGCGCGTGTTCGCCTCAGTGGAGGGGAAAGGCGCTACCGCAAGTGGTATACCTGGTCAGTATGCTCAAAACTGCAAGGGGGCAGGCACGGCCTGTGTCCGATAAACCAGTGGGCGAGCCTCTGTTTGGAGACAGCATTCCCTTTCCGCTGTCCGCCAAAGCAAACAAAGAGCTGCTCAGAGAGTCTAAAGCTCTGTGGGCGGTCCAAATAGGTAAGCAAAGCATGTACTGGACACAGCAACAATAAGGCTGGGTCTGCCTCTTCCCAGGGCAGCACTTGCAGGTTCACTACCTGGTCCCTGAAAGGGGTCGTAGGAACCTTGGGCACATAGCTCGGTCAAGGTCTTAGAACGACATGGGCATCTGCCAGACCGAACTCCAGGCAAGTGTCGCTGACAGAGAACACTTGCAGGTCTCCAACCCTCTTGATGGAAGCAAGCGCAATCAGGAGGGCCGTCTTCTGGAAGAGGGCACTTAGCTCAACTGACTCTAGTGGCTCAAAGGGGGTTCTCTGAAGGCCCGTAAGGACAATGGAGAGATCCCATGAGGGGAACAGGCATGGCCTGGGAGGATTCATCCTCTGGGCACCTCTTAGAAACTTGATAATCAAGTCATGCTTCCCTAGGGACTTGTGTCATGGTGGCCTACATACACCTCTAAGGTGGACGGGGACAGCCGCCCCTCCAGATTTTCCTACAGGAATGAGAGCACTGACCGACTACGCACCTCTGCGGGTCTTTCGATCGGGAAGAACACCAATTTGCGAACAGACGGCACTTTAGGGTGTAAAGCTGCTTGGTAGAGGGAGTTCTGGATTGGATGATCGTGTCCACAACAGCTGGTGGTAGACCACTTAGATCTTCCGCATCCCATCCAGGGGCCAGACGTGGAGGTTCCAGAGGTCTGGGCGAGGATGCCAGAGGGTGCCTCGTCCCTGAGAAAGAAGGTCTTTCCTCAGGGGAATTTACCAGGGAGATGCTGTCACAAGGAGCATAAGGTCCGATAACCAAGTCCATGTGGGCCAGTAAGGGGCCTCTAGAGTGACTTGTTCCTCATCCTCCCTGACCTTGCACAGCACCTGTGCAATTAGGATCACTGGGGGAAATGCGTACTTGCGCAGCCCCCGGGACCAGCTGTGTGCCAGCGCATCTGTCCCGAGGGGACTTGCCTCCAACCTGAGGGAGTACCAGAGCAGGCAAAGGGAATTCTCTGGGGAAGCGATCACGTCTACATGTGCTTTACCATAATGGTCCCAGATCAGCTGAACCAACTGGGAGTGGAGCCTCTACTCCCGGTTGAGCGGAGCCTATTGCGACAGCACATCAATTGTCGTGTTGAGGCACGGTGCCCCAACCCTATTTGAAGGCATCTGTGGTGACCACAATGCATCTGGGCACCTGCTGTTGGGGGACTTCTGGCCGCTGAAAACAGAGGTCTGTCAAGGGTTGAATAACTGAAGGCAGAGGGAGTGAAGATCACACGATATGTGCCATGGCGCCATGCCCATCTCACGACTTGAGTCTGAAGCAAGTGCTGAAGCGGTCTCATATGCATCAACCCTAGTGGTGTGACCGTGGCTGAGGATGCCATATTCCCCAGGAGACCCTTGAATTGTTTTAGAGGGACCAAGGTGCCTATTTTGAATGATGAAGGGCAATTCAGCACTGACTGCATGCGCTCGTTGGTGAGGCACGCTATCATTGAGACGGAGTCAAACTCCATGCCGAGGAAAGAGATGCTCTGAACTGGGGAGAGCTTGCTCTTTTCCCAGTTGACCTGAAGCCCTAAAAGGCTGAGGTGCCTGAGCACCTGGTCCCTGTCAGCGCATAGTGCCTCTCGAGAGTGAGCTAAGATCAGCGAGTCGTCGAGGTAGTTGAGTATGCAGATGTTCGTGAAGAGGGGACAGGGACAGGCCGAATGGGAGGACCTTGTACTGGTATGCCTGGCCCTTGGACGCAAACCGTAGAAAGGGTCTGTGTCAGGGCAAAATCGAGACGTGGATGTACGCGTCCCTCAGGTCTAATGCTGCGAGCCAATTTTTATGCTGAACGCATGTTGGAATTTTTTTTGTGTGAGCATCTTGAACGGGAGTTTGTGCAAAGCCCGGTTGAGAACTTGAAGGTCCAAGATTGGCCTCAACCCACCTCCTTTTTTGGGTACGATGAAGTAAGGGCTGTAGAAACCCATCATCTCGGCTGGAGGGACAGGCTCTATCATGTCCTTGTGTAGAAGGGTTGCGATTTCTGCCTGTAGGGTGCTGGCATTCTCGCTGTGCACCGAAGTGGAGTGGATACCGCTGAAACGTGGCGAGCGCCTGGTGAACTGAATCGCATAGCCAAGTTGTATGGTCCTGGCCAGCCAGGCCTTGGAACAGGTTGGAAAGCGTAAGCCACACATCCAATCTCCAGGCGGGGGGCATTAAGGGTTTGAGGAAAGACTCAAAGCACTTACCTTGCTCCGCTTACCCGGTAGGGGGCGGGTTAGTGACTGAGGAGGAGGTCCTATTGACGCATCCTCTGGACTCGTCAGAACTGGCCAGCAGGGGTTGTGAACGTGGTACAGTTGTGGATGTGGAGATGAAAGGTCTACATCCATAGTGCCACTTTGACTGTAAGAGTATGATACCGGGGCACCGTGAGAATGTCGTTTGTGAGCATCAGCTAGATGAGTCAAGGAGTGAGGAAGCTGCTCTTTTAGGTACCACAGCCAAGTCGGGGTGTGGAAAAAGGTTTGCCAGCCGGCCCTCCACCGGGGGATGGAGTGGTCTAGAGGCCAACTCCGTAGAGTTCATCTCGCTCCCTGAGTCGACCGTCTCAGGAACGCCTGAGAGCCTTTTGGGTCCACAAAGGAGTTTGTGAGACAGGGGGGGGGGCGGCTTCCTACGGGGAGCTCTATGCTGGTTGGGCCGAGAGCTGGGCCCGGGTTGTGGCGGAGCTTCCTGCGCTTTCACAGCCGCAGGGGGACACCCTCGGCGAACAGACAGAGTACTTGTTCTTGAGCGATGAGGAGGCGTGATGTGTTGAATGGTCTCTGTCTGTTTTTTCACCACTGAAAAACATTGGGCAAAGTCCTCAGCGTCATCGGGGGCATTGAGAAAGCGAGCTTTGTCAGCATCCCGCATCTTGACCAGGTCCAGCCACAGATGTCGTTTCTAGACCATGAGGGTAGACATCGTCTGTCCTAATGTCCTCGCTGCAACCTTCGTGGCCCAGAGGGCGAGGTCAGTTGCTTAGCACAGTTTCTCCAGCACATCAGGATCAGGACTACCCAAGTGCAAGGACTACCTTGGACTGGTGGGTATGCAGGAGGCCGTGACATGCAGGCGATCCCACCAGGAGGCCGCGTTTTGCGAGCGCAGGTGAATCGCAACCACTTTGTCCACTTGGGGGACCTCCGTGTACCCGTGGACTGCCCTGCTGTTGAGGGTAGTGAGAGCGGATGAGCAAAGAGGTCGGTTTCGGGCAGTAAAAGGTGCCCTCCAAGACCTCGTCAGCTCGTCATGCACTTCCGGGAAGAAAGGAACTGAGGGGTGAGCGGCTGTGAGCGGCGCCTTGATCCGATGAGCCAATCGTCTAGCCGTGAGGGCTGAGGGGGGGACGGGAAGTTCCGGTCCAGCCCAACGCTCTCAGCAGCCCAGTCGAGATCTCTGCATCAGATGCCGCAATGCTCTCCGATGCAACGCCGATATTCTTATCCAGCTCGGGGCGTCTGAAGGAGACATCGGACTGGCCGTGGGGCGAACCGGTCTCAAATCGAGCCTGGATGGAAGCAAATGAACGTGCAGGGGGGGTGAGTGGTCCGCGGGGATTTACCCAGCAATAACGCTTACACCGAACTCCCCAAATCGCCTCCATCACCAGTCTTCCTGATAGAAATTGTGTGCACCCAACAAATGATGTTGAGAGGTGTAATCACAAATTCTCTGCTTTCTGGATTATTTCATGTCTTTGGCTGAAAATAATTCAAAAGCACAGAATTACTGTGTTTTAAGACTTTATGTTGTCTCAACATTGCATTCCAACACTGCAGGGATTCTTATAACATCTATGCCTAACTCATGCATTCACCTAAGGGAGGCTGAGATTCTAATACAAAAGGTACTTTGAATCCAAAATGGTATCTTATGCTCTTTTATCACCATTGATTTACTATCTATATTTTTGGAGAGAGATGATGAATAATTGACGAGGTCAGCTCAACATCATTCAGTGTTCTTTTATACACATCCCTGCATAACTAACAGAAAAATAGATGAAACTGCAACAGAATGTAGGTGGCTAACACCTGCCACGGCATCGGTTTTACGTTAGAGCAAAGATTAACTCATGATCTGAAATGTCAAGCTGTCTTTGTTTGTTCTCGACAACAATAATGAGGTTAATATTCACCGAGATGAACATCTTGGATTTCTTGGTCAATCAAGCAAACAAGATGAGAGGGAAAGTGTAATAGCTTGAGACAAATGAAAACCTTTGTATGCGTAAAAATGCTGTGCAACAAAGCAATGAAACATTTTCACTAAATGCTTGGAATTTACAATACCTACAGTGAATTGGGCTTTTTGTAAACATAAATGAGGTAAATGTCCTTGGGCTTTTCAGTTGATACAACAGTTCTTTTATCTTCAGGAAGCCTTTTCGCTACATCTCTCACAACGAATTAAGTCAAAGCACTGTCTCAAGGCAGAAAAACAGAACACTTTGGCTTAATTTTCTTGCTGTGTTTGTGAAACCTGCCAATTAATCATTGATGTAAACATTTAATGAGGCTCACCTAAAGCTTCCAGCGTTCTGCACCAGCTTTGCACTACATGTTTCTTAAGGGGGGTTTCAGACAGGATGGTAAGTTCACATACATACAGTATTTACCCTTCATTAGCAAAGAGTGTGGATTTCTGTATTGCAAATTATCTTCCATGGTATTGCATTCAATATGAAAACCCTACATTTATGCGTTAAATGTGCTGTAAGCAATTTTTTCATGGAAAATTATGCAAACAAAAAATGTCCTACTCCCTTTTAGACATTAATGAAATAAGTGTCCTCCTGAGATATCTGACCGGTCTCTGTGACAGCTGTAGACTTTGAAAACAGCAAACAAAAATGTGTCCGTGAACACAGACATTGGAACTTTTAACCTGTCCATCATTTTGCTCATTCTCAAAGTGGTTGTATTTGAAGCTGATCATTAAAGCTATGATTTATCATTTTTGTCAGTTGAGGGTGCTATTGTGCCACTGTTGAATTTGACAGCCCCAGGAACAAACAATGTTGCTCTTTTGCTCAGTTTTGATCTCAAAATTATCTTTGGAAGGTGAGGTTTTGGAATGAGGGGCGTGGTTAATTCAACGGCTCATTTACGTGGAAGCTTCAGAACGCTGAAATCGCTTACAGCAACATTAAGTTCAGGAATATCATTACAGTTGAAAATAAAATAAATCTATGAATACGTCTTTAGATACATGTACATTTCCAGAAGAGGGACTCCAGTGCAAATTTGTTGCACCTGAATTTTTTTTATGAAGTATTATGTATTAGGCTACATTTAACCATTTAGACTATCAGTTACAATCATAAATTCAATGTCTATGGAGTAATTGCGATAATATAATGTTTGAAACATTAGCGCAAATCTGCCTTTTTCTCACATCAAAAACACAGGGAGAGCAGATTAATCCCAGTGTAAAACTTGGACGTAAGTCTTGCACCATGTGTGTTTGATCAAAGTGAAATCAAATCCAAAAGTCTCTACAGGGGATCTGGGACATCATCATTTAGATTTGCATTTATGTATATTTACACTAATTGGAAAGAACACCAAACAACAAATCAATCCTACATTGAAAATGTTAAGACACTGAAGCCCTCTGTCATTAATTAAGAGCATGTAGCTTTTTAATTTAAACATAATTAATCAACTGTTCCTGTTAACTTAAAAGAACATTTTAGATGATAATGAATGATAATACTAATAATACAAAATTTGATGAAATGTAGAGACAAGCGATAATTAGGTCAGCAAATGAAAACAGCGTCCCACTTTGCAGATCCGAATGGAACCATGGTCATTTGCATATATGCAAACGAGTCATGTATTAATTACATAACATTATTCTCTTGTAAGAGCAATTGTTCCTTGGATGTTCTCCCTTCCTACACAGGCTCATTCAGAGATTATGCCACTTAGTTTGGAGTGTGCCAGTAGGCCTATGTGACGGTTCACCAAAGTCAACTCAAGGCAATAAAACCGTTTTATGTTTGACCTTGTGAAACATGTTCAATATACAATGGCAGCTTTCATATTTGAAAACATCATTCTTCTTGCATTATTGTGTTCTTTGTAACCTTAGAATTTACAGGTTGTACTTACAAAACCTTTTTTTTTAAAGGGCAAAAAAGAATTTAAAGGAAAAAAGGTCACTCACAAATGAACAATTAAGATACAATAAATGTTTAAGAAATGCTAAATTTCTTACCAAATAACTACAAATTTTATAGATAATTAATCAATCTGAACTACACTTATTTTATTCTACAATTGAGTGCTTTAATTAAACTAGCTATAACACTAGAAGGAGATGAGAAGAGAAGATCTCTCTGTTCTGTTATTTGAGTAATTATACAAAATCAAAGTGTGCAACAGCAATATTTTCCATTTGAACATTTACTAAAGCTGCTGTAATCACACCTCAAGCTTCTGCACTGATGTTACTGTATCAGAGATGCAAGTGATGCAAACAATGATGTGATCGAGCATTCGACTTGAAAGATCATTATTATATTTTGAGAGATTAAATATACTGTGCACATGCCCATTACAGAATGCTGTTATCCTTAATTAAAATGTAAATAAACACCTAAATTATGCGCAAAATATAATAATGGATTGGTCTTCCAACAGCTGACATTTAAAACACCTCTTTCTGTGTTTCACGCCACATAATGTTTTGCAGTTTGTAATTCTGTCATTTTTACACAGACCTAAAGAAATGCTTAAACCTCTAGACTAAAACAGAAGAGACATGGTGCTGTGTTTGTGCTAGTTTTGACTAATTATTCAGATTCAAACTGCATATTTACTTTAAGATATTTTGGAGAATCTTAATCCAGTTGTCATTTTACAGTAAGTCAATGCAATACAAATTTAGACCAGTAGATTTAGGCTAAAAATTAATTAAACACCTCAGACATAATTCTCCTGCAGATATGGAAATGTATTAAATCAGTTTTTAATGGAGGCCGCCCATAAGCAGATCCTTTATGAGGCATTTGAAAGTATACCAGACAAATATATTTGTGAAGTGTTGTTTGCTAGTTCTCATGTATTCACAGCAAATCATGTGGCAGACTTCATATTTCTTTTGACAGAAGAGTGCGGCCTAATTAAACATGCAGAACTGGAGAAGAACACATGTTAATTTAATGTAACAAAAATGTTGATTTTTATGCAGGCCTTCCTAAAATATTAATAGGCTAGGCTTTAATTTCACGATGCATCAAAGCACTTCATGATATGCTGATTTTATGAATGCTGCCTCTTTCTCTAACGAGCTGAACAGAACATTGGTCCAGACCTACAAGCTTGAACCTGCTCCCTTAAATCTGCAAACTGTTTAATTACAGTCTCTTAGTAGAGAAAAGACCTTGCGATTTTAAGAGTTTGTAAAAGGGACCACCAAAACTTACTTGACATTTGTTCAGAGATAATTAGTTAAGTCCTGAAAACTTTTAGGGAGATGGAAATAAATCATGCCCTTGTTAAAACGTATTTAAGTAACTGTTTTTCACTGTCAAGGTCAAAGTACGTCAGAGGCAATAAACGGAGGATTAAAACAGTAAGCTTACAATTTATTTATGAAAACAATTCTGTCTAAAAATCTTTTTTATTTAATTTTATTGCAGTTCTCTCATAAGTTTGGTGGTATTTATCATGTTGGTATATCAAAACTGCAGATAAAAAATCTAATTACTATTATTACTATAATCTATTATTATTATACTGTTGTCTATTGAACAATATCTAACCAGCAACATTTTTTAGCACTTTAATTTTAACTAAGCTGCTATTCTTAAACCAAACCCTTAAATCTATTGGTTGACAGGAATGCTACAGGACCATCAAGGATGTCTTATTTGTCAAGATCAGTTGACTAAGTGCATTCAATTCTGCATGAAGGAATAGTCACAATACAGAAACGGGTAACGCTTTACAATAAGTTTCTATTTGTTAACATTAGATATTATGACCTAACATATAACATTATCTTTAACTGTATTAATCTTTGTTAATGTTAATCTGAAAAAATGTAGAATTTTTTTCCTCATAAAAATATCAGTATATTAACAAATTATGTTTTTATAATCAAAGCAGACCTACAAGCTTGAGTTTGCAAGCAATATTTGATGCTTTCTTTTTCAAACAAGGAGGTATGTGATTTAAACTTGGCCTTGCCAGCATTCATTAGAAGGGAAGACAGAGGTGTAATTCCTCAAGTAATCGATAGGTGGCGCATCAGCCCTGTACATAGATGCTCAGCGCATACCTGGCACACACTATACCTGATTTCTGCACGAGTACGTGGGCGACGATGAGCACAACTCTGTTTGAGTACTTTAATTACAATTCATTTGAAAAAAAAAAACACAAATAAAAAATGTATAGAAAAAACTGAAAGATAAAATAATTACTAGCTGACATGGACTAAATGTCAAAATTATTGTGCCATTATTGTGAAAAATGATTGTGAGGCACAGCCTACAAGACATGTGTAGCCTATCTTCAGACAAACGCATATCTGCAAAGTGTGTTGGACGCATTTGACTTTATTAAGTGTTTCGCGCTGTGTCTGTTTAATTTTTTCAGCTTGTGCGAGAACATCGACATTGTGCATTTCCAGACCAGTTAGGAAATGTGTCTTTCCTTCTTCCCCGTTACCTTGGTGTATTTTCATCTGACATTTCGAGCAGCCAAACGAATTTAACATTAAAAAGTAGTAGACTCTGTTTCACTGTTAAATAAAATACTATCTAGCAGGCGTCCAGGGAAACTTTTGACATTGTTTTACAGTTCTTGGAAATATTTTCGGTGTCAGCTTGAGCAGGCTGAAAAAGAGAAAAGTTTTGGTTCCGTGGCGTTAATGCCTTGAAGGCAATGCTTTGTTTGAATAATTAATCTTCTCTTTGGTGTAGATAGAATCTGGGGATGAAGATGTGACGTGTGGATAGGATTTTTCTCAGGAAAAAAAGGAATGTGAAAATGAAAGACAGACAAGAGCCAGAGCAGATGTGATGAGATGTTGTGAAAGGATATCTATTCTGGCATACCCACTACATCCTTAATTCTCTCTCTCTCTCTCTCTCTCTCTCTCTCTCTCTCTCTCACTCTCTCTCTCTCTCTCTCTCTCTCTCTCTCTCTCTCTCTCTCTCTCTCTCTCTCTCTCTCTCTCTCTCTCTCTCTCTCTAGCCTGTGTGACTCTTCACTTAACAAACAGCATTTTCTTCTGCATCTGCCCCTTATCATTGTAAGTACAACATTCTATTATTTTTATTTTGTATTACATTTTTATGCATTATTTTATAGCACACAATGAATATACACTTTAAATAAAATGTTCACTTTTATGTTTTTTTTTTTTTTTTGTTGTTGTTGTAACTAATTACTTTGAACTTTTATTGGAAGTATTGATGCTGTGTTGGACAGGGCTGTATTTCTAATTTCAGATGCCAATGCACAAGTAACAGTCTTGTCAGTTGTGTGAATTTGATCTACATAGTCTGGTCTAACCTGTATTCCTGAAGTGCGCTTTTCTATGCATCCATCAGAACTGATTTATGACAGCTTTATTTAGTAAAGCCCGTTTGTTCACGAGTGTTTTAATGTAAATCGAATTATTTAGATTAGATCTGCATAGTTGTTTGGATGAATCTAATTCAGTGGCATGTTTGTTCTTGCCCTTTATTATTACATCTTTAAATATATTTATTAGAGTGTATAATTGTAGTGTAAATGACACAGTTAGGATACAGCCCAAGATCACACAGCGTCAGGTCAAATATATCTGTTTTATATAGGCTATTTATAAATCGTTTCTTGTCACTCAAGATCAGATTTGTGCTGCCTAACATTTGTGCATGATTTAAAATTCTGAAATGGAACTTTGCTATCGAATCGTTTCTTTTCTCCTCGTGAAATAGGCTACAAATGGAATTTTAAAGTCTGTTTAAAATGTATCTTGTTTGCTTTTGCGTTCGAGAATCAGTGTTTCTCCAATACTTCTTAACAGACACTGGATTTCATCTTGTGTCAAGTCATTTGCTAAAATAAATAATAATAATAAAAATCACGATCTATACTAAACATCTAGTATTTCAACAGGATTCTTTTACATTCAGTCTTGCAGGATGACCTGCGGTGGCCTTTGCATTGTTGTCACAAGACAACCTAAAATGAACTTAATTTCAAGTGTAAAATATTGTTTTGCAAATCTATATTTTGAGATGAAGACGCGTTAGATAAATAGACGCTTAACATTCTTATAAGCAGAAGTAGCTACATTAATCACCTTTGATAAAAGCGTTTGAGAGCCGTATTTTAATTTCCCTTCTGCAGTAGTATAGGATTGTTTTATTTAAATGAAGCGATGACAAAGTGTTGAAACATAAATATCATCGAAGTGCCTGTAGAGGAGTTTCTTATCAGCAGACAAACTGATAGAGTCAACAATTAACATACATCAGTATGTTTTATACATAGGCTCATTTCTGCATCCATTCCCACCTGTAAAAATAAAGAGGCAAAAAGTGTGCCATCACTTATTTTCTTTAAAAGTTAGGCTAATAAAAAAGTAAAGGGATACCCAAAAGAGTTAGTAACGCAGAGGAAGAGATCCACACCTTTACATGCTCACCTTCACATCTTCATGTCTATGGGCCAGATTTATGGATGGGCCTTCGTTACAAAATGTGCAAAATATACAGAAATCCGCGCAAAGGTTTAATACAATTTTGCACCAAATCAGAACTCGTTATGAATGCAGTGTAGCCTACATAGTTTTGATTGTAACCAAATATTTAATGTATAGAAATATACAACTTTAACTCCCTGATTATTGCAAAAATGCATTTAAAGTTATGTTTTACATACTTATGCATATAAATATGTTGTACTGTATAGCCTATTGCTCCTGATAACTGAGGTGAAAAAGTATCACCTGAGCTCTGGCTTTTACCCCACATTCTCCACTACTTAAAGTCAGTCTCTCTCTCTCTCTCTCTCTCTCTCTCTCTCATGTGTTGTCTGGGAGGGGGAGCCCTGCCTCTTCCCTCAGATCAATGCCCTGGCCACTCACTTTCTGATGTTGCACGACGGGAAATGCTTTGAATACTTGCGACATGGCCGCTTGCATTGATTGCCAAGATTGACAGCAGTAACCATCGTCCTCTCTCGCTTCTGTATTAGAGTAGTGAGCGCGATAAATATACTTACATGTGCTCTCTGCAGTTTTGACAGTTGAACTTACTATAGCCAAAGCGGGATTCCCTCTCCGGTCAGTGGAAGCGAGACACTTTAGTTTTTTTTTTTCTTTTTCTTTTTCTTTGCTTTACTATAGCATAGGCTACTATAGCACTTCATCATTTCTAACCCTTTTCAAAAGCAAAACGGGATACAGCGAAGACGAGCGTTTGTGTTTGGTGCCCTGCTCACATCAAGGTAAACTTTTCTCATTAGTAACCTGCCGTCCGTGATTTCTTGTCTTTTCGTTATGTTGTGTTGATCGTTATTCAGCGTAGTAACACCGCTTCTCACTGTTTTCAGAGGAGCGGCTACTGTTTTAGGCTATATTTGGACGTTTCCTTTACCGTTGTTATACATTAAGGCTCTAAAGTATTTGAATGTTTGGTTTGTCTTGGATTTATATTTGACGGAACAGTAGTTATCAGATAAAAGAGATGCGTATCACTCCGTATCACTCACATGGCGCGAGCGACTTCTATTGCTTCTTTCTTCAAATAAACTGCTAAAATCATGGTAATTAGCAAAAACTATTTATCCGACGATACACATAATGTTCTTCTTTGTATTCCCTGCAGTTATGATGTTTTGTTTTTACTTCATTGTCCGCTATTGCAACAACTATTGTTGTCATGTAGCTACGCACGCGCCGAACTGAAACGATAACACAACTATTGGGCAATAATAACGCGCTGTGTCTGTGTCTAACAATGTTGCTAAGACAATTCCTCCGTATGCAGTGCCATTGTACAAATCCGTACTATTTTAGAGTTGTAGACGTAGCTATAGTTGTCATCCGGACAACGGGAAACTTCCTTGCGTAGGAGGTAATTTCACTTTTGTCCACAGAGCGGTACTATTTATTGACAATAACGGGGGAACGGCCGCTATAGCTACAGCACAGGCAAGAGCCTCTCTGGTCCGTTTTGGATGTGTTTTAAGTTTCTCGCTATTAAAAATAATAATAATAAATACAAATAAGCATGCTTTGTCTATTTAAGATCGGACACCGCTTATATAAGAGATAGCTATACAGGTGTATGGTTTCTATCAAAAGTGTAAGGCCAAATTGTCCTCTCTGCGAGCCTGGGAATTGTTTCTTAACTTTCGCTTGAGGTCAGGCATACTGACCCTTGAAGAATGCATAAGCCATAAATTAAAATGAACACCTCATCCAAAGCTGATCCATTTAGAGACAATATGCAGCTTGGACAAGCAGACGCTTTTTAGTCTCTGAGCTCGAAAACGGTGCAACGAAATACACGACGTTCAGACTGAAAGTAAGTGAACTGCGGGAAATGTAATGTGTGCATTTGTTTGATCAGAATGATTGCTATTTTAGCAATGAGTGGTTATAGCGCTCATTAAAATGATCCGCCTCTTGCTCAGTGCAGCAGTTGACTATATGAAATGTATATATTGTTTTTATATTATTTCATTGTTTGTTATTTTTTTATAAAAAAATGTCATGTGGAGAAACAAACTTGAACTTGAGTTGTTTGAGTTTGCACTTACAATAGCTTAAAATGATTTCAGTAAAATATTTTTTTTTTTAACATTTGTTTTCCATTGTTTGCCATTTAATTGAGATGAGAGAGCCCACTTTGCATCAGTGTGTCTTTGCCATTTGTTTTTGTTATGCGCTACATGATGCTTTTGACATTTCCAGAAACAGTGCGAAGACGTTTTGAGAGGACAAATGGTGCGCAAAGTGTGTGAACTCCGTCTGTAAGACACAGATAGTCCTTATTCTCATGGGTGTTTCCCAAAAGTAGACTCTCACAGACACAGATAAGCGCTTTTACACTGCTGGACGCGTTGTGATAATATTTCATTAAGAAATACATCACATAAAGGAATTTAAACTCCAAAAAGAGTCACCTCAGGAGAACCACGTGTCTAACGGGAAATTAAAATAAAGCAAAACTCACGATCAGGTTTTCCACTTATTTCAGTTAACAACGCCAGAAAGCGAAACGCCTTTTAAAGCCCAGAGCAGAAACACAAAAGTTTTGCTGTTCCCGTGTAGGGACGCAACCTGACACCTTAATTAACCACAGCTTAACTTTGCTAGTTTTTCTCTCCTGAAATTGTGTCCAGTCTGTAAGAATAACAGGGTGTCTAATAATACATTCTTGTCTTAAGTGAGAGGGGACTGTTTGAAAAACAATCCCTTTGGCTTGTCCCTCTGTTGGGGTGAAGTTGAGCCCGTAATGGCATTTTGTTTTGAGCAGTTGCTGTTCCCTCATAAGGTAAGATGGCACTGGAGCCCATTGGAACATTTATAATTAGACTGCCAGTTCAGCACATTGTCCTGATTGCTATACAGGGATAGACTTCTTCACTGCCTTTGAGGAAGAGTGTCTCTTGATGGACAGCATGCGACTGTTTGCTTTACATGCAGCCTCTTTTCTCTTAAGTCACACACTCAAAAGACAAATCATTTAAAAACTGAATCGAAATTTGAATAATAATAAAAAAAAAAAAACGTGTTATTTAACAATGCACATATATAATAAAAATTAAAGCCACTTTAATAATAGTGAACCCCCTCTTTTATAAAAGCACCTCTCAAATGCATGTGCAGGGTTTTTCCTACTTCGCGGGGTGTTTAAAGTTTTTTTTTTTTGTTGTTGTTGTTTTTTTTTCCATTCCAATTTTTTCAAGGCTATGTTGAATTTTCTAAATGTTTTTTTATGAGCATAAATTAAATATGAATCAAAGTTTATGCGCAGTTTTTTTTACGATTATCATCCGATGCACTTTCATAGTCCACGAGATGAAAGCGTCCGAGACTGAGATAATGACGATCTCTATTTGTTTTGCAGGACGTTCTGCCCGTGGATTTGGGGAGGAACCTGTGTCTTTGTGAGAGTAAAGAGCATTTCCTAACTGGATCCTGCAAGCAGAAATATAGACTACCGACAGATCGCAGACGAACGCTTATGGTGCCAGTAAGTTTGAGATTTGCACCGCATTCTGCTCCGCGATGTCTCGTTTGTGTTTGAATCTCCTGTTTGATATCCCATTGGTGACTTGACAACTGAGATAGGTATTTTGAACAGTTTAGCCAATTGATATGTAAAGAATCCGCTTGTAGCAGGATTTTTTTTTTGTCAGCCCCTGACATTTGTGTGTGTATGTGTGTGTGTGTGTGTGTGTGTGTGTGTCGGCATACTCCCCCGATGAAATATTATATGCAGTGATGATAGTTTTGCATACTGTATTTAGGATTGAGGCAATGAATCTGTCCAGCTCTCGTTGTTTAAACACTATTGCAGTGAGTCTGTTAAACTATCAGACTCTATGCAGAGTGTTTCAAATACAAGCCAAGACTAATGGACAATAATCTAATTGAGAATCTTCTAAAATCTTCTGATATAAATCTTGAAATGCTTTTTTTATTTTAATAATAAAAAAAAAAAAAAAAAAAAAAATACAAATACAAATAAAAATCAACGAGGAGGTGTTTTGTAGGTCCTCCTAAATTTAAGGAAAAGTAATAGGAATAGACACTCATGTCATACCTTTATATGGGCACTAATTTTTTTATATTTGATATTCCTGGAATGAGACAATCAAAAACTGTCCATAGTTGATCATAAGTTGTGTACAGTATGTATATATGTATATATGAATGTGAAAGGACTGCTGTTGGCTTCTTCTGGGACATTAATTGCATAGCTGCCTGGCATCAGTCGAATGCATTATCACTCCTAAAATCTGGACAGTAAATTATCTTTAAATAATTCCCTTTCATGTGATTTGTTAAGCCATGCAGCCACAGTCTGTTGTTTCCAGACGTTGTCTGTCACATGTCTTAGCACTTGTGAATTATTGTCTCAGATTTCCCTAACTCTTATTTTCAGTTTTAATCTGTTTTCATTGAATTTACACGGCTCGGGCATTTACACAATTATCATTGGCTTCATTTCATTATTTACATTTTTAACGACCATATTTAGCTTATAATATCATTACTTACCCTAGTAAAGCTAAGTTTACATGGACGCCTTTTATGTTTAAAGAACATTTATACTTCTTAAGTGGATGTATATCTTAAAGATACAGTGAGGGATGAAGTGAGTAGAGAGATTTTTTTCTTTCTTTCTGACAGCGCATGGCCACTTTTAGCTTACAACAGGTTTATTAATGAATAATTTCAGAGTCTTCAAAATTATATTAAAATGAAAACAAAGACTTTTATTTTAAGATAAAATTGATACCGCTCATCATATACACCTGTTTAAAAATGTGAGTGAATATCTTTTATTGTCGTTTTGCGTATGGAATGTATGAGTGTATTATCCAACACATACACAGACAGGTATTTAGTGGAATAGAGCATGTTGAAACAGAGGAAGATGCTCAGGTGCAACCCTTGTCTGGCTGTGCCATGTATCGGAGAGGTTAGAACAGTGCCAGCAGAATTCTAATGATAAACAACACTGGAAGTAAACAACAGCAGGCCTGGTAAAGGTAAGCAGCACGCCAGCCGTAGGGGAGGAATGCATGAGGAGGAAATGTGGCAGCACATGTTGTGACATCTGTCTTTATAAGTGTTAGCTAATTTGCTGTGGAATATTTCAACAATGATCAAAACCGATGGCAACATGTTTATTAGAAGGCTTTTTTTCTTTTGTGGCAGAATCTCACAAGTTTCTGCGATGTGTTCTTGAAGCTTTGCAGCACTTTTAATTATAAGAAGTTAGGCTACTAATTAGCGAAACGAGGAAGACATAAGGAAGGCAGCATTTGCTTAAAAACATTTTTTTTGTAGTTTTGTCATGCTTAAATTGCAAAATCTTGAATTCATACACAAACTGATGTTTCATTGTGTGTAAGCAGTTGCTTTTCTCAGAGCTAAGCACTGCATTTTTGAAGAAAGACACATGCATTGTCATCAGTGAAGATGGCACACTGACAGCTGCCCAAGATCCCCAGGGTTTCCAGCATCTCCTAATGAATTACATAGACAGGAATACCGACCCTGGATGTGCAGAAACAAAATCAAAGCTGTTATCATGTTTCAACAATCAAACGACTGATAGTAAATAAGTATATTTGTAGTCTTGTGAAGACCTTTAACATTAGGAACTAAGTATTTCTTTCCTCCTGCGCAAGTACATATTATCCAACCTATACTTATTTGTGGCTTAACAACACGCCCAAATTGCAGTCTTGCCTCTGAAAAATATATGTGAAGCTATAGTTCAGGAGGCCATGTGAAATACCAATACAGTTGGGCATGTCTTTCAGCGACAGTCTAAACTGCAAAAGATTTTATTTCTAAGAGGTTTTATGTTTTTTTTGCCCTTTTGCAGCCTTAGTTCTAGACAGTACACTCGATCAAGAATAGAAAATATTATGTGTCTTTCAGACAGTCTTTGTAAATAAATGGCAGCTCTTTGACCTGTGTCAAAATGTTCATTGGTTGTCCAGTGCTGCACAATGAACCTGTGAGTGAGAAGCTTATCAATCCAAAATATTACTAAATGCATTCTTCTTCTTCTCTTCTTTAACCAGATAAAAACATTGACTGCGAGCACAGGTATAGAGCTGCTCTTTAAATTGATCTCATCAATACACACCATTGCCCAGACCATCAAAATCACATTTTCTTGAACTTGCCGACAAGGTGCATAGTGTGCCTTCAAGTCTTTGAAATTAGGTGCATGAAAAAAATGCCTTCTACATTCTTTAATATTTCTCTTTTGTTGTCTCTCCCCATAGTTTTCTTCTAAGCAAACATTCATATGTAGGTTTAATGGTAGAGATTTATGGGACTGTGAGTTTTTTTGACACTGGTTTATTTGTGGTTATAATCAGCATTATCAGATCTCGACTCTGGTGTAGCATATTGTTTTTTTTTTTTTTTCAAATCAGAAGAAGATTTCTGCTTGCAAAAGAAGATTCGGGGTCCATTTCCATTTCAAAGTTGTTCGCTGCTTGCTGCAGTAATTAAAATGCAGTGGTTTGGAGCCCGTATACACATGCTCTGGATTGGAGGGTCTGCTGGGAGAGAGTGAGGTGGTTGACTCCTGCATGCGTCTCCAAATGCACTTATAATTTTGTACAAATGTTTATGCCAATCCATGCTCTTTTGCGGAGAGCTTGTCTTCTGGCCAAAACCATTTCAAGACAAAGTTAGTTGCTTTTCCCTTAACCTTCATGTTGTGGCCTCCTCTCTCGCTCTCTCTCTCTCTCTCTCTCTCTCTCTCTCTCTCTCTCTTGCTACAGCTGCTCTCTGACACACAGGCTTTGGCACGTGTTTAACCTTTAATTGGTGCATGAATAAATAATGTGAATCAATCTTTTGATATGGACTCTGTGTTTAGGACTAGTCCTTCTCTGCTCGTGTTTGCCCTTGCCGTGAATGCTTTTTTATTTTCCATTTCACATTTTTCACCCTCTTTCGGTTCTGACCAGTTTAGTTGCAAACATTGCAAAATTGTGCAGATCAGTTAGCAATTTTTTATGTTTTGATATTATGGCATTCTTAATACTTTAGAATTTACTTGAAGATTATAAAGTGTGTGGAGGAATTTTCTATTAAGTAAATTGCTGGTTTGTGACAGATGCATGTGTCTAACTAAACATTTTATTTCTTACATTTATTACCTTGTGCCGTGTTATAAGTGAATCAAAGAAGCTTCATACATCATGCACAGTAACTGGACAGTCTGTCACAGTAGTTGTTTCTTTGTGGGACCGTTGAACTTTAGCAGCTGGCTATGGAGTCATCATGCTTATTGTGGCATAAAGAATAAGTATCGTGTACAGTTACATATTCAATTGTTATAATTGAGGCTTTGTAATTGGCCTTAACGTTTATATCTAAAACTTCACTGAACTAAATCTTCAGTTAATTTTTATTCTAGTGTTTATCAGTTTACTCATCAAATGATTCCATCTGCTGCCATAAAAATAAATAAAGTAAAGGTTTTTACTAAGTTCAAATTGTAGACTTCACTTAATGTAGTTTCATATAACATCGTCTTGTGATGGAATTCATTGTCAAACACAGATTAAGGGAATCAGGGGTGAGCTGTATTAATATACATTTTGTGGCAATTCGGGTCTTTCGTGGTAGAAAAATAATTGACCATTAACCTAAGATGCTAAGTTTGCCATCACAAAGGGATCTGCATGGTGCTCAGCAGAAAATTCTGCATTCTCTGAACACTCTGCAAATAGAAATGAGCCAGTTATAGATCAAGCTGGCAGAGAGCCTCTCTCTGTACTACTCGTAATTTGACTATAACATACAGTACATTCGGCCAAACAGATCTATATGTATTACTTTAAAATCTTGTGAATCTATCATAGAAGGAATCTCACAATGAGTTAGTTGGTCTGATTACTTGATCTAAAATGACATGGCACACAGATTTAAAAGGCCATGTCTGAAATGAGTATTGCTTTTAGAAATAACAAACCTGGCTGTTTTCCTCATTTTCATACAAACACATTTTAGTGCACACAATTGGAGATGGAATTCATCTACAGCTCTGTAATTATATAAAATACAAATTATATGTAGATTTTTATTATTAAGCTTAAAACCTTAAAGTCCCAGTGTACATAGGTCAGGCATATGAGGTATCATTTGAAAACTTAAAATCTGAACTTTTCAGAGAATACCATCCCGTTTGCATTTATGCTGCACAAAATGAGGCCTGAATATATTTGTCTCGTAAATTAGCGCCCCCTAAAGTTAACGGAGTACCCTGTGAACTCTAAAGTTGTCATTACTGTATTAAGTAATACTTTAATTTAAATTTTGGACTCATAACTCAAATATTTAAGTTCATTTAACCAATTTTTCTTAAAAATCCAGTGACATAAGATTAGACGTGTAAATAACTCAAACTATTGAGTCAAAACTGAGGCTATGGGGAATACCCACAATCCCTTGCTGCTTGAATTGTTTTTCCTTGGTCAGAGGGAAAAGATTGGGGAATTATTTATTTAATTACTAGTATTATTTAATAAATAATTGTTATCATAGACATTTTAGCTCTTTTGTTGTATTATTTATGCTTTGTTGCAAATAGATGTTTGGTGTAATGTCATTAGGGTGATCTGTGTCTCTCTGGTCAAGTTGGTCCCTGGTCACATTATCTCAGTTCTCTTTGTGCATGTGCAGCTGAAGTGCATATATGCATTTCTGTAAATAATTATTTAACAACTGATCAGTTATCATCTTTATTTGAGCTTTGCTGTTGTTTGATCTAAAATCAAATCAATTCATTAAAAAAGTAGAAACAATAACATTTATTTCAAATCTGAGTAAAGTCTACTTGTATGTAGTTAACTCAACTTAAATAGTTAAGTTCACTCTACTTGAAAACCAAGTTAATTTAAACTTAAATTTAACTTAAACTTAAATGCACAAGTTTTGGGAGACCCCATTACTCAATGGAACTGAGGGAATGAGTTTACTCAAATTAGTGCAATGAACTTATGTTTTTCAGTGTTGAAATATTAATATGAATACAAATGTTTTCATATGGCACTTAAATGGACAAGTCAAATATCAAACGAAAGCCCTCATTCTCAGGAATGTGATTGAACAGTTTGTTGCCCTAATACCACAGTTCAAAAGATTTTCAAAAGAATCACAAAATGAAATATGATTTCCATAAGTCATCAAATACATATGTCTCTTTTATGCAGCGGTCATTGCTGCTGTAAGCCTCAAATAGCTAAAAACGTTTTATCTGCTTTTACCATAGGCAGTTGTCTAAACGTTTAGCAATTTTGTACTTGTCTGTGAGCTTGCTTGGCTGAATAATCCAATATTATATCTAAGATGTACAGAAAAAAATATGCCATCCAGCAGGAAAAGCATGCTAAACAAATCATCATAAATTAATTAATGCATCAATGTTAGATATATCGTTCCAAAGATGAGGATTTCAGCTAATGATTGAGATTCTAGTCCACTCAGAGGCCAAAATATTCAATGAAACAATGAGGGTGGTGCATAAACTGAAAATGACACATTTTTGCAATTAGTTCACAGTATGTGTGAATGGTGTGCTTCTAAATTTGAGTGTGAAAAACTGCAATGGCAGCACAAAAATGTTAAGATTTAATATTTAACATTTAAGAGTTAAGATTTGAATACTGCAACGCTTATGATAGAAAGCATGGTTGTGTTATCTTATAACACAGAGATACAAATGTGTTAAGAACTGTGTCAAACAAATATCTACCCCAAACCTCAGAGCAGAGTTCATCTCCAGACAAAAGGGTCTTTGAATTCCCGGGGACTTTTCTGTTTTGTGAAAGAAAGCCGGTTGTTGTCTTCTTAAATGGTATTGTAATTGCTTTGGCTCTGGATTTTGTGATAATGTGAATCTTTTAGAATGTGTCTTGGATATTTGCTGCTCAGAAACCAGAAACTGGTGGTTAATTGCAGGGGAAACTTGTTGTTATGCAAGACTTTAGCAATAGCCATAGGACTTCTAAAAGTCTGGAAAAATATATGGAAATATTAGAAGAAATGATGCCAAAATCGTATCACCCACAGTTCTTTTAGTGGGAACTCAGGATGCAAAATAAAATTTGCAATAAAAAAATAAATAACGCAACAAAGGAGGGTGGCGTTAAGGGGGGGAGAGGTATACTGTGGCTGTGTTTCTGACAGCTGTTAAGCTGAAGTATTTCTGCCACTCTAAATCCAGCTCTTTTTGTTTCCTTATACCAAGATTATGTACACACTCGCAGTTTTAAAGGATTTTTGCTGTTGGTGAACATGTGCGTCACAAGAAAATGATTCAGCAGACCAAACCACAAGTTTGTCTCTCTCTCTCTCTCTCTCCCCCTCTCTTTCTTTTCTTTCTGAAGAATTGAAAGCCTCTGTTACCTGACTGTCAGTGGAGTAAGATGTGTATGTACACTGTACAGCAGCAAACAGACAGACTGACAGAAAGCACTTGACTGCCTTTATTGATGTGTCCATGAACAGCCTTTGATGATGGGGCAAGTGGTGACAGTAGCTGATGTGATGAGTGTGTGTGTGTGTGTGTGTGTGTCAGCGTTATCTGCCATTTTTGCATTCACAGATTAGAGAGGAAGAAACAGTGGAGGAGAGTGGCTTGTCTGACTTTGAGTGGTCTTCATGTGAAGAGACTCAGCAGTTAACGTTGTTAGTCTTATTTCAAAGCTAGGCCTCTTTGTCAGGGCCGTATGAACTTTATCTGTCTCATGAAGCTCCAGTAGGGGTCATCGTTCCTGGAGTCATAGCACTAGCAGCTTGAAGATAGTGGACAAGCAAATGCATTCTTAAACAAAGCAGTATGAACTCACTAATCATGTGGTTTATCCAAAGTGAAGTCTTTTCCTCTCTTTCTTGCTTTGCCAATATATATTAACCACACCAAAGTAAAAACACCAAGCTGGAAAAAGTGAATCTTTTTTTGTGGAGGATTGGAAAACAAATTGTAATTGAATAAAATACCATCCTCTTTTTCAGTAGTTTGACATGCTAAATCTTTGGGGCAGGAAGGGCTAGGAACATAATTCAAAGCGTTAATTTTTCTTGCAAGTAGTTTTAGTGTCACGGGAACTGTGTCAAAGAGATGTTTTGTAATTAGTAAAAGCCAAGTCAAGCTGAATGAGTGAGCTACAATGTTGTGATCTCTCTCTCTCTCTCTTTTTTTTTTTTGAATAGGATGACTGCAATCTGTTAAAATAATGGAGAAAATCTTGTGGCTTTGACTTTCATGCATCTCCTTGGAGCCTCTTCGACAATCTTTCAGTCCTGCAGCTGAAAAGAGCTCACTCATCACACACTCATAGCCTCCCTACCATGAAAGAAACCGAAACTATGACACAGGGCTAAATTAAGCCCCTGGGCCTGCCGAGATGCAAATTAGACATTTTATCAGTGCAACACTGATCGTCCAAGAGCCAGGGCTTTTTCAACGAATTAAACAAATTGTTCCATTTGACACTGGAGCTGAGAGCTGTGGATCTAATCCTGTTGTTACCTTGAAAGCACTTGTCTCCTCCCGGACCATTTTTAGCTGCTTCTACTAAGAGGATGATGTTTTAACATTATTTAATCATTGTATAAATATTTCAGGGCCAAGTCAGAGCGACACATGTCAGTGATTGGGGTTTGTAAAGGAGTCTTGGTGCGTTGAGGTGTGTGTTTATGTCTAAAGGGGATGCAAGCTTGAGTGATAATGTCACATGAATGACTTGTGGTGCAGTGTCAGAGGGGAAGAATGCTTTCTGTCTCTGATCGGTGGTGGAAAAGAAAGAGAAGTTGTAGGGGAGGTGGAGGAAGGGAGCAAAGGATGGCCCTACTCCTCTTCACTGTTGCTAAATTTACTCCATCTGCAGTGTGGAAGAGTTTGGGCTGACTCCAGACCAGAGAGAAGCTTCTAATTAAACTGTCATCATTATCAACTTGTGGTCACCGATCATCCCTGAATCTGATGGAATCAGAAAGGTTTTTCCTTCAAGTGCTGTATTGGACATAATTAGAAAGTGAAGAGCAGAATGGGAAAGTGCTACACAAGGCTGTTTTTTTTTCTTGTTGGAGTATGTCAAAAAAAGGCACTCAAGCCATTTCCACTCAGGTTTAAACAATTACTGCACATCAGAGGGAAGCAGAGGAATCTTAGCTGAGTCTGTTAGACTCATTGCTTTTCCTTCGAATCACTCTATTTCAGGGGAAACATTAGCCGTAGCTTTAGCATGTTCAAAACTGTAATAATTTCAATTAGAGCCGATGGGTATGTTTGCCATATTCAGATCATCGCTGTTTGGGAAGTGCTCCCCTTAAAGGCTGACAGCTCTTAATATGATATTCCAAGCATAGATATGTGAGTGACACTGAAGAGTGCGCTAAAATGCCTTATCAAATCATAATTACAACCCCAGTGATTAAAGGGGAAGTGACTCTGATTAGAAGAGTTTCTGGGGACATGGAAACAGGATGAATATTCAGATGTGAAAGGCAAGGAGACATATTATTTGGAGTTTTGTTCTCTCTCTCTCTCTCTCTCTCTCTCTCTCTCTCTCTCTCTCTGGAGTGATGTATGTGTCTGCCAGACTTCTGTGCAACCACAGTGCTATGATATCATCTTTACCACACAGATTTCATCTGGGCCCATTCAGCTCTGGCTATTGAGCAGAAAATGTGCATACAGATATCTGCCCATTAATGTTAATCTTATTCTCTCTCTCCCTCTCTCTCTCTTTCCGCATCTGTTAACCTGCTCATTGAGAATGTATCAAAGAATATTTCTTCTCTTGTGTTTCTCTTACTCGTTTTGCAGTGGAGTCTGATTTACCGCCACATGGGCACTGTATGACGGAAACTATGAATAGGGAAAAATGGGTGGGATGGACAGAGTTTGACTCTTGTTTTCATATGCTATCAAACTGGCATGCAGGCTTCATGCAGAGGACTTTCAGAGCAAATTGGACTTGAAACGGTGAGGAATGTGAAGGGGGGAAATGGCAAGGCCTTGCCCTCACTCTCTTTCTCTCTCCACTCTGGTGTGCTTGGAGAGCTTGATGGGTATCACACGTTTTTGTGAACTTCAAAGTATGCACTGTTTAAGCAAAGCAGATAAAAGAGCATATTATTAGCACTCGTATTCAACAAGAAGATTAGGATTGCTTTAGCCTTTTCTCCCCTCACCTCTGAGAGCCTCAAACACTGGCTGCCATGTGATAACCTCTATTTTATAAATCATTTCAGTGAGCGTTCATAAAATGTAGGCTGTGAAATAGACAGCGAGAGCCTCTCAATTTTACAATTTCACAACCGACTTCCCTCTTAGAATGACAGTGACTAACCTGACTATTACCGCTTTTGATTTCAGCAGGGCTTGGTTTTGCGCTCTGTGAGCTATACATAAAAAAGCTTAGGCCTGTCTGAATTTATATCTAAATGCTGCTTATCTTCCAGCCTTTTCACAGACTTTAGAAAGGAGTTGTATATTCGCCCTACGTCAAAATAAAATCATGGCTGTGTTATGCTTTTGAGCCTTGGCTCCTATGTGAGCAGCACAAATAGAAGCAGAGCACCATCAACTTTTTTTTGTTGCCATATTTCTCTCTAATATGGAATGTTTTACAGATGGGATTCTTTCAGCGTCGACACACACAAGCATGTAAACTGGGCACACACAAAAATTCAGATGTTGCAGGTGAAGGGTCATTTCGTGTTCTAATTATCCACATTCCCAGAGTTCTCCAACTTGTGCATGATTTAGAGAACACCCGAGCCCATAAGACTCTAAGAGTCTCCACAAATCCCCACATTTATTTATTTACATTTCTGCTTCCCTTACTTTTCTTGAATTTACCTGTCAAAGCCCATGCCGGGAAAATTTACATTGCTGCGTAATCTAAGATACATTTGAAAATAGTGTGTGTGGTGAACAGTAGTGGCGGCGGAACCCTCCTTATATTTTAATTGGAGCGTTGTCAGTTTTGCTGGAGAATAATAAGAACCATGTGTTCTGCCGGCGAGAGAAAATGAGAGACCTTTCATGTGACCCACCTGTCACGCTTTCAGTGCCGATAATGCTAACCTTATGTCACCATCGTCGGCCAAGCGAGCACAAGAACGTATGTATCAACACCAGGGGAGTGCCCAATCTAAACTGGAGCCTGGCACCTGGCTTTGACACACATTCAGAGACCTTGCAGGGAAAGACTGTTTATCATAAGAGCCAAGCATTAGTAAAAACACATCTCAAAAACATACAAACAAACATGAATGGTTCAGGCATAATATCTCACCATTTCTTTTGTTCTTTAAATTTCCTCTTTAACATTGTTTGCTCCTCAACAGTTATGAGCTTCGACTTTGCTAGGTGAGGCATTCCAAAACGTTCTTCAATTTTCACAAGGTCTTTGCCATGCTGTAATAGGTTCCCTGGGCATGACTGGAATATAATAATCATTTTATGGTATTTCTTTTACGCCCCCCCCCGTGCTGAGAAAATGCTAAACGTGCACAACCACAACTGAGCATATTGTTGGACCGTGATGTCAGTTGTTATTGCTGGATACGTAGAATAGGAAAAGTTAGATTCTTTTCCCAAAATCCACTGTGTGAGAAGCATTATGTCACAAAGGCAACATTGTAGCCAGTTGGGTGTGTTGGATGTATGTTTCTGTGTCTCCCTTCTACCTCCCTTTTTCTATACCTTGTTCAATCACCCTCCAGCCGACACTTGCGTCATGGCACTTCCCTTCTCCTATGCTGAAATCAATGGAAACAGTTCCTATAGATTGGCTGTGTAATGGAAAAGTAGCAGCATAATGGGGAAAATATATATTGCTACACATATGCCTGTCAAAGTTTAGACCACATTCTGTAAATTATATACAGTATATGAAAACATGTTTTTTCCAGTAGCACCCTTTTTTCCAGAAGTGCCTGCTTTCATATGTAGAACATCTTCTTAACATCCATTTCAGCACTGGTTGGATCATGGCTTTCTAACAATATTAGGCTTGGTAGATTATAGCTGGCTGGCTGGTTACATGAGGGCAGTGATAGAGCAACAATAATCTCACTCTCTAACTTGCCTGCACTGTCATGTGACACATGGAATTTCGCTAACAACCAAGCAGTCGCTTGGATGGAGAGGATTTCTTTAAAGCTGCCCTCCATCAGCTGCATACTGCAATCTGATTGCCTTGTGCAGAATAAGAGCATCATGGGAAAGGACGTGCATCTAATAGCTAAGTGAAGAACCGCGCATCTCCTGTTTTTCACTAATTGAATTCTGCACTAAAATATGCTGGCAGGAGCCCTTACCTTGTTTGACTTATTTATTGCCTGACTGGAGAGGTAATTTGACCTCTTCATTTAAAAGACTCTTTTTTTCTTCCTGCAGAAAAAGAGTGTTAAACTCAATTACACCACCAATCAGTGACTCAAACACTGCATTTACTTTCTTAGAGGGGGAAAGGGAACCATGGAGAAGAGAGGAGCTCTTTTGCGTGCACTCTCACTTTCTTTTTAGTCCTTGTACTATCTGAGCAGCTGTAGTGTATGAGGCTAGTACCAGAGAGAGAGAGAGCGAGAGAGAGAGAGAGCGAGAGAGAGAGAGAGAGAGAGAGAGCACTCAGGCAGCTTCCAGCTGTGTCAGCTGAGATTTTGTGTCCATTTTTAAATTATTTTTCTCTCTAGATAATTAAGAATGCCGAAAAATTCTTAAACTGACCAAATATTTTCTATTAATTTGCATTATAATATATAAAGAACATTTGTGATTTTTGAGCCAAGAAAAAAGAAGAAAAGATAATGTTATTTCTTAATGATTAAAACGATACATTAATTAAGATTTACATAAAGATCTCAGTTTTAAAATTCTTGCTGTTACTTACATTAGAATAGATGCTCAATGAAAGGCTTTTGTTATGAATTATTCCATTTTGTTCAGCTGGAATTTATGTGCAAGCTCTTGAACTTGAAAAAAGAAAAGAAAATAATATTAAGGTTTGAGAGTTTTTTTTGTACCTTTGCTCTGCCTGAAAAAAAAAAAAACATGTCAGAATGCTCCTGGATTTTCATGAAGCCACCTGACAAAAACCCTAGAGCACAATGTGCTCCTCCCTGCTTGCTGGTAAAAGAATTAAAAGGGAACTTGTGCATGAAGTATGCAAGTACCGATGAGTCGTGACCTCTTTTTTGTTTTTCCATCATTCATACTGAGAACTGAAATATTTTCAGATTTACATACCATTCAAGCCATCCTTGGGGAACCAAGGCTTCTCCTGGCGTGCTTAACCAAGGTTTCTTCTATTCTTACGAAAGAGAGCACTGAACACAACTATTTTTTCTCCTTTGTGATCTTGACCATGTCTCTTCATTTAAATTGTATCTGTTCATTCATCGAGAATGCAAACTGTGAAGGTTTCAATTAAATTGCAAATGTAATATTTTAAAAATTAGACACTCCCGTGTCTGAGCAAGAACAACGCAAATCATTTGCACACAACCAGCAGGCCTGGTTGTAACCTGATCTTTTCTGGATCAATTGAGTCCATTCTGGTTTAATTCACCATATGATTGACTTTCAGCACAGCTTACCATTGGAAAAATATCCCTGTATAGACTCAGGCCTTAAATAGCACAGTAATTTGAATACAGATGCCTGCTGCCTAAACCTTGTCACTAGAAATGATCAGAGTCAGGAGACAATTGCAGGTTGATTATGTAGCTACTGACAGAAGTTGCAGGTTCTTTGTGCATCAGATATATTTGCATTTAAATGCTCATTGTAAGCAGGCAAGGCATATGCACTCTTGATTGTCGTCTCAACCTTTATTTTTGTGGTGATTTCTCAAAGACAAACTAAAATGAATCGCAAGAATGGATAATCTAAATGGAATTATTTTTCCAAAGGTAGGATGCACATCAATCTATGTGGCACCATTTGTTAGCTTGTTTTCATATCAGTCACATTTTTCTTTCATTTCTGTCTGCATAATCCATCCTGATGTTTTGTCATCATATTGTACAGTAATTTTCTCTCTGAGTGAGTCTGTGAGGCTGCGTTTGAATGTTTAAACATTCAACAATCCTTTGTTGCGTTACACCACATACTTGACCTGTGTGTGTATGCCTTATGCCTTTATCAGTTATATATGCCTCATGTTTGGTCTGTGTGTATTGTATCATAAAAGCGTGTATGAGGCAGGTGTGTGTTTGTGTGTGTGTGTGTGTATGTGCTCCTGCTGCTTCAGGCTCTGGGTTCTTTGTCCTGCAGCACTCAGCATGTCTGCCTCCTCAGGAGAGCCAGGGCTCTCTCTCGTCTGGCCACACAAAGGCACTGCCTTTCTTTGAGGTGTTAAAAACGTCCATTTATGCATTCCCTGGACAAAAAGCTCCTGGACCCATTTTCGAGGCCATTGGCAACACCGGCAGATATTGTGCCACGCTTCTTCGGCACTCATTTCACAGATTTTAAAACTGGTATGTGGTGAACAGGATTTCAGCAGCTAAAATGCCCTGTGAGAATATGGGCGATAAGAGAGAGAGAGAGAGAGAGAGAATGGCCAACAGCCACATAAACTAGGAGATGAGACCAGGAGAATAAACACATTACCTGAGAGAGAACCAGGTTTGCTTTCATAACCCAACTCAATATTTGGGAGTGAAAGTACCATGTGCCGTGGCTAGGGAATAAACTCTCAAAATAGAATGATGCCAACTTGTCATTGTCAAAAAAGACAAGGCCCTGCTCCCTTGGTTTGCTCTATTCTAATCATGGACTGGAGCGTGTGTAGTTTGTATCGAAGAGAACCAGCGCTGTATTTTACTCGACTTGAATTCCTCACAGGCTGGATTTGAGGCCCTGAAGTGGTCGGTCAACCGTTTCTTCCCCTAATACGGAGTTTCGCTGTAGTTATTTCACAGCAAAGTAAATCACATGTAATGTATCTGCAGTGTCGGACATGAAAGTCTGGCTTGGTCACAGAGCTGTCTGCAAGTCTAAGGAGTGGAGATGTTTGATTTAAATACAGCACCCTCCCCCATCCACGGCTTTCTCCAAGATGAAAATAGTGAAATGCGCTTTATAAACACAACAGAAAACCTGCGACTGTAAGCAGGCCCTCTTAAGCAAGTGCTTTTTTTTCTGGGTGAATGGCAGATTCAAAGAGAACGATCAATGCTATATGACATCTCTTTTTTATTCCTGTGAAAGAAAGTCTTTTTGGTTAACGCTGCTCTTTTTAGTGTACCCTTGTGCATTTCTGCAAACATGGAAGGTCCCCACATATCGGGTTATTATTGCTCATCTGTGGAGAAAATCAGACACACGCACTTACTGTCAGCCAGTACTTTTCTCCCTATGTTTTTACTAGATATGTACTTAATAGCTGGTACCAAGCGTTTACATCCACCGACCTCACCTGTCAGCTGTGCACAGGCTGATTATATTCAGACAATAGGCATGCATGGAGGTTTTCATAAAACTTTGCTATTCCGCCACTGCCTTTGGCTCCATTCTGCCTTATTTTACCCTCCTCTGCCTCATCTCCCATCATCCAGTCCTGCTGTTAGTACAGAGATAACCTGTCCTCTACCAGGTAAAAGACCGTCCTGCTGATGGAGGATATTGCCTCTTTTGTCCCAATAACTACTTCCCCTAAATCCCCTCTTAACATGTTCTGGACTTGGGGAGAGTAACGGAGGAAATAGTAAATTTAAAGTGATTTTTTCTCTGAAGGATGCTGGATAAGAAGAAACCGAAGGCAAAGTTGATGCAAATGAAAATATTTCATCCTCTGTTGTACAGCACTGGGTGTACAGCATGTTCACGGTCAGAGAAATGAAGAATTTAATCTATATTTGACCCATCTGAAGCACTTTGCCTTACAGTTCGGTTGCTTAAAAACCCTAATTATCAGACCACATACTGTATGCAGCTTATTATGTAAAGCACACTACTGTATTAAACCCCTTTTTGAAAATATATTTAAAACAAGCTGCTTGCTTTAATCGAGTGTCAACAGTGGGAGAGCGTGACTCTGTTAGATTGTTATTGTGAAGCCTTGTAACTGATTCAACTGCCGTCATATGATGGTAAAAGGCACAGTGCTGTTATGCACATGATTGATTAAATCAGCCTGAAATCAGCCTACCGAAGATGAACACATGCCTGGAATTTGAAAGTTCGTTGGATTTCTGAAAACTCTTTTCTGGATTCCTCTGGATTCTTTCTCCAAGGGGAAAAGGCAAAGAGTACAATTTACAAGCTCAAGGCTAATTCACATTCATCCTGGCAAAACTAAGCAGATGAAGAAGGTGTGGCCGGATATTAAGTGAGTGTAAAACCAGAGAGAAAATGGGAGAGAGAAGTTATAAATCAACTAAAATTTACAAAGAGATATTTCTTTGCCACCAAAAGTACAGAAGGCTAAATTCCAGTTCAAGTGGATTCCCATTGAGCTTACTGTATTTCTCCGGCAAAATGTGCTCAAATTATGTCTCAGTGCTCGTTTCCATAATACTTATGTTCTGCCACATATGGATCATGGAAACATTATAGGAGAACTATGGAGGACTTGTGGAGGACCTTAATTTCTGAAGCATCAGTTCAAGTTTTACATCATGTCCTGTGTGTGTGTAGCAATTGGCTCATGCTCTTGGAGTCAGATTGGGGTAGTGTGTTCGTTGGAGGCAATAGCTGGAGTCACTGTCATGGTCGATGGATTGGCTTTACCAACACCGGCTTCAAGCACCCCACTTAACCGCTTTGAAAGATTCAGCACTGTTTTCATTAAAGGAACTCAATTCCTCATTTGATGTGGTGTGGAATATGACTAAAGGATGGTTTAACAGGAAGAAACCCATCATTAATGTTTGGGTGCCCCCCTGTCTGTCCTCATGGGGTTTAATGGGCATGAGCTTTCTGTAATTTGCCAAGAAGCTTGGCTTAGCTTGAATACTCATACAGTTTGGCGACTGGTGATGTCTCTCGTCTCTCTTTTGCTCCCGCCCTTCCTTCCTTCTTAATTTCTCTTTATTTCAGCTCCCATTTGTACAGCCACAGTTACTTTATCACCACAGTCATTGTAAAGAGGAGAGAGAACACAGGGCTCAACATGTGAGAAAGCCATAGTGGTTATTTTATATTGAGGACACAATGAATCAGTTATAAACTGTTGGGTGACTAATAAAAACAGGCTGGTGCTGATTGGAATCCTCTTTAATTAATTTATGATCAGTTTGTGTGAGTGCAGTCCTGCTTGCACATATACTGTAATGTGTGTCAAAGTCGCTTATATCACAGGTCAAGGTTTATCTCATTGGTTTAATTATTTCTATTTTTAAGACAATATCATTGTCTTATTAATCACAATAGAAATGATTATCTTCAATGAATCATGAATATGAAATTGCACCATTGTCTTGAATGCAAGCTTGTTACTTTCATCATTTTTCTCAATTAGCATCAAATTATAATTTCAAATTCCTTTTAATTTTTTTACCCCCTGCATTTGAAACAGCTTCCTATGAATTAAAGCACAACAGGAATTTGTCATATGTTGTATGGCTCACAAAGAGAAAAGCGTTTATAGAATTACCACCCCTGTCAGGGGTTTGCGTGTGTGTGTTTCTCTCTCCCAAATGAGAGCCTGCACTAGCTTTGTGAAAAACGTACGTGAGTGCACACACACAGACAAATACACTGTGAGTGTGTGCGGTGTGAACGGTGAGACAGTGTGGGGACACAGGCAGGCCATGGCATGGTCCTTTGAGAACGTGGAATAGACTGTCAGCTCAGAGGTGCTATTAAGATGACAACAGCTTTCCATTCACACAGGGTCAGACCTCCTGCCTCTTTTCTCCCATTGTCACCTTCAGCCTCAAGGTTGCCACATTCAGATCCATTGGAGACCAAAGATCTCTAAGTTTATTCTATTAACCCACCCTCCCACGCAGCCATTTACTTAGTCCATGCAGTTTGCATAGTTCTTCAACGCTTGGATGAAAATGAAGGACACATATAGATGGTTCTTGGCTTGCTAGCGGAGACAAAGATGGCACAAATTATAGGCGAATCAATTAGCTGTGACCTCAAACCCTCGTGTCTTTGTTTAATTGGTGATGCTGAGGCAGGCTAATTGTATAAATCAGTTGGTAATAAGATTCCTGCTTGTTGTGAAAAACAGAATAATGTGGAGAAATAATGTGTGAGATTTGTGCAGCACTATTTTCTCTCTCCTTTCCTGTCTTCTTCTACATCTCCTTCTGTCACATGAAGGAAATATAACGATACACATATGGTTGGATGATGGTGAAACTGGGTTTGTCTCCGTCTGTTTGTTTGCGTTTCCTTGGCAGTGCTGCCGTAGCTGGTGGACCTCAGAATACCTGCTGGAACTAGCTGAGCGTGTAACTAAATAAATCATTAGTGCTCTGCAGTGTAATAGACGTGGAGAGAGAAATTAGAGAAAACAAGTGCTTTGTATGAAAGCCATTTATTAGTAGAATCAAACAGTGCAGGGACAGATTAATGAGGTATTAGAGAAGTGGACTCTAAACATTGTCTAGGACTGAATCCCTCAGGGAGAGCAGAGTCTAACTGGAGTCCATACAGCGTTATGACTGTTTAACTTCATCTGCCGGGCCACTGACTGCCTGCCAGCACTCTCTCTCTTAACTCATCTAACATCCTGTCTCTCTCTCTCTCTCTCTCTCTCTCGCTCTCTCTCTCTCTCTCCCCACTCCACTCTCTCTTCTGCCTCCTTGTTACTCCTAAACGAATAGTTCACCCCAAAGGAAAATTCTCCTAAATTTACTCATCCTAATGGCATTACAGATGTGTATGACTTTCTTTTTTTCTGCTGAACACAAAGATTTTTAGAAGAATATCTTAGCTCTGTAGGTCCATTCAATGCAAATGAATGGTTACCAAAATGTTGAAGCTCCCAAAAGCACATAAAAGCAGCATAAAATAAATTAATGACTTATGTGTTTTAATCCATGTCTTCTGAAGTGATCCAATAGGATTTGGGTGACAAACAGACCAAAATGTAATTCCTTTTTCACTATAAATCTTGACTACAGTAGTCTCCTCTGCGATCATGATTTCAAGCTTGATTACACTTCCTTGTGCCATCTAGCGCTCTGCACATGCGTCAAGCACTAGAAAGTGTTATCGAGCTTGAATTCATGATCAGGCTTAGAGACTGCAATGGTAGAAAGAGTTGGTTACATTTTGGTCTGTTCTCACCCAAAACGTATTGATTCACTTTAGAAGACATGGATTACTTTTTTTTGCTGCATTTATGTACTTTCAGGAGCTTCAAAGTTTTTGCCATCATGCACTTGCGTTGTATGGGCCTACAGAACTGAGATATTCTCCTAAAAAGTTCCTATCTTTAGTGTCCTTCACAAGAAAGAAAGTCATATACATCTGGGATGTCATGAGTGTGAACTATTCCTTTAAAGAAGGTACAAATATAAAGAAACTCATACCAGTGTAAACCCTCATGACATTTTCTCTTTGTTCTGTTGTAGGTCATTTTCATGCATTCAGAATCAAGTCACCAGTGATCTTTGGGAGCTGGGGATCAAGTCTTTCTGTTTACGTAAGTTTAATCAGCACTTTATATTGAAATTTGTGTCTTTTCCTGCATCACTTCATTTCTTCATAAACCCCACACAGACTCGCAGACACGCATTATGTTTTTCTCCATAGTGCTGTATTATCCATTCTCTCTCTCTGCTATGATTTTAAACTCATAAAACCATTGTACATGCTTCGCTACCACAGGAAATGGTGGCCTCACTCAAATGATTAAAATGAATGAGTGTGTTTTTCTGTTCTGTCTCACTTTTCCTAGAATTAAGTTTGCTTGAAAAACAGTTGAATACCCACAAGCACAAATGAATGACTTGTAGTATATACCTCCCCAAAGTTTTTTCACACTTCCTCCCAACCAGTGACATCCATGTCATTCCTCATTTATGTGTAGTTAAAAGCTAAATATCAATGATTAAAAGAAGCTGAAACATATGATTGTATGGTTTGAATTCCATTTTAGTCCTTTCAAAACATTGAAAGTAGTCTTTTAGAGAGAAAGAGAAAAACAACGATTTGCTTGTTAGCACCTACCTCCACGTTCCACTCCAACACACACTTACATTGGCGCATATAGAGGGAATCTATTCTCTATGTTAATACCCACTATGTTATTGGTACTTTCAGGCTGCCAGTTTGCCCTAAATAAGAGCATTCAGAGTAATGAAGAAAGAGCCCCTTTTAAAGAAGCACAGACAGGGTCTTAGTAAACAGTCAATATACGGCTGCAGATTTCTGCCACAATATGTCTTAAATGGGGGTTCTTTCTTTCCAGCGTAGTAATAAAGATCATATCTGGCAATTTGTTGCTCTTGGAAATGTTGAGCAAACAAGCCTCCTGAAAGTTAAGTTCATATTAATATTTTTTCAAATGTCACTTCGATATGAGGTGCAGGACAGAGTTATTTTAGTGTCAGAGAGTCCCACTGTTGGCCCTGCATAATTAGGCCACTGAGAATGGCATAGTCTTGCTCAAAGTTCAGGGCCTCCTGCTAATGCGGAAGCTTTATCCTGTGATTTCAAGTCAAACACCGGCTTCATCTCAGATCAATATGCCCTATTACACCGGGGCATGCTCTTTTATTTTGGCTGCGGCTGTAGTGTGTCACCAATGTGTTAAGTCCATGTTGAATGGCTGTCAGAGGAAGGAGAAGCAGATCAGTGAGGTTCGCTCAGCTGAGCTGAATGGGGAAATAACAAAAGGGGCCAGGAGTGATTAAGGCTTTTATCTGCCTGGCTTGTCACACAAGGCGAGAGTCCGAATATCTCTGTCAGTCTGAAATAAGCGGCAATGGGAGCCGACACAGAGGAAGATAATGCGCTATGATATTTTTGGGAAATTGTACTTTGACAAAATATGATATTGAATATGACTATTTGTTTTTGTGATTAACCTCTGGAGGCATACCAATTTTTTCAGGGCTTTGAGTAGTAATCTCAGCTACGTTTAAAGGACGTTCTTTGTCATGTTTGTTCTAACTCCATTGGTTTTGGTAGGTTGGAATGAGGTTACATGTTCTGTGTTATGTACAATCATCCACCGCTACAGAACATCTGTGGTCTGTCCCATTCTAGGTCCTGTAAACACAGATATTCGCATTGATATGTCGCAGGGTCAGGTCTCTATTTAGGGAATGAAACGCTGATTGTTAAGCTGAATGAAGGTGAAAGGACCACTTGAGGTAGAACAGTAAACATCAGGCCTATGCACTGGCCCAGCTCCAGCACTGAGGGTAACAGTGTAAGCCTTGTACTGTACATCAGGTTGGCTTTGTGTCAGTGTTCAGGCTTGTGTGTGTGTGTGTGTCCACGTGGGTGGGTCAGTGGGTGAGAGAGTGAATGTTAATTGCTAGTATTTTATTTTCCCATATTGTGAAAAAATTATACATTTGATTGATAAATTAAAAACAATTCTATTTGTTTTCAATGCAGTTTGTTGAGACTAATTTTTCCACAAGTATAGTCGATTTAAACGACATCTAAACTATTTGACAGAAATCTTTTGATGTCAAAACTCATTTCAGTAATTTAACAGCCTTTTCCAAAAGCTCAATTTCGTATCTGTCTATATGTATTAAAAATCACAAGCTGCAGGGCATGGCGATTCCAACTAAACCAATGTCAAATGTCTCCTTCAATTCACATTGTTTGCAGTATGATGTCAAAAGAAGAACTGGGCTCATCTCTGATGCTTATGGGACCTATGAGACCTAACGCACTCATTAATCTAAATTCCTTTGCAACTTTAATCTGCATGTTTAATTAATCACAAAATGAGGGAGTAAGTAATTTGGGCATACGTGTGGAATGCGTGCGCCTGGCGTTTAATCACTCTTGTGCAAACTCATTTGAAAACACCTGAGGATGAAGCGACAGCATCTGTTTGAACAGGCAGAATACACTCTTTGTCAGTGCGTGCCATTCATCTAATAAAGCTGCCGGAGTCTGCCTTCATTTTGCATTTAGCGTGTCTCACGGTTGATGTCTCTAATGGGCCGGTGTCTCTGGGAATTATTTTCTGTAAAATGTTTTTTAAATAAATAGCTTTCCTTGACCCCTAATGAAAATGAATAACTTTTGGGTGGTTATTTTACTATCTATTAACTGTCGCTCCCCAGCTACGGTTCTTCACTGACCCTGTTCTTGATTGTTGCCAGAGAGGCTGTTCAATAGGGGTCGGCCTTTTAATTTCATCAGCTCTGTTCTCTTCTCTCAATCCAGCAAGCCCAATGGAATAAAAAATTTCATCTCTGTGAATTTAGAATCAGAATTAATTGTTGGAAATTAAATTATTGTCATGAAAGGAAGTCCTATGGACTTCAAACATCTGCAATGTTGAGATCCTTGCTAAAGTATTTAGGACACAGGATCCATTCGTTTTCTCATTAGTTCTCATGAGGTTTCCTCTGGGAGACTCCAAGAGTATCATAAGTTATTAGTTGAGGATTGCTATTTTTGTTTTTGAATGCGTGCAGGTGAGCCCTCTCAACCCTCTGAGATCTTGGGTGATTGATTTTTAACATGAAGTTCACCTCATTTGTTTGTGTTACTTTTGGGAAGTTTATTCTAAAAGACCAGATTGGCTTTTTTGGAGAATCATTGTTCATCTGGAGCATGACATTTTCAATCGTCTTCAATCACCCCGCTGTGACCTAACGTAACAAACACGCTGTCACTGCAGGGGCAGTGGCTTCTGCCAAGGATTATCCAATATAGTATTTCGTCCTTTTGATGGCTTTATATGCTTAATCAAATTTTTTGAAAAATGAAACATAATTTAGCACAGAAAGGCCGAAACCCAGTCTTCAAATGTTATGTCAATGTGTCTAGGCTAAGAAAAGTGATTTTCTCAAAGCTGTTATTATATTTAAAATATTAGTATATGCACACAAAAAATCTTGTGGATGAATAATAATTAACAAAATACTCCCTCTAAAAGAGATATAAGAAAACTTAATTTAAAATGTATTGTCAATTTATGTATTAGATCTACACAGACAATCCTTATAACATTTATTGAGAAATAGTTAATACTTAAAATGTTGCATTAGCTTCACTTGTATTACATATGTTTAGTTTCTACTAATTACATTGGAAATATAAAGATGACAGTGCAGGGACTTTGTACTTAATAGCCACCTGCATAAAGCATCTGAAAAGACAACTTGTTCTGTTGTCTTGGACACATAGCAACTTTTACAACTTTATTAGAAACAGTGTGCATGTCATTGTTGGGTTTGTCATTGATGTATCTTGTCTTATCTCATTTTTTGTTTTTGGATTGCCAAAGTATGAATATGACTTCCTGTATTCGGATGTATTTTTAGAGTTTTAAAGGTACAGTCAGTATTTAATTAAAATAGATTTACTTCTAAAGAAATGAATTGTAATTTTGAAACATATGTATAAAATCACTACTACTCAAACAAGATGATGTCAGTAACATTATAAAAGCTGTTTTATTCTACATGGGGGAGGGGCACCCTCATGGGGGCTCCTATTTTATAATCACATGACCAGATGAACACTACTCGCTTAATCTCAGTAACCATCTTGTTATCGGACAATTTCACTCTTGGATTAAATTAATCGTGGCTGGTTGTGAATAGTGAATTTCTACAAAAGCATCTGCAACTTAAAAGTATGAATGGTGCTGCATCCACCCC
Source organism: Xyrauchen texanus (assembly GCF_025860055.1). Taxonomy (NCBI): domain Eukaryota; kingdom Metazoa; phylum Chordata; class Actinopteri; order Cypriniformes; family Catostomidae; genus Xyrauchen; species Xyrauchen texanus. The sequence continues at coordinate 24,541,944 of NC_068276.1, forward strand.
ACTATGTGTCACTGTAAATCCAAGATGACAAGAACATAAAATTACTGAGTGCACCATTAATGGGAATCGTAAAGACTACTAGAAAGATGAGTGTGTTTTGTTAAAGAAATATAATTTTATATATGTTTAATTATACGTGCCCATTAATCTGAAGCTATCTGATTACCACTTGACTCGTAGGAATACTGTGAATATAATTAGTGCTTATGTTTCTCTGCTGCACATAATGGGGTATTTTCTCCCACTTGGTTTCTTTCACAAGTGTGCTGCCCATCCAAATGGTTAGTGGGTTAGTGAGTGTAATTCATCTTGAGTCATTTTTAAGTTTTAACGTTTTGTAAAAAAGCTTGAAACATAATTTTAAAACAAATGCAATGTTTTCAGGTTACAATGCAGCAACCTATGTGTCTTGCATTAGACAACATAATGGCCTCGACATAATCTAGCTTTTAAATTATGCTAGCTGATGCATTCGTAGAATGACCTGCAATCATATGACTCGAAATCGTAAATTTTTTCTCCATCAACTAGCCCAAATGTTGAATTAAGTTTAAAGCTGCAAGACTAAAAATATCCACCGAAGCTTCTTCAAAATGAGAATCTGCCATGCTTTAATTGATTTGTCTTTCAGATGTATGTTAAGAGAGACCTCACCTTTTGCGGGTCTTGTAAGTTTGTAAGCATGTGGTAATGTGTCCATTAGGGGAGGCAGATGTTCGCTGGTTGAGTTGTAGGGGAAAAGTGTGCTCTGTCTAACCCACTAAGTGGCTGTTTCTCTTTGCTAATATAAAGGAGACCGTGAGCCCTCATTAGCAAGTGCTGTCATTCAGACACAGAGTGTCGGTCTGATAGTTCTTTCTGGTCCAATGGCTTCACTCATTGCCATAAACATATGCTCTGTGCCCTGCTTCTTTCCATCTTATTTATGACTTTAATTTGTTGTGTGGGCTGCGCTGGAAATCAAATTTAATACAATCCTCCCAGGCACCCTGTCATATAATAACATGGTAATTTCTGTGTATCCTTTTGAAAAATGAGAAAATTAATTCTTCCTGACATGTTCTAATTATTCCAGTGTGAACAGGCAAATCCAGTCTCTCTCTCTCTCTCTCTCTGCTAAGTGTCAGAGGCAGGCGTGCAGCCTCGACGGCATCTAGGTGCTAATGCTCACCAGCAGTGCGTTTAATTTGAAACATGACCAGACACCTTTCAACACACCTTCCTAATGTTGGGTTGCTTCACACAAATTAATTCACTACTAATCAGGCGGCGCTGAGTGGGGTGTGAACGGGGGGTTGAGACTAAGGGATGGGACACCGCTGCTATTAGAAAGGGTGTATTTAATCGATGGAGGGGGGTAAGCCTTTTCTGTCACATCTTTTTTTAATGCTGTTTGGAGGTGAGTGTACACATGTGAAGGGAGGATACCCATGAGACATGTTTGGATCTGCGGACCAAGCAATTTTTTTTTCTTTCCCCAGCGTTCCCAGCACTGTCAAAACCTTTTCACACCTTCTGTGGTGCAGATGAGAAGAGATGAAATGCTAATTTAATTAAATTGTCATCAGTCACTTCAAAATAAGTGTATTGCTTTACTATAGAAATTATTGATTTCAGGATCTATGTTCTATGTCTTTTTTCTCTCACTTTTGTCAAAAATGTGTTATGCGTCTACTCTGTACAAAGCAACAATTACTTTAAAGTTTTTGGATTGTCCAGCCTAATGTTGATTATAATGTATAATGTAGACTGAATATTTGTAGGTTGGTGACAAAAGCCTGAACTCCCTATTACACATTTACATAAATGCATTTGGCAGATGATTTTATCCAAAGCGACTTACAGAGCCTTTATTACAGGGACAATCCCCCCGGAGCAACCTAGAGTTGAGTGCCTTGCTCAAAGACACAATGGTGGTGGCTGTGGGGATCGAACCCACAACCTTCTGCCTAACAGTTTAGTGCTTTAGCCCACTATTCCACCACCACTCACATTACATCCTCAATTAAACCTTGTGCATTGAGTGTCACCCCAGCACAGTGTGCTTTCAGTGAGTGCTCAGGTGCAGGCCAGCCAGCACTGGAGATCACATGACACCACGGGCCATTAATTTCATAATTTAATTTAAGCCGGGCATGAGGGTACAGCCATGCCTTTGCAATTTTTGATTATGAGTTTTACTGCGTTAATAGTCAAGGAACAGTTTATTAAACAAGGAAATGCACAGAATGTGTTTTTACATCATGCCTTTTCCGCTAATACCTGTCAGTGTGCGGCACTCTGAAGAAAAATATGCCCTTTTTTCCCACTCTAATTATGAACAGTGTCTAAAGGCCGGTGACAGGGGAAAAATAAACAAACAGAAATGGAGTGAACCTTTGGGTCGGGTTAAAACCACAAAGGCCTAATTGATTTGGTGTGTGCCCTATATGTGTGAGCGGGAGAGAAGAGAACCTCCAAATTATGACGTCATGTGCATTGAAGAATAGAAGCGCTTTATAGTCTGTGGGTGGGGTCGAGTTAACTATGCTTCCCTCCTATTCGCTGAGGAGGGGCGTCGCCACTGCAGCGCCATGGCGTCGCATTATCACATCCCACACCCTCGAGAATTAATCAGTGCCATCTTGGCTGCTGTAGGAAGATGTGGTCATCTTCACGGAAGAATTGATATGCAGTTTTGTGCACTGCAGTTCTTACGCAATTAAAAGTCTTTAGACTAAAGATGTCAGTCATTAAAGTTGGTTTGTTGCATTTTCTCTCACAAAGGCTCCGTAAATAAAAAGTAGTCAGGGAGTAAAGATGGAGCAAGTCTTTCCTGTCATCCTAAATAAAGTTCTCCGGCTTTCAGTTCCTCCCTGCCGCCTGCAGAACACCTACAAAGCAGATTGTAATAGCAGAGAGGAGCATAGGAGCAAAGTTGAGCCTGCTATAAGAAATATCTCCGGGATTTCCTTCTGTGCCTGAGCCCACCCAGTCTACATAGCACTACATTAATTCAGCCAGTCAATCTAACTGAAAGTTTTAAATGTGTGCCGCGTTAGCGAGGCGGGCCGTACAGAAGCCGTGTTAATAGCTAGGGCTTGTTGTCCATATGGTACTGTTTTAATGGAGCACATTTGTTGCAGATGGTGGGAGACTCCACTTGGGCAGAAGCGGTTCTTGGCAGGTCTTCGGCTCTTTGGAGAAAAAGGCACATGGAACTCAACTTTTTACACTGATGTCAATCTTCCCTGTTTTTGCAAAGTGCAAAAGTGCCAAATTTAAGTCTTGCCGCTTTATTTATTACTTGTAGATATGCTGAGACAATACAGAATGGCTCAGTCACTTTTTCCTCAATGCCCCCACACATGGATCATAGTTTTTTTTCTATTTTTACAATGTTTTTTTTTGGCTGCAGGGGATGACTGAGGTAGTAACGCAACAATTAGAGGGTGAGAAAATGTGGGAGAGAGACTTATCTCTTGAACGCTACTGTTTCATGTGAACTCTTACTGTATTTCATGCAACACTAGATATCACTGCTGAATCACTACTGTTATCACTACAGGATAATTCCCTCTACAGGAGGGCGAATCTTAGGAAAACTGTCAAGAACGTATCCTGGTTGTTTCTTTCAACCAAAAAATCAACATATGTACAGTATATGTATGTAAATGAAACCTATTTTACAACCATTAAGATTTTTTGTATTGAGCCCATATTTTCATGCTACAAAATTAAGAACCTCTATCAATTCTCATGCAATTCAAAATGCAAAACAACAACAATAATAATAGTAGTAATAATAATAATGCTAAATTTAGGCTTTAATTTTATATGCAACATTTTTATTTTGGAGTGAAATGTGATCTCAACATGAGTATATGAGATTTACTTATTGGACAAATGAAACAAAATGTGTAAATCACAATCATTATTTCCTTCTCAAAGTGCAATAGATGTGTACAGTATGGGCCAGTTATGAGTTTTGTGTCAGATATCTCTCCTGACACTTGTAGTTTGTTGATCAGTTGTATACAGGGCTGGACTGGTAATTTGGCATACCGGGCATTTTCCCGGTGGGCCGACGCACTTTGGGGCCGATCTGGGGTGGACTGGCCATTGGAAGAACCGAGCGGGCTGGTGGGACCGAATGGGCCACGATAAGCTAAAATGAGCTGCTGCGTTATGCAGAATAGAACACAAAATGGTGCCGCGATATGCATAAAAGGACAAACCCCCCCCCCCCCCTTTCTCTTCCCAGTCCAGCCCTGGTTGTATATAGATAAACGCAATAAAATTTGTATATGTTTACTTCTTCTCCTACTTTATTCTGCATATTTTCTTAAAGTAGAACAAACAGACCTCACATTCAAACTGCACTTCAATCTAACCTCTCTTCTCTCTTTGCTCTGAGTACACTATCCCAAAAAGACACAGTCATCTTGCATGTGTTTTTGCTGTCTTCTTGCTGCCCCCTAACAAAACCAAAAGTTGCTGAGAGAGAGGTGGAGAGTGTAAGAGGAGGGTGTGCAAGAGTGTGTGTTTTTTTTTAACACTCTCTCAGAATGGTGAGGAGACACGCTTGATTGCCTCTATTGCGTTTTAACTGTTGTTTTCTCGCGTTGTCACTGCTATGGCAGCACTGGGTATTATGTGAGCAGAGCGCCCGTGGCCGAAAACACTCCTTTCCCATCCCTCCAGACACCTGACTGTTAGAGAAGTCTCAGTGGGTCTTACGGGTCCTCTGCCCCGCTAAGTGCTGGCTGGCCTGAAAGGCGCAATGTCCTTGGGGTTCTCTGATCTCACTCCTTCCATTCTCTCAGTGGCTTTGTCTCTACCCAAACCCAGCAGCACCACTCGCCACAGTGCATGAGAGAGAGAGAGAGAGAGAGAGAGAGAGAGAGAGAGAGGAGAGGGAGAGAGACAGAGAGGAGGCAGGGGAGAAACATGGGGCAAATTACACCCATGTCGCAGAAAGCGAAAGCATTTAGGAGGCAGAAGACTGGATGTCTTTTGACTCTGATGTGTTTCTTATTTATGATGATGATGATGATGTGAGAGAGGGAGTGGGGTGTTAGCATGAGAGAAATCGCTAATTAGTTTCAGAACTTGATGAATTCTGCTTCTGCAATATTGCATTTTTAAGAAAAAAAAAAAAAACAGCTCTGGAAATGCACCATCCAGTCATCACACCAGGAGGAACTGAGATTAAGAGAGAGAATCCATTCAGATTGGGAACTTTGTACTGTTATGACTCAAGCATTTTTGTGTTTGATGTGTATTCATGGCCCTTTTAAACCACATTGTGCACTTTGCATTGCCTTTTGTGTAGCGGTTTACTTAACAAGACACACACACACACACACACACACACACACACACACACACAGAGAGAGCGAGAGAGAGTACTGTATGTGCATGTCTCAAAGACTAAAAACAGATACTATTGGAAACCTTTTGGACACGATTTCCAAACATGTGCTCCCAAATTTGCAGTGTTAGGCTTTAAGAACTGCCTCTGTGCATGGTGATATCACGACCACACATGCTCCTGCCTCCCCGTTGGGTGCGTAGCCCAGCATTGGCGCAGATTTGGCCCTGTGTGGGCCCCTATGGTCCAGCTGCTGTGGCCCTGCCACACATGGTGTACAGCTGAACCACCACACTTTGTGCTTTGGGAGGAGCAGCACCCCAGGAACCACTGTCATACGATAACATATCATCAAAAACAGCACTGGAAAACCATGTATGATAATGACAAATGTCTGTTTCTCTGAAAAGATGGATGAAAAGCTATTAGTGGAGCTGTGGGGATTGTTCCGGTTTTGTTCTTCAGTTCGGTTTGGAAGTGAAAAATGTTTCGGGGACAGTCAAGGATGTTCCGGCGGTTTTGTCTGTTTCTGTTTCTGTTTTAAAGTTGCTGTGCTAACGTGTATTCGCTAAGTTACAATGGCTTTCTGTGTATTTCTCCTGCTACAGAACCCAAATGCTGAACATGGAAGGCTTTCTTCGTAGCAGCTTTTTACTGAGGTTAGTTGCTTAAGTTCCTCTGTCATTTCCTTGGGAGCTTTCACAGCTCCAGATATCACACCACCTAGCATTAGCAAACTTGTGAGATGATGTGTTGTGTACATCTGTGTTTGTGTGTTTGCTTAAAGGGATAGTTAACCCCAAAATGTGATCTTTATTTATTCAGCCTCATGTTGTTACAAACCTGTATGGCTTTCTTTCTTCTGTGAAGCACAAAAGGAGATGGCATAATGACAGCTCCAATCACCATTCACTTTCATAAAAATGAAGTTTCTCCATACGATGAATGTAAATGGTGACTGAGAGTAAAATACTGCCTATTTAGTGTCCAACAGAAGAAAGAAAGTCTTATGGGCTTGGAACGACTTGAGAGTAAATAATGACAGTATGTAGGGCAAACTATCTCTTTAGACTCCCTGACATGTTCACACTGCCACTGTGCAGATAATCAAACCCTTCTTACACCCTCTGCCTCCCACACAACCCCTGTCAGTCAGAGAATGATAGATAGGTTTTACCCCTCATACTGCATGCACATGTCTGTCACTTTCCCCTCTCACTGATCGGACAGGTCAGGGTGGGGTAGCACTCATTTCGTGATTCTCACCATTTCCTGTTTTGTGTGTTTGTGTTATAACTGCAGTCAAAATGAGTCAGAATGCCCCTCCACCCCCTCCACCTTCCTGTGCTTCTAATTAAGAATTTCTGCTGTGTGTCACTGCACAGAGGAAGTAAATAACAGTGAGTGTGTTAGCCATTGGCTGTTCTCTCTTTGTGCAAACTACCTTCTCCAGACTTGAATTGCTAGCAAGCCTAATTAGTGATCTCTCATTAAAAACGGCAGCATCTGCCTTTCAAAGCTGCTGTCAGCCAAACTTTGCTAAAGCTAATGAATCCCCTTTTATATCTTTTCAAAAGGTAATTTATTTGATTAAATAAAAATAATATTTTATTATCTTTCTAGTTTGTTAGAATCCATACAAATGTAACAATGCTATTCAATAATTAATGTTTCTTCATTTAAAGATTATTTATATATATATATATATATATATATATATATATATATATATATATATATATATATATATATATATAAAAAGTCTTTAGAATCTTTCATCAATATAAACCCACTAGCTGTGCTGCTAAAATGACTTTCCTTTTCAGTTACCATCGCCTAGGCTGTATGGGCAGGGAAAATAGTGTTCACCAATTGCCAAATAGCTATTAAGGGATTGTTTTCAGTTACTTTGAGCCTTTCTAAAATCTTCAATGGAGCATTAATGCTGGTTAACATTAATGTAATAATAATAGATTTTTAAAGATTATAATGTGTGATACGTGTTACCATTGGGATATGTTGAGCCTCCTCCAAAATGGGTTCTGAGTTGAACACTAACATCATGATCTAATAAATTACCAGTTGATAAAATCAAGCCTGCCCCACATTTTTGCTTGATGAATATTCTATTTAATTTACAAGTATGCCACATTAAAGAAGTGGTTGTGTCATATTCGCAAAACCCATGAATGTTTTTTAAAACAAAACAAAATACAAACAGACTTTTGTTTAGTTCATATTATGTTCATACGAATATGTCTGTTCTTATTGTATATACACTATCAAGTATATTTTAAAGTGCTGAAAATTAGAGGTTATTAGAGGGAAATGTATCCTAGAGATCCCCATTGTAGTATTTTGTTGAAAGATTATTGACACTGATTGACCCTCACTGATCCTGAAAAAGTGGAAAGGAGGATCTTTGATACTTTCTGTGTTGTCACATTGACGTAGTGTTCTTCTGTGTGTTTCAGAATAATCACATGCTTTCAGGACAAACTGTGGCAAATATAAATGCATTCTTTATCGATTTGCCAGTTATATAATCTGTACAGAAACATCACTCGAGATGTTTAAATTCTCTTTATGGTTATGAAATTGTAAGTGTCCATTCAGACATCGCGGTTGCTGCTGCAAATTTGTTCGAAGACACGTGACCCAATTGTATCGCCCTCGGCAGTAGGATCTGCCAGAGCATGCTGGATTATTGTCAGCAAGATCCACCTTTTATCCACCCACCTTCCTCCTTTAATGCTGCAGAATGGAGGTTTGTCTTTGACCGTGGCCACCTGTTGAAGGAGGATAACTAGATACATTGGGGCAGGGCTGAAAGGGAAGGGAGAGGGCCGGAGGTTGAGACAGGACAGTAAGTGACACTTTATCACTTCTTCACTAATCCTTCAAGATGTTCAAACTGTTACCAAGAAAAAATTAATTGGAATAAAGATGGCTCCATATACAATAGTTCATTGATTTATCACATTAATCTGGAGTAAATGCATCATTACACTCACATAATGCACTAATCTGTTATGGTTGAATGTAATATTACATGATTGGAGGAGAGATATGTTGCCTTAGGATAGCCCTTTTTGCTTGGATATTGGTAACAGAATCGTCTTGTTTGGAGGAGTGGGGATAGAGTGGGGTCTCATGCAATTAGTAATAACAGAATCTGTAAGGAGTTTATGCAGATATTCATCTATATAAAAATGTTCCTTCTTTCTCCCTAGTTCTGTTCAGAACGGGTGAGCAGAGATAAGTCAAATTTTTTTTATCAGTCCCTAGAAAGGATTTTTCTAGTAACTATCTTTATTTATTAATCATCATTTGTGTCATTAGTCAGAGTGAGACTCTCCCCAGCAATCCATATTCAAATGCACATAGCGATTATTGTAGTCATTTCATTCTGTGCTCAGAGAATTAATCTTTAAACAGCTTTAACAATTGTCTTTCTATGAATTTTTTAAAAGTTATTTAAAGTAATCTTTTAATGCTAAAATTGTATTTCACATTTCAATTTTTTACTGAAAGTGAAACATTAAAGCCCTGTTTTCCAAACAAATATTAATGATCATTTTTAAAAGAAGTAGAATTTATTTATATTGGGTTGAGTTGCATAATGGACACTGATGTTTTTTCATTGATCACGTCAAAGAATTGATTGGCTATTTAGCCTGAGAGTGGGCTAAATAATGATAGAGGGAGGGATATATGAAGAGAGAGAGAGAGAGAGAGGGAGAGAGAGAGAGATGTCTCCAGCACCTCCAGGCTAATCCCAGAGGAGAGGACCTCCTCCTCCATCTCTGCCATTATTTTAAGTAATGAAAGGAGAAAGTGTGTAACAGCTAGATTGTTAATTAATTTACTCTAACAAGATGAAGATAAATGAAGCACACTGAAGGTTGACTAGGCGAAGGGGGGGCCCACTTAGCATCCCCTCTCCCCTCGGCCCCTGCTCACACAAACAAAGAGCCGTTCTCACACCAGTCAGCACATAAGGATTCTTATTACTAAATGCCTTCACATCACTTTCGAAAACTCATTTCAGATTTTATTCAAACTTTCAGACCCATAATGACCTAGATCTGTAAAGGGAAATAAAATCTCTTACGTTTTTAATGTGCTGTGATTTAATCGGATTCCAGCACTTCTGGCTCATTTGCTATGCTTGCTGATGATTTATTGATATTATTCTCTATGGTTAGTTATTTTGTTTATAGCCATCAGTCACTTCATTGACATTTGTGTGTTCTGTTTATGAGCCTTATTTTGTGACTGAGCTGAGCCAAGAAATTTAAACCAGGCCCTGTCAATGTTAAGCTTTAGTGAAATAAGCCAACACAAGAAGTGTGAATGGATGATTCTAGGTCATTTTTGCCTCATTCTATATAGAAACGAAGATCAACATAAAACGCTTTCTTTATTCTGTGTAAACAGGCTCAGATCTTTATGGGTCTAGCACACGGAGGCTACCTAAGCTTCCTGAAAGATGTTCTTCTGTGGCCCAGCCTCATTCACTGTATGAATAGTAGTGGTCTAATGCGGATTGGTGGTTATTTAAGCGGTGAGAGAAAGAGGCCCTGACACAAAAAGAAAGAGAGAAAGAGCATTTTTTCAAAAAGCCAGGCAATTGTCTTCATCCAAGCGCTTTTTTTTCAGGGCAAGCAGTGGTCTATCAAGGGCTTTCTTTGCCAGACAATTCTGCATGGGCCCTGCATGGCAGAGCAGACCAATCACCGTGGCACCCATTCTCTGCACCTTAATTTTTTCAAGTCACCAACAATAGGTTGTTGATTGTGTGGACAATACCAGTACAATTACCTTTTTCTGTTGTGGTGGCAGAGCAGCATTTTAATGTTCGCTCCTCGATAATAGAATCATTATTGTTATTCTTACAGCGGGGCCTCAGGAGAGGGAATAGCTGCTCCCGGTATGTCATTATTTTGCAAATGTTCGATTAGCTCATCATGAACTGTGCAGCAAGAATCACATCTAATTAGACAGAGGGAGCATCGCCGCTGGCCCCTCTAGCTCCTGAGTTAAAAGGTACCACTTGATGGGCCAATAATATAAAGAAAGGTGGTAAAAAGAGGGATTAGGGCTGTTGCCGTAGTAACTCCAGCTTCCATCTGCGAGAGGAATAATGGACTTGTGTTCCTCCACCACCCTTGATTGAAAAATAGAAGCGAAAGAGCGAGTACTCTGAAAGGACAAGATCCTTTTTAACAACAAAGTGGAATTTTGGCCTAATAGGCTCTTTAGTTAGAGTTGTTTGGGAAGACTGCTGGAGGATAGAAGAGAAGTGAGATCACCATGTAATCCGAAGGGCTGCAAAGGTCGATGTCCTCCTGAACAATAGCAGTTAGTTTTGGGTGTCCTGTTTTTTTGGCACAGTGGTGGACATGGGACCTGCAGATTGGCTCTTCTCAACACGTCTTGAAAGGAGAAAGAATAAGAGAAATGGGAGGTGCAGGGAGGTGGAGCCGAGAAAAGTGGTAAGGAAGCTGGAACAAAAGTGCTCCACGGCCAAAAGCTTCTTGTTCCTAACTGACTCTGAATAAACACCAACTAGATTAATACATTTTCCAATTTGAAGGAGCTGTCGGATGATGTTTGGACAGCTTCCAGTCATTCTCGTCTCTGTTGTCTGTGCAATGGATAGAGCGAACAGGAGAAAACAAGTTTTTGCACTGCTCTGTTTGTTCCTGCTGCTTTTTGTTCAAAGAAAACCAGGGCCTTAGCAGTTTTTCTGCTTTCACATCTTTCTATATTTACCGTACTTGTCAAACATACTGTAAATATGTGTGTCCATATATAATATTCAGGGAACACAAATTTCTGTAGTGAATATAATTTTTTTTTAGTTATGCTTAAGTCTAAAATGTTTAATTGGCTTAAAATTGCTCTTTGTGAATGTAATCTCTATAAAATAATTTCTAAAATTGATATCCAATAATCGCAGAAAAGGTCAAGGAAGTTCATTTGGTCAAAAGATGTGGACAGCCTGAATATTATTCTGACATCATACAATTATGCTAGTCGAACATCAGGCAGCTTATCGGTGTTGTCGTATCTTGTCTTTTAATAAATAGTATGAGAGTGTGACATTACTAAGTAAAATTAGACAATAAACGAGTCAGTAGAGATAAAGTGTTACCGTTTAATCCTAAAATATTTATACGTTAGTAGTTATCTAAGTTAACATCGTTATTATTTTTTCCAAACCCTTTGATGTCCTTCCAAAAACATTTGTCATGCAGTAAAAAATGAACAAAGAGCCATTAACACTTTTTGTCAGGGACAATATGTTCATGATCTACAATCTCCGTCCCTTCGTGTTCCTCGCCCATTTTATATCCCCTATTAGTGGTGGAATATGTCTGCTCACATTAACTTAATTTATGGTTAGGGGCACTGTAACAGCAGCACAGGTTAATGAATTTGGCATTACTGAGTAACTGTTATTGAGGGCTGAGGAGGAGCCCAGCAAATGCAAGAGATTATAAAGCTCTCTGCTTTGCATGACGACGGTTGAGAGGGGGATAGGAAAGGAAATGATCTGAGCACATAATGAACTCCTCTACCCACCTGCAGGACAATTGTAAGAAGCTCTTGTTTTCTGAAATGATGTCTCTGCACCATTAGGTCATCATTAGTGAATCCAGCACAAAGCCTGAGAGATATGAATGGCATTTTGATGTGATTATCGTTAATATCATTTTGGTATGGAAAACTGTTCTCAGTAAAGCCAGCCTGGGACACAGGTGTTTAGTACTCTTTGACAGTACTCTTTTTTTTCAACCCCAACCCCCTTTTCTGGCACATAGCAGATTTGCATCCTCTCATACTTTCCTACATTTTAAGCTGAACCTCAAGAGGAAAATGTTATTGGTCTTTCCAAGCTCAGAATACTTAATGAGGTTCTCAGAATTTTCATTTAAAGATCTGCTTACAAAGTTTCTTACTAAGCATCTGTCATATACATTTCTCTTAAACTTGCTTGGGGTAAATTAAAATAAAGTTGGACAAATGTTAGAATACAGTAAAAGTATATATGTGGGTTGCATAGCCCAGAAAATGTGGTCTTGGAGGAATTTGATGAACAATATTTTTCTATCTAGAAACATTTGAAAAGCAAGAGAAATTCTCCATTTGCTTTTCATGTATTCTCATTGCTATCTAGAACAAATAATTGCGATAAAAACTAGATCTTATTTGTGTTTTTTTTCTCTTTCTGGAGGGCTTCACCAACATACGAGTTCTGAAAACTTTAAGTGGTCTCAAAGGAAACTTGCATTTACAGAAGCTCTTTCAAAAGTAATAAGATGAAGAAGGTAAGAAACTTTTTGACTGAAAAGAAGTCAAATTGATGTCTTCTAAGCGAATTTGCCTCAGATGTTACCTTAACATCTATATTGTTTCTGGCTCACAATAATATGGTGTGACATGCCAAATGCTTGATGATTGGCCTTTGCATTGTCCGACACAGTGAGGCTTAAGAAAACTGCCCTGTGATGACTCACTTGTCCTTGAGCTTGTCTTCCAGCCATTTCATTTATCATTCTCTCCCTTTCTTTTTCCCTCCATCAGCATCTTTATGCCTCTCCTCTGCTTTCAAGACATGAGTACTTCCGCTCTCTCTGCCTTGACACTGTTGTGCATAGCTCACCAACCCTTTCAATTTAGATTTCAATTATCATGTTAGTTTTATGATTAGGCTTGTGTCCTCCAGGAATCAACCTCCTCTCTCTCTCTCTCTCTCTCTCTCTCTCTCTAACTCTCTCTTCCCCTCTGCAATCAGATTGGATCTGATGAATTGCTCCTGTAATTACGGAAGTTATTGAATATGCAGATCGCTGATGACTAGCAGTGTATCTGTTCATAGTGCATTAACTCTAACTGTATCAAACGAAAGGCTTGTTCAAGACCCACTCAAGTAATGAGACAGGGCCAGTTGGATGCCATTAGCCAGAAATAATAGCACGCTTGAAAGGGGCGAACTAAATTAAGACACACTCAGCCCCATTATGGTGCCTTTGTTTTATTCCCTGAGTGTATATTTGTGTGTGTGTGTGTGTGTGTGTGTGTGTGTGTGTGCGTGCATGTGTGTTATATGGAGTCTCTGGCCAGGTCAGCTGACGAAGTATTGTCACCAGTGCTTGACAATACTGGATACACAGCCAATGGAATTCTCTGGTAGCTGAATTGCTGGGACTTCATAAATTGCTCAACATGAGGTATTTTCTCCAGCTGGCCCGAACCTTGGCCAGTGACCATGATGCAAACTCTGAGAAAAAGGGGTGGGGATAAAACGAGGAATGGTGTCACAGAAAAAGACTGAAGTTCTGTTGTGAGCTTAAAGTGAGTACTTTAGCATTGTTGCTTGTCAACCCTGCCTGATGGATGAGCCTTTAGACTACTTTAGATGTCCCAACAAATCGATTTTCACTATAATTCTGAGGACATTTAAAAGTTAAAAAAGACCTAACAAGTATAGCCAAACCTGTACATACAAACTGTGGCAGAATGACCTGCCCTTCCCGTTCTTTATTGTCATTCCGCTTCTTCAGGCTGTCTTTCAGCCAGGTTTACAATGGGAGTGGGACGGAGAGAAGTGAGGTGCAATTTAATGAGCTTCGTTTGGGCAGTGGATGTCAGTGGAGCCTCATCACCACTGCCATAAAAATGCAGAGCATGCCTATCCTCTGGGAGCCGGCTTCTGTCTCCTTGTTTTTACACACTAGCTTCCTCGCACGTCTAGGAACAGAGTGGGAAGGGTCCGGTGCGATTTAGATGCATCGCCAGTCCCGCACCCTGGCCCCTCTTGCTCAAATTAGAAACGCCACTGAGGATTGGAGCATGCTTTGCGGCTGATGGGCTAGGATGCCGTTCTGCCTTTTCCTTACATGTTGTGTCCTTGGGAAGAGAGGCCACTAAATAAGCCACCTGCCCTTGCATCCCGGAAGAAGGGGAGCATGTTGCGGCCACCGGACACCACCCATTTTACATGGAACTTACCCTGTAATCAACACCCATCCTTCCCATTCACCACAAGGGTGCCAGATCCCACTTTATTTTGGACACTTATTCCCATGGACACTTTCTTCCCCATTTTAAACATGTTATGTTTATTTTTATTTCCAATAAATGCCTCTCTGAGGCCTGACGCCAAACCCACTGTGTCTGTCTTGCTCACCCGCCACAACACACACATACAGAAATACAGCTCATTCTGCCTGTCAAGCTGCTCTCCCAACAGTTTAATGGCAAGGGTGCTTACAGAGGTACTTGACTCCTGAGCTCATAATGTGACATACCACATTACAGAGAGACTAAGAGACAGACACATGCCCACTAACTGGGAAAGAGATGCTGAGTGGCTTAAAAGTGGAGGGCCCAGTGAAGTGGTAGCATTAAATTACCTAACATGTCACTCACAAACTTTCTTTTTTTTCCTCCCCCTTTTCCCCCCATGTAGCAAAAGCAGTGAGCTTCTGATAATTTAACTTCAGAGCTCTAAGCCTGAGAAGCCCCCTATATTTTAGCAGTGTTTATAACCTACAGACTTATTCCTGGACTGCCACGTCGCTGACGTGCAGAAACACCGGAACACTGTCACAAAAGGAACCTCGACTCGAGGGGACCTTACATAAAAAAAACTGTACAGTATTACATGATTTGACTGATTTATCAGCCTTTCAAATAGCTCAAAACACTTCTAATGTCCTCAAAAGTCAGTTTTTAACACGTTTCACTGTATTTATAAGGACATTTTCACTTACAGACTAATATAAAAGAATACAGTGCGTGAGTTGTCAATGGACCTAACACACACAAGTACACATGCTTAACATGTGTAGACACACTCCTCACATGCTTAAACTGTATCTGGCTAAATGGCACACTGTTAAATATTTACCTGAAAACTCCAGTCTCCATTTGCTACAGAGGTGATATCAGAACAAAACAGAAGGAGCATCTGCCAGCATTATGCTTTTATAACGCTGCATAAAACGTGTTGTTTGTCCCTTTAAAATGCAGCACTTTTATGAATAATGCAGCTCTCAATTTCAAGAGGAAACACTTAGAAGATGGATTCATAAAAAATAAATCCCTTAGTGTGTTTTGTTTTTCCTCTGTGATGACGAGAGGAACAGTTAGAAAGTTAAGTGCTGCCACATGAAATGAAGCCAGCTCGTCAAGCACAATTGTTTAGCTAGAGCGCTAGTATAGAGTTACTGTAGTCATTATCTATGCTTCTCTGTAACTGGGAGGGTCTATTAATACTCTAATTAGAGTTCATTTCAAGAGTTTCCTGCTTTAAATTTGTTTTAATGTAACGACAAAGGACTTGTTTGTTTTCAGGTGTCTAAGTGGAGAGGGTTGATGCAAGCTATCTAAATAGCACCTCCATTCTAACAAGTGCTCTGCGGATTAATTTATGACCCTATTCGGGAGCACAAAGTTCAGAGCCACAGCACTCGGTTGCTCAGAGAGCCAAAACTTGCTGTAGTTAAGTCTCAGAGAGGCTTTAGCACATGATCTCCTGGCCGCAGCAGCCTGGTTCCGTGTATATTATTAGGTTAATAGGATTGCACTTGTTTACACCAACTGTTAGCTTAGCACAGGTCAGAGAGGTGGCTTAAACTTGTGTAATTGGCTTATTAAGAAGGCTCAAGTAGCATTGTAGTAGAAAGATTAAAACACAAACTGAACCTCTCGCACAGACACCAGGGTGCCGCGCGATTCCAGGCCACGTGCGGCAAGCATGGGCTAGCTGCGTGCTCCCTGTTTTTCAGCCTCAGATAACACGCAGATTGAGAAACATGACCTTTGTCAGTGGCTAGCTATTGTTTGCAGATCGGTTGCACACTCCACAAGCTGTGAAAGACACATCTGCTGCCTTGCACACAGAAAAAGGGAGAGGAGGAGAGAGAGGGATAAAGGGAAAGAGGGAGGAGGGAAGAGCTGTGCCACACGTCACACACTGCCACAATACCTATCCACTTATCAAATATTTGTCTGGCCTTCACCACCTATTTACCTTCTGTCTTTTGGCTTTGCTTATTTAAGTCTCTCTGTGCTTGATACAATGTTAGCAAAGACTAGATGCTACAGTCTCTGTATCCCCCCTGGATTATTCACCTCCTCTCTGTCAGAGAGCACATGCTCTTTGGGGACAGTATGTGGACATTCACTTTTGTGTTTTGTCATATAGTTTGCTTTCAATTTTCTCTTTCTTATGGCCTCGTACATTGTGCTGTACATTGCCATACTCTTGGCCAGAAATACATTAGTTTTGTGGCTTGCTCTGTGTTTGATGACAAATAGAATTGGTGTTAATTTGCTCACTGCTCAGTCACTCTTCCCACTAGCCCTCTGCTGAATGGCTTCAGTTGCCAGCTCAAAACGTGTGTTTGTTTAATATGTTTTTGATTGATTCAGCGATGATGATCCATACAGTCAGTATTGAGCACACACACACACACACACACACAAACAAACACACATGTTGTGTTTCCATGTTTTATGGGGACTTTCCATAGACATAATGGTTTTTATACTGTACAAACTTTATATTCTATCCCCTAAACCTAACCCTACCCCTAAACCTAACCCTCACAGAAAACTTTCTGCATTTTTACATTTTCAATAAAACATAATTTAGTATGATTTATAAGCTGTTTTCCTCATGGGGACCGACAAAATGTCCCCACAAGGTCAAAAATTTCGGGTTTTACTATCCTTATGGGGACATTTGGTCCCCACAAAGTGATAAATACACGCTCACACACACACACACACACACACACACACACACACACACACACACACACACACACACACACACACACAGGCACACAAAAGCCCTTTTGTGCTGCTGGCAGGGCTCGTGAATTCAGGGAGAGTGGGTTAAGATTGCTCGATTATTTCATACGGGGCCAGAGCGAGTTACCGAGCCCAGTCCCGGCTGCATGGAGCGGGATGGCTGTGGTGACAGTAAACCACAACAGAGCCCAGGCCTGGCCTATATGGGAACCAAAAAGCGATGGAGACAGATATACACCACCCCTGTCACAAAATTGCGTTTTTGTTTTTTTTAAAGAAAGCAATTTAGTTAATGATTTCATTCTGAAAGGCCGTCATGATGCATGTGTCTGCCTCTGCCAGGAAAAGAGTGGGGTGAGAAGAAAAAGAGAAAGAGAATGATACACAGACGAAGGTGTTAGTCAACACGACTACACTTACATTCTAACCGCTTGTGGCTGCCGTACGGATCGTGTTACCGACTTACATACTGCTCTTTACAAATGGCTCAGTGCTAAGGCAGCCCGTCACTGACCATACTGTATTTTTTTTTTATTCAGACTAGGCTCCAGTCAGATATTTTTCCAGTTTTTTAAGAACATTTTTAAAACACTGCTGTGCTGTTTTATCTGAAACAGGAGCTTGTGACTGAGCAGAGAGCTGAAAAGCAAGTGGTCAGACACAAGGTTTAATAGCAGACGGGTGAGACATTTTCTGTGTCAGTCAGCGGCTAATCCAGTAATGTGCCTGCTTTCTGGCCTGGATGCAAATCTGCTGCACACTTTTCTGTTCAACCATGCTTGTCAGCTCCTGGTTTTATTAGGCCATGGTTCAGCGTGTTTCATATTCACTTTATCACTTGTTCCCTGTGCCGCTCCATGGGCTGCTCCATCTTAGCATTGCTAAAATATCAGCCCTTCATGTACTCTCTGAGCCAGATTTTCGTGGAAATTATACAGATCGATGGACGGACTCTTGCTCTCGTCTCCTCATCTTCTCTGTTCTCTCTCCATTTTTTGTATCAGCTGTCAGTCATATGGGGAACATGAGGGCCAGCCGTTCATCAGCAGGAGGTTTTTATTCAGCCCCCTTCACCCGACCTGTCACCCCGGCCACACACTGTTGCCCATTTTTTCCAATGAACGGAGGCGAATGAATTAGTTTCAGAGGTTTAAATCGGCAATCAATGTCACTTGCCCCAACATAATAAGGCTTAATTGTAGATCTTGAAGATGTGTCCTGGCTGACCCTGGTGATTCGTCAGGCATCTTTACATGGCCTCATCTGGGTGGAGCAAATGAACTGCCCCTGTTTTGATTTTCCGAATGACGTGTCACATGAATTGTGGTCTCTTGCAGCACTCATCTTCTTTCCTGACTCCACAGTCCTCCCTAATCTCCTCTCTTCCTGTTCCTTCCTTTACACATTTAATGTCATAGAAATAAATAATTCATCTCGGCGAGGACAATGTTGACGGGATAGTTCATCCAAAAATGAAAATTTGTCATAATTTACTCACCCTCATGTTGTTCCAAAACAGTGCAACTTTCTTTCTTACTTGGAACACAAAAAGAGTTATTCAAAATGTTAGCCTTAGTCAACATTAAATTTTTCATTGCATCTTTTTTTCCACATACAATGAAAGTAAATGGTGACTGAGGTTAGTTTTTATCAAATATTTATTTATTTATTTTATTTGAAAATATTTAGATGAACAATCCTTAATTTTAGGATGTAGCAAGAAAAAAAAACAAAACAAAAAACAAGAAAAAAAAGAATAAATGAAAGTAATGCCTTCAGAAGAATTAGGGACTAGCGATAACTAATGAGCTGTTTGTGCATATAAAAAGCACCCGGATTAGTGCAGCTCAATCAAAGAAGCATAGAAGGTAATTTCCTTATTGTTCATTTATGAGATGACAATGAAAGGGAACAAAACAGCTTTTCTTTTCATTAGACACCGCAAATTTTCCAAATTGGTTGACTGTTGACTAGCGAGAAAAAAAGCTTCCTATTTTTGGAAAAGAAAGGAATTAGGGTTACAGTGGCCAGAGAAAGCAGGGCACTGTGTGTCGGCATTCCAGATGTCCAAACGGCAGTTGTACCAACCCAGTTTTTCTTTTTTCTGGGCACCGGGTGCCAGTGATGACCTCATGAGCTCCAGGCTGAAGACTGTAGGCATACAGTTCTCGCTGACACTGGCTTGAATAGCTCTCAGCCTTTCATGTCGCCTTCATTCTCTCCAGTCCTCTAGCGGCAAAATTACTCCCTCATAATTAGCAATTGTCCTCTTTTTTTTGGGCTATTCTGAAAAAAGTTCTTTGTCTAGTCACTTTTGTGTCTTATTTTTCTTTCTTTCTTTTTTGTCCTTGCCCATTGAATTCCTCGCTTTGTTATTCTTATCTGCATACATCTTTTATAATATGTTTTTTGTGAAACTTAGTAATCCTTCCTTCCACTGTCTATCTTTAGCATTCTCACTCTATCTCTCTCTCTGTCTCTCTCTTTCTCCAGCCCTTGTCACAATGGACTGTGGGAGATTTTACACGTGATCGGTTGACTCTTTTGCTGTAAAGTCCACCGCTCTGAAGAAAACTATCTTTATAAATTACAAAGAGGACCTGTTACTGAATGGTGCTTTGTTTACTGTTTTTCCAAAAAGGGGCCCCCCACAATATTTCATCTGTCAGAGTTTCTTTTCTTTCCCCCAACAATGCTTGATTGTTTTCACAAAAAGAGAGGGACAGAGAGAGAGAGAGAGAGGAATAGGGAGAGAGAGAAAGAAAGTCAGAAAAAAATGAATTTAGGTTCCACAGACAGGAGAATTCTGTATTATTTTTTCCTGCCAAATTCCGATCTCTGTTTTCCTTCCCCTGCGCTCACAAAGGGCTCATAAGTTACTGTCAACTGTGAGAGAAACCACAAAGCTCCACTATTGCTCAGCAAATAGGCTGTGCTGCTTGATAGCTTCATTGGCTGTAAAGTTTGCTTAACTGCAGCACTGACACCAGTCACTTTGGGAACTGCAGCTCCGTAAGGCCCCGACTTCTGCACGTTTGCAGAGACAGCAAGGGACAACAAGCTGTGTTTCTCATGTCTGAGTCTTCTCTGGCTGTACAGCGACTAGAAAGAGACGCGCAAGACCTTGTGTGCAGAGGAGCTTAACAGCTGCTCTGCCAGTCTCTCCGTTCTCTGTGTGTGTGTGTGTGTGTATGAGCGTCCGTCGTTTAGCGTGGTGTCGGATATGTACTGACAAGACTTGCAGCGGCTGGGACGAACGGCCTGTTTGTGTGTGTATAAAAATCAGAAGAAGGATTTGTGGAAGTGTAATGCGCTCCAGCTCTGAAGTGGAGTGTAAAGAACAGAGAAGACCACCAGCTGCCAAACAGGCTGAGGGGGACAGTATGTGAGTCTATTCTGACCTCATACACATTCATTAACACACATACAGTATCTCACACTGACACAGTGACTGGCAACTTTGCCTTAAGTGTCTGTCTACTTCTCAAACAGAATATTATTCCTCATAATTTTCCATGCAAAAGGGTTTGCTCGATGTCTGAAATGTATTTTTTGGGGAAGACTGAGTTGGTTTTCTCCTTTTAAACTGATTTTAGAGTGCTCTTTCAATTGAACACTGCAGTGGAAATGGAACAGAAGTTGAAAGACAGTGAAAGACTTTTGTTTATGAAGTACAGTTTAAACAAATTATTTCAGATTGCTTTTAAGAGTGAAGATATTTATCTGACTGTTAGATCTCAGAATTATTATCCATAAGTGTAAAGTGTTCATTAAATCTGATCTTATAGCACTACAATATTTTAGCATTTTTTTTTTCTCGATACAGCTTTATTAAATAATAATAATAAATAATAATAATAATTATTATTATTATTGTTGTTGTTAAAGTACAAATTAAAAAATATTATTTATTAACATTTATAACAATTTAAATTGTATTATTATCACAACAACAAAAACATTATTATTATTATTACCATTATATTTATTATTGTAGTTTTTTTATAATTATACAAATCATAAATAGAAGTTATAAAATAAATCAACACATCATATTTGAAGAGCTAGGCTGAATTGAAGTTGGGAGTTCTTTAATTTCAAAAGAAATCTACTACTGATGAAATCAAAATGTGTCACATATGATGTTCTGAATCCTGAGTTCCTTTCTGAAGAACAAAGCAGTCGAAATAAGTTATTCTACACTGATCATACCACTGAGTAGCACTTCCTAATCAGAAGCTCTGGAGCATGCTTCTCTTTCTTTCAGATGAAAGTTAATGGATGAGTAGACTGCACATGCACAATGGAAGGATATAATTTAAAGGTGCTAAACACTTACAGCGGGACTGATAATTTTTCAGCCCAGGATTCACAGGTAACAGAGGGTTGACTATAGGAGGTGAGGACCCTGAGAATCTGTGCTCTGTCACCTGCATGATCTGCTGTCAGAGGTACACTCACATAAAAGCACATATGCAAGCTCATTTGCCACATTGTCTCACACTCCTGTTCTCGCTTTCTGTGGGACACTTGTTCATATCTGTGTAATTATTGACAGAAATCTCCTCTGTTATTTTTAGGATTAATGAGTGAGAGAATTATCTACATTTTAAGTGCTTTCAAATTGTAACATTGTTCTCAATAAAAATGAGTATTATTTACTCCTGCATTAGTAATCAAACGCTGACTAGCCATTAAGGCTGCAGCAGCTGCTGTTGTTTAAAAAATGTACTGCACAAAAATCATCAGCATTCAGCAACGATATTTTCCAGAAGGTGTTTTTACCGATACAAAGAGCATTTTTGTTTATTTACAAGCTTTGTAATTGCTGAGGTTCTGTTGGTATTTTTATCCTCATTTATTACTTTATGTCTGTTTGTATTCCACTGACTCACACAATTATCATAAAAGGGTGAATGTGTTATTATAAACCTTGCCACAATTACTCTGCTCAGGAATACTACAGTACACAGCTTGCTTGTTTTTTTTTTTACAGATTTCCTTTCAGGCAAAAACGCTTCTTGTTACCCTGGAAATAATTGCATTTGAGTGTCTTGTTTCAGATTTATGATTAGCCTTTTAAACTCTTATTTGAAATGTTTTATAATGGCTAATGCTCTTTATTATGTTCTTTTCCTGTTTGGGAGTTTTCCGTTGCTATGATTTTTTTAGTCTTGACTTCCCTTCAGGGGTGTAAAGTAATTTAAGAGTAAAACACTTAAGTATTATACTTAAGGATTATTTTGGGGTATTTGTACTTTACTCAAGTGTAATTTTAAATGGAATTCTTAGAATTTTACTAAATAACATTTCCAAACAAAATGTTTTTTCTTTAAACTTGAAAAGTTTTTAAGGTTAATGTCCTATCAAGTTTTAAATCAACAAAACCTACCTCCCTACCTTAAACCTAAACCTTACCGATATTGTCAGAAAAAGCAAATGTGAGATGAAAAACTAAATTTCTGAAGCAACCATGTAATTTTGTTGTGCTCCTATGACACTTTCAGCACACGTGTCTGCTCAAATGCTCTTCAGGACTCTGATCCTTTGTATCACATATGCAACACTCGACCGCGGAATTTGATCACAGATAAACAAGCTTGTAAATGTAGTTGGTTATGTAAAGCATGTGATTTAGGTGAAAGGAGATAGAAGTCATTGTTTTAGTGCCTCTAATGTTTATTCCACCAGGAAATTGTTGTGTTACGCACAAAAGGCCAGATAAAAATACATTTTTCCCAAAATTTAGTTATTGTAATATGATTCTTTGACCAGGTTGCGAATGTCAGAGACAGAAAAAAAGGCGACTTAACAAACCAGTTGAATTTAACAACATCCTCTCTCGCACAATCTCCTTTGTTGATTTCCTTCTAGTTTGGAAAAAAGGTTACTTTTTACTTGTTTAGTACTTAATTCAAATTTAATGTGAATACTTTTTTTTCTTTCACTCAAGTATGTTTTTGGCTAGATAATTGCACTTTAAATTGAGTAACATTTTCACTCAGTATCCATACTTTCACTTAAGTATACTTTCTAAGTACATTTACACCCCTGCTTACCTTTACAATTCTTGTGATATTATATAGTGTGTGTGCATGCACGAGTGTGTGTGCTTGGGCATGTGTCATTGTGTGTTCCGTTACCCGTGGAAACTTGAAGCCCTGTCATAAAGCAGCTTTTGCCATTTTCAGCTCACCCATCGTTAGCTCCCTTAACAATGGCCCTCTTGTTTTACCCTCTTTTATTTTATTATTTCTCTTCACATAGGTCTGGGTGGTGGTGCCGGAGAGAAAACTGGCCTTCTAATATTTCCTTTCAGGAGTGACTGGTGATTTAGGGGGTCTGCTGGGCTTGTGGGTTTTTTTTGTTGGGGGGGGCAACAGTGACACCATACCTCACAAGTTACTTATCACCATTGTCTATAAAAGGGCAACAGAAAGAGACAGAGGAGCGGGGGGCTTCTAACGATTGAGGGGGCGAAAGCGGATATCCCAAGACACATGGCCCCCAGTCATAAGACCCCCTAAGGAATACCACCGCGGGGTGTTTCAGGGGGGACGTCTTCTAATGCCACTAACCAATTAAACAGAGGTCAGTGCATGATGAAATGTTAGCAGTGGCTACAATTCATGAGTCAAAGCATTCCAGGCTACATGAGAACTCGTGGCGAGGACTCAACTCCTTATCCTCATAAACGTATTGCAATATTATCAGCTGTATATGGGGCCTTTCTCCTCTCCCTTTCTCTCTCTTTCGTGAACTGGAAAAAGACAAGCTGTGCTGCTCTACACTTATTGATTGGTTTGGTTTGTTAGCTGTCCATTGTTATTGTGTAATCAGGCTTGAGTTGGAGAGGACTGACAGGAATTTATACGATGCCTCTCTGGCTTAGCTGATATATTTTCTGCTTAATATGCACAAAGGGCAACACATCGGACATATTTACTGGAGGAACAGATTGAATAATTAATAAGAATAAAAGGAAGCTGTGGTGACTTAAATGACTGTATCGTGGGTGTTTCTACCTCTGCAAAGCATTCATCTGATCAATGCATAAAACTGAATTTCATTTGATGAAATATGATGCCTTATCCTGTGGCGCGGCTAGTTTGCATGATTAGTTGCCCCTTCGTCCATCATACTCTACATCGTACTGAAAAAGATTTTTGTTTTATAGCTTGTCGGGAGGAATTCAATGATTTTGTAGTGTGCTTTAAATGAACGTTCCTGGTTTAATACAAGTTATGTTGAATAAACAGCATTTGTGGCTATATATATATATGATAATCAACATTATACAAAAAAAAACTTGTATTGAATCCAGAGAAACACAACATGGAATTAGCTCTTTATTCCATCTTAACAACATTCACATTGTTCCGTTATACTAACAGTGTCGCTATAGCTGTGGGTGCAGATTAGCCTGGTGAATGTACTGAGGAGAGTTGGGGGGGATGTTATGGTTGGGGGAAACAGGGCAAAACTCATGAACACTGCCCCAGCTCACTGCACTCTGTGCTGGCTGTGCACACAGGCTGAGCCGCCCTCTCAGCTCTCCTAATGAATTATTAACTCCAACTGACAAATACTGTTACGGTGCCCTGGCTCAGATCTGTTGCATTTTCGAACAAAATTGTTGTAGACACATGTTACAAGATGATGGAGTCAGCCCCTCGCTCTCTCGCACTCTCTCTCTCTCTCTCTCTCTCTCTCTCTCTCTCTCTCTCTCCCCTTTCTCGATATCATGCCTCAGCAGTTTGACTGATGGCTGGAGACTGGAGGGAAAGGCCTGAGAGACTGAATATTTTAGAGGATAAATAATACCACTCGATTTAGTGTGTAATACAAAAGAAGTGCTTTGTTTCACTCGCACTCCAGTGAAGATGAAGGTGGGATGGGGGTTGTGCTGGAAGCTCTGGCTCTTTGGATCCATGAATAAAAAATAGGGACAGAATTACAGATATCTCTTTCTCTTTCTTACACTTTAAGTGTGTGTCTTTCCTCCTGTTCTCCTCCACTTGTCGCCAGACTGAATCCGGTGTGCCACTTCCGTACGTGGTTCCTCTCACTGTGCGCGCTCTGAACTTTGCTCTTAATTTTGATTTTCAATTAATGCTGTACAATTTCAGAGATCACTTTCTGTTTGATATAATTACAGGAAACAATTTATTGGCTGATTAAAATTGAGGGCTCGTTCTCACTATAGAATATAGGGGCATGGAGTGGTCTGGGTCTCCAGTGCCTTTCCCCTGTGCTAACTAACAGATTTAGTGTGTTTGCACAGCTGCGGTAGCCTGCTTGATTAACTTCCATTGACTTCTATTGTCCACTCTGCTGCTACAGAACTCATGGATGAGTGTGTGTGTGTGTGTGTGTGTGTGTGTGTGTGTGTGTGTGTGTGTGTGTGTGTGTGCGTGCGTGTGTGTGTGTGTGTTTTTTATATGCATCACAACATTTTTGTGCTATATCAAAGGTTATTTCTATTACTGCAACCAAGATGAGACAATATGGCTGCACAAGCCTTTTTTTAATCTCACTAACTGAACTGTATTAAACAATTCATATTGAGAGTGCTGGTTTAAGTGCTCAGCCATGTGTGCAAATTGATGGCACGTCTTCAAATGAAGTAGTCATACTTTAAAGGGTCTGAGAGCAATTGGGCTTGACAGCCCATTGCAACCCACACATCCCTCATGCGCCGGAGTGTACGGCTGCCATGCGCACGTGAACAGATTAACTCACAGTTTGGTGTTAAAATAATCTCTCCCAGTGTCAAATTTGTTTTTATCCCACGATGAGCCCCATGCCGGAAAATTTGGCAGGGCTGGGAGATGGAGTTCTGGAGGCACCTTGGGTTGCCTTCATTACCCAGGCTGCCTTTCTCTCATCTCCCTAAAGTCTCAGTGGGCAGTGGAAGGACATTAGCTCACCTGCAGCCCTTGACCTAGAATGCCCATGCTCTTTGTCCACGCTAATGTAGCTATTGGCAGCGTTTTGGCTTCCTTTGCCTCCTCATTACTGCCGCTACTTCGTGTAGACTCCAGACGTTATAGACTCGATTCAATGAGTAACACCCATCCTTTGGTGAGTGCTGGGTGTTTAGTCTAGATAACTACCTCATGTAAAGTTCAGAGTAAATGTTGGCTGGCTCATAGTGAACACATTAGGTCAGTTGGAAAGCCTTTAATTCAAGTATTTAAAGCAAGAGCTTAATTAGAATAGCAGGCTAAGTATTTATTTACCTAGTAGTATTAGAGTAATTCTGTTAGTTGTTAACACAAGTGACCTGTTGATATATATTTGTCCAGGCGCACATTTTGCACCTGTTACGCCATGTTCCCACGTATTTATGCTGACAGATTTTTGTACATTTGTTTTTTGCTGCCTGGCTTGAATTTTACCTGCTCTTTAATTCAAGTTTATTTTCTTGGAGGAAACACTCCAACACTAAAAAATGTTGCTAAGTGTGAAAAAAGTGTCATGAATGAAAAAGGAAACTTGAATTTTTCTTTAAAAAAAATGAATTTAGTAAAATTTTTGCAAAGTTACCTCCCTTATGCCACATCACAATCTAGTCCAGTTAAACCTTAAATACAATTGCACAAGCAGAAAAGCACAATTACACACAACTCTGTGTGTATTTTGGACATTTATTTACTCATTATGAATGTAAGGATTGAAATCTTGTTAAGCGTTAGCATCTCAGCGTCACAGATCTTTTTTTGCAGTTGATGGCAGGGTTAGCGCTTTAACGAGAGTGTGTTATATGGTATGGTAACCCTCTTAGCGCGGTAATCAGGCGTGGGGCGGGGGGGATCGGGCCTGCCTCTGGCAGCGCTCCAGCCGTAGCTCAGCATGCCCATTTACATTAAACAAAGGATTAAGAGGGACCCCAGTGCCTGCCGTTTCTCCTGTACCGAGGCAGAGCCGCCCTCTGAGCCATTGATAGGATCTCCGCAGCTATGATACCGGTCCAATCCTGGGGTTAGATGGGAAGCAGAGGGTCAGAACTGCAGCCAAGTTCATATGTTTGTGATGATGTGAGAGCAGAGTCTGGTATGAGTGCCCTCCAACACATGCTGCTGATAAAAAGGAAATAAATCATTAGGTTCTTCTCAAACCGTGCTCCAGCATTTCCTGTCTATGACTGACAAGGACTTCATTACTTTTCTCTATCCATAGGAAGAATCAGCTGAGATCTCTTTAAAATCTCAGTAGCTTCTCCCAGACATCAGTGAATCTTCTGAGAAAACATCTCTGTAATCTTTCATTTCTCTTCTCTAGAGTTTCAGAAGAGATCTCAGCAATGTCTCAAACATGTATCATTAAATACTAAGTGTACTTATGTCAACAATTGTCACATTTGTTTCTAATTAAATTTTAGGAAACAAAAGTTTCAAAAAAGACAAAGTTGATACTTGAAACAAATCTGAGAGCTTCTTTAAGTCTGGTGAGATGTGAAATTAAAACAATTTTGTTATTTAGAATGATGTTCTGAACATTTTGTGACATACGTGCATCCTCTGGTCTTTTCTTTCAGCAGAATCATGTCTTCCAAGCAAGCCACTTCTCCGTTCGCCTCGACCCGTGACGTAGGCGAGGATGGAGTGAATCAGGAGAGCATGTCCTGGGAAAAGGAGGAGAACTTGGAGCCGCTGGCCGCCACTCAGCTGCCCCTCCACAATCTGCTCCACAACAAACCTCCTCTGGAGGAACTCCAGCCAATCAGCAGCAGCGTGCCGCCCGAATCCGACTGGGACAGCTTGATGTCGGCCCAGCAGCGCATGGTGAGAGCACAGAGCCACTGCCAGCCCTATGCTCATTTTGCCAGTCATAGCTCATTTACCTGTGCTAACAAAGATTATATGTGTTATTTAACGTTCTTATGATGAACGATCGCATTGTTAAAGATAGGTGGCTGGTCTCAGAGAGTGAGAACTGTCTGCTATAGATGATTTGTCTAGAACTCTGGTAGGCTTCACATATTTTCTAGTGGTGAATCCTTTCCATCACACTCTCACAAAGTTAATGTAATGGTTCACCCAACAAGGAAATTAATCTGCCATCATTTCATTACTCTCATGATGTTCCAAACCTAAAAAGGACACAAAAAGGAGATGTTAGACAAAATTGTATTATCAGTCACCAAACGCAATAAAAGTGAATATATATATTAGGGGTGTAAATTGGACATTTCATCACTATATCATCTTTAATCGATTCTCTTGGGACTGCGATCTGATATTTGCCAATACTTCAAAGTCTGCCGTGAAACGATTCGATTCAGGGGCCTATATTCTGATATTAAGTGCCTATTTTACACAATCAATAAAAAAACTTTTTTTGCCCTCAAGTGCAACCAAAATATAATTTGATTATTTTATTCAGCTCTCTGTATACACATTGGGACATCCACAACAAAATAAGTTACTTCAGATGTTGAATTTGTTTTTTTTTACAGATAAATAATATAAAAAATAAAGCCACACAAAAGTGATTATCACTCATTTGATGACAGCTAATTTTTCAATTTAGTCCAATTCAAAATACTTACACTGTAAAATTTCTTCGGAATTTTTATGGTAAAACACTGTAAAATGCGAAAGTAAAAAATACGTTAATTGGTTAATGGGTAGTTACCTTAAAATATACAGTAAAAAATGATAATATATTGAAAAAGACAATGCATGTAGTTTTACGGTAAATATTTATATATATATATATATATATATATATATATATATATATATATATATATATATAATAAAATACGTTTATTGTTAAATAATATAAACAACGGTAATGCATCAAAATTGCATCTCATAAAGCCTGAAACGTGGTTACGTGTTTTTTAAAGTGAATTTCTGGCAACCAAAGCTGCCAGTTTTTTTACTGTAAATTTTACAGGATTTGTTTTTACAGTGTACCGATTAATTATTTCCAACTATCCGGGCAGTTGTATTGAAAGATTCTGTTACAGTTAACTGGGATAAATGCTAGTAATGGTGTAGATGTGTAAAGTCTTTTAACTGATGCTAGAGCTGGGTCTGTGAGGTCTGTGAGCTGCTCTGTTTTAGTCATGAGAGTTTGCATTTAAGGAGCGCCCGGCTGATGCACTCTCATGTACAGCAGAGCACAATTTGGCTTCAAAGACCCCACGCACATCCGTGTCCCATATGAAAAGCATATTTAGCACTCACATAGTCAAATGAATGTAATAAGGTTGCTTCATCGCCTCAGACAGACGAGACCGACATGAGAATATTAAAGTAATGGTGCATCTTAACAAAAATGTCTATATCGATATTTACACTTCATAGGCTATTGATAACATTGGATCGATGCATCGATCCAGATCGATGTATCGTTACACCCCAGATATATATATATATATACTGTATATATACTGTATATATACTGTATATATAATTTACACACACACACACACACACACATATATATATATATACAGTATATACCAACATTTTTGTTGGTACCAATATCAGTGAAATTTCACAATTATTGATATTTGAAATTCAATACCATAGTAAAAATAGATAATATGCTACTATGCATTTAAACACACTCCTCTATTTAAAAAGGTTAAATATTAATGTAAATATAAAGATATTAAATAAAAACAATGACATTTTTCTTTACTGTTTCTTAATTAAGTAAACACTGTGACGTAATGAAGCTAGGAAGCAAGTTGCAAGTTGACAATTAGTTTATTGACAGTCAAATTGAGAAGATAGGGGAAAAGTCGGGGTGATGGTCTAGTGGGCTAGAGTCTCCAATGGTCAGATGATCGGTGGTGAGAAGAGTGAAGAGAAGTGTTGAACAGACACGGCGAATCCGGGTAACAGCAAACAGGACACTGAAACAGGGACAACGAGAGAACTGGACTGGAACTCTGAAGAGCGAACAACACCGGACATCACAAACAACGATCTGACAAGGAGATGAGAGAGTGGTGAGAATTTAAAGGGAATGGGAATGAGTAACAGCTGGTGAGAGGAGTGATTGCGGCAGAAGCTAATCATGGTACAAACAACACGCCCACACATTCACGCACCCACACAACACACACTAAGAACAAGGCGCGAGACAAGGAAGAGACATAGGATTAAATACCGTGACAGTACCCCTCCCCTAGGAGCGCCTCCTGAGCGTTCCCAGGCTCCCTACCTGCCGATTGTAGTCATCGATAAGGGAGTGATCCAGAATGTCTCTGGCGGTACCCAACCTCTCTCCTCCGGACCGTAACCTTCCCAGTCCACCAGGTACTGAAATCAGCGTCCCCTCCGTCTTGAGTCCAGAATCACGGTTGACCGAATAAGTAGGTTCCCGTCTACGAGTCGTGGCGGGGAACCGAACCGGCGGGTTAATCGCGGGAATAAAAGGCGGGTTTTATTTTGGATACATGAAATACGGGTGAATTCTCCTGTACAGCTGGAGGAAGGTTGAGGCGGACTGCCACCGGACTAACGATCTTGGTGACAGCGAGCGGGCCAATAAATTTAGGTGCAAGTTTATTAGATACGGAGCGTAGAGGAATGTTCTTAGTAGAAAGCCACACTTTTTGACCAACGGCGTATCACGGGAGGCCTAGACCGGTGGCGATCAGCTTTGGCCTTGGTGCGTGACCCCACTTGGAGTAGAGTCTCCGGGCCCTAGTCCAAGTCGCGGTGACACCTCTGGACCGAAGCGTGGCCGGAGGGACCGCGACCAGATTCCAGACTAGGAAAAATAGGTGGCTGGTAACCTACACTACACTCAAGCGGAGATAGGCCCGTGGATGATACTGGTAGCGTGTTGTGGGCGTACTCAACAAAAGACAGTTGCTGACTCCATGAGGAAGGATTCTTGGATACCAAACATCGTAGCGTTCTCTCCAGATCCTGGTTGGCTCAGCTCAGATTGACCATTGCTCTGGGGATGAAACCCTGAGGACAGACTAACAGTCGCTCCCAGTAATTTACAAAATTCTCGCCAAAATTTGGACACAAATTGGGGTCCTCTGTCAGAGACCACATCTGTCGGGAGGCCATGTAGCCGAAAGGCGTGGTCAATGACAATCACCGCTATCTCCTTGGCAGAGGGTAATTTGGGCAAGGGAATGAAGTGGGCAGCCTGAGAACCGGTCCACCACGGTTAAAACTACCGTGTGTCCCTGTGAGGGTGGGAGGCGGTGATAAAATCTAGAGCGATATGGGACCAGGGTCTCGATGGCACCGGCAGCGGTTGAAGTAACCCGTCTGGGGGTCGATTGGAACTCTTACCAGTGGCGCAGACTGAGCAAGCCAAAACAAAACTGTGAGCGTCCACGAACCATCAAAGGCCACCAGAATGCGTTGCTTGACTAAAAACTTGGTTCGATTAACTCCTGGATGACAAGCCACATTAGAACAATGTCCCCACTGAATAACGCTGGACCGTAACCCCTCCGGCACAAACAAGCGGTTCGGTGGGCACCGAGCGAGCGTTACCCCTTCTAAGGCCGTCTTGACCTTCGATTCGATCTCCCATGTGAGTGTAGAGATGAATAGAGTCTCTGGTAAAATGCACTTTCGAGGAGTAGGCGAGCGTTGGAGTGATCAAAAATACGTGATAAAGAATCGGGTTTGATGTTCTTGGAACCCGGCGATGCGAGAGAGTAAAATCAAAGCGACCGAAAAAAGAGCCCACCGAGCCTGCCTGGAGTTTAATCTTTTAGCTGTGCGAATATATTCCAAATTCTTGTGATCGGTCCAGGCGATAAAAGGTACCCCGAACCCTCCAACCAGTGGCGCCATTCCTCCAAAGCTAACTTGACTGCCAACAACTCTCTGTTACCAATGTCATAATTACGTTAGGCCGAGGACAAGCGATGAGAAAAAAGCAGCGCAAGGGTGTATCTTGTCGTCTGAAGGAGAGCAGCTGGGATAGCACTACGCCTACCCCCACCTCTGATGCATCGACCTCCACCACGAACTGGCGTGATGGATCAGGGGTTATCAGGATGGGGGCTGAAACAAAGCAACCTTTCAGTTTGGCAAGCGCAGCCTCAGCTGCGTCTGACCACCTGAGCGTTGTTCTGGGGAGGTCAGGGCGGTCAGAGGTGTGGCTAGTTGACTGAAATTGCGAATGAAGCGCCGGTAGAAATTGGCGAACCCCAGGAATCTCAGTAGGGCCTTACGAGACTCTGGACTTGGCCAATCTACCACAGCCTTGATCTTCTCAGGATCCATCGCATTCCCTCAACCGACCACGATGTACCCTAAGAAAGGAACAGACTGTGCATGAAAAGCGCATTTCTCGCCTTGACAAAAAGCCCATTCTCTAGCAATCTCTGAAGCACTAGCGGACGTGCTGCACATGTTCCTGGAGAGAAGAAGAAAAAATCAATATGTCATCCAGGTAAACATATATGAACTGATCAACCATGTCTCGCTAGCACGTCATTGGCGAGTGCCTGGAAGACCGCTGGGGAGTTGGACAAGCCGAGCGGCATGACCAAGTATTCAAAGTGCCCCTGGGGGTGTTAAAAGCGGTTTTCCATTCATCCCCCTCCCTGATGCGGACCAAATGATAAGCATTACGTAAATCCAATTTACGTGAAGATGGATGCTCCTGCAACCTCTCAAAAGCTGAAGACATCAGCGGTAGAGGATAAGTATTCTTTACCGTGATGTTGTTCAACCCGATAATCAATGCAAGGTCGCAGAGATCCATCCTTCTTCCCCACAAAAGAATCCCGCCCGGCTGAAGAGGAAGGGCGGATGAATCCATTAGCTAGAGAATCAGAAATATATTTCTCCATAGCCTCCCTCTCTGGAATCGAGAGTGAATATAACTTGCCCTTAGGCGGAGATGTACCTGGCAATAACTCTATGGCACAGTCATAGGGGCGATGTGGAGGAGAGAAGCGCCGAGACTTACTGAACACCTCCTTCAGGT
This sequence comes from Xyrauchen texanus, assembly GCF_025860055.1. Lineage (NCBI taxonomy): Eukaryota > Metazoa > Chordata > Actinopteri > Cypriniformes > Catostomidae > Xyrauchen > Xyrauchen texanus. The sequence goes on from NC_068276.1 coordinate 24,575,068, forward strand.
CCAGGTACTCCGCGGGCACGTTAGATAAATCCACCGCCTCTTCCTGAAAAACAGGGACAAAAACAGGCGAACAGGCAGAAACAAGACAAGACTTATGACATTGAGTGCTCCACGCTGACACAGACTTAGACTGCCAGTCCACTTTAGGGTTGTGATGGGTGAGCCAGGGATGACCAAGGACGATGGGGGCAAGAGGAGTGTCCAGTATGTAGAAGGAGATGGTCTCGGTGTGATTGCCTGGCGTGGCCGAGTGATGTCTTCAGTGGCTAGGGAAATGGTGGGAAGTTTCTGGCCATTGAGGGCGTGAACAGCGATCCGGTGAGTGAGAGACTTGAGGGGGACTTGGTGGTTGAGTGCAAAAGTGTAGTCCATGAAATTTCCTTCGACCCCAGAATCCAGAAGTGCTTTCGACAGTCGTGGCGGTGATTAGACCATTGAAGACTTACGGAAGGAGGGTAGATGTGGATGAGGTCTTCTCGGCGGAGATCCCACCCGATAGTAGCCTCATACTTGCTATCGGGCGGATCCTTTTAAAGGACAGTTGTAGGCAAAATGTCCAGCACCACCACAGTACAAACACAGTCCCTGGGATCTCCGCCTTTCCTTCTCCTCCCGGAAAGCCGGGCTCGACCCACCTGCATGGGCTCGGGATCACAGAGCAGGGGCTGAGCAGCGTCCCGCCTCCAGAACATTGACCGCCTAATCCTCTCAAGAGGCGGTTGGTTTGTACTACGCTGTTCCATTCTGGATAACCTTGCGTCCACTCTAAGCGCCAAGGCGATCAAATCGTTTAGCTTGGTGGGGAGATCCATGGCGTATATCTCCTTTTGGACGCGATCAGCCAGCCCATGCAGGAACATGTCCCACTGCGCCTCCTCGTTCCATTGGCTCTCCGCGCTAGCGTCCGAACTTCGATAGAAAAGTCTGATACAGATCTCTCCCCTGGCGCAAGTCGAGCCAGCACTCTGGCTGCCTCTCTACCGGAGACAGCACGGTCGAAAACTTCGCTTCATCTCCGCGGAGAGTGCTTGAAAAGAGGTGCAGCATTCATCTTGATTCTCCCACACGCCCGTTCCCCAAAGGGCAGCTCTCCCAGAAAGTAAGCGTCAGGACAAAAGCGACCTTGGTTCTTTCATCACAGAATGTTCTGGGTTGTAAAGAAAAATGCATTGAGCATCGTGTTAGAAAAGCTCGGCAAAAATTAGGTTCACCTGAATATAGCTCTGGAACCGGTAGGCGGGGCTCCGACTGGGAGGAGCTGGTGGTGGTTGAGGAATCAGCGGTGCTGGGTGGCGCAGTGGGAGCTTCGCAGAAGTTGAATTTGCTGGGTGAGTCCGGACACCTGCGCCACTAGAGCCTGGACAGCCTGAGCCGTGTCATTGAGATTCTTCTCCTGGTTCTCCATCACGAAGTCTGCTGTTCATCACGAATTCTTCTAGGCTGTCTGAATTGTTACTCGCTGCTTCCATCTTGTGGTCAGATCGTTCTGTGGCGTAATGAAGCTAGGAAGCAAGTTGCAAGTTGACAATTAGTTTATTGACAGTCAAATTGAGAAGATAGGGGAAAAGTCGGGGTGATGGTCTAGTGGCGCAGAGTCTCCAATGGTCAGATGATGCGTGGTGAGAAGAGTGAAGAGAAGTGTTGAACAGACACGGCGAATCCGGGTAACAACAAACAGGACACTGAAACAGGGACAACGAGAGAACTGGACTGGAACTCTGAAGAGCGAACAACACCGGACATCACAAACAACGATCTGACAAGGAGATGAGAGAGTGGTGAGAATTTAAAGGGAATGGGAATGAGTAACAGCTGGTGAGAGGAGTGATTGCTGACAGAGCGCTAATCATGGTACAAACAACACGCCCACACATTCACGCACCCACACAACACACACTAAGAACAAGGCACGAGACAAGGAAGAGACATAGGATTAAATACCGTGACAAACACTGCTTCAAGTAAATAGTCATAATAATAAAGAAGAAGCCTAAGTATTAAGTTAAGAACATAAAATTGACCACATTCACTTCCAGTGTAAGTACTTCACTGTAACCCATATTTATATATATCATTTTTATTTTAAAGAAAAGGAGGGATGAGTTGAAATAAAATGCTGTGGTAATCAACATCATGCCACAAATGCTGTCGATTGAGCTTAACTTGTATTAAATCTGGAATATTCCTTTAAATTGAGAGAAAATAGTTTGTGGAAGTCATCTGGGCCACACAATTGTATAGCTTTATACTATTACTATGTGCCAAAAATATCTTATTTGCCAACTTACCATAATCTGTAAAAAAACAAAAAACAGAAGACAAAATGTTCTGAGCTATGCTATCCACATTATTCTTAAATCTTTATATTCGTATTATATGTCAACAATTTAATCATTTGTTTTTACAATATTTATCTTATTGAATATTAAGAGAAAAGAGAAACATATGGTATAAATTTGAAATTTTGACTCTCCAAAAATCACATAAAGGTATCATAAAAGTAATCCATATGACTCCAGTGTTTTAATCCATATCTTCAGAAGTGATATGATGTGTGGGTGAGAAACAGATCAAAAGTGAAGTCCTTTTTGCTTGAAAATCTTCTCCCTGCCCAGTAGGGGGTGGTATACTTAAAGAATGTGACTCACCAAAACACAAGAAGAAGAACGTGAAGGTGACACGTGATTTCTGATTAGTATTCTGAGTGTTAGGACTGAGATGGATCATTACTATACCCATATCCACCTCTTCAAACACTTGTTTCTGTCAAATCTTTATCTCTAGTCACTAATGTGGCTTTTTTTTCAGGCTTTTGCCTGTGAGAAGTTTATGTTTCACTATAGTGTAAATACCGACTTCTCAGCCCTCTGCACTTGCACTGTCATTTTGCAATCTTTCAGTAGCATGTGAAGTTACCTGTATGCTGTGTAGGATCAGACAAACAATCACTTCTCCCGTTCATTCTGTTTTCCCTCTCTGTGTACGTGCTCGGGAACACTCAACTATTAGCTGCAGACAGAAGCCCAGTTAACCGCTTAACCACACACAGGTGGGACCGCAAAACAACAGCAGTTTTAGACAGGGCTCAGATTTATGATGGCCCGGAGGGTTCTGTAAGGAGCAGCCACTCACATGAGAAGAAAAAAATGACACTGCTCTGAATCCTGGCTCTAACACACACTCATACCTTTAGGAAAGGAACTACAGTGGGCATTCTATCACAGAGATAGGAGAGAAAAGAGCTTTTAAAACACTATTCATCTGCTATCTTGAAGACATAATGGTTTCATTTGTTGAAAAACATGCTGCCTAAACTCACTTTTCTTTGATATACAGTATGTTCATGTCTTATCTGGGATATATTCATCCTGCTGTTGAAATTAGTACTTTGGCAATTTTGTTGTTTGATGGTGGAAATAAATAAATAAATAAATACCCCTCAACCCCTTTCTCCCAATCTCGCTTTCCTGCAGGAATCGGACAGCAATAAAGTGTGCTCCTTGTACTCTTTCCGGAATAATTCTACCTCTCCACACAAGCCAGAGGAGGGGGCCAGGGAGCGCGGTGACCTACTGAGCAGCTCAGCCTTTGGAACTCCAGAGCGCCGCAAAGGAAGCCTGGCCGATGTGGTGGACACACTGAAACAGAAGAAACTTGAGGAGATGACAAAGACAGAGCAAGACGGTACGAGAAGTTTCAATGTGTTCGTGTGTGTTTGGAGGGCGGGGGAAGATGTATGTAAGGGACTTAGGAATGTACACATTGCTGTGTGTTTGTAAGTGTATGCTAACAAATGTCTTGGGTGCATCAGGAACCCACAAACCGTGCACTGATCACCCCAACCACTTTGTTTTCCTCGTTCTTTCCTCCACTCGCTGTCACTTTTCCTGGCCCTCTCTGCTCTTTTCTTTAAAACTCTGTATAATTTTTCATTCTACATGATCCTTCTCTCTTCTTCCACTACACACACACACACACACACACACACACACACACACACACACACACACACACACACACACACACACACACACAGTCCTTTAACCTGGGAGGACTGACGTGGCTATGTTTCCAGTTTGTTCTGAACCGGGTCCAGTGTGACAAAGAGTGGGTGGCACTACCCCTCAGCTTAAGTGTGGTCTCTGGGCCATGCCAAACCAAACTCTCAGACCATAAAACACACGCCACAACCTGACGCCAGGAACATTACCTTTTTATTCTTTAGTACAGACGACAGCATTCATGCCACAAAATTAATCTACAGATCAACTCAAATAGCTCCAAGAAGTCTTTTTTTCTTCCATGTGTTTAGAGCCCAGAACTATCTAAGGATTTGGCAATGTACTTTTTATGATATAAATTCGATATAAAACATATGTACAGTATAGGGTAAGAATTTTATTGTACGAAAGATTTATATTATACATTTTGGTAGGTATAAGTTATAATTTCTGGAGCAAGTTCAAAGATACTTTTTGTTTGGAAAAAAAAAAAAATCTCATTACAGAAATCAAAATTTTGTTAATTGAAAAAACTATAAAGTATGCATGTTCTTTTCATTTTGTTTACTGTTTAATAATATTAATTAACATTTTGATGAAGACCATGCCACAGTGGAGCCAGTTCTCTGGGAATACGACAGATACTGGAAAAGCTGCTGAAATTAGTTCTCTTCTTGTAATTAGTGTAAAGCAGAAACCTATACAATCAAATACTACACACACACACACACACACACACGTTGGTGCGGCTATCCTTATGAGGACTCTTTGATTTTGACATTTGGTGCGGCATGATTTTTATACTGTACAAACTATAGATTCTATAGACTATCCCCTAAACCTAACCCTCACAAAAAACATTTTTACATAAAAAAAAACATCGTTCAGTATGATTTTTAAGCAATTTGAATTATGGGGACACTAGAAATGTCCTCATAAACCACATTTATAGCATATATTGTAATTACCAGTTTTTAACCTAAAACAAATTGTCCTTGTAAACCACACACACACACACACACACACACACACACACACACACACACACACACACACACACACACACACACACACACACACACTCAGACAGAATTGCTCCTTGGGGAGATAGTCTCATTTAAGCATCTGGGGAGCTCTTACCCCGAACACTTGATCAGAGGAATAAATTAGGCTATAATTCAGTTAAAAGTATTTTAATTTTTTTTTTCTCAAATAGTTTTTCTCCTGATCTCTGTGAAGGTCTTCATATTAAGTTAATCATATTTATGGTCTGTTTTTATTATCGCCAATAGTTAGAGAAATATTTTGAATACAAAATCAGGATAAATGAAATAAATCTGAGTGAGGGGCTGTCAGTCACACCTAGACTTTTTATTCTCATATTCATAACTGATACAGAAAATTATGACAGGCCATCCATTATCATAAACGGGGTTTTTCGTTTCACGGAGCAGTGCAATGAAATAATTTAGCAGCATTCTAAATTTCTGAGAACTGATTTTAGATTAGTTTTCTCTAAATATATTTCCACCTATGATTTGCCTGTCTGTCAATTAAGGTACCTTATTAAAAAAAATGCCCCTTTGGAAATATAGCCCAGCATTCAAAATAGGAATAGCTTTTAAAAAATATAATGGTTACAGTATATTAACGGTATATAGAAACTAAGTGCTCAGTGTGAAGGACTGTGTCCTCATGGGTTCCTCTAGTTGTTTCCAGTGGGGCAGTGTTAGAGATGCGCTCTCAGCCCTCTACGGCCTGGGTGCTATGCTAATGAGCCCCAGCTGGTATGGCCAGTTGCTGCAGTAATTTAAATGGTCAAGTGCTGCTCGTACTCCTGAAGCCCCGTATGTTTAGTGCAGGCAGGAGAGGGTGCTTCACTTCTAGTGTACAGCTGTGTTAATCTGCCCTTAATAATGGAAACAGAGCCGACCTCATGCCTCCATGCCTTACACCACAAACTCCCTTGTTGCACAAAAATTAGTTCTCCAATTTGAGTGAGATTAGAGACCTGCAGAGTTCAGCACGTTAGCGTGAAGATGTAGGAATGAAGCGGTTCTTCATCCTTGAGGATATCTGGGTTTAATGCAGTTATAAGGGCAATCTTCAAGCATACAGGACTGTAAATATTAGGTGCTGCTTAAAAGCAATTGAGAGCTATGTGTTGTCTTAACAACAAAGCATGTTGTTATGTTATCCAAGACAAAGAATAGACAAGCTAAAAATAATGCTCATCACATTTGTGGCAATTAAAGGGATTGTTCACCCCAAATGAATATTCTCTCATTACTTTCTTTCAACTGCATTTTAAAATAATTGTTCTGCTCTGTAGGTCCTCACAATGCAAGTGAATGGGTGCCAAAATTTTGAAGCTGCAAAATCCACATAAAGGGAGCTTAAAAGTAATCCATATGACTCCAGTGGTTAAATCCATGTGTTCAGACACAATATGATAGGTTTGGGTGAGAAGGAGATCCATATTTAAGTCATGTTTTATTATTATTTCTCCTCCCTGCCCAGTTGGGGGCGATATACACAAAGAATGTGAATCACCTTTAAAAAAAAGGAGAATGTAAATGTGAAGGAAAAATTACTTAAATATTTAACTGTTTCTCACCCACACCTATCATATTGCTTCAGAAGACAAGGATTTAACCACCAGAGTTGTCTGGATTACTTTTATGTTGCCCTTCTGGATTTTGGAGCTTCAAAATTTTGGCACACATTCAATTGCATTGTATGCAGATAAAAGAAATGGCATGAGGGTGATTAAATGATGACATAAATGTCATTTTTGGGGGAACTAATCCATTTATTGAGTTTACTCTGCTAAACTGCCTTAGATCGCTGCTATTCTGAACGGGATATTCACCCAAAGCTTAAAAACCTGTCATCACTTATTGAGTCACATTTTGTTCCAAACTGTTTTAACTGTCTTTCTACCAAGCAACAAAAAAGGAGATGCTTGGCACAACAAAATGAGGGTGAGTAAATGATGACATCATTTTCATTTTATACAGTTCCACTTGGATGAACTATCTATTTAAAGCAAAAGTTTAACCACTCCTTTTTCTCCTGCTATTTTCCAACAAGTCTTGGCTCAAACAAATTGTCACCACTTGCTGTGAGGTATATTGTCCTAACCTTTACAGTACATCTTTGACGTAATGTGTAGGCTGCACATATTGTGTTGAAGCTTCGTGCTTTGTTCAGAAAACAGTATTGTTGGATTTCAATCAAGAGGAGATTGAGGCATTCTTAAAATAAAACGTTTATATGGGCACAGTCTCTACTTAACTGAATGTGCTCCAGGGCTCTAAGAGTCAAACACTCTCAAATTCAATCAGACCTATTAGAACTGGACCGCAAGTCAGTGGGACCGGACTGCCATCTCAGTGCTCTCCTCTATTTACCCTCTCACTAACAATCCTTAAAGTGCCTTAAGTGCTTGTGACCGCTCTAATGAATGAAAATATCCTGCCCAAGTCTAAAGGACTACATTAAGCTGAATAGTCACCTTCACTCTAAAAGCGGTATATGAGCCTGTCTTCCCTTATGATTTTGTATGCTATATATTTAAGCTGGTATTGTGAAAGTACTATTTATTAAGAGCTCTCTGGTTGGTGCTTGACAATAGTATAAAATGTCTAACTAAAGTTTAAAAAGCTAAATAAAATGAATGCAAAATAAATAAAAATTACCGACCATTATAAAGATTCAAGGTGACCTTGCCAGCAATTAAGGCCCTTTTTATGAAATGTACTTAAGTAATGGAGTTTGATATATGAATTCTTTACAGGGGTGTTTGTTATCATTGTTGCAATTACAAACACTGTTATTCTCTCTGGTGCATTTATGAACTCTCCTTTCTTTCTTTTTTCTTTTTTGATAGTGGGGTGATTTTTTAACCTTTATTTGGTTGAACTGCACTCACCCTTCCTCAACCTTGAATCGATTTGTTTGCAGTTATTGAATTCAAAATATCAGGTGTGTACATTGAGCAGCGTGCATAAACACGGCCCCATTCTCTCTCACCAACCTATTCAAAGCTTTCCAGAGGAATTTTTGAACAATACAGTCCAGGATAGTTTTGTTTTCTTTTTCTTTTACAGTCCCACAGCCGTTTGAGGCAGATGGAAAGATCTAGTCACCGCATCCGCACCTAGTCAAGGAGGCATACTGCTCTAGTTTGGCCATTAGTGAGCCACAGACTCTGCCAACTTAGTCAGCAGTCTTGTATTGGCAGGATTGGCCACGGCTCCTGGTAATAGCTTGTTAGCTGCTAATCCACGCTTAGAGCCCTGTTTCTCTGAATGCCAACATTACATTTTTCCGGCAGACCGGTGGCAGGGGTTCAGATTGGTGGCTGGAAAATAGACCATTCATGCGGGCTGTCATTCCTCTGTGAAGTCTCGTGTTTTCCGTTTCTGCTGAAGACCACACACATGGTCACACGATCCGGAATACATAAAAAAAACAATCTTTCAATTTTAAATGGTTCCTTTTATATTGTTTATAAAAATTCATCTTGCATGTCAGGTAAATTTTTTTATAAATTTTTCACATTGATTTGAGTCCTCATAGAAATTTTAAAAGACAATATCCACCATAAAAGCATTGAAATATGATGCTTAAAAACGTCACCCTCTCTGATTTTCTTAGAGGCTGTTTCTTGTGTCAGCGTCTTTTGCACAGTTGCTCAACCCTGTGCACCCTGCTTTCCCTTTTCCCTGTAAAAGTGAAAGGACAAGGTTGTTAGCCGTGTTTATCACGCACAAAGAAATATGCCACCCACCTACTCGAGCAAACAGGTGTAGAAAAGGCGCTTTCTGAAGACGAGTAAATTATGCTGCCATGAGTGACCTGGGTGACAACAGGAACAGTTGCTAATGTGGCATGGATGAGGACTCTCTCTGGGGTGGCAATCGTAACCCCTCCGAGGGGCATAGAGGAGTTCAGAGGAGGTTAGAGAATAGCACTATACACCTGGAGCTTTGTGTATTGAGTCAGAGTTAATGAGTTTAGCAGGGGGGCAGATCCTTCAGTGCCTCCATCCCAGGTAAAGCCTGCTCTCTGGGACAGAGGGATATTTCCATAACCCCCCATCACCACCACCTTGTTGGACCTTACCCATTTCAGCAGCAGGTGATCATCGGTGTGCATTTGAATAACAGCTGTGAGTGTGTGTGTCTAATCTGCTTTATATAGATATCTGTGTACCCATTCTGTGCATGTGCCTACATACTGCGATGTACAGTATGTTTGTTTTAGAGTCATTTTTGAGACACTACCCCACATCAGTAGCGATTGCTTTAAGACTACACAGGAAACACACCCTAAAGGTTCATAAGATATGCAATAATGACAAATTTAATATAATCTATTTACAAATAATCTAGATAAATTACATATTACTCTTTGTGTGTTTTAACATTTTAACAAATTAAAATTAGTAAAATATCACATATTAAGAATGCACTGCTTTAGTTACATATAATCAAATTTATTTTCTATATGAATACGTCCATAGAAGAGAGTGGATGTATGGCCCAAAGAGTTTTTGGCAGATACCTGCATAATTACAGTCAATGGCGCACTGAACACATCATTTTGGGTCCTGTCCAAACATCTTTCTTCTCTAGGAGCTTCATGAGCACTATTTGCATTGGAAACAAATGGTCTTTTTGTTTATTGGATGTTGGGCTTTCAATCAAAATATTTTCATCCTGCCTGAAAGCCTGATTGGTCGAGCTCTCAAATGGGCAAGACTTCGCAACAAACAGCCAATAATTGAAATGTTATTGACAATATAAATATATGAAATTTCCGTATGAAATGTAAAATCTCAGCTGTTCGGATATACACACACAGTTACAATATTTACAATTTGATGAAACATATTTATTACAGCTTTCCTAATCTGTTTTTGAGATTATAAATTTTGAGCTTACTTAATTATTTTCATTGAGAAATGTTATTGTTTTAGTTGTAGTTTGAGCTGTTTGAGCACCAAAAACAATTGTCTGTGCTCCCCTACTTTTAAAAAGCACCAACCCCCGCTGCCCCACATTTAGATTATTCTAACTGAAATTTGCCTACTTTTTTCTTCTTCATTTTTTCAACATCTTGCCCAATATCTCCAGGCAGCACATGTCTTTTCCCATCAAGATCAGGAGATTGATGGATTTGGCCAGCGAGAGAATTGAGTGCAGAAAGCTGTTTTACCGCATGCCATTTCGGTTGCATTTTTATGACCCCCTTGAAAGGGTTCTTGTTGAAATAGCAGAGGTGCCTGCTTTGGTCTCTGCTCTCTGGTTGCCCTGTCATCTACCTCTGATTTTTATTCCACCTAATTAATAACAACATTTGTTGTAATGATGTGTGGCACCAGCCCTGGAATTGATGCATACACAATGAAGTCAAAGGCTTGTCCGGCTTTTTTAATTACTTGGCTAGTGCCCGGGCTGGACCTGAGATCTGGAGTGTTTAGCCCATGATTCCCATATGCAGAGTATCCTGGCCAAATATCAGTCATTCAAATTATTCTCAATTTCTGCATGCTCTCCTCTGTCAGTAATGCAGTCTAGCTGCTGTCTATCTTCAGCCGGGGCTACTTGTCTCAATAAAAGTGCATGGATTTGATTAATCCACGTGTGCTTGTACAGATGTCAAAATATGTCCTGGCATGTTAGTTACTCTTCAGGGTGATGTGTGGATCTCGAGAGTTGGCAGGTAAAGTAAGTGTGTAACTGAGTGAGTTGGAATGCCTAGCCTTCTCCTTGTATAGAGAGGATCTGGCCCATCAGTTTTGTTTGAATAGGTAATGTAAATCTGCTGGGGTAGAGGAGACATGAGCTGGAATGGCTTGTTAGGACACATGATCAAAAGCTCCTCTCGCTGCTCTCTGCTCCTTGCCAGTCAACTCTCTTGCCACCCTGCGAGGCAGACGTTAACTAATTTTTTTTTTTCTACTAAGGCTGATGGCCCCTACTCCTCCTGTAATTCTCCTTAGAGAGAGCTATGCTACTGACAACCCTTCAGCAAAAATAAAAAGAAGGCAGAAAGAGAGAAAGAGTCAGTGATACAGACAAACAGGCCCAGTCCAGAACTCTGGCAACCCTGTAATGCACTGCAGCCTGTATGTTTCATAGAAGCGTATGTTTCAATCGTTCCCTTCTCGATTGCAGAGTGTGGCTCAGTGGACCTCCAAAACTCTGTCCCTGCTCCAAATAGAGTGCTCCTCTTCCACATGACAAAACAAGCAGCTGCTTCTGCCTCAATGTGCCATTCTTTGCATCTGTATCACCTTCCCTCTTCTCAGATTCCCATTAGTCAACAGTAGCAACTGCTGCAGAGCATTCCAGGAGCCATCTTCTCTCTCGAGCCTCAGCTGTTGACTCTGTCCCCCTTGTGTGGGACAAAGCACAACACATCTATTGTGCCGGTCTCTGTCATTGAGCTGGGGCTCTCCTGATAGGAGGAAATGGGTGTTTCAGGGAGACAAATCATAGCCTGGGCTCTTGAACAGAGCCCCATTTGTCTCCTCTCTCACACCAAAGGTACGTCTCTTCAGCTTTGAATGAGAAGTTCTTGCACAGCAATTCAGACACCTTAAAGACGGCATGAAAAAGTGAGCTTATACATTTTTCATAATAAATGCCACTGGTCTTAGTGTGCATGATTCAATAAGTACATGCTGTTCATAAAAAATAAAAGAATAAATGCAGTCTTGACATAACTTTTTCTGCCTCAGAAAATACTCTTTTCTGCTGGTCTAACCAAGGTTGCACAAGCTGGAAAAATAACAATTAAAGCAATAGTCTACCCAAAATGGAATATTTTGAAAGTTCATAATGTACTCACCTTTATGTTATTCCACACCCGTATGATTTAATATCTTCTGTTGAACACAAAAAGAGATGTTAGGCAGAATGTCAGTCTCAGTCACCTTTCCTTTTCATTGTATGAAAAAACAATGCAATCAAAAGTCAATGGAGACTGAAGCTAACATTCTGCCAAACATATTTTTGTGTTCCATGGACAAAAGAAAGTCATATGGGTATGGAACAATATAAGGGTGAATAAATGCTGACAGAACTATTAGTTTTGGGTGAACTATCGATTTAACATTGTAGCCTTACACATGAATGAATTTAATCATGATGAATAAAATCAGGTCCCACCCTATTATTTTACACTCTATAATCACTTTCGCTCTTATATAATTTATCGCGTTCCACAAATGCCATTTCAAGTTATCTCTAAATATAATCTATAGTGTATTTAGGATAAAAAAGTAAGGAACATTGTCTCAGCAACAGTGTTGTAATAGTGGTTTATATGTAAAGGAACACTGGAATGAAGTGGCTAACGGTTTTAATGAGCAAGCATCTTTATGTATCCCTTTCAGTATTTGGATTAGCACAGTGCAAAAAGCAAAATGCTGATGCCTGGGAAAAGAGGACCACCCCATTAATTAGCCTTAAATCTGTCACTTTGCAGCTGAGCACTGCCGGTGGAAATATCGAGACCCTTTATGTAAATTAAAAACAGGCTGATCAAGATTAGCTGGACTTAACTAATCTTGTGTATATGAGTATAGTCACAGCACCCAGCCCTACCTCCCCCTGTCACCCCCCGCCTTGTGCTCAGTTCCCAGGCAATGACTGCACATAACTGGACAAAAGATCTAGTGTCATCTGACTAGGATCAAAATAGTGTCAATGTAACTCACACCGTAGCCACAGACGGGCCGGTATGGCCAGCTAATGATTTCAGGCCACATAGCAAGGCTTGTTTTATAAGACCCAGCTACGTCACCTCCATCTGGCTGCTAATACCAACACCCTTCCCAAAATTCGCAGACTTAACAGCCAACACAAGCCCTCCTGTAAAAAGACTTACAGTACATTGTTTTCCTTCTCCAAACAATAAACGTGAACATTGTGTAACGAAGAATTGTACGTGACAGAACCATTTACGTCTCTTCTGTCTCCTTGTGTCTTTCCCTCTTGCGTTCTTACTCTCTTTGTTCAATAAGGTGTCACACGGTGCCAAGGGATGAGATGGGATGTCAGAAAAAACAGATAGAAACATGTTTTATTGCTCGCGAATGCTGCAGCACTGATCATTGTAATTATTCGCTGAACACCATCTCTCATTGAGATTGGCCCCCATATAATTTAAGTCTGTGTAGGTCAAATGGTTAATATGCTTTAGGACCCTGTCATCCATTACATGTCATGAAGGTTTAATGATAGCTAGAAGTTATGAGTTTTAATTCTAATTAATGGTTTGTTAGGAAGGAAAAATATTTTTTTCCCCATAAAATTCCATCAACTGCAATTTGTGATTTGGGCAGAAAGGCACGCTTTCCACAGGAGTGCCCTGCCTGAGAATGCATTCTCCACACTTGTCTGGGTCTGGTCTTGCACTGTGGACAAACGAGGGATATTTTCACCCGTCTGTTTTCTTTGTCTCTCTCTGTCTCTCTTTTTCCCATTCTTGAGAGGTGATAAAGAAATGAGCTTAGCTCCATGTGAAATGGCAGCGATTTTCCGTCCTCTCACAGCAGGCTGCAGTGGATATGACCCCACAGCATGGAGAAAATGGAACGGGTCGATTCAAAGGAAAATACAGCGGTCATTGTTGCAGAACCATGCAGGAAACAATGGTGCATTGAGTGTCATAGCTGTAGAGCAGCCAGGAGACTTCAGAGGAATCGTAATTCTTAACCTTTTTAAGTATTATGTTTACCAGTAACAGTGCCATGTCAACACGGCCTCTCCTCAGACTAGCTCAGATATCAAAAGATTTAGAAAAAACCTTTAAGTTACTGTCAAATCAACATTTACTTCTTACAGTGCCCCTGCCTCTGATAATGGGCAGAACTGGTCGGATTGTATCTTTTTGTTCAGTGGCACTCCATAGACGGATTCTATTCCTGTGTGCAGCTGTGTTGGCTGAACTCAGCAGTCACTGGTGGTCTGTGTGTGTGAGGCAGAGGGAGTGCAGTTACATGATTGCTGCATGTGTGTGCGAGAGAATGGAGGCCGACAGCTAAAAATAGTGACCTTTTAGACCTGTGTGTGTGAGCGCTGAACTCTGACATGCTGGTAAACAGAGTGCGCTGCACGGGACCATAAACATTTTTAATTGTTGCCTCATAAAAACTGAAAATGTCTGTGGCAGCAGTGGCAAATATGCTTCCTTAATTAGTCAAACAAGTTTTACAAAGAACGAAGATGCCTCGTTTTAACTTGCACTTTTTAATGCACTCATGCACAAGTTCAGTACAAGTTGTATTCCTGTAATGTATAAAATAGGTCTTGACTGCAAAATAGACTGCACTTGTGCCTGTAAAATGCCACTTTAGTTTATTATATACCCAGGTTACTTAAGATCATCAATTTTAATAATACTGTATTTTAATATTTTCTCTCAAACGTGCAGTGTATTTGAAACTCTTAGACTTAAAAAATTAAATACATTGTCAATTACTTTACCAAAAGAGTGCATATAAACTGAGCCATAATTATTTTATGGTTGGAATATCTTCTATTTTAATTTGAGCACCACATCATCATCTTGACGCAACACTTAAACTCTGCGTATATTGTAAGAACTCATCAAGCACATCCAAGTTGATCCAGCATTTAAGATGAAATAAAGTTTCAGTGACGACTCAAGGCAATTAGCTTCACAGCTAATTTTAATCCAATCACGTGGATCCTATCAGTTTCTTTTTGTCCTTAGCACCCATTAATTTACTAAATTACTCTGAGCTGAAATGATCGCAATACGCGTCATTATTCACACATTTTTATTAATTCAGCGTAGACTAATAAAAACGACTGTTTTGAAGCATTGATTAGTAGAAGGGTTTATATCTGACAGTTAGATTGCAGGGTAGCCAGCATAAAAAATGGCTCCTCTCCAAGGTACCCAGTAATTTATTTCTTGTACAAAATGATTATAATTTATTACAGTATGTAGACCCTAATGATTACTGACATCAAATGGAAATGATAAATTAAGATTAAATCCATATATCTGTTATTATTTAAGTGCTAAAACCTTTCAACGTTATTTTAGAACATTTTATTTCTTCCATCTGCCTTTTTTCACATTTACATTTAAAAAAAAATATTGTTGTTTGGTTTATAAAATCCAGAACACTTGAAAATGTTCAGAATGTTGTGGTAGTTTAGGAAAATAATTTTTTATTTTCATTGGAGATTAACAGAAATAAATACACTTAGCTGAATATAAATAAGATAAACTTTGAAAACAAAGAGGTACACAAGGGACATGGACAGGATGCAAAATGTTTGTGCAGAAAGGCGACACACATTTTTAAATATTTTGGTATTTAATTTTTGGCTAAGTTTTATTTTTCCTCTCCAAGTTTGCTGAAGATGTTTCTTGTGAGTAAACTAATGAGCAACAGCAGGACAGAGCAGAGCAGTTGGGGTGGGCTGCCTCGGAAGGCTCGCTCAAACTGAGAGGAGGCTAAAGAGGACAGAGGAGGGAGAAAGTTCATTTTGCTATCCAAGCATTAAATGGTCCTAGTTTTCTTAAAAGTGACCTTGTGGGGAAGGCAGAGCCGGCGAGCTCCGGCGCAGCTCCTTCCAGCTGCACACATGGCATCCATCGGGGCACAATCACGCGCAGTCCCAACACCTCAGGCTCGGACATATGTTGAGTTTTATTTCATTCTTCTGACATTAATCCTATTCACCAGCTGTTCTGCCAGCTGCCACTCTCCAGCTTAAGAGGAGATTGCAGTTTTTGGGGCTCGGAGTATGGGCTTATCTTGGCTGCTGATCTCTCCACACTAAGTTCTGATTGGATTTTTTTTCCGTCTTGTGCCTCACCTCCTCCTCCCTCCTCTTCTGACACTGTAGGATCCTTGAGTTGAACTGCTCAGACTAGCGATCTCTCTTGCTCTTTCAACTTTGCTTTAATTTTGTCTCTTTTCTCCCCCTCCTGTCGAGGCAGGGAGGCTCCAGGGGTACGTTTTAATCGCCTGCCCAAGTCTTCCTTTGGATGTCTGCCTTCAGAAGATGCTGACCCTCTGCTAGTGTCTCTGTTTAGCCCTAGCTTCATCAACATTTATTATTCAGTTTTGTTCTTTCGTAGCCCTTGCATTTGGTGCCCAGACTACCTCTCCAGAGGATGTTTTGAACCCATCTGAGGATAAAGATACTTGGCAGTCTGTCTTCCCAGTGTCACACATGCAATTAAAATAGTTTTTATCCATGGCTTTGATTTTTTTCACTGTACTTGAACAATTTTTTCTTCTACGTATTTAATTCTTTTATTTAAACATATTTCAACTTTATCTCTCCCGGTCGTGATCCTAATCAGCATGATTTCATTGTCTGATGGAATTTCTCCTTTGCCATTAGTGCTGCAAAAGTACCTTGTCATGCGTGGTCTGGCCAGTGTCAATTGATCATTGGTGGCTGCTCACTTTAATAATTCAGCCCTGAATAGTGCAGAGTCCTGCAGTAAAATGGATTGAGGAAGAGGTCATGTGGTGCCCTGCTCAAAAGGTGAAGCCTCTTGGGAGTGGTTAATTCATATATGCTTGATAGACTTGTGTCCGGTTTAGAGAGGTCAGGAATCGTGCGATTGTGGGCTCAACGTGGTCAGCGAGGTGAGCTTAGCACCTTAGATCTGCCAGATAAAGACAATAGTGGCACACTACAGCCATCAAACTGTCCTGTTATGAACTATTTCTATCTCGTTGCTTTTTATAGTTACCTGAATCTGCGTCTTCGCTATTATGATCAGGCCTCTGATCCATGATTTCCAAAAACATTTTTACGTTCGATGAAATGGATAAATTCCATTGCAATGATGCTTGGCAACCTCAAACCTCAGTGCTAAATTACATTTTCTTTTAAGGTAGTTAGAAGGATGGACAGATGGATGGATAGATAGATAGATACAATTTATAAATGTAATAAATTGTATGTAATTATTTATCTAATATCTAATTATAAAAATAAATCTGTATATTTTTGTGGCAAAGAACACTTACCTGTGGTAAAAACCACTGTAACACATTACCTCTTGTGGTTTATTGCTGTGATGTATTGTACCTTTAGATATTTCACTCAACATCACTAAAAAAACTAAAATAATAATAACTTAATCAAATTAAATAAAAGACTTGCTAAGGCTAATCAGCCTATTTTCAGCAGCTGTCGAAAGATGGAAATGGCAGTGCGGTGTTCAAGCAACCTACAGGTGACTAGCAGAGATGCTCACTAACTGGAATAATGAATAGTATTAGGTGTCAATTAAATCAAGCCTTCTCCGAGGTGCAGGTGCTCAACAATATACTGACACATCTCAAGGAGCCAAGGCCTCTTCACC
The DNA here is from genome assembly GCF_025860055.1 of Xyrauchen texanus. NCBI lineage: Eukaryota > Metazoa > Chordata > Actinopteri > Cypriniformes > Catostomidae > Xyrauchen > Xyrauchen texanus. The sequence continues at coordinate 24,592,455 of NC_068276.1, forward strand.
CATGCATGCTAACAGCTGCATTTGCATATTAAAGAACCAAAATTATTTAACTGAAGCAAAAAAAAAAAGGAAGAAAAAACACATGAAAAAAGAAAAAGAAAAAAGGGCTTCTGGAAATGATGGAGGTTATTAAAACTGTTTACAGGGAAGGAAGGTAATTGGCAGAAAATGAGGGAAATGCTACTGTTATACAGTGCTGTGTGTGAATGCACGTGTATGTGTGTCGTTATTTTTATTTTTCCAGCACAACTCTTCTTTTTAGCTGTTAGCATTGTGCACAGTCGCCCGGGTGTGTAACCTATTACGTTTAGATTGCTCCCTTGCAATTAGTGCCCTTTTTGTCCTCACTTCAATAACAGCGTGATTATGGAGACTTCAGGAGCATTCGCCGCCGCCCCAACTAACAGCTGTTGTCTCTGGAACTAACGACGGGAACGACAAAACATGTTTTCTTGTGGCGTTTCACTTTCCTGTCTGCCTCTTGTAATTATTATACTCTTATTTTGTGTGATGATGGAGTCTTGTTTTAGTGGCTCTGTGATTAAGACATTCAGAAGATTTTCCCTTAGTGTTGTGTGTGCACGTTTACTTTTGTGTGTGTGTGTGTGTGTGTGTGTGTGTGTGTGTGTGTGTGTGTGTGTGCGCATGCATTTAGCTTGTGGCTCCAGTTTGTTTTTATAAGGAGACGGAGGGGAAATGTAAAGAGAAAGAGTTCATTTTTTGGTTTTCTATTGATTGCAGCATCTCTATATTGAGAAACAAATCCAGTTCAAGAAAAGCCTTGAGATATGATTTCAGAGGGGGACAGTGTTTTTCCAATAGGAGCCAAGGAGAATGCCTGGAATAAGTTGTTTTCCCCACTAAATTGTACAATACTCTGAAAATTCTCTTGACCTTGGATGCTTGACTATTTCTTGTTTTTGTCTAAGCTTTTTCTCTCCTAAAATTATTAGAAATGAGAGTCCTTAGAGGATAATTATTAACCTAACTGCGATACTTGCTATGAGAGTGCCCTTAAAACAAAAATACCTCTTCCTCAGTTGGGCCTTCATACGCTTTCCATTTTTTTCAGTTCAGAGAATGAACACACTTCCTCTGATTTCCCCATTGTTAGAAGGCATGTTTAGAAGATTAGGAAATTGATATTGTCATTGTCACTTGATCATTGATTTGGTAATTCTGTGTATCCTCTGAAAAGTGGACCAGAGATATGCTAAAGCGGGTGCATGCTTTTCCTTTCCTCTAAGAGGGTGATTCTCATGGAACCTGTCAAGAAATTCCCTTATCCTATTTTATTCCAAAATAACAAGAACAAATAAGAAATTATATTTATGAATATAATTTAAACTGTATATATATATATATATATATATATATATATATATATTTATTTTATGACAATCAACCAACAGCTCTGTGTCATAGCACTCTCTCAATATAATATTGATGTTTTTTGAGGTCAGTTGAGAGTAAGAGACTTAATATATTTCAGCTACAGTTCATTGGAAGTTAGATTATGGATGCAGTGTTTGGTGGACAATTGACAATAACAGGATGAGGACAATAGGGCAGTTCACTAAGGACAGCTGTAATGATGTGTGCACTGTGAAGTGGAGTGTTTCTGGAGAGAGAGTCTCTCTCTTTCTCTGTGACTCTTTCAGTCTCGTTCTCTCACTTCTCGAGTGTAAGGATTGATTGGGGGAAGAGCAGCTTCCTGTGGTGGGGTTTACAGTGGCGTTGTGGGACCTGGGGGTGCTGGCAGATGTTCTGGCTGTCTGCCACAGGGCAGGACTCATCGGGACAGGGGTACACCCTCTTCGCTCAGCACAACTGCAGCTTCAGGGGCATGACACAGCCACAACATCTCACACATGCACAACCGTAGAGGTCATTAATGATGGCAAACAGATTTTTTTGCAAAAAGACTGATCAAGTAGTTTTCAACATAACTATATAATACTAATGCACATTGAACTCGTTTGGCTTAACTGTTTTAAGGCAGTCAGATGAGATATCTAAGCACAGCTTTTCATTATATACATTTGTGCTACATTAAGGCAACATCCTGACCCAAAGTGAAATTAAAATTGATGCCATGCACATTCATTTTCTTCATTGTGAATTGTTCATCAGTGCACCTTATATAAAAAAAATAATAATAAAAAAAAAGTGTTTATAATCTTTCATCATAAAATAAAAAGACTTGCTCCACCACAAAATACCTTTTCGGCTTCTCCCCTCCAACCACCTGTCACATTCTGTAGAAGGCACTATTGATGATCCAATCAATCCCCAGTGGATGAAATAAAGTTTTGAAAAATGGAAGTGTTTCAGGTTGACTTGAAGTTGAAAGCAATAGAAAGCTATTCAAATGAAAATGTAGCAGCTTTGAGCTTAATTATCAATGCTTCCTGTTAGTGTGTTGCAGTTGCGTTTTTGTAAAACATGCACTATTGGCCCTGGGTTTCATCTGGTGATGAAAAGTGTTACACTTAACACAGTCCCTGAGTCTTTACAGAGATGCTGCTCTTTTAAAAACATTTATGCAATCTTGTCAACCAATCTTTGCTCAAGGTCTCTTAATAGAGCTGCCATTGTAAATAAGAGAAGATTTGTCTGGCAACAAACCTTGCTGTTGAGTTTGGATTGTAGATGAGTTGATAGATACACAGAGGGCAAGTGTAGATGGTCCATTAGTATGACTAGGATGCACTGGAGTGTACCTGCTGTGACTGCACTGAAATCAGTAAGTTTCTCCTCTGACTTTACAGTGGGCTCCCTGACTTTCATAGTTTATAAAGCTAATAGAGGGATTGTGGCATGCTATTTTGTTGTGATTTGGGAGAAATGGGTGTGCTGCTTTCTAATTCCACTCTTTTGATAGGGATGGCCTCCTGAGTGTGTAGATGGGTGACGCTTTAATGCAACAACACCAACACTGAGACACAAGTATATCTGGGGACGCAGTGCTCTCTGAAGAACAATCTCTCTCTTTATTGTTTCTTCTTTCATTCTCGGTTTTTGACATTTATTGTCATGAATGTGGTGCTCAAGAGACTGTAGATCAGTAGGGTGTCCTCTAAGCTCTTTCCATAGTGCAATGTCATATCAGTGAGACAGGCAGGGCCAGAGAAAGCTCCACTGGGTCCAATGTGGCAAAGGGCTAAGCCATCTGTTGAGATGGTGGGGCCATGGGAAATGTGAATAGGACAACGATAAGGGCTATTGTTTTCATTCCAATCTCGTCTGGGCTGAATTTCTTTCCCCCAAGCCACGTCACACTTTATCTTAGAGGAGAAGAGAGGATGCAAGGGGCCACCACGGGATAACAACAATAAAGTTAATGCTTGCTTTATTTATCTACTCATTTTAGGCCTCTGACAGGCCTTTCTAGACAAGTACAATCTTTTCCACACTTCCTCCTCAGTTTGCAGAGTCTATAAATCTCATACTGTCTCTGAACTGGGGATGTTTGTATTTTGAAATACAAATGCAAATATGGGGAGGAAATTTACCTTTTTCAATGGGCTGAGCTGAATATTTCAATTGAAGTAGCAGCAGCGCTGAGAGATGAATGGATATGGCTGAAGCTTTGTTTGATTTTTGGAAATGAATGGTTCACTTTTGTTTCTTTACATCGGTAATATGTTAGTGTGACATTTAAGTATTATCCAGATGTTAAGCAGTGTTTCCATTGGCATTTATACTCTCGCTGGTGAAGATGGAATGCAACTTGGGAAATTGTGCAAAAAATATCCCCTTATTATTAATCTAAATTCCTTTGAAATGTTCTAGATTTATAAGTGTACTTTGAAAAAACCCAGACGTCCGTCTCGTTAACTGCTTGTTTTCCTGAAGTATAGTCACATTAAAATATTGCAATCGGAGTCGTAGTTTCACGAGTGGACGGGTTGTTTTCTGTGGGTGTTCCTAACCATCATCCACAAATGCTGGATATTTCTCACCTCTCTCAGGTAATAATGTTATGGAGGACAGCTTCAGCACATTCCAGCTGTTGCATGTGTGTTTGTGTGTGTGTGTGGGTGGGTGGTTTTAGGTTATAAACTGGTAATTACATTTGGTTTGAGGAATTTTTTTAGTGCCTGCATTATTCAAATCGATTAGAAAACATACTAAACAATGTTTTTTTTTTTTATTGAAAAAAGGTTTTTTGTGAGGGTTAAGTTTAGGGGTAGGGTTATGGTTAGGGGATATAATCTATAGTTCATACAGTATAAAAATCATTATGGGGGGGATACTCTCACCGGAAACAGAGTGGAGCTGAATGGGAGCTGGCACTGCATTATCTCCAACAGTTGGCGCATTCCTTAATGATCAAGTGCTGGAGAAGCATCTGTGCTGAGCTCTGTGTGTGCAAGACAGAGAGGAGGAACATGGGAAAAGTCTTCCCTAAAACCATTTAACCCCCATAGGACAATTCCACCCCAGCCCTGTGCCATAAAAGGAAGTTTCTCTTTTTCCAACTCATTTTTTCAGCCTGGAGGAAAGAATGTACTGCTATTTGTTTTATAATTTTTGGTTTGTGTGTTGGGTGCTTGTGTGTACGTATGTGAGTATTGTCTGAGGGGAGTGAGTTGAGAAAGGAAGCACTGCTATTCAGGGGCAAGAGCAGCATCACAGACTTCAATCACACACACACACACACACACACACACACACACACACACACACACACACACACACACACACACACACACACACACACACACACACACATGTTGGTCTACCTATCATTATGAGGACTTTCCATAGACATAATGACTTTTATACTGTACAAACTATAGATTCTATCCTCTAAACCTAACACAACCCCTAAACCTAACCCTCACAGAAAACCTTCTGCATTTTTACTTTTTCAATAAAACATTGTTTAGTATGATTTTTAAGCGATTTGAATTATGGGGACACTAGAAATGTCCTCATAAATCACATTTATAGCATAATACCCTTGCAATTACTAATTTGTAACTTACAAAATTGTCCTCGTAAATCACAAAAACACGCACACACACACACACACACACACACACACACACACACACACACACACACACACACACACACACACACACACAGATAAAACACTGGGCCTTAGCATTTCAAAAAGTCAAGGAAACAAGGTCCTGGATTGGTAAAGTCAATAAGGAAATAATATTAGAATGATAATAGAGGCATAACTGCAACAATCAATTTTAAGGCATGAGATGGAGAGTGCATCACAGCACATTCATAAGTGCAATGATTTCACTCATCTGGAATGTTCTATGGCCTGGTGTACCTCAAGATACGACTACAATACACGCAGACACAAAGCATGCAAAGCAGAATACCCAAAGTACATGAATTGTACCCTTTTGTTAGCCAAAGTGTGTTCACAAATGATTCATTGTGCGCGCGAGTGATTTAAATACTTACGGTGCCGGAAGGCTGCTAGCATCGTGCAAGAATGTCTGCTTTAGCCCTGTGCCCTTTAGCCTTTCACACAGGGAACAAACTCTTCTCTTCCTGCCCATGATGTCATTGAACGGCAACCCACAGGCCCTCTGCAGAAGTCATGCCTGCAAAAATCTAATTCCTTAGCTCTGAAAAGGTAGAAATCTTTCGGTCGTACAGGACAAACATTTTATATCAGGATGTGACAAAGAGAAGGGCGTGGCCTGGCATCCATCGTTACGGCCTGGCCATGCCATCCTCTTCTTCACACAATACATGCTCTTATTTAATACTGTCTGTTGTTTTGGCCCAGCTATAAATCTGAGCCCATTGGTCAGTTTGCCCGATTTCTCTCCTTTCAAATCCACTGCATGTCTTTTCAGCTGGGTGTACCACTGTCCTGTGTGTGTGTTGGTGTGTTGGTGTGTTTTGTGTGATGGGAACAGGCTGACCCAGACTGCGAGCTTCAGACTCTTGCTGGTTAGCAGTGTGTTCTTTATCAACGACCCTGGGGCCGCGGCTCTGCGGATTCCAGCCATTCCTCCTCCTGATTCATTGTCTGCCAGACAAATGTTAATTGTTTTCATCATTGCCGGCTGTGTGGGGCCACTCAAGCAGACCCATCTCATACCTTCCCCTTTAATGTCTTTGTGTAGCGCCTCACTCTTATCACTCTTTCAACCTCTTTGGTTGACCTTCAGAAGACCAGGGGCCAGATCGCACATAATCCACATATCATATGTGTCTTCTTTATTTAGTTCTGTATGTGTACGGTTCAAAATTTAAGGAACACCATGCTTTCCCTTTAATGTACAGTATGTAAAACAATTAGTACTAAAGAAACTTTCATTCTCTCAGTTTGTTTTTTGGCTTGAGGTAGAAATATATTCACCTTGACGTTTTTAGAGAATGTACTGCACTTGCGCTGCATTCAAGCTTTTTATTCAGACATACTTTTATAAATGAAAACATTTTTTCTGAACTTTATACATCACCCTTAATACTCGATCAACTGGTGTGACATACTTTTCTACTGTATTACACTGCTGCTACTTATGAATTTCACGTTATTACCACGGTCCATACATCAGAACGTGGGCTCGACCATTATCGAGTACCATGGCTTTTGAAAGCCAGGTGCGTGTAACGTTCACTTTCCTAAGAAGTGGAAGGAATTTGTTTCTTTCATTTTGCTCAACACACCTTTTCAATGTGAACGTTTTTCCCTGTTTCTTTTTTTTTTTTCATTGTCTTTGAGACGCCTTTTTTCTATGAGCAGAAATTGTTTTGTTGCTCAAGGTTTGTGGGTGATAGTCAAAGATATGGATTTGAGAGAGATGCTGTGTTTCAATGAAGACTGTTGTCTGAATGCCTTTTTACTCCAGTCGTTCATAAAGTGCATTTGTTTTTATACTTTAGATGTGTATTCAATTTAACCATTTAAACCCATAAAATGTACTCTGACACAAGCTATTGAATTTGTTCACAGGATCTAGGATAAATGATTATTTTGTCCCCATTGAATATACATTCAGTTTGATTATGAGATATCCTCTTTTTGTTTCAGAATCCTCCTGCATGGAGAAACTCCTTTCTAAAGACTGGAAAGAGAAGATGGAGCGACTCAACACAGGCGAACTGTTAGGAGAAATCAAATGTAAGAAAACTCCTGTGACTTACTTACAAATCTGTCTCTATCAAAGTTAAGACTGTCTCCATTCCAATCAGAGTTAATGAGGAATATGCTCCTAGCTCTATAATATGGGAAGGATCAGAAAACAACTCTTTTTTAGTCACTCTTATCTTTCCTGTCTAAATTCTTTTCGCTACCACCCCATCTTAATTTGAACAACTTTCTCCTCAGCATGACAATTATACAGGTTTGAAACACATTATTGGGGATATCTTGCATTTTTATCACTCAGAAAAGACAATTAAACAGGAATTACTGTGTATTCAGGCAAGTGAAATGCATTTCAGTTTACTAATGGGTAGTTAGGAAACTTTACACTTTAAAAGGAAAGGGGGCTTGATGTAAACAGAGAAAAGATGAGAAGAATGCATTTATAAGAGTGTGTATTGGAAGACAGTTCAGCCCATGCACTGTTTATAACCAGTGAAGGTGTGCATGGCATGGGATGAGCATTTGGGTGTGTGTGTGTGTGTGTGTGTGTTTCTTCATGCAAGCAGGTCTTAGCACTGGCTGTTACAGAGAAATGTTTATGTAGCAAAAGAACACTGTAACAGCTCTCTGATAACACACCAGTTCACCCCAGCTCCAGCCACGCACTCCTCCCTCTCACTTTCTTTTATTTCCTCTCCCTTTCTGTGGCACATTTGGGTTTGTAGCTTATTCCTACCAACAAGAATCTCAGACACATGCAGAAACAGAGCTCCAATCAATTTGTCACATACTGTAGTAATACCGTCTACATTCCCTACTGAACTCACTTTTTACAGCCACACAAGGGTGTAGATTTGGCTTGAATACTGGGGGGTGGGCATTTACATGTTTCCATTGATCATGATATAAATATTGGGGGTTGTACTTGCTTGTTTTGATTATTGTGAGGGTTACCAACTCCCCATCCCCACTGGAAACTATGCAACCACATGTTTCAATAACAGCCTTTTCTGTTCGGCGAGGTACAGGTGTCATAACACTCTGAATATCAAATATTACAGCGTATGTCTGGGTATTTTTTAATGAAGAAGACATTTAGGAGGCAGTTAATAGCAGGATTGAGATTGCAAGGGTAATAACATTGGAGAGAAGTGTTATTGTTTTTTTGTTCCCTCGCTTAATGGCCCTCCTTTCCTTCCCTGTGCTATATAGAATTATGAATAACATTTGTCCTTGGTTTTAATTACTGGAGGAGGGGTTGAAGGGGGGGGGGGGGCATTCAATGGCAATAACCTTAATGAACCCACAAATGTAAATCACATCTTGGTAAACCAGATTCATTGTACCTGCCCCCTTATGTGGCACTGTAGATCAAAGTGCAGCGGAGAAAATGGCGAGGAATGATTTAGCCCTTTAAAAGGAGATCTTTATAAATTACAGGGTATTTTCTGTTGGATAAATGGTGTTGGGTGAGGTCATGTTTAAAAGGTATAAACAGGTAGAAGGCGTTGATAATACCTCACCGGTGGCCTCTGTCTTTATTTCCAACGAGGCTTCGGGCGGCTGCAGGGAAACAGACAGAATTACTTTTCATATCATACCGGCAGCCTACGGTTTCTAATTAGCCTCCCATTTCATATGACTGTAGACATTTCAAAGGCCTTCTTTGTGCTCCCCCTTACAAAATGTCTCTCTTTGCGTTTGAAGTCGGCCTGATGTAAATACAGGCAATTAAAAAAGAAGCTTGGGGTTGGAGACACACAAGGTCTGCTTAATTAATACACAAACAAAGGCACCAAGCTGAAAAAGAGAAAACACACACAACTTATGATTAAGATCTAAAGTGTTAGATTAATCAGAGAGCGCATTAATAGTATGTTTAAAAAATCAATACAAAGGCCATACATGCCGCTAGCTTGAAATTAATAGAGGAGAGCACTAGATAAAAGATGGCATGAGGATGAAAAGCAAGCTGTTGCCCGTTTGGCCTTGCTGTTTCTGCTCTCGTATCTGAACCGATTGCAATGTGCATTCTCGCCACAGTTCTTTTGTGCCATTGTCCCCATGCTACAAAAAACTGCCTTTGATCTTTGTTCGATAAATAAATAATGTTGAAATAGCTGCCCCCACCGAACTGTGTCTTAAAATTAAAACTATATTTCTACTCGCTTTTAAAACATATAGCTCCACTTTGAGTGTTTGACATACAGATGCTTGAGATCTATGCAGCTGTTCTTTAAAGCCTTTACATATTTTGCAAACCTGTCAAGACACTGTGCCGTGGTAAGAAACAGTTTACTAGCTGAAGAAGGTGACTGGTTGCTTGAGGGGACAAGGAACAATAGTGCTGAGTGAAAAAAAGCAATATCTCAGAGAACACAGAACTGCTTTCTAAAACACAGAAGCACGTCCAGACATGCCCAACACAACATTATCTCCCATTGCACTACAACAAGTAAACAAAATGTTCACACCAGTTCACACAGTTTTGGTTTTATCCATGTGTTAAATTAGTTATCTGTAACATTGTTCCATGATTCATTCCACCAGGTGTGTGTGTGTGTGTTTGAGAGTGTGTTTTTTGTTTGTTTGGTAAGATTAAATGGAAAATAAAAATGTATAAGTAAGGCCTGACAGGAAGGCCAAAAATTTGCTGAAATGCTTTAGAGTGTTCTCTTAAAGCCCATTGGAGTAAGGGGCAGTAGTACTGGGTACGGCGTGTGAAGCAGAGTAAGCTGTGGATCGTTTTCCACCCACTGCCGCCGGAGCGGTATGTTTGTTCTCATACCTGAGCTCAGCTGTCAATCAGGACGAATAGTGAAGAGAGAGATGAGATCTGCAAAACAAAACCACAAAGCAGGAGAAGCAGGATGTCTGGAGGACGTCCAAGCCACAGAAGTGCCTGCTCGATTGTCTGACAGAGAGAGAGAGAGAGAGAGAGAGAGAGAGAGAGAGAAATATGAACGAATAAAGAAGAACACATCAGATATATGCCAGAGAGGTTTTAATTGCCAAATTTAATGCAAAGAAGTGCTGCTGGTGCAATTAAGGCTTTTGACGTCAAATACATTTTTTTAATGGATGAGAAGCTACGGCTCACTACAGCAACATTTAATTATTCGTACAATTAAATACACTGCCACCGTTTGCATCCCTCATTAATTTTTTGATATTTGCTGGACACTTTCAAAACAATTATTTGAATTAATATTCTGGTGGAATTTTATTTTGGCTTTGTTGTGTTAAATCAATCAGAGCACTTTCAAAGCCGTTTTGTTTATCACCTTGAATGTTGAGATGTCCCTAACTGTTTAAAACATGTGATACAATGGCTAAAACTCAAACTGTAATCATGCAATCAGAGTACAAACAGCAACCCCCCTCTCCCCAACCTCCCAAAAAAGTAAAATCTTAAATGTAATATTATGGTGCGATAGCATGAAAACGGTTGATTTTGGAAAAGGCCTTTTCCTTGTTTCATCTACATGGTTTTGGATAGAACGTCCTTTGGCCAGTAGATAAGTAGAAGCTCTTTAACAGAGTAGTAGGACTGAGTGTGATTTTGATGGGTTTCGTACCTGGCTAAGATGCTCTTTGACAGAGGGCAGACTGTGAGCGTACAGAGCTCTGATTGTTCCAGCAGCTGGATTTATTGAAAACATGATTATCCAATTTAACATTGCCTTGATTCTTACTGGCTCAGTTAAAAGCAGAGAGCTCGTACCAGTGTAGATATGTGATGTGACACTTAGGAATAAGCATGAACATTTGTTTGTTTTTTATCTACAACCACACAATTGCTCAACCATTTGAGGCATCTTCGTGAGTCACTTTTTTTCACATTGCTATTCCATCTCAGAAAATGGTATGAAACATACAATATGTTAGAGAATTACAAATTATATCTATTGGCAAGATACAAAAAGTGTAATTTTATCAATAAAATGACAAAAACAAACAAAAAAAAAAAATATTCACAGTATTCAAAGAAAGGCAAAACTTCACAGGTGGCTTTTTGATATTTGATCAGTGCCACATTAGGTTGTGCACAAAAATCATTCTCTATTACTCCTTTGAGGCATTGTTCCTTACGGAGAGCGAGAGAGGAAACCTTCTCCACCCATCTCGTCGTCTAAAATATTTTTCCATCTCCCCCATCCTCTAGTGGCACGCTCTGCATTTTTCTCTCCCTAACGCCTCAATAGTCAAACTGTTTGCTCTTATGTACCCAAGTGAAATATGAGTCACTGTAAATTATTATTCTTTGGGCCACATTTGCAAGATAAATGCAGGCAGAGTTGTGCTCCGTTTCTCTTCTAATGAATTGAGGAATTTAGCTTGTGGCGTTTGGCTGGAGAAAAGCACACCTTGTTTGCTGCCTCTCCTCACATGGTGTTATTGAATGTGAACAGAAGTGTGTTTAGGGAAAACAGCCACTGAGGCAGTCCAGCATACACACACACACACACACACACACACACACATGTTGGTCTACCTATCATTATGAGGACTTTCCATAGACATAATGACTTTTATACTGTACAAACTATAGATTCTATCCTCTAAACCTAACACAACCCCTAAACCTAATCATCACAGAAAACTTTCTGCATTTTTACATTTTCAATAAAACATTGTTTAGTATGATTTTTAAGCGATTTGAATTATGGGGACACTAGAAATGTCCTCATAAATCACATTTATAGCATAATACCCTTGTAATTACTAATTTGTAACTTACAAAATTGTCCTCGTAAATCACAAAAACACGCACACACACACACACACACACACACACACACACACACACACACACACACACACACACACACACACACGTTGGTGCGGCTATCCTTATGAGGACTCTCCATAGACATAATTATTTTTATAATGTAAGAACTATAGATTCTATCCCCTAAACCTACCCCTCACAAAAAACTTTCTGCATTTTTACATTTTCAAAAAAACATTGTTTAGTATGTTGGGACACTAGAAATGTTCTCATAAACCAAACTTATAGCATAATACCTTGTAATTATCAGTTTCTAACCTTAAAACAATGTCCTCATAAACCACTCAAACACACACACACACACACACGCGCATGCACACACATACTGTTCAGACCAGAGGAAAATCACTTCTCTGGACACTAAACCACGGTTGCTTGCATTTAAGCATTTCCACTTCACAAACATTTTCATTTATTAAGCACATTTACAATGTCCTACACTGTTACATTCGCAAGTCCGGGTCTACAGTTACAGAGGTGGTGAAATCCAGTTTAACACAATTATTCACAAATTAGGAACATCTTTGCATGATGTGTGCCACTAGAACTTTAATGCACTGTGCTGCAGTTAATGTATATCAGAGGGTGGCTTGCAGAGCTAATGTTCTGCTCACAGGCGTGTAATGCCGTTTTAAGAGCTGGCAGGACCGTTGCCGGGCCGCTTTAGTGTGTGTCATGCTGGATTTCTGACTACAGAAGAGTCTCCAGATTCTGTCTCCACTCCAGCCCAAGCCCTAGGGTTCTAAGGGGAAATACACAGCTGGTAATTAAATCTTTATGGGTAGGTACACAAACACACACATATATGTTTGAATCTGCGAATCAAGTACAAGATAGGCCTTAAATGTTTGCCTAGTTTGGTTGTTGACTCTAATCTGGGCCTTTTATTCTCTCTAATGATAATAATAATAACACAGGAAGAGGTCTAGGCATCTAAGTGAGTTACGAATAGGTCATTTTAAAAGTGTGCGCACGAGGAAAGCTCTATTCTCAGCGGTGACCTCGGAACAGATCAAATTTGATAGGAGAAACATTTAAATGCACACCAGGAGCTCTCTGTCCCGTGACAATCCCGTGTGTTGTTTGGTCAGTTTGAGCTGTTATCTCAGTAGGACTCTTTAATGAAGAAGTCCGTGTCATGGTGAGGATGCTGGGAGAAGAGCAGGGCTCTTGCATTATCTTAATTACACTCGGAGCATCGCTGCTGTCGTCATTAGATTATTAGTCAGCATTAAAGTGCCCCATGAACGTCAAGAGCATGAAGTGTGTCTCTGTTTAAGAGCCACTCTGTTGACTTTTGGTGTCAATCAAGTATTTTCGAGATGGGAGGAAAAAAAATGTGTTGACAGTGTGCAGTAAGATTTAATGGCGTGTGTGTTAATACGCTTCGCACACTCAGAGTAGTATTTGCACTGCTTCGTACAGTATAGTACAGACTCTTGTGCATATATTCATAAAGTCATACATCTCATGGAATCGGCTCACTTTTTAGCATTTTCATAATAGATTTAAATTAGAATACATGTAAATATGTTGAATAAAAAGTATTATCTTCATCATCATCATAAAAAAAAAAATCCCCTTCTTTTTTAAACAATATTTATTCATTTATATTGGGGGGTGGGGCAAGGTGTCAAGGTGTCAAAATTTGTTTATGATGGGTGACGTAGAAATTATTTCGAGCTTTGCTGGAGTAGTTTCAGTGTGGGTGTAGCTATGCATACTAACATTCACAGTTAATTACATGTAAATACTCACAGCACTGTATCTGGTTTGGCACAAGTGGAAATTGAGGACAAGATGTTCTCCCTCTTTATAGCTTGGACAAGAGCTGTAAATTTGCATTATGTTAAATTTGAGTGCAGCATTGAATGGTTTCTTGAGTTGATGATTTGAGCTGCCATATGCTTGCATGTGCTAGCACATCCTGGTGCATGCTAGTTAATGAAGTTTTATTGGCAGGATCAGCAGGGTTTCGATCCTTGCATGGGGCAGCAGGCCAGGTAAAACAGCTGTTGGCCATACTATCTCAATAGCAAGGGACACTAATATTGATATAACTAAATATTTATGTGATATCACTTAAACTGCCGCTTGTCATTCAACAACAAAAATGTGCTGTTTAACACTCCACAAAATTTTAGTTATATGTTTCTCTCATCTTTTGTTTAAAACATATAGGCTATATGTATTGCTTAAAATAAGTAACATTCAAGTATTTTATTATTATTACATTAATTTTAATCAATAATTTTAGGTATCAGTTGCAGTTTTATGCAGTTTTTGGATTTACTATTGTATTTGGATATAGCAAAGATAAATATAAATGTAGGTTGAACAGAATTCTAATGAATTGCCTGACTGTCTTTTCTCCGTCTTTAATTTTTCATTTAGTTTGATCTAGTTTTTACCCTTGGGGTCTTGTCTTCAGATGCAAGAAGCTTCTGTAGGATGAAAGACTGTTAATAGTAATTTATCTGTGATCACCTTTGAGTTCACTGATAAAACTGTCAATTTGCATTTTTAATTCTCTATTATTCCTTTAATACTGTCTTATTTGTTGACATTGAAATACATAAAATAGACATTGTAGAGCTTCAATTTGAATTGTGAGATTTAACATACAAGCAACTTCAGAGTCCATATGGGGAGGATAAATTGTAGTACTTGTTTGTGGAGTATGTCTGGCCTGAAAATAATTAGTGCCTTTTTTTTGGTATAGATGAGGGAATATACCTTTTCACAGCCTCCAGCCATGACAGGCATGCCAGCTATGTGCAGCCTGCGTCTGGACCCAGCTCGGGCACAATCGCTGCTTTTAGAGCCCTCTTAATTTACTTAGGATGGGCTTGCAGCATATGGGAGCATCCACAAAAGCCGACTGATGGAGAGACAAAGAAATTCCAGTATTCGGACATTAGGGGGAAAAAAAAGTCATTCAAATGTAGTCATAATGGTTCAGCTGTCGTAACCAAAGGAAGAGAAGAGAATAGAGAGTATTTCCCTCTTTTGCTCCTTTCCTTTTTTCATGCTCTTTCGTCCTAGTGTGTGCCTGGATCTTTTATCTCTCGTTTTCACATGGGACTCTTCAAAGTAACAAGCTGCCCTCTCTTTCTCTGGTGCTGGACTTGGAACTCAAATTAGGGACTGCTTGATTAGAGGGGAAAGGGGGGGGCTTGGCCTGGGGTGGCAGAATAGCTGTTGGACAGAACAAATCGCACCCCTACAAAGTGTCTTTTATCTGCTGGCCCCTCCCTTTGACAGCTCCCTCGCTCGCTCATTCACTTCAGTCACAGTTGTTTCTCTCCAGTATTCTGTATTGTGGGAAATATCATCCAATCTGGTTTGTGACACTGAAAGGGAGAGGAAGGTAAATGTTCGAACAACGTTTCTTTAGGATTCGCACTCACTGTTTATGTCCAGTCTCGACAGCTGACAAAGGAAGCTCACGTAACTCTCTTAATTCTTCCTTTCTTCCTTTCTCGTTCTTTCTTTTTACCCCTCTTCAGCTCAGCCAAGGTTCCTGAGTGGAATCTTATGTCCTCAGCCTACCGTGATGAATTAGACAAAACTAACCTGCACTCATTATTTAGTTAAGAAGGTCTTCTGGCCAGACTTGTCTCTTGCTGGAATGACAATGCAATGAGACACCTTTACAAGAGTATCCAGACTCAGAGCAATGCTATATGCACCAGTGCCCTCTTTGTCAGTACTCTGCATACAGGCCGAGCCCACCCCAATAAAACTTTTATCTGCTTTTAAACGAGATCTATAATTCAACACAGGAAGAACAGGATTATCGCTACCAAAATATAAGGCTAGTTGCAATAGACTAAATGCCATTCAAAACCAGTAATTATCATAGCAGTGACTCTAGTCAACGTAAGTTTGGCCTACTAAATTGTATTACAGACACAAAACAACGAGAAAGGACCAGAACAGAGTAGAAATTTGAGGAGTGAGAAAGACGAGGGAAGACATTTAACATTTTGGTAGTGGGGTGGAGTTGGGGGGTTGGGGTGATCTCTGGACAATCGAGCCAGAGATCAAACAATGGAGCCTCTGTTAGTATGCTGTTGGTGTTTGTGCAGACTGGCACTCCCCACACACAGACCCTGTGCTGGGCCCTCCAGAGCCTGTGACCCCTCAGTAAGACATGGCTACAGTAACATCCGTGTACACTCGGTTACCAACAAACCAACAAACACGCACTAGTCCTTGCACGGCTGCTCATTTTTTACCAGTTGACTAACAGGTCAGAAAAGAAGCCAAGAAGGCAGTTACTCGATAATTCAAGGTTGGGTTAACCTAAATTTTTCTGCTATTTTCCACATTTTAAAAACATTAACAGATAATTCCAAATGATTTTCATACTTTTAACAGATAATACAAGAAATAAAAATATATAGACCATAGCACATCAATTTTCACTTTAATCATCTTTACTCTGGTAATGCAAATATATTACTATACAAATATATTTGCATATATCTGAAAATGTTTCTACACACAATTACACAGGACGCAGTTTGTAGATTGAGGAATTTTCGTACTGTTATTTCCATAAGGAAGAAGCACAACTAATCCATGTGTAGGCCTCCCTCTCAGGGGCCCCTGAGATACTCAGTTGGGAGGAGAATTGGGTGGGGGGAAGTAAAGCTATTTGACATCCAACATCCCTTCCGACTTTGTGGAGTGGCTCTTCCTTCATCCATTGAGAGATACTCCGCCACCCCCTACCAACCCTCTCTGACTCACCCACCTCTCTTGCTAAATTTCTCACTCTCTGGGCCCAGACTCAACATGTGGGGGGCAGATATCATTCCCGTCAGCAGCCAACGCTAAATGAGGCCCTTCATGGCTCAAGCCAAAGGTTAATAAAATCGGTAGCAAATGTATCAATTTTACAGATAAGCCATTCAAACAAGTGTAGTCGACTAAATAAAAAGTACATTTAGGCTTAGGGAAACCACATGCAGCAGTAGCACTGAATGGGTGCTTTTAGGTGCCTTTTTTGAGAGAGGATAAATGGAGCATTGCAGTCTCTCTCTCTCCTCCATTATGGTGGCGACGGCAGCACAGGGCCGACCAGTAAATTGCTTTGAATGGGGGCTGGAGGTTGACAGACCTTATTAAGACAAACGGTCTTCCTCATCGGAGAGATAAAATAAATCAGGTGTTTAGTTAAATTAAAATAGTTGAACTAGAGCGGGCCCCAGGGAGCCCCTATGGAGAAACTCAAGACAGATGTGGCCAGAGGAACACAGGAAGACACCCAGGAAAGAATTTAACACTGAGCTGGCCAAAAGCCAAGAGAATCATGCAGTTTGTATGGCTCCCTGGCTCTTCTTGTGGAGCAGCAGGTTACTCACAAAAGGGAAAAAGAGAGAGAAAGCTTGCCACGCGAGACCCAGTTACCATCATGCTTCTCACAAGCTATTATGTCTACTTTGGATGTATCACTTAGCATTGATTAGCTAAAGGTACTGCACTTCCTCCTGGATAGACGTCTACGAGGCATCCTTATTGTCTATTGTGTGTGATTATGTGTTCACTGCTATGTTTGATGTGCATGTGTATGTGTGTGTGTGAGAGGGATAATGAGAGGATGTAAAGGTGACAGTGACCCTGTTTGCGAGAGGCACGTCAGCTCTGAGGTGTTTGTCTCGGCTCCTCCCTTAATGAGAATTGAGAGCAATCATTACACAGCAGCGCCTCCAGTCAGGGCCAACATGCAACTGTCACCAGCACACACACATACAGTACACATACTTGCCCTGTATTGTCTGTCACTAATCTACCACCTTTACTCGTTTTGTGACAGCTCCTCTTATTTAATGGGAACAATTCCATTCCTCACCATCTCTCCGCAAAGCTGTGATCACCATAAGTGGAAAGAAAGAGCGAGAGAAAGAGAGAGTGGGGGCTCGCGACCTTCACACTTTTAATGAAGCTTTTCTGTTGTCAGACCAAGGCTGTTCAGCAGAGACCATTCTTGGTTTTGAAGGAGCTAGAGTTTCAGAGGACAGACCTTACATTCCTCTCTCGCTGCCCTTTGTGGTCTTTAGGAATCCTCTTGACTAAGACACAGCAGTCTTGGATGCTCAACATTTTCTGGCTCTGTCCTGGCCTCTCGCTGATCTCAGGAGCTTCTTTGTGCTTTTTATATTTCAGAGGAAGGCTACTGATGCACAAATCAATTAACAAGGGTCTGTTTTCCACTGCTTGCTTGCTTTGTTTGCTTTTCTGTCTCTAGGAAAACTGACCTTTGCCTTGATATAGAGACTATATTTAAAAAGAGGTGAGGGACATCTGGCTGATGTAACATTAGACGTAAAACTTTTTCTTCTCACTGCTGGGAGAGTGTATGAGGTCAGGGATGCTCATTTGAGAGAAGACTTTCATCTACTGGCTCCATATGCATATCCAGAAGGGAGAGTCTGGAAATGTTTGCCATTTTTGTGCACATGCGCATGGGTCAGTGTGGTTGACTGCTTGTGTTCTGGGTGCAGGTACTCCAGAGAGTCTTGCAGAGAAGGAGCACCAGCTCTCCACCATGATCACCCAGCTTATCAGCCTGCGAGAGCAGCTCCTCTCCGCCCATGATGAACAGAAGAAACTGGCCGCTTCGCAGATGGAGAAACAGCGTCAGCAAATGGAGCTGGCACGCCAACAACAAGAGCAGGTGAGAATGTGCATCCATCCCCCAACCATGTCTCATTGGCTTCATTTTGTATATGTCCTATAAATCATGTTGCTTCTTTTAAAGCAAATGAAGACATAATCAGCCATGCATCACCACTTCTCACTTTAATTTCTCGTTCATCAGAGGAGGCAATAAAAAAAAAATTGCTATTTTATATAGTTTTCTTGTTTAGTGATTTGTTTATTTTTTTACTTAGTGATATTTCACTCTTAGACAAACCTGGGCTCTGCAGTTGTAAGGAAATATGCACAAAGTAACAGTTAATATACAGTGTATAACTGATGAAATATGGAAAAACAGGAAAGTGTTTCCTTATAAGATCAAACTTGGCATGAAAAGCATGTGTAGATCAAGCAAATGAGGCATAGTGAACGCATAAGCAGATAAGCACAGCTCATGAGCTCTGTTAATGTCGCAAAAGATCTATCTACAAATCCACTGTTTTTATATCTAAACCATATAACTGCTGTAAATTTATTATGCAAATGAATGAGTGCATATTAATGTTGTCTGCATTTACCTGAAATGGATGCATACATTTATGAATTTCCCTGTTAATGTCACCCGGTTCTCCACATTAATATCCAAGTTTATGAGGATTGTATATTCATTGTATGCTTAGCTGATTTTAATAAATGGTTATGGTGGGAATTTACTGTTTTGCAAATGCTTAAGAATGTATCCCTTTCCATTAATGACAAACCGAATGGAAGGAAAGGGGAGATAGGGGCGAGAAAGAGAGAGAGAGGGGGGCTGCCTGAAGTTGGGATGTCATTTAGTCATCCAGACACGACACAGTAATTAACTGTTGACACTAGTGAAGAAGCCAGCACAAATTAATCCTGACACATTTGCAGACGGGTGATATCTTACAGTGAACACTTTGTAATTATATTTGAAAATGAAAATTAAATGACACTTAAACCTAGGCTGTCAGGCTCACTGAGGAGGAGGAACAGGGGAGTCTGAAGGGCTGGGAGAGATAGAGGGAGGGAAGGCAAGAGGCAGGGTTACATTGAATGATAAAGGCCCACCCTTGGGCAGACCAAACCAGTCTTTCACCCTGCTGCGGATTGCCCGGCCAGACCCGGGGCTGTGTATGAGGCACTGTCTCTGATTACAGCTCTTCACTGATTACAGTTATTAGGGTCAATTGGTGAACGAGAGATGTTACCCACAAGCTCTGATTGCATGTATTATCTGTCTGTATAAATACATGGTACAATGAAGCCAGTTGCACTTACATAAACATCCTTTAATGTTTCAGGCCTTTTGAATTCTATTAGAGTGTAAGTGGTCTGGCTGCATTCAGCTAAACATATATTTTTTGCTTTCTCAGATTGCCAGACAACAGCAGCAACTTCTGCAGCAACAGCACAAAATCAATCTTCTTCAACAGCAGATCCAGGTCAGTGCCCAACTTTCACATCTTCATCTTCTCTTGGCTCGTCATGTAGTACTGTCAAAAACTGTCATTTTGTTATTACAACTGTCATCAATCAAGTTACAACTGTCACCAGTCTGGATAATTGGCCAGTTGTAATTCAGAAAGTGACTATACAGTAATATGGGTAGCATAATTATCACTCCCTAATTAATGAAGAGAAAGGAAAAAAGCACACGGAAATTAGAAAAAGCTTAATGACACCAAGCAGTGCTGGTTTGCATGTTTTGTGGAAAAGTGCCCTAAGGGTTTGCGACATGAAAGCTGCTGGTAAATGCCTCTGAAAATACACTGTCCCAGTGCAGTGACGTGGCAGCGGCTTTGGAAAACAGCACAAGTGCTACTGTTAGCCCCAGTTCTCATTGTCACCGACATTGGAAAAATCACTTCACGTTAATTTTCTTTAATGCCGTCTGCATTGCGGCCAGCTATTCGGTAAACGTTCCACATAAAGTGCGTAAACCATGCCTTTTACAAATATTTGATGTTTACTTTAAGTCAGCTTGAGTGATCTTTTGAAGCTCTCTCTTTATAAGAGTATTTCAAGAATAGGCTCATTGAAAGTTTGCTCTTTGCTTAAAATAATTGAATTGGATTAGTTGCAAAGTACACAGAGTGGTCACCCAAATCCGTTTTCTTGCCACAAAGTGGATTGCACTTTTTTTTCCCTCCATCAAACAATTATGTGAAATGAAAAACTGGAAATAGAAAAGGAGGGAGAATTCACATCAGTGGGGGAAAGTAAGCTTACTAGAGCCCTAAATAAATGTGATGTTTTTCCAAAAGTGGCAGGAGAGTTGCAGCTGGAGAAGAATAAGTGTGCTTATGTGTGTGTTTGTGTAATTAGCTATCATTTGAGGACATTGTCCCTAAATGTTAGCTAAATCTGATAAAACTTCACTTTGGGGACATTTGGAGACATCTTCAATTGGACAATTGATTCATAAATAAAGTAAATATTTTTTTTAATTATTATTATTATTATAAAAATGCAAAAAAAAAAGTTTTAAGAACACTTTAAATTACAATAAGGTTGTATTCGTTACATCAGATAACACAATTGTTAACTTGACCTAACAATGATCAATACTTTGAAAGCATTTATTAATCTTGATTCATGTTAATTTATACATATTATAATACATTTTACATTAAAAGCTGTGTACATTAACATTAGATCATTTGTTATGAACTAAAATAAAAAAATAAAACAATGACCTATACTTTTAAAATAAATTAACATTAACAAATATTACTAAGTGCTGTTAAACATTGTCTATTGGTAGTTCAGGATACCAAATACTAATGCAGGTAACTAATGCATTTAAAGCAGTGCAATTAACGAATAGAACGTAATAGGTTGTGGGTTAGGGTAAGGTAAGTCAATAGTATTTAAAAATGGCTTTATATGAGACCAATAGAAGTCTATGGCAAGTCCTCATTCAGATAGCTAAGTAAATGTGTTTGTGTGTGTGTGTTTGGGTGGTTTACAACGACAATTTTTTAGCTTACAAACTGGGTATTATGGTATAAATGGGGTTTATGACATTTCTAGTGTCCCCATAATACAAATCGTTTAAAAAGCATACTAAACGATGTTTTTTTGAAAATTAAAAAATGCAGAAAGTTTTTTGTGAGGGTTACGTTTAGGGGTAGAGTTAGGAGATAGAATCAGTATATCTATGGAGAGTCCTCGTAAGGATAGCTGCACCAATGTGTGTGTGGATAAAGGATGGTTTGGTGTCTGGCATGTGTAGTTACATGAAGCAAGGTTAGTGGACCACCCACTCTGTGACATGGACATTCACTAGCTGGCCAGTGGCAGTGGTCAAGGTCTTCACACACACACATGCGCGCACGCACACACACACACACACACACACACACACACACACACACACACACACACACACACACACACACACACACACAAGCCAAGGGCACCATGAGCAGCCTGTGCCAGGAGATTCTCTCTTCGTCTTCTTCCCTGTATTTTTTTTTTCATTACGCGTACGTTTATTGGAGACAGGTACAAGTCTCCCCACTCCTCTATTCTCTCCCTTATTCATGTCCAATACACCAATAATGTATGTCAGCCAATCTTCTCTCACATTTTTCATCTGTTTTTACACACTCATTCTTTACCCCTCAGTCCTCACTTTTCACTCTCTATTTCATGTCTCATATCTCCCTCTGTGTTTGACTTACTCTTCAAAGCCTCTGAGCTTGAGGCCCAACCAACGAAATCCAAGCTGTTTTTTTCTCACGTGCCGAGAACCGCTCTAGCAATCACTGTGAGGTTAACCATCAGCCTTTCTTTCTCACTCTACTCAGAAGTGTCAGGTAAAAACAAACCACTGTCTTTTTTACATAGCCCGGAGCGGGACAGATTTATAGCACCGCTGTAAAAACTCTTTCAAGTGCACTTCTCAAGAGAAAGACTGAATCTGTTAAAGGCCCCTGCTGTTGAACAGCACACAGAACTAGCCACTGCGTAACCTCTGTGACATAGTCCACCAGGCAGTGCATGTGAGAGGGACCACACTTCGCTTTCCAGAATACATGCCCTACACGCTACTGTGTGCTCAGTTAGTAGCAGTGGAGCGAGAGTTTTAACAGTTAAATTATCTTTACGATTTTAGTCTGCTGGGTTTGGTTATTCCTAACTAGTGGACGCGCTCATATCATGCAGCAGTCTTGGGTAGTAACTAACTAAATGTTGCAACGCCACATACTTAACTTACGTTTTTCAATAGAGTGATAGTAGCTCTGCTGTTTTGAAAATTGTATGGCTTTGCATCACACAGAGTTTTACAGACAAGCGAGCTGAGCCAATAATTAAACCTGCTCTGCTAAAACCTCTCTTACTCATTTAGTGGTTTGTTCACGTTTATTACCAATTCACTAATCTTATCATGCTTTTTATCTTCTCTGACTTTGTTTTCATATATCATTACCATTGCCTCCCTTTGTGACCCATTTTAACTTCCATCTCCAGAGGCCACGGTTGGTCATAAAGAAGAAGGGAATGTCAGAAGACAAGAGTAGAATCCAATGCCATATGAGAGGAGGCTTGCTAATGCAATTCACTGGCACTCTGTTTTCATTAGAGCTAGCTCTACAAAAAATGCCCAGTGCTCTTAATAAACAACAGCTTAGAGTTAATTAGTACTCCAAACAAGCTCTTCAGCCTTCATGTAGCAGACGTAAAAGTTGAGTGGTAAAACAGCATGCAAGGATTGGGTTTCCCTGCTGTTAGCATGGAGCATGTGCGTGGTTTAAAGAGACATCCTCACCCTCAAACTGCTACTGTTTTGGCTCATGGGGGGAAGTGGCATTTTAGACAATTATTGATGATGTAACTGATCACATCACTAGACTGAAAGGGTTCCAAATAAATCCATCAAGCCTGTAACCCAATACAGTGCTAGCTCTGGCAACCAAATTCTATTTTTCTCTGGAAAAGTGAGAGAGATGGAAGCTAGCGTTGTGGAACTGTTTGTTGCCCAAATCAGCCCACTTTTAAATTGGCCTTCTCTCTTTTTCATCCTTTCACATTTTATACAAAGAGCTCTGAGAGACGGAGAGATTGAGTCTTTGTCTTTTTTCAGAATTACAGTGTCACTTGTTTAAAGATAGCAGATGTTTAGATTACAGAGTTAGGAGGCTTATCAGAACTTCCAGCTCAAGGGTTTGCTCTTATTTATTTCTTTAGCCAAAGCCTCTTGTTGAAAAATTTCACATGGCATCTAATTCTGTCCATGGACGGGATTACCGTTATGCGATTCAAGCACAAACTTAAAAGCGCCATCAGAGATTGAAGGAGAGGCTTAGAAACAATTAAAAACAAATGTCGAAAGTAAATCTTGATTTGCAAGAGAAAATGTGTTACTTATGTAAGACAAGTAAAGCTGGACAAATAAGACCATGTAAAAGCCACTGCCTTCAACAAGAAGCCAAAAAAGTCGCTAAGTAAGTCTGTGTTGTTCTTAGCCGTTTTGAATTGGTATTAATCAAGCGGAGTGATCCGGGTTCCGCTGACCTGTTTACAAAAAGCCTGTCTCCTTGACAGTTCATCTCACTGTTTTATTCGGCCTCACTGCTGTAAATTCTGCTGTATATTTGGAACCCGAAGTGAGCTCCCATATACATACAGTAGCTTCCCATGATGAAAGAAAAATCACATATAAGATTTCGGAGACATAAAGTGATTAAATGGAGACTTAAATGGTGGCAAATAGTTATTTGCTCTTGTTCATAATTTTTTACTTGAGAAAGTGACCCTATTAATCTCTCAAATGTGTGTCCTCTAAAAATCCTCCAGTGATCTTAAACACTGAAGTCAAAAGTTTGAGATTTTGAAATGAGCTCAAACATTTCTCATCAATTTCTTTCAAGACCAAATTATCTGAGCTATGATGTCCACATTCATTTTACAGCTCAAACAGAGCAATACTCTGTCAAATGATAAATGAAACAAAGAATAAATGATTAATCACTCCAACTCCCATTTGTTTTGCTTAGCTTGAGCTGCCCAGGCTGTCGACAGATGTTGATAGATATATGATGTTAGATAAAAAAAAGAATCTATTTGTACAAAAAAGTTGTCAAGAGACACTGTTCTTTGTCCTTTTAGCTTATACGTCTTTCACACTTAATACTTACTGTATAAATATAGCTGCCATGCTCAGTTAAGATTTCAAAGGTTTATACAAAATGAAGTTAAATGTTCCTATTCATGTTAAAGATTTTAGTTCCCTAATGGTTCCAGTGATGATTCCAGTAACGATTATTTTAGTACTTTTGAGAAGAATTCTTTAGAAATGAGAAATGCAATTCTTATTGGATTTACTGCACGTTGCAGCTGTTGCCAAATGATGAAATCATTTCAGATTGATTTCTACAGAGCAGATATAACAAATTTGAAATAAATTTAATACAGTTCTCATAATAGGTGTTTGCATACTTTTTAGAGACATGAATGCAATCAAATAATTTATCCTAGCTATGCATTAAACAAAAGTTCTAAACAAACAAGGAAAATAACAAATTTCATTATTTTACTTATTGTTAATAACATTCTGCTTATTACAACAAAACTTGTGTATCTTTACACATTGTGATATGATAACCAGCTCAGTACCTGCACTACTTGATTAAAGTCTCACAAGTTATTTACACAACATTTAATAAATGGTAACAGTTCAAGAGACCGTTTAGACTGTGTTATTTTGTCTAATGTTGTACTTCAGGCTTGTGCGAATTCCACAGTTCTTATTGCATTTCGAGTTGGACATTCATAACTTGCGCATCAGTATTAATACTATACTGGACTATACAGGAAGTGCCGTATGTTTCGCGCTAAGCTCATTAGAGTCATTTGTTTGAGAATCAGACTATGCTGGATGAGTTGTATATTTTGCAATGTATATAAATATACTCTATATTAAAAAAAATGTCTCTTAAGCGTCGTTCGGGAAGGGAAGGTTTTAGTAGGGTGTTCTATCTTCATCGACATAAAATTGCACGTAGGGGAATCGTTAACGGATCCGAAAGTCATGACGATCGTATGGTTCTGGTATTTTAAGAATGAAACCGATACTGAACAAGAATTGGTTCTTGGTACACAACCCAATTTATACATGTGTATATGTCTATTAGTTGGTATTAGCTCTTTCTGGGCATTGTTTGGTGATGGCAGCTCTAAATTCCCAGGCCGGACTCTTGGGCTGACGTGCATCTCTAGCGTAGTGCTGGCGTGGTGCCATGCATTCCTGCACACTGGGGCTGGTACGGTGTGAGCTGAGGTGATGCAGGGAGGAGAACACACAGCTGGAGACAGGCTCATCTTTTTGTATTCACACACACACACACACACACACACACACACACACACACACACACACACACACACACACACACGCACACACAAGCATCAAGAGAAGAATAATTCTCTCAAAGGTCAGCATGAACTTTAGATACTGAGTAGAGAGGCGAGGCTACATCGTGTTTGAGGAAAAATTCCAGTTGAGATCAAACAACTCTATGAGAATTCCATTATGACGCTCATATTATGTCTCTCATATCACTGCAAACAAGAGCTTATTTCCTCTCGTCCCATTCTTTCTCCTTAGAGACAACACTGGAAAGAGAGAGAGATAGACACTGAGCTCTGTTTATCAATGGACAGAGATGATGTTTGTCCGTGTAGGGCCATTGTTGTGCCGACCGTCGCTTCCTGTGTTTTAAAGCAAAGCACCGGTTCAAACACTCTGTCATTGTATAAGCCTGGTTCTACTTATCTAACCCCAGGACTCCGCTTCCTCTTGCTGCTCTACTGAGAGAAACCTCCACGTGGCTGTCTTCCGCTCTCCTCCAACCCCCCCTCTCTTCCTCCCACCCATCCCCCCCTCTCCCCTCTTTCTCCTGCCAACACCGGCTGGATCACACAGATCTCTTGCTCTCCGTCTCTCACCCTCTTCTGGCAAGCATCACTTCCCACTCGCTCACCGGTGCCTTATCTACTTCTCATTCTTAGACAGACATGAAATCTGCACACCTTTTCACATTTTTCCACACTGAATGTGGGGGACAATATAGGACATTCAGAATGATTGATTAAATTAAATATGGTCAAATGTGTCAATTGGAGCTGAGAGTCAACTGAATTTTTAATTTTTTTTGTCAGATCACCTAAAACAATGTGGTAACATCTAAATTAACTGATTTTAGTTAAGTAAAAATTATAATTCAACCAGAATACACAAGGTAAAACCAATGAAAGCTTTGAGTAGGATCAAGAAGAAAAAGATCCTTAAGGTACCACTTTTTATTGTATACTACACACTTGTGAGGTGAAAGCTTTATTATATTAGCTAAAAAATAGCAAAAATAAATAAATATTGACAGGATAGTATACAAGTGAAAGGAAATTAAAGGGAGACGGGGCAATATGGGGTCGGAAAACGACCCAAGCCAAATTCAAATTAAGTAGGGTCACTCACAAATAAGCACATAACATGTATGACAACATGCACTCCCATCATTTGTTCAAAGCGCTTTCAATGTGCCATTATAATGGTGAAGCAGAAATAAAAATAAATGAGGTGCATTAGGTGTTACTCTCTATTTACTCTCTCTGGACTTATCAGCATCAATTAACACTCTAAAAGATACCATATAACACGATTCTAGCTTTTGTGTATGCAACATGTTTTTATCTATATGGTTTTAAATGAATGATGAAATGATGATGGGGTAATTCTATGCATTTCAGTTGTGTTATTTTCAGCACTTCCATACATGATCTGTATAACAGCTCAATTTTAGAAGAGTGGCACTATTAAAGCTAAAGCAGAAACTGTTGTCAACATTCACTTCAAAGCAGGAAAGGTTCCCTGACATGTGGTTTTAAATGGTCTGGGGGAGCAGCAGGGAGCTGATAATAACTGATAATAGCTGCATTCAGCCACCATATTTAAGATTCTTTTTAATTCTACATGGCTATCCACCAACAAAGTAAAGCCAGACAGACTAAATACGACCTGTGCATATGACAGACACAATTTGCGAGTATGTTTGCATTTGATGTGAACACTCTGAGAGGCCGGTCGGAAGGTGGAAGTGTGAGCCTTTAGGATATTCTTTTGTTCCTGTGGACTGACAGGCAGATATCCGTAAGTGTGTGTGTGTGTGTGTGTGTGACTGATCCATCTCATATGTGTGCCATTTCCCCAAGCCACTGTGAGTGTGCCCTTATAGGCGTGTTTATCAGTGGGAGAGGCGGCCAGGCTAAAGGGTTAATCAGAGCCAGCTTTCTCTATATATCACTCACACAAACTTCACACACTTCTGGCTTGTTGGCCACAACAAACTAATTAAATCTACAATCATTCAATATGTATGCGTATATTTGACTGGGTGATAGTTCTATTTGATTATAAAACTTGATGCATACTTCCTTTCATTCAAAACGTTTTTTGAACAAGCTTTGTGAGATTATTGAATATGACGAGAATCTACACAGGTTGCATAGCACCGTTTTCCTCGTCATTTGGTTCATCTGAGCTCACAAACAGGAATGTAAATATTATAGCAGTCTGTTCTGAGAAGTTGCACAATGGTGTTCAGGTCTCTTCTCTCGCTATTTTGCAGAGCGGTGACAGGAGTCACAGGAGAAGTTGAACAAAAAGAAACTTTCTTCGCTGACAGAACAGAGCCTCCTAATTAAACAAACTAAATTTTGGGGAACTTGTTTGTTAGGCCTTTTTTTTTCTGAGAGATAAGAGATCTTACTTTTTCTTTGTGGACTTGTTCAGTTCTTTAAAACAGTATTATTAATGCAGGCCAGTCGGAATTAATACAAGCTTTGTGATTTGTTGTAATTTGTATGTGTGTGTGTGTGTGTGTGTGAGTGTGTATTTATCACTTTGTGGGGACCAAATGTCCCCATAAGGATAGTAAAACCCGAAATTTTTGACCTTGTGGGGACATTTTGTCGGTCCCCATGAGGAAAACAGCTTATAAATCATACTAAATTATGTTTTTTGAAAATGTAAAAATGCAGAAAGTTTTCTGTGAGGGTTAGGTTTAGGGTTAGGGTTAGGTTTAGGGGATAGAATTTAAAATTTGTACAGTGTAAAAACCATTATGTCTATGGAAAGTCCCCATAAAACATGGAAACACTACGTGTGTGTGTGTGTGTGTGTGTGTGTGTGTGTGTGTGTGTGTGTGTGGTGTGTGTGTGTGTGTGTGTGTGTGTGTGTGTTTAAGGAGAAGATAATTTTTTAAAATAGACTGTGGCCAGTTAACATATTTTCTATATCCCTCAGACTCATCAGGATCTGTGTTAAGAGAATTGAAATTTGGTTCCTTTACGGCAGTTTCATCTCCTCACATTCATATTACAATCACCATTATTTAACTGCTGCGTATGAAGCTAATTACCATAGCTTTGTCTTTAGCCCAGAGCCATTTAGTTTGCCTTTTTAATTCAATGAACAACAATTAAATCCAATATTTCATTAAGCTCCCTCAAATGCACCAGGCGCAATATAATGGTGAATAATTCAGCTCGGGTTTTTAGATAAATATAGGGGTGTCTAATTGAACAAAGATAATGCTCCTAATTTGCCTCTTGTTAGATGGTTTTGGTTGTCTCCCAGCACCCTTGTGATCTCTCATGCTAAAGTCTCATTTATACAGAGACAGTGCTGAAAACAAGCTATGCTAAAAAGAATGTGTTGCCAATTAGCATTGTCTGCCAGGCAAATAAATTGAAACAAGGAAGGAAATGAGCCTGGGTTGTGTGTTTTCATCTGCCTATGTGTGCTTGTGTGTGTCTCTGCGCATTGATACCCTTCTCTTCACGGCATGGAGTACGCTAGCTTCTCCTCCACCAACAAGATGAGGGCCATAACGGTCTCATCAAATCGCTCTTGGCTTGTACCCAGTGCGGTGGAGCCTGAAACATGCTCATCCTCCATTTAGCCGAGACTGTTAGCTGATGAAGAGCCCAACATGCGAGAACGGAGATAAAATAAAGCGGTGACCTGACTCATTAGCTCCCTTTGATTTAATATATTGACACTTGGATACAAATAATTCCATTTAGTGTGCTTGGTTGGTGGGTGGGAGAGGGCGGGGGATCAATTTAATTAGTTATGAAATGTGACTTCTTGTCACGAAGCAGGAGAAATGCTGACGTTAAATAAAGTCATGTGCGGTTTGAACAATAAAGCTTTCGTAGGCCCTGTTTTAAAATGTAATGATGCATAAAAATGGGCCTAATAGTTACATCCTCACCAACAGGCTATGATGCCTGTGATATTAAGCTAATGGATGAATGAATGTATAATGTTAAAAGCCAGTTCAAACAGATCCTGATATTAAGAATATAAACAGATTGCCTGGCCGGACGGAAATTGTCACGGCTCTGTGCATTTCAGAGTTTGTCTAAGGGGAATGACTAGTGGTGTCTTCAGTATTGCTTTTCACTGCATGATCAAATAATATAAATGTTTTCCTTTAAAATACTCTGTGGATCCAGGCCAACAGAAATACAAAGGATACAGAGATTGACACCCTCAGCTAGATCACGATTTAATAGAAGCATGTAATAGAAGACACGGCAGTCTGTATTCACTTTATTTGTGCATATGTTTAGGCGAAAAAACATGTTTCCAGCGTTAAGCTGTATACAGCAGGATCCTAAACATTGTAAGAGAGCACAAAGACATACTTGTGTTGTAACATATGAGAGCATTGCAATTGACAGCTCTGGAAGACACTCAATAGTAGGCAAACGGCAATTATAGTTAATTGCACACCATCTCCATGCTTTTCCTTGATTAAACGGAAAGACTTAACGCTTTTATAAAGTTATCAACTATAACTGTGTGATCAACTTCAATGTCACACCTGAATTTAGCTTGTATTAGTTATCCATTAGTATATTGCAAATATGTTCCATTCATATTGGCATAGACACTGAGGGTTGGGTCCTATTAAAATAAATAGTGCACACAAAGTATGAATTGGTATGGTCAAGTGCAATTTAATTCTGAGGTTTTTCTCCGGTAATTGTGGCATCTGCGTCTTATTATATATTTTGTTCCCTGTCAAGCAACATCGATATAAATGAAGACAGGCCATTCTTAAAAATATGGTAGTGTAAATGGGCTCTATGCAATGCATTAGAAGAATATAAATATGAACCATTTATATCTTATGTTCTTTTGCACATTAACAACTTCCCTGTTAAATGTCAGGCATATTTCTATGACAGTGACAATATTCTTATATATGTATGGAAATTAAATGCAAGGACTAATAGGATTTAGGTTGTGTTAAATTATAAAGAATGTAAGTATAATGAATATATTGATCTACTGATACACAAGTCATTGCTATTTTAAAAGTGATTAATAGCTCTTTGATATCATCTGCAGGGGGAATCCCTGCAAATGCAGAAACTGAGTTTTGACTTTGAGATGTGGTTCTTAGACAACATAGCACAATGATCTGTCTCAGGCAAATTTTACCTTTAACACATCCACAAATTGTGCTTGGAATTAGCGCTGGGCCTAGAAAATAAAAAAAATATGAAAATAGAGCCCTGAGTGTCTGAGATAACTAATAATTGTGAGTCAAAGGCATTTTGGGAGCATCTCATCTTAACTGTTAACCCAAATAATTGTCTTGGCATTGCTACGACAAACCACGGCTGAGTGGCATAAAGCGGTCGCTGTTAGGCTGACTTTCGGAATATCATCAATAATAATAATAATAATAATAATAATAATAATAATATGTTTTATTTATTAAGCACCTTTCCCACAGCTCAAGGTCGCTTTACAGTAGAATGACATAATAACAGCAAAATATGCATAAACAGAGTGACAACTCAGAAACAAACAGGAATCACAACAAACAAAACATTAAGATGTGGAAAAAAAGTACTGCAAGAATAGATACGCTATCAACTGAGACTTGAAATCCGAGATGGAAGAAATAACATGGAGCTCTAAAGGGAGTGAGTTCCAGAGATTCGGTGCCATGAAACTAAATGATATACCACCCATAGAGGTAAGATGGAATCTGGGGACAGCAAGAAGTTGAGAACCAGAGGACCTGAGGGAAATCGTTAGTCTGTAAGGCTGCAGTAATTCAGAGAGATAGTGGGGTGCAAGGCCATTGAGGTTAATATAAGGATCTTGTATTGGATTCGAGAAGAAACCGGCAACCAATGTAAGTAATGGATAATAGGAGTATTATATGCAGTACGATAGGTGTGAGTGACAATGCGTACTGCAGATTTTTGAACATACTGCAGTCTGACAATGAGTTTAGCAAGCAAACCAATCAAAAGGGAATTACATTAATCAAGGAAAGTGAATATAAAAGCTTGGATCAGCTATTCAGTGTCTTTGTGACTTAACAGTGGGCGGAGAAGTGTTATATTATGGAGGTGAAAGAACGCTTTCTTAACAAGGGAACTAACTGGTTGAAACGGATGGGTCAAAAGTGATACCCAAATATCAAATGGTTTTCGAAAGTTTGATCAATGGAAATATTCATATTTAAATTTTTTACAAGAGCTGGTAAACCAAATAAAATAACCTCAATCTAATCCATGTTCAGAACCAGTCAAAATATAGATTTGCAGATCATTAGCGTAACGGTGGTAGTTAAAGCCATGACAACGTATAATATGACCAAGGGGCAGCATGTAAATATTGAAAAGCAAAGGGCCAAGAACAGAGCCCTGTGGGACTCCACAATTAACAGGGATATTGTGACATTTAAATTTCTTAATAGAAATAAAACATAATCTATCAATGAGTTAGGACTTAAACCAAGAGAAGGCTGTTTCAGTGACTCCAACAGAATAGAGTTGAGAGAAGTATGTCATGGCAAACTGTATCAAACGCAGCACTCAGGTCCAGCAAGATTAGAAAATCAAGACACCCTGAGTCAGCAGCTAAAATCAGGTAATTGCTCATTTTCAAAAATGCAGATTCTGTGCTATGGAAAGTGTGGAAACCAGATTGAAAGCAGTCATAGAAATTGTTAGTATGCAGATGTGATTGCAGCTGCGAAGCAACAACTCTTTCCAATATTTTTTTTATGCAAAAGGGAGATTAGAACAGCCCTAAAGTTGTTCAAATCAGAATGATCCAAGCCAGGTTTCTTTATATTAGTGGTGACAGGAGCAGTTTTCAGATCTTTCGAAACAGAGCCAGATGAAAGAAAGCAGTTTATTAAATATGAGATAGGAGCTGAAATAATAGAGGTACAGCTTTTAATAAGGGGAGTAGGCACAGGGTCTAGCTGGTAGGATGATAAGTTCGATTTTCTAATTAACTAATTAATTTGGGCTGGTCGAGGTAAAACTAGAAGTAAGTGGACAGGTTGATCAGGTGGTAGCCAGTTAGTAGATGGTGCAGGAGAGAACCTGTCAGAAAGCACCTGTCAGTCGCTGACTCTCCACAATCCTTTCCCCAGATGAGGCAGGCGGACCTATACTTAGCTCTCATTGTGCTTGGGCCCTGTGAGAGGAAAAATATCAGTTGGTGGAGAACACATCCTCTAGTGTCATGTTGACTTAGTTTCCTCTCCCCTCCTGCCTGGCCCAGTGTTTTCCCTGTTAATGTTGAGCAAACTGTTTTGTCTTTGCATTGGCTTTTTACCGTGGTGCTCAGCCTCCGCAGTGGGCACACACACACGGGGGGAAAGAAGGCAAGGCATTAATAGCCTCTACTGTGTGCGGCCAGCCGGCTGTTTAGAAAGAGGGCCCGTGTTTTCTTAGGGCTAGGGTGGCAAAGCAAAGCATTCAGCCCTGTGTGTCGCAGCATAAAAAAAGGGCCGCTTTGTTTTTCATATGGGGCGGAGGAGAGTCCAAGCATTCCCAGCGGAATACAATGAATGAGCTTTTTGATCTTTCGATAATTTTTTATAGTTACTGAATTGTTGTTGTCTTTCTCCCTCTCTTTCTTTTTCATAACTATTCTTCCCCATCACTGGGTGTGCACATGATATTTGAGCGTGTTTTAAAGTCTCAACACTCTCATGTGCCTGCGATAAAGTCCCAGCTGTAACAATGTCAGCTTTCTGCTGGACAACAGAGTGCTCTCTGTTGTTCTCTGGGCCCAGCTGCTGGAAGGCTAGAGTGAAGACAGTGGCACAGTCTACACACAGATGACAGGAAGAGGGAGAAATGCTCCTCTCTCTCTCTCTCTCTCTCTCTCTCTCTCTCTCTCTCACTGGACAATGGCATTTTTAGTTAATGGGTGGTCTGACTCTGAAGCATTAGGAGCATGATATTTCTGCCATTATCCTGACGAAGGCTCCTAAATTACTTCACATTGTTTAGATGATCTAGTTTATG
Source organism: Xyrauchen texanus (assembly GCF_025860055.1). Classification (NCBI taxonomy): domain Eukaryota; kingdom Metazoa; phylum Chordata; class Actinopteri; order Cypriniformes; family Catostomidae; genus Xyrauchen; species Xyrauchen texanus. The sequence continues at coordinate 24,626,363 of NC_068276.1, forward strand.
TTTTTACCCGCAAAAGGTAAAAGGTTTGTTTCATACAGAATTTGTGCACACTTACTAATTATTATTATTACTAATATTTTAGCAAATACTTCTTTTTATCATTAGTTTTTTTTATTCTTCATGTAGACTGTTTCTCTTTTGAATTAGGCCTTGTAATAACATTTTAACTATTTATTATTGTGTAGGCCAGATTAAGCATAAAAATAAATAGCTATTGATCATTGATGTTATTGCTTGAATATAGACCATCTTATTTCCCTCTTTACTGTTCAGGTCCCCTTAACACCATCCTGGTCCGAAAGGGTCTGACTGTATTGTGCCAGTGCCATTTTTCATATATATATATATATATATATATGGAATAATAATGTTGTCCACAGACTCATTTGTGGGTTTGTTTATTTCTGTCCTTTTCTCCCCTCATTACCCATGCTGTTTGAGCCAGTCCCCTCGGGTTTAGCCAGTTTACTGCAAACCTTTTTAATTTTATGACCAGACCCTGACATAAATATGTCCCCCCACCCCACCCCCACCCCCCTGAGGAATATGTAATGTCAATTCCATGAGTAGGAGAGAGAGAGAGAGAGGGAGAGAGGTGGATGCATTATCTGTGTGCACTATGCCACAGCAGTGCTGAGCTTAGAAGACTACTAAGCCTTAGGCTTGTCTTTGATATTTTATATGCAATACAACCCTAATTGCTTGAAATATTTACAGACTTAAATTACATTTTAGGTTCTTAGAGGCCCAACAAGAATTTGCCTTAAGAACACATTTCTGTTGAATACACACTGATCACATTTTACTGGTGCTATTAAGGGAATAGCCTTTCCCCCTCAACATTTTTGTACTGAACTAATTTACTAACTTCTCCCTCCCAGCATGAGGCTTGATTCTCCCCTCCAAATATTAAGCATGCTAGTTTTATCATTCATAAATTACAATGCTCAAATTTATTCACTAAAAAAATAGTGTTTTCTTAGTGTGTATTCTCTCTGATCATAGGGGCATAATAAAAAGTCAAGTTGAATGTGAAATGTAGAGGCCGGAGCTCAGTTGCTCGTGTATCATGCATGTGTTTTTTGCCCCAAGTATGTCTTGGGTGGACTTGAAGTAAAGCTGAAGTGGAAGGCAGAGGGGGGAAGGGGGCCATTCTGCTTTTAACAGCCCCGGACTTAATATAGATATATTGGAATGGCTCTTTTCCAAGAGGGCTTGTTTAACTGTGTAAGGAATTAGTGGAACAAGAAGTCATCTATTGGTTATTCCTCCAGACGAGCCGAGTGTAAGCCAGTGTCTGGTTTCTTTTCACCTTGCCCTGTTCACACACACACACACACACACACACACACACACACACACACACACACACACACACACACACACACATGCACACATACACACACACACACACACACACACACACACACACAGTCCTCATTTGTTCCATGTCAGCTCTGGGTCTTTTGTCAATGGGGCTAGTGGCGTAACATACATCCAAATACATGCAAAGACACTGTTTACCAGTCCCCTTTTTCAAATGCAGCCTTCCAGGATCAGGAATGTACATTTTTTACTTTTCTCTGAAAAAAAGAACAAAGAACGAACGAATGAAAGAAAGAAAGAAAACACGGAGCTGATCGACCGGTAAGCCTTTGAGTCTATGGACTAGTGGATTGTATGAGGCGGGTTGGTCCAGGTCAAAGCCACGGCCACACAAAGTCTCTTTATTCCTGGTCTGTATCTGTGTGGCTGAAGAGGGCCTCCTGCAGAACTCCTCTCTAACAGAGCAGAGAGATGAGAACAATGCGTTTAGTCTGTGGCACAGAGATGGAGACCTTGTCTTAATTCCAGCCTGGTGCTGACAGAAAGCACAGGGATCAAAGTCCGACTCTGCCCTATCGATCCACACAGCCCGATTGTCATCAGCAACTGCTGAGCAGAATATCTACTACTTTGATAACGGCCCGTGAGCATGGGTTTATATGTGTGTCTGATTAGAGCTCAAAGCTGCAGCCGGCGTGCACTGGAGGAGTGTGGTTAACTGAAAAATGACCTGTGACATGAGAGTAATGTGTACTCTGGGATCTATGGGATTGTTTAAAAAATTGACATCTTCAGATCAGAATAATATGCAGACTCCTGAGCGCAGAAGTGGTTTCATTCAGCAATGAGCTCTCTCTCCAGCACACTCGCACTTTGCTGGTTAGTTTCCAGAAAGCGCTCGTTGAGTGTGTTCACAAAGTAGCGGGTGTGAAGTTCGCGCTGTCGGGGCTCGCTGTGTGGATTGAGCTCAGTTGTCAGACCCTCTAGAATCACTTCGCCTTAAAATGGATCCCCTAAGGTGGTTTTCTTTCACAGTCATATTTGCTTGGGCGGCATTGAGCAAAGTCAAGAGAAAGTGACGTATCAGTACAGTAATAGAGAAATCTGTTTTCACTCCTGCTAAAATTAAAACGGCCCTGTGTTAGAGCCTTTCTTTTAACAAGAAACGGTAATGTAAAGTGGAATGGAGGGAAATTCAGATTAAAGTACATCACAGTGCAAGGTTGTATTGTCTCACATTCTGCTTGTTTATGGCACTCTTAATGCTTAACCTAATGCTCTGGGGGATTTGCTCTCTCTTGCTTCCTCCAAAACTCAAAGAGAAGAAGTTGGCCATGCCTCCCCATCTTCTGACTTATCTAGTCAACATTGAAAGGCATTTTCGACAAGTTAAAACAACTCCCCATCTCTTCCTTTAAAAGGGAAAGAATCCCAGACTGATGCTTCTTGAAGATCAATCTCTATTTTCATGTTAAGAGTAGTTGGGGACAGGTGGGGGGACGGGGGGCAGGGTTCTCATGAGCTCGGCGGGGCCCTTTAAAAGACAGTGAGGAGCATAGGTGCTGACAAGGGAGCTATTGAGCATGGTAATGACTTGTACATCTCTATTTTCGTGAGACAGCCTGGGACTGGATATGGCTGCAAATATACATTTACAGCTACATGGCCAGCTTTAGGACGGCATACATATAATACTGACTGTTAACAGGTGAATTTCATGAAATCTGTTAGGAACATGTCCAGGGCATGTTTAACCCCAATAATAATAATAATAATAATAATAATAATAATAATAATAATAATAATAATAAAATAAGATATTAACATTTACATTTATTCATTTAGCAGATGCCTTTATCCAAAGCAACTTACAAATGAAGAATACAGCAAAAGTAATTTATCCCAAGGAGGGAATAATATGAGAAGTGCTGCAATGCAAAGTTTCACATTGGTTCATTTGCTAATTTGATATAAGTGTCAGAAATGAACTTTTACATTAAGGGGCAATATTTGCCCCCTGGATTAGATTTTTAGGGGACATTTTATACCTTTTATATGGCTTTTTTTTTTATTTATTTTTTTATTTTGTAAAACATATAAGGTGTAATATAATGTGTAATATAATCAGTTCATGTCAAATACTCATCTTTAAAGGAGCACTTAGTAACTTTTCTATGCATGTCATCTTGGAGTTACACTGACACCAAGGGGATTGGATGCAGCATCAAACCCCCATTCATACCGAGGGTGGCATTGTCACTTGGTGTCTCTAGACTTTGCGATCTGTGTTGGTGGTGGGTGTTCCTGCTGCTGCCACCTCTCTAACATTATTGGTGGACTGCACAACCGTCCATAGTAGCATTTGAAATGCTGATTACAGATAATACTGCTGATAAAATTAAGATATCATTCTAAATAGACAAGGAATCAGTTATTTTGCCTCTGAAAATGCACATTATGCAGAGGAGAGTGTTTTATAAAATCTGCAGCAGTGCTAAATGCACAGTGCTGGGCGGATTACTGATTTCAAGGGTACTGATAACAAATTACGTGACAAAAATGCAATCTGTTATATAATCATATAGATTACATTTTTGGGATAATCTAATCTGATTATTTTATGATTACTTTCAACCTGTTTCTGTATGGTTTAATCGTCTGAGTGGTGCTTATGTCCACAAATTCAGAAAAATGATCGCAAATGTAAAAATATGAAGGAAGTTTTCATATTTTCATGTTTTCCCCTTGTGATGCTGATAGAGGTCTAGGCACTCCATCAATGACAGGTTCATATATGTTTTGGGTTTAACAGGCATTTTTATTGGAATTTCTATAATTATGGACAGGTTCCCAGGGCACGTTAAAACAAATGTGGTTATGGAATTTCGCCATTTTACAAACGCCATCCACGTATAGTAAGAGATCATATAAAAACCAGCATAAAAAAAACGTCTCAATTTAAGAAACTAAAGGTAACTTTACTGTCCTTTTCCAATTGAATATGAAATGATGGGGATTTTTGTGCAGTTTGATGTGTTTGATGGACAAAACCCCTCCAAAGACATTGCAACACCTATTACACACAGAGTGATAATTCAAATAATATTTTTAAAAAAATTTTTTGTGTTGGTTAGATTTGCAATGTAAAGTAAAAAAAAAAAAAACATGCTTCCAAATGTTCCTTTAGATTTAACATAGATTCCAGTTGACAGAATATTAACTTTTGGAAGGCAGAGTTTACATTGCACAGTGATGTTTTTGCTAAGTGTCTCCTTAAAAATGAAATTATCTCTATAGATCCTCTGTTTAAATGCTGAGATTACCTCTCCATCTTCACCTGGCTGGCTAGTAGCGAGCATCAATTTCTTAGTGCAATGCACATAACCCTCCCCCCTCTCTTCAGAAAACACTTGAAGGCTTACCGGACATATATCAGAGGTTTGCTGATTTTTTATGAAAAATTTAAAAGATTGAAAAAGGGAATAATTATAATGATCAATAAATTATTAACAATTTACTGCTGTTGACTTGTTAATATGTAATCATGTAATCTAGAAAAACTGTAGTCCGATTACAAGTATTTTTAAATGTAATTTAATCAAATTACAAGAACTTGATTTTTGTAATCTGATTACATAATCCAGATTACATGTAATCCATTACTTACAGCACTGTTAATGCATCATATCATTAAACAAGAGGAACATTATATCAATAAATGAATCAAACTATCTCAGAATGCCAACACGGTTTTCTACGCATCATTTTATTAGCTCATATCCATGTATGTGGTTACAAACAAATAATATAGAACACTGAATTCACTCACAGAAATGTTTACTTCTCCATCTTACCTGCACTCGACTCCAGTATCACAATCTCTGCCTGGAGACGGATGACGCAAGCTACTGTGTCTTCGCTCTCATTGGTAGTCGTTGGCGAATGTCGATCTTCGTTTGCTCAGTTTGTCTTGTCACTCCTGACGGTGATCTCTGTTGCCAACGGTCGAGACAGCTCATGTCGTTGGAAGCCGCTGTGCTCTCAGTAAAAATGAATTGGATCTCACCTTTCAATGACATTTTTCCCCCTAGTACCCCTTAATTTCTGACCCTGTTAGAAATTTTACTTTGCTTAAAGAAATTTAAGCTCATTTTAGGGCCATTTTGATAGTTTGTTCAGGACAATTAAGCACCCTGTCTGCAGATGAATTAAGGAATGAATGAATAATAAATACATACATACATACGTACGTACATACATACATACATACATATCATTATCATAACTGTAATAAAAAAATAATTAACAGCACTAATAACACTGATTAATCTATAGCCCCCTTTTTTACTTCAGGGGTTTTCCCCTCCTCCTCCTTTTGTTTCAGTCATTTAACCTACAGCGAGTGCACCCTGTGTCTTTAAACAGGCCTCCATTGATTCCCCTGTGCTCTTAATGGAGGGTAAAATAATGCGTGATCTAAGGGCAGGGGACAGTAGTGAAGACACGGCCCGGTGATGTGTGTATCTCTGACAGAGAGACAGATTGTGCTATGTATCACCGTAGACTTCATCAGCTGTACAGAACTTATGATATATGTAAGAGGCGGGAGGTAAAGAGGTATCTCTCTCTGTCTGTCTGTCTTTTCCTCTCTCTGTGCCTTTACTACACCCACATGAACTGGTCCACGGTGTACAGAGAGGAAGAGGCTGCCAGCTACACAGCCTGACTGATTGCTACAGATGCTCTTCCTCAAGTACCACGAGTTACATCCTTGCCACGGCAGGTCTTCGGGGACAAACAATAGCACCTGTTCCTCATAAGATGGGGCTCGTTCATGTATCTTTAATGAAGCTTTGGGGCAGATGGTGAGAAATGGCATTATCCCATCCTCTGGTTCTAAGGAGCCGATAAGACAAAGGGCAGAGAGAGGCAGGCCTACAATAGGGCTGAGTTTATGAGGTTCAGATCTTCCCAAGACCTGAGCTTTCCTCCTCACATCTGCTCCACTTCATTCTTTCACGCTCTTGATGAATTGACTGGCAATACTAATACTGCAGGCAGCTGGCTGCCTGGCACACTGACAGTGGGGAGGGGGCCACAATATCAGGACACAGATACACACATATGCATGTTGATACTTAGGCTATCTTAGGTAAAATATTCATATATGTATAAAGTATAAATCTCCATTACAGGGTTAGTTCACCCAAAACGTTTGATAATTATTTTCTCACAATCATGTTCCAAATCCGTATTAATTTCTTCAGTGGAAAACAAAAGTGTAAGGAGTAAAACAGAATTTAACTTTCCCTTTAATCAGAGATAGTAAAATTTGCATGTACTGCATAATACTTATACAAGAGTTAGAAAAATGTTGTTTATAAAAGTTTAAAAAAAAAGTACAACATGTCGTACTGCAGGACACTGCTGTTACTGCTTGAAATCCCATGCCAGTGTCCCACATACTATTTCTAAAACTTGTATACACACATGCATGCAGATATACATGCACTGTATACGTGTTTGTGGACACATGCATGATCTATGTGTGTGTATGGATTCTATTGGGAGAGGGTTAGACAGAGAGAGACAGATGGATCCAGTGACTGAAATAGACAGAGCGAGACTGATGGATATAATAAGCAAGCTTCCATACAGGATGCGATATGCAATTTATCAAAAATCCATCTGTCTAAGTGCAGACACATAATTCTATTCTCTGTCTATTAGCAGTCAAAGAAAATTGCCAGTGATAATCTTTACATCTTTATCTGTATTGTCTGCTTGGCTCTGCCAGTGTACTTTAATTGACAGGCTTGAAAGGTAACCTTCACTTTTAGTCCCCACTTTAAGGATGCTTATTTGATTTGCCACTCAAAGATGTGGTGTGTGTGTGAATTAAACATTAATGTAAAGGCCTCATTACTGCAAATCACAACTCTCAAACTGAGGGCATTTTATCTTTTCCTACCTTGCCTTTTTTTCTTGTGATATTTGCACCCTTTGAAACAGCACTAGGGAAATGTATTTTATTAGCAGATTTATTATTAGTATTGATAGTTAGTTTGTTCATTTCTAATGATTTCTAATTCTGCCTTAACTGTTATGAGTGTTCAGTCTGATTTGAAAGAAGACATTGATAATATAGTTTAAGAGAAGTTGGAGCAAGGCAGGCCAGTGGTTTTTGTCATTATGTAAGTGGGTCTCGGTCTGGGATTATATGAAATGACATGTCAAGGAACAGTTGTGCTTTGGTTCCACTTTAAAAGCAGCTGTTTAATGTAATTCTGTGGCTTCAGACTGATTCGCCTTGCAAGGCTAATGTGAATAAGGCTAATAACAATTATGTATGTGAATGACCTTAGCGGCCCACTGAAGGATACCAATTTACATGGTCAGAGGCATGCAGAGAATAATCTTGTTTTTCTCCTAAAGCACTTTGACATAAAATTTATCAGAGGAAGAAAGACATCACAGATGCTATTTATCTGTACCCCTCTTCCACCAACTTCCTCACCAGTTACATTTGGATTAATCTCAAACACAAGAGCAAACCTTTTCCACAAAAGGTCATGTTTAAGAGCCCTCTGATCCCTCTCATTCAGCACATTTAAAGTATTTGTCATGTCAGTAAAACAAAGAAAACGCTCTCACACAGTTATTTCACTTCGGCTTAGGGTTAACTCTGTAGATGCACTTTTGTAAAGTGCAACGCTCAATAAACAGAAAAGTGCCGGATTGTTCCTATTTATTTTTGCTTAGAAGAACTCACTTAGTCCGAATCGATGAAGTGGACCTGAACACTTGTTTAGCACCTGGGGAACAGGCCCTACTGAACTGAGCTCTAGTGTTAGGTGCTCAGAAGATGAAAGCGGTGTAAAAACAAGAGATCACGCAGATCTCAGCGAGAAAGTAGTTGCTCAGTGCAGGTTGATTTCATGCCCCAATGCTGCAGCAGTAATTGCGTCCATACCAGTTTTTATTGCAGGCTGATTTTAAAAAAGAATGAATGGAGAAACATTATGTAATGTTTTTATTTTGGGGGGTATGGGGGGGGGGGCTGACCTTTATTAACCCGTTCTCCAGTTGGGCTCCCCAGAGGTGGGCCGAACTGCCTGCATTAACTCTACCCTGGCCCACAGTAGCAGCCCTGCATCCTATCAACCACTGGCAGGAAGCAGGGAATGACAGCAAGATTGGGTCCAGCCAACAATCCACAAACATGTGTTTTTAGACTTCTATGGGAAGTCACTCATATCCCTAAAAGCTCAGACTCCTTTTTTCTTTGTCTTTGTTTCTGTGTATCTGTTATTACTCTTACTCTCTTTCCTGGAGACATAATCCACTTGCACACATGCATAGAGCTAAAGCTGACCTTATTACATCAATACAGTTCTGCATGCGTTTTAATAAAGGAAGAATACAAACAAACATTGTTGAGAGCATTTCAAAGGCACCACAGGCAATGACTGGTGAACTATCACAAATATACCTTTAAAATAAGCTTTTCCATCTTTTTCACAGCTGAAAGCAGGTGCAGTAAATTACTGGCCTCCAATCGGCATTTATCATCTACATAAATGATCTGACAAGACCATAAGACAAATGCTGTGTATCTGCGAGAACGAGCTGTGTTCATATGCAGTCTGTCAGCGTGACATTGAGTGCACATATTTGATGATGAATATCTCATCTGTTGGTCTTAAAAGAGAAAGGATTCTGTTTTTACAACTGTCCTGTTCTAAAGAATCAAATGCACGCTCATGACACTTATCTAACAACTGAATGCACAGTAAAGCCTCTTAGATTCCTCACGGTGAGTCTCTTGATTAAGCTTTGTAAGGAATGTCAGCCTGACAACAAAAGACAACATCTCTGTGTGTGTGTTTGAAAAATGATCAGCACGGAAAATCTCATCTGGTTTCATCATATTATTGTAAAGATTGCAATCACCACAGTACAATTAATTGGGCCTTTTCATTATGATATAAATATGCACAAACACTCCACAATTACTGTACGTCACCCCTGTGTGTGCATATGTGAGTGTGATGGCTTCTTTGAAGTGCTAAGTTAACGTGCGTTTGGCGGGTATTAACTGCAGGTATTTCTTGAGCGTGTGCAGGGTGGACCGGGGCAGAATATGAGCGCTGCTGTCAGCCTGTGTTAGACTCCTGTGTGATCTCCTCTTGCTTTGTGTTCAGCAGGTCCAGGGTCACATGCCTCCGCTCATGATCCCCATTTTTCCACACGACCAGCGCACTCTGGCAGCAGCCGCAGCGGCCCAGCAGGGCTTCCTCTTCCCCCCAGGCATGTCCTACAAGCCCGGTAAGAACACACATTCAGCTTTAATTCTTTCCTGTCATTTACGTCATCCATCCATCCATCTATCCATCTATCTATCTATCTATAGTATCTGCTGGGAAATGACCATCATTCACTGTACCACAGGAACTTGCCTCTCTTCAAAGTTTCTCATGTCTTTCACTTTTCCTCAATGTGAATTTTATTATTATTATTTCATTTCTTTGGGTTTACTGGCCAATTCATGGTTTTTAAAGAGTCTTCAGCACACACCTCTTTGGATTCTGAGAGCATCAAGCTCTCCCCGTCAAGGGAATTAATTCTGAACATTGTGAAGTCTATCCATGGTGAAGCAGCCAATATTGGCAGAATATAAACTGTCAGCCCGAATGGCTCTCAACTTCATGGCACACAAATATGCAGAGGAAGTATGTAAGGGGGTTAAAGGGAAAGGAGGCGGCGAGAACCGGCTTAACAATATAAATAATATTTAATTAAATAAAAAGACACACACAAACACATATAGGGCAGCTGCCTGTAATTCTCTCTCTCTTGAACTGTCGTCACCGGCCGCCTTTATCCCTCGTGTGCCCCATCCCCGGCGACCTGTGGGGACACTCCTCCACCCCTGGCAGAGGCCCTACCGCTCCAGGCGGTCGGGGAGTCGCTTCCCTCCTCCCCTCGCGGATGGCGGTCTTCTCTCGACCCCTCCGCGTTTCTGGGGGATTGCAGGGCACTCCTCCGCCCCTGGCAGCGACTCCATCACTCCAGGTGTTCGGGGAGTCCAGTCCCCACTCACCCTGCGGATGATGGCTGTTCCCCACGTCCATGCGGTTGGGCTACTCCATCACCTGGCAGACGGAACCGCCGCTCCCCTTGGTGGACAGCAGTGTCGAGGACTCTGCAACGGGCATCCCTCCTCCTTCCAAGGTTTTGGCACTAGTGTACGGGGGTTAAAGGGAAAGGAGGAGGCAAGAACTGACTTAACAATATAAATAAAGTTTAATGATAACCTTAAACAAAAACACCCAAACATAAACACATACAGGGCAGCTGCCAGTAATTCTCTCTCTATCGAACTGTTGTCACCAGCCACTTTTATCCCTCGCGCACCCCATCAGGCTGATTGGGGACCGGACATGCGTCATTCCAGCCCTGCCCGCCCTCCTAAGCTCTACAAAGTATTACTAATATAACACTCCAAATGTCCTCCAATAGCTCCAATAATTAGAACTAACATTAGACTGGATCTAATGTATTAAAGGGACAGTTCAACTAAAAATTTAAATTCTGTCATCATTCATTTGTGATCCATGGAAGAAAGTCATACAGATCTCTTTGACAATATGCCCCTCACCCCTGGAAATTTGTGTTTAATTTTAAAGGAGTTCAAGATCTTTAGTGAGCATTTTCTCTTTTGCGGGTTGAAGGGCCTCTAGTGAAGCTGCCTGTCATACTTGTCCTGGCAAGTCTTTCTTCTCCTTTTGTGAAAAAGAGAATTGCTCCTCACGCAAGCATTATAAATTCAAAAACAAATTAGTAGGAAATCGCTACAACATGCAGGCTGACTCACTGCCAGGCCAGTATCCCTCAACCTCATATCCAGTCATTGTTCAGAGATTTAGGGATGTGCCACTCTCATTTTCTGTAATTAAACATTTCAAAGCAAATTCCTGACTCTCAAGTGATTAGAGGCCTTTAGTCCAATCCTTATCCTTCCATTATTTTCCCTCTTCTCTTTTTGTAGTTTGATTGCTTTTTGTGAAAAATAAAAACACTTAAGTAATAAATGTCATTTTATTAGAAGTCAGCAGGTGAGTGATGGAATATTACAGGGTGTGGTAGAGCAGCTAATAAATTAACTAAAAAGGTAAATTATGGAATATAAAGTCAGCTATTTTGGAACTACAAAGGCATGACAGGTTGAACAAAGAGCCTGAGGGGATTCTTTTCCCCAGTTTGATTTTTAATATGTTTGACATGGAAAGTGTTTTAGTACAAATAACAGCAGCTGTAATGGAATCCTTGGCGTGTGTAAAGCACTTGCATTATTCATAATTTGAGAAACAGTAGAGGGAGAAAACTTTAGGAAATGGCTTATTGCCGTTAGCGTGCATGACTCGAATTATTGTCATGGATGATGCGATTGGACTCTTTGCAGTTTTTGCTACCCCGGGGGGGGGGGGTTAGCCTGGCTCAATGCAAGCGGCCAAGGCCCAGTGCTGATGGTCATAACCCTGCAGTGAAACAGCAGAGATCCCCTTTCTCGCACACTGTGCTCAATGGCTTGCTCTTGGTCTAAAGAGAGGACTCAGGTCATCCTTTTCTCAAATTGACTTGAGTAGCATAGTGGCGATCCCCCCTGTGTGGACATGACGAGAGTTATTGCTGATAGTGGCACTGCAAACCGCTCCTTGGATGTTTACGGTCATTGGAACGCAATGATCCCACAATGCCTGATTGACACCCCTGCTGACAGACAATGATTCTCCAGAACCTTGCCTGGAGGGCGCATTCGTGTGACAGAGAATGTGCATCATGTATGCGTTTAGACATTGACAAACTGCATTAGCAATTGATGATCCCCGTGTTGAGCTACTCTATAGATCCTCAGTGGATGTCGCCAGTTATTGTTCTAAGTATTTTTTTTTTTAGATATAAAAGAGTCTCTGATCTCAGCCTGAGGGAAAAGCCGTGAGCAAAACACTGAGCCCTTTAACAAAACCACTCAGTTCAAAGACAGCCCCACTCGGCTTGAATATTCCACATGCTCAGCTCTTGGCATCAGCTGGAGCAGAAGTGAAGAGGTTGCAGAAGGATCACTCTGCCAGCCGTTTCTCCCTGCTATCCTCCACCTTTTCATTAGCCTCGTGGCCCTTGCTTCATATGGAGCACCAGCCCGTGTCGGCGGCAGCAGTGCCCTGTGCTAGACCCTTGGGTCCTTCCACTTAAAGATGTCCTGTGCCAATTTGGAAGCGCATATTGGCCTTGATTTGCAGCATGATACCTGACTGAAATACACTATGAATACACTATAAAGCTCTCTAGCAATGCCTTTATGTGAGAGAGCACTTTAGCCATTATTCATCAGCTCTTCTCATGCTTGCGCATTTTTTATAAGAGAAGAAGACAGTGGAGTATTGTAGTCTGAAATGAGGAGGTTTGCCCTTCTTGCTTGGTCTCTGTGAAGAGAGCTTGCTCTGATAAGGTCCTTCTCTAATAAAATGATGCTATCACAGGGAAATTACAAGATGAAGTGTAGGCTCTGGCTTGAGATTTCTGGCCTGAGATGTGTGAGCTAAGAGCTTGTACTTAAGGCTGAAAGATACTCTACACAAGTACATTAATGCAGATGCTTCTAGCTACTCAAGCTCGATTTCTAGCATTTTTGAAATTCAGATTGTGTCAGACCACAATTTGTGATGCAACCCAAGTATATGTTGCATTCTTAACGTTACCACAAAGGGCTAAATAATGGACATCAGTAAGAAATGGCTGTTTCTACAGCCAACTACTGTAATGGCGGTGCAACGATTTGAAGATAAAAATGTTGAGCAATTAAGGTAAAGTCAATGCATTTAAAACAACACACCCTTAATAAAAACACATTCAGTTTAATGGCACAGACTTTTGAATGCAACTCTATCGCCCTCTTGGGATCTGATGCTTGTTACCACCACAGTAAAGCAAGAACACACGTTGAGCCAGACCATGTGTTGGCAATGCGTTGACCAAGTGGTCACACCTCTGTGCATACTTGTTTAAATTATGTTTTTGGCCTTACTCCTATTCTTCAATCACGGTCTGTGGTATGGTTGTGCCCTGTTACTCAGCCCTCTTTGCAGTTGATGAATCATAGGGATACTCAACCCTTAAGAGTGTAGGGAAAGGGTCTATTGGCCCCCCAGGGTGGCTGATAATAAGCTTTTGGCCCTTGGCCCTAGCAAGCTTGGGGAAACAACCCGATTGGGTAGTGGCGTCACTGGAGCCTCCCTGGCATCTACTGGCTGGGAAGGGGCATGAGACCAGCTATGCTGGAGACAGGCAGATTGGCCTTTTAAACCAGATTCACTTTCCCAGACTGACATAGAGAAAGCTGGCAGCCAACCCAGTCTACTTGAGGCACTAGAAGCCCACCCAGCCCCCAGAACATTAGCCTTGGCCTTGTGTTCTCTGCTGGCACCTGACCCGCCTATGGCTCACATGACATATCACCACAATCACCAAGAAAGACACAGAGAGAGTTAGAATGAGAGCGAGTAAAAAATCTTAGGCAGTAATGACCCCCTCTACGTCCCTTATTACACTATTTGAAATCAGTTCAATTCACTCTTTATTTACCTCTGCCACTAGCTCGGATTGAATTTCCTGGCTGAATCACAATGTGCTGTGGTCAGTGTGATTGCAAAGTGAGTGAGAGAGTAAAAAGAGGGAGGATATATATGTTTACCCCCATGCCTGTGGCTTTATAGCTCCATATGTTTGTGAGGAGAAGTGACAAGCAGAAGTGGAGGCTGAAACAGGGCCAATTGCCTTCCATGGGCACACTTCATTCAAACCTCTAGCAGCAGACCTCATCATGTCTGTTACACTCTCAGAGCCAGAGACAGGGTTATATACACCAACCACAATACAAAACACATCTCACACACTTGACACACACTCTCACAGGCACTCAATTATCTGTATAGGGTTTCTGCAGCCAGATCTTCCTATTATGGTCTATGTTTTTATCACCCTATTGTATCTGTTGTGTGTTATTATATTGTGTACGTTTGATTTCATGATGAAAATGTATTTCAAGCCATATTTAGATAAAAACTCTTGTCGTAACCTGTTGAAGTTGGCCTCAGCACACACATTTTATTGTGCCAAATCACATTGTAAAACACATAATGGCATGTAGAACAATAGTGCAACAAGTCTGCAGCCATGTCAAGCTTCGAACTGAACATGATATATCGTCCATTTTATTTACACCACAGATAGTTGTGAAGAACAGCATAAAAGCTAAACCTGTGTACAATGCATATACAGATTAGAAAAGACTGTGCAAGTGTGGGCACAGATAAAAATGAGAAGAAAAAGAAAGAAAGGGGAAAAACTGAATGTGAGAGAAAGAGAGATGTTTCTGTGCAGATCCCTCTCTGCTTTGGCCAGCTGACTCTTTTGTGAGTGCAGATGTTTGGGCTAAGTGCTGAGGCTGGGTGCAGGCAGGCCCACAGGAACTGTGTTGGCACTTGTCTGGCCTGCCGTTGGACCAGCTCATTGTCTCAACCTGTGCACATTGTTCACAACCCCCCCCTCTCTTTCTCTGACAGGTGATAACTACCCAGTGCAGTTCATTCCATCCACAATGGCAGCTGCTGCAGCGTCAGGACTCAACCCTCTCCAGCTCCAGGTATGTACAGCTACAAAAGAATTTACGGGCAGTGGGCCAAGCCCTGAGCACCGTGTGAGCACCCCAGCTGTATGTTAAATAACAAGTTAGAGCTAAATCACTCACACCGGTCCACCCCTTCTAGCTTAACACCTTCCATCTGCGATATACCCCTTTTTTGCGGGCACAGTCTTCATGCTTACACCTACATATGAACTGGGAGTTTTGTTTATGAAGGGTATTTCATGGAGTAGATTCTCCTGGACCTTAAATGAATTTTTTTTTTTCACTGTGTTCTTAGTAACTTTGTGGTATAGTAACATAACATGATGATGGAAGAGCTTCCAAGACCCTCCAGGCTGCCCTCAGAGCGATTCTCAGAGTTGCAGGCTCACAACTCTACTTGTGATCCCCACTCAGATACTATCTCCAGGCAACATGCTTTAATATAGATCCATATCTTCATTCCAACATTTTATCTTATTATGCTTGTCATTTTATTTGTTTCGAATAAAGGCTTTGAAAGGACTGGCTCAGCTTTTTGTTTCTTGAAGTATTATTCTGATCACTACTGATTACGAAAATTAAGTTGCTATGAGCTAATAGGGAAGGCAAGGGCCATTATTAGCACAGTTAAACTAATGTCAATAGTCCTTCCTGTTTACTCAAAGAAATTATGAGGTCTTATAAGTAAGTGAGTGAGAAAAATATATGCTGTCCTTTAAAACTTTGCAAAAGTTACTTCAAGTTCTTCTGAACAAAAATTGGAGTAAATGATTGAGAACAGAAGGTGAAACAGCTTACAGTCCAGCGGCGGATTCATTTATTTCTTGCTTTTATTCATAGACAGTTGTTGTTTTGTCAACAACAATGGTAAGCGGTTGATAGCAATTAGACATTAAGCTCTCTGATAGCTGGGAATGTTACAAAACAAAGCGGTGAGCAGAGGGAGGAGGACATGCGTGGGAGAGAGAGGCTAGGAGAGCGTTTTGTACCTTTTCTTCTTGCTGATACATGTGCACAATTTGTCCTTCGGAGCTTATCACTCTCAGCATTAATGAGCCTTGGCAAGTTGGAACAATGCTTGCAGCTGGAGCTGGAAAGGCCTCTGCTATAGCATGTGACTTTGGGGAGAACAATCATTTGTGTTGAAGGTGTGGGATGAGTCTCTTCATGTTAAAAAGCATGTGTAGTATGTGCGTGTAATTGTAAGAGAGCAAGCTAAACAGAGAAAGCGAGCAAATGGGGAAAAAACTGATTAAAAAATTATTGGAAAAAAATGTCTTCCCTACTCTTGGAGTAGGCAGTATTGGCGTAAACTGGGCCTGTCCTGTCTATTTATAGTGTTCTGATGGGTCAGCTAGAGTCTGGGATAGTCATATATCAGGAGGCACTGAGACCCCTCAGCCATTCATTGTGCTAATAGATTTAACCCTGGGAATGGGCTGTAACCAAGCCTCTGAGTCCATGACTTGGCTGACCTTTAGAAAATACAGTAAACACAAATGGGATACATTCCCATTAATTGAAGTTTGTCTGTCTACCACAGATTTAGATGAGCAGATTGCTATTTACTTAACGTATAATTCAGTCTAAGAAAGCCTGGCTAGTCAAACATACCCTTTCCGTCCCAATCATCACATGAATGTGAGTTCACAAAGCACAGTGGAAAATTATTAAAAATTATCAGGAAGAAGATGAAACTCATTTCAAACATGATGATAAGGTTACACAGGTAACTTTGATTCAAAAGCAGAAACAAAAGCATCCAAAATATTGTTTTGAATAAAAAGGACAACAGATATACATAATGAGGTTGTAATTTTGTGGGGAAGGGAGATATGGAAGAATCTGTACAGCAGTTAGCAAGTGCTATCTTGTGGTTGTGGCTGATTTTGTCTCGTTTCCTTTTCTTTTTTTTTGAGCAAGAATAACAAGCTTTGAATTCCCATCTTAAATCAAAGGCAGCAAATCTTTCTAAATATGTCAGATAAATGAGGGCCAGCACTAGGTCAATGTTAATGAGAGGTATGTATGGATTTGTCTGGTGTGTCTGGCTGATTATCTGTAATGGCAGTATCACTGAGTTCCCGCCGCTTATGCATCACTGATCCGCTCAGTGGGAATGACCTCACCTATGAGATCCCCACTTCCTATGCCAGTGGACCCACCCACCCCCTGCCACTGGCTGGGTGCATCTGTCTAATTAGAACATCTTAACTTGTCAGCAATTCTGGCAAGGTATCATTTTCCCTAATTTTCTAAGTTTAGACTGGGGAAATATATGAACCTTAAAAAATGCTCAGATTGAAAAGGAATTAATATCCACAATACCATGCTCGCTCATGCAGGAAGAGGGACGTCCGCTCTGCCAGTCTTAATGTTGCTGATGCTACGGCTCGCAATTTTACCATGTCATAACAGTAAGTGGGAAAGCCATGGAATCTCTCTCTCTCTTTCTTTCTTCCCTCTGTCTCTTTACCCATCAGCCAAGCCCTTCCACAGGCTAACAAAAGGCCTCAGGTCCTGGGGAGTGGAAATGAAAGCGGCCAGGCGATCTGAGAGCGTAATTTGCTTGTCAATACATTTCCCTCGGCCGCCAGCACACGCACACACACACACACACACACACACACACACACTTGTCACCGCAAAGCCCAACACAGTGAGTAATTTCACTCAGTGCATCCCTGACAGATTGACCCTCGTCTGCAAGTCACCAGAGGAAAGCTGCCCAAACTATTCCCCAGTCCGCGTGCCTCTCTTCATTAAGACCCTCTCAGGGTTCAGAATGAGTTGGGCACGGCCTCCAAACAATGGCTCCATCCCCCTGTGTTGCCTGCCTATTAGAAGTGACACCTCTCTCCTCCAAGAGGAAATTGTGTTCAGATTATAGCCGGATACCCAGACGGTCTTAAAGGAATTATCCTAATTCTACAAAATAATTTGATTTTATTTTTTGTTTGTCTGAATTGGCATGTCATTTGCCAGTGTACATCAATTGCTTAGAGGAAAACAATTTTCTTAAAGCTATTCTCACCCTGATATATTGTTTTGCCATGAGGTCTTTACAAATCTGAAGTCAATTTGTGAGAGGGCTGTTTTTTTTTTTAATCAATGGAAGCAGGAATTAGGATTTCAGCACTTCTAAAGTAAAGCATCATGGGATAAAGTAAAAAAATCTGGGGCCTTCCCGTGGCACAGAATAGAGAGAGCAAACACAAATGGGTCCTATTGACCCCCTCTCTCTTTTCTTTTCCTCTCTTCATGCTGCTTTATTATTTTTTGCTCTCCATTCTCTCTCCTCTCTTCATAACCCTTTTTTTTTATTTTTTTTTTTTACTTGATTTAACATTTCAGTTATCCTCTTACTCAATTGAAATTATATTTCTCATGCTAAATGTGCCTCAGTTAATGCTGTCAATACTGGCAAAGCTTACACATTTAAACAAATAGTTCCCACAAAAATGAAAATTCTGTCATCCTTTACACTTCCGTCATGTTCTTCCAAACCTGTATGTCATTCTTTCTTCCTTGGAACACAGAAGAAGAGGCAAAATGTTAGCCTCAGTCATCATTCACTGTCAATGTATGGAAAAAAAAGATGCATTGGAAGTGAATGGTGACTTTGGCTAGCATTCTGCCTAACATCGCATTTAGGTTTCTAGGAAGGATGGGAAGTCATACTAGTTTGGAACAACATAAAAGTTAGTAAATGATGGTAGTACTGACATTTTCTATGTGGACTATTACTTTAACACCAGAACGGTGTTTCAAAGCAGACCTGAGGTTCAAGGAAAATTCTCAGTTGAGCTGCTGGGGTTGAAGAAATGAGGGAAGAGAGGAAATACTGTGTTATCTTTTGTTTGGATGATCATGTCTCTGCGTTCCGGATGTGTGGAGGGAACAGGGCTTTCTGCCACAGCTAACAAGTGGAGCACTTTCAAATATGAGCTGCAGAAATGAGAGCGAACAGCTGCTGGTGCGATTGAGGAGGAGAGGAGAGAGGGAAGAAGGGAGGAAAGGAGTGGTGTGTGCTGTGCGAGACCGACTCCGCAGAGATAGCCAGAAGACGAGAGGCGGCGTGAGCACAGGGCAGATGCGCTAATGGGAGGAATAGGTGGACATCTGGATGGATAGAAATATGGGCACTTAGAATTGTAAAACTGAGAGTCAGATGGACAGAGGCAAGTAAACAAACAGGAGAGAAACTCAGACAGAGAGATTGGATGGGAAGAGTGTAGCTGAAGATACTTCAAGAACCTGGGTTCATATTGTATCAAAATGAGAAAAATGATTGGCACTCATTTATTCAGTTTCATTCTTTTTTGTCATTTTCTTTTTATTTCTCACAAGTAATTTTTCTCTTGAGATTTTTAAGGCCCATGGATTTTTGCCCTCTATTCTGGTAGAGTGCAGTGATTCTATCTTTTTCATCTAAATTTAGACTATCAACACATGGTTATTTGTACATGCTTGTGTAGAGGAAAATCTCAGTACCGTTAAGGTAGAGTTCACCAAAAAATGACATTTTCATTATTTACTTACCCTCATGTTGTTCCAAACTTTTTTATTTTTTTGCTTTAATGGAATGTAAAATAAAATGTTACAGTAAATGTTAACCTCAGTTGCCATCCCTTTTCATTTAATCTTTCCCTTACGATGAAAGTGAATGGTGACTACACAGCAAAAAGGATGTCTTATGGGTTTGAAACAACATGAGAGTGAGTAAATAATGACATCATTTTTATTCTTGGGGTGAACTATCCCTTTAGCATCTTTTCAAGTTAGTTAGGCAGTGTAAGGAAGCAGAGGGAAAAGCGAAAATCCAAGGATGATGGGTAGAAATGGGGAAGGGAGAAATTAACGAGGGAGCAGGCTGGATGCCAGCAGATGGGACAGATGTCTAGCTATACTGGAAAGCACTGGCGAAGTGCACTAGTGCACCCCTGCCTCTCTTTCTGACATCTGGGCCAGCCTGGGTCAGCCCACCTGCCTTGGGCAATGAGCCTGGACAAGCCTTGTGGCAAACGGGCATGGGCGCCATAATGCTACAGAAATGACAGGGTCGTCGATGCGGCAGTAACGCAGTCCTCTCCCCATGTTACCACTCAGCTGTGGCCATTCAGAGAGAGGACACACACACAAGAAGAGTCTTAGTGTTTGTAATTTAGTGTGTATAGAGTGTTTATGTTGTGACATATGATAATGTAGCAGTGGGGTTTTTGTGGCCTCATGGATTCGTTTCAGTGAGCTCAGACTGGGGCCTATGCGGATAAGTTGAGGAGAGAGAGTCATGCACCATTATAGCTAGAAGCAGTAAAATTGGCTAAATCTGCCACTGTATTTCACAGCATCTGCCAGAAAGCAGTCATCCCTTTACTTTAAGAACAAACAGGAGACTGAAGTTGTTTTTTTCCTCACGTGATGGACTACTTCATTGTCGTATGTGGTCTTGTAGCCAAAGGCTCAAATCCAGTGTTTTTAGTTTGAGTTTAATTACTTTATATCTCAGAGACAAATATTCAGAGAATTTATTTGCTTAACCCTTAAAAGTACAGTGCATTAATTATACTGTAAATTGTTATATTTAGAAGGAGAAAAATTGATCTGAGGCAAAAATATTAAGCAAGATCGCATCTTGAATATATGTAGTCTTGATTCACTTGCTTTAAGCATATACCTCATAAAATCTACTATTATTTCTTTATTTATTAATATAAGTTAATTTATACAAATTTTCTAATTTTGCAATATAAAATGGTTATTGTCCTTGTGGGTAATAAGCTGTTTGACTGTAAACAAAAAAGGAAAAAGCCTTCCCTTTCTTAGATGTATTTTTTTCTTTTCTTCTTTGTCTTGTTCAATTCAAATTTTTCACTTGTATTTACTATAAACTCATAAAATTTATTATTAAAATCATTATTTCTTAGTTAATTTTTGTTACAGTGTTAGACACAGTTAGAGTCATTGTATGTAATAAGCTGTTTGGCTTTAACAAATCATAACCATTTTTAACTGTACCTTTTCAGGATATAAACAGTTTACATATTTCTTCACAGAGGTGGAGCTCTGAATTGGCTTTGGGAGACACTTCAGCAGAGTGCTGATGTGTCCTGGAGCATGGTCTGAAAGTGTTGACTAATCTGGCTGATCTGCAATACTGTTGTTGCAGGCAGAAACAGCTAACCCTCTCATTATCTTCTGTCTCCAGAGGGGTTGCTTTTAATTATTAGAGGCTAACGGCCCGACCTTGGGCCAGACCCCACTCATTTGGAATCCACGGACTGTGAGATGGGCTTGGCTAATACAGCAGAGAGTGAGAGAGGCAGGCAGGAGATATTAACAGAATTGTGTGTGTGTGTGAGTGTTGCCTGAAGTGTGAGGACTGCGGGCAAGCGAATTGAAAAGCCTCATTTCCCGAGCCTTTCTCTCTCTCTCTCTCTCTAACTAAGCTGTATAGCAGCGAGTCATTTAATGCTCAAGTGGACAAAGGTATTACCTGAGTCACTGGGGTGGATCAGACCTTTTCTCTGCAGGCCTTTCTGAAACCACATGCTGAGAGCAGCTCAACATCTCTGACTCGTTTTCTCTCTGCCTCTCTTTTAGCCTCTCTCTTTCTCTTGAACCCCACCAGTGTTCGGTCCCCATCAGCTCCCATTTCCTCAGAGCCAGCAGCTTCAGTACACACTGTAATAGCTCTCCACTCTGTCAGATTGCTGCTTATACACCACTTTGTACATCTTTTGGTGTTAGCACATGTGTGTTGAGATAGTCTTGAAGGCAGTGCTTGTCTTTTATTCCTGTTTTTAAGGCCGTACTCTACACAAGTACATGAATTCAAATGCTTCTACTGTAGCTACACAAGCTCAGTTTCATGCAGTGTTTCTTTACGAAATGTGTTAGAAAGAAATTCATAACTTAATAAGCAAGTGGAGTTGTTGCATACTCAGTGTTTCCACAAAAGGGCAGTATAGCCGACTTCAGCGTAAACAGTCAGTTTTCTCTTTTAGGTAAACTGCTGTTATAGCAGAGGAACTTTTGAAATGAATATTCCTGAGAAAGTTTGTCGATATATTTATATCTACTCACCTAAATAATAAAGCATTCAGCTAATGGCACATACATTTGAAGGTAACTCTGTCGCCATACGTATATCAGAATGACACAAGAATGAATGCCAGCGTAGTTATGCAAGGGCATACATTAAAGAGTTAGTTCATCCAAAAATGAAAATTCTCTCATCATTTACTCACCCTCATGATATCCCAGATATGTATGACTTTCTTTTTTCAGCAGAACAAATTTGAAGAAAAATTGAAAATATCTCAGCTCAGTAGGTCCTTAAAATGCAAGTGGATAGTGATCCGATTCTTGAAGCTCCAAAAAGATCAGACAGTTAGCATAAACGTCATCTACAAGACTCCAGCGGTTAAATTAATGTCTTCTAAAGTGACACGATCACTTTTGGTGCAAAAAAGGTAATTTTTTTTACTAAATCATCCGGTCAGCAGTGGTATGCGGGTGTGATCTGTGATCTGTTTCTTTACTAATACGTCACACGAGAGAACGCTTAAACTCCACCATCTCTTGAAGCTTACTGGAAGCAATGGATTATATTTAAAAAGTACTTCAATATTGATGTATATACTGACTGTCTGTGATTTTTGGAGATTCAAAAGTCAGATCACCATTCACTTGCATTTTAAGGACCTACTGAGCTAAGATATTTTTCTATTTTTCTTCCAATGTGTTCTGCAGGACAAAGTAAGTCATACACACCTGAGAGATCATGAGGTTGAGTAAATGATGAGAGAATTTTAATTTTGGGGTGAACTATCCCTTTGAAGTATGCCAAGCATTTGTATGAAGTATTTTTCTGTCATACGAAATCAAGTGGACATAACCATATCCTGCAAGTGATTCTAGAAAGCCTGGGAACTCAAATCAAGATTTGACGGGAGAAGCTAAATAAAGTGCACAATAAAGTAATAATTTATTATCTTGTAAAATGTTAGGCTGGAACTGCTTTACCAATTCAATTAAGGTATGGGATTAACCATAGCTGTTTTTAGTTTTGTGGAGCAAGGGGAAGAATGAAGCCAGCACATCCCGACTGCCCCTCTCCCTGTTCAGCCATTGACTTTCAGCATGACCCTCGTTAGCGTTGGCCCTGTTTGCTGTGGAGACACTGCAGTATGGCTAGAGGAAAGGGAGAGCAGACCCAGTGGAGCAGCCCTGCTTTATCCTGCAAATGCCCTTCAGACAGACTCTACCACATGTGTCCTTACATCACTTTAGCAATGTCTCTCTCCCTTTGTCTTTCTATTTTTCACACCTTTCACCATCCCAACAATTGGCTATAATATTACAGAGGCCACATCACATTCTGTAAAGCTCAGTGTGAAGGCAAACACACATCTCTCTTCCTGCCCTTGACAACGAGAAGTGTGCTACATGTCACACCTCTGCAGTAGTAATGTGCTTTTGCTATGCCTATCTGGCAGAGAGGGGCTGGGCCACCTTAATTTTCACCCTGTGGCTTTGACCTCTTAATCAGGCTTCACAAAAGGCAGACTGATTGGCTATAATTTGAAGCAAAAGCCAATTACACTCCTTTTCCGGAACAATAAAGTTCTTCCCACGCGAGGTTAGAGTCCCTCTGCCCATCCACTGCAGCAACAGCAGCACTGTTAACAAACATCTGTCCAGCAGACTGGGTCAAGGACTCTCCTTCTCTTCTTTCTCCTTCTCCCAAGTATACAAACACAATCAAAGATAGACACTCAAAGAAATACACACATTCACTTATTACCTGTAAAGAGAAAGTGATTGTGTTGTTTTTTTTACTCTATGGGACAAAGGCTTTCTGTTTATGAGGCTTGGGAGCTGTGCTATCACTTTGTGAACCTAATCAGCCTGCCATTTCCGCTGTCCGTGTGCCGGCGTTTGCCCCAGGTCTCCTGCAGAAGAATGACCCTTTTGTTGGGCACTAATGTGCAAGCGTTTAACTTTGGTACCGGAGAGCATTTTAGTGTTTATATCTCCTGATACATGTAGACACAAAGTGCTTTGTCTGGGCTCAGGGTTTTCTCTCTGAGTGGCTGAGGTGGGGCAGGCCACCAAAGCTGGTGCCACTTTTTCCATTTCAGACAAATGGAGTCCTTATGTAGCCCAGTAAGGAGAGGAAATGAGAGCAGAGAGAGGGCAAATATGCTCGGGTACATACACAAGCAAAAACCCCTCTATGCTTTTTTCAGGTTTAAAATACAACAATGTTTTTTTCTTTTATGACAGGATTTTCTAATTGTATTATTTTCTAACCAGGTAAAAATGCTTGTCAGCATGTGATCCGTATTTGTCAAATCCATTCAGTCATTTAACTAAACTCATTTCTCAGTCTAAACATTTATGGGTGTCAACCATACAATCAAAACAACATCAAATACAAAAGTAGCTGTAAATATTACACAAGATATCATAACACAGTAAACACAATCTGCTAAAATGTATTTGCTTCAATAATTGGCCTATCCTTATGAAACATTTAACAGCTCTCTATTGTCTAACATCACAATAGATTTGAATGTTATTGGGTCTGTTTTCTTCACATTCATGTTTTTAAACTCATATAATTTTTTCTCCTGAAAAAATGCGTGAATGCAAAATTAATCTGACAGCTACTGTACAGGCACATAACCCAAAACTAGATCAGCCTAAATGTTGGATGACAGCTAAAATAAGAGGAAATCACAATGGGATATTTTTCCCTTGTGCCGTGGTTAATTTCTGACCATGGTCTGATCCCTCCTATTTAATGAGAAAAGCAAACGACAATTAAGCATTGCCCTTCTTTATAATCAATATTTGCCAGAAGGAAACCAGAAGTTCATACCGCTCTCTTCTCACTAGAGAGCATGATATTATTCACAATTGTTCTCAGATTCTGAATAATGCAAAGCTCTTAAACAAACATCGATATGCGCCGTTGTACAATTTGACATTCTAACCCTGGGTTTTGTATTTAATGGTTCCTTTTGATCTAATGTTGTTTTGATTTTTTTAATGGTACAGTTAATACTCTTTTTTTTCTCTCTCTCTCTCTGCCTGGTGTGCGGGAATTTCTGATCTGTTGAAGTAAAAGTCATTCTCAATTGTTTTTGACAGACGATCAGTCTCAGAGCTGAAATCTAAACCTGTTTTGCACACTTTCTCTGCACTTTTCTGGAAAGTGATTGACATTCAGCCCTTCAGCCTGCTGAATTCATACCACTGAAAGGTTGCTGATGTTAGCGAGTGTATTGAGCAGGGGCCAATGAAAATAAACAGAAGAACATGAATTCTCTTTGTAAGGTGTTCTGTCTTAATGAACACCTTTGATAAATGGAGTCATGGAAACTTGACTACCTTGAGTTTGTGTAACTTTGTTTAAGGGAATGTGTACTGTGCGATAGAAGGTGGGGGGAGCTCAGGTGTCTGTGAAGTGACTCAATAATGTGCCAATTAAAGTAAAAGAGGCTTAATAGAGAGAGAGAGAGAGAGAGAGAGAGAGAGAGAGAGAGAGAGAGAGAGAGAGTGAGAGTGAAGAAAAGCAGATCTTAGAAGCAGCAAGTTTTCAGTCTGCAAATTTTGTGTGATGAGTGGAAAAACAGTGGTTCCAAGTCTCTTGTATGTGTGCCATCGCTGTGTGGTTTTTTGGGCTGCTGTCTCTCTCTGGATCCAGGCTTTGATATACAGTTAGACCTTTGATGGAGCTTCTATGTTGAGATGGAAAGGGAAAAAGAAATGCAGGAGGGAGAAAGAGAGAGAGAAGAAAAGAGAGAAGAAAGGCTTTGAATGTTGTCTGGCTTTGAATGCTAACGCCTTGTGGGTTGTCTCTCTCCGTACAGCAACTCTACGCCGCCCAGATGCCCAGCATGCAGGTCTCTCCAGGAGCCAAGATGCCTCCACTCCCCCAGCCCCCCAATTCTGGTGGGCCCATCTCCCCGTCTGGCTTGAAGAACGAGAAGAGGGCCTCTACCCCTCTCACTCAAGTAAAGGTACGTGGAGTGGTTCTTGACCCAGTCTTTTCCACTTCCCCTGCTCACTAAATCAGCTGTGGTAGGTACTGCAGTGAGCACTCAGCGCTGGTTCTCGTCTCGTCCGAGCCCATCAATCTGAGCTGCTTTTACAAGGCACTCGCTCTCTCAAGCAGAACTCTGTGGACAGGGTTGCTATGGCTTTCCCTGCTCCTGGAGAGCAATTTTTGGAACACATGATTTCTCATCAGAGATGGCTGGCCACGATTTCCTGTTTTTTTTTTTTTTTACTTGGACAGAACAAAGGCAATGACATCACAGACACATAATCTAAATATATTGATGAGGCTAGAATGATGTGATGACTCCCTTTTGTTTCTTTTAAAAGATCAACAGTAGGGTACTCACAGTACATGGCAGGTTTCCACCAGTTTTCAGCTCTGAGCGGAGGCCATATACATCATATTTTATTTTTTTTTCTGCTGTGGCTGTAACTTAAAACACTTGCACATTTGGAAAAGTTTAGGTTAATATCACAATAGAATGGGGGATAAATCATTGAGCAGAACAGTAGTGTGTGCGTAGCACTGTAATCCTTTTCAGTCTGCTCAGCTTAGCTGCACCTCCAGGGCTTTTGGAATAGTGTCCTTCGAGAGTACTGCCACATATCAACATCTCAATGTCTTTTCAGAGCATACGGCAAGATCATTGGCAATTACACCGAGGCATCACAGAACCACATATAGTAGGATTGGTGTATTTTGACATCAAAAGTCAACATGTTAACCCCCTTTAAATCTACTAATTTACCCAACACATGCTATATGAGATACATAATGTCTTTAATCTTAATAGTGATCAAACATGTTGTATGATTTTTGCCCTGCTAGCTCCATATGTTGATATGTTGTGCTTAATTAGCTAGCAGTCTGTTTGTTTGTCTAGTTGAGGCATAATTGAATGACAAACTGTTGTTGGCAGTGACATTTTTAAAGAGCTGGGGGCAGTTGCTTAATGTGGCCCATCTGTTTGGACAGTCAACACACTGCCAATGAAATTGTATTCTAGCTTACATACACTCTGAGAGATTTACAGTTTCTCAAAAGAATATAAGCGCTACTGATTGTTGTTTGAAGAGAAGCACCTTATATGTTGAGATATTTAAAATTATTCCTGGATTGATGAAGCTGGTATACTGTTTTTTTATCATTAATGTGTTATAGTTTAAATATCATCAGATCAGTATTTACAAATGTGCAGTTATGCAACATCATGAACACACACACATTCAAACACGTTTGTTATTATATTATGGTTAAATTAAGTCAAGCTATATTACAATAAAAAAATCAACTCAATCCTTAACTTTAGTCTTTTAACATTTTAACATTACCTAAAAAATATTGCTTGCTACCTTTATGACGCTCTTTTCCTCACTGGGGCTGTAAGGTAGGTCCCCATATCTAAAATCTCCAATATTCTGTAGCAGAGAGCTTATACACTCTTAATAGTAACATGCTCATCCCCAATAACAGCCAAGAGCAAGCTTGATGGCCTTATTGGATTTGTTTGAAACAGGCTGTATGAGCTGTTAGCTGTTTCTCTGAGCCTGAGAGCAGGTGAGAAGATAAAGATGTGTACTCAGACAGAGTGGGTTTTAATTAGCCTGAACAAAGCCTGGCCCTTACTACACTGAGGAGCTACAGCATGGCACAGAGCCTGGCTATGAATACAGAACCCATGTCTTGGAGGAGTTGGTCTAATTAGTCAACAGTAATAGCTGTCTTTTATGTAAGGTGGAAAGCATGTCTCTGTAGGGCATCTCTTTTTTAACAGAAGCTTTGTGTATTTTATGTACAGGAGGAGGGAACACAGCCTCTCAACCTCTCCGCCCGGCCCAAGACAGCTGAGATGGTCAAATCCCCCACATCCCCCATACAGAGCCTCTTCCCCGGCAGCAAGAGCAGCCCAAACAGCCTGTCCAAGAGTGGAGGTATCCCCAGCCCCATCGGAGGAATAGGCCGTGGCTCGTCTCTGGGTAAAGCTTTAGATTTTCTCTCCTTTTGGTGTTCAGTCTGTTTTATCAATAGTTATGTGTGGTGTAATCTTTCATAATTATTAAAGTCATCAAAGCCGAGAGAATAATTGTATATTTCTGATTCTTTTTAGTATGAAATCAGAGAGTGCAATGAGCTTGACCCACTCCCAAGTCATAATCTCTCATAGACCTTGCCAGTTTAACTGCCTTAGTAAAGAGTAACTGATGCTGTTGCTGTATGTGTTTTTTTATTTTTAAAGCTTGTAGTTCATCTCTCATATTAAGATTTTTTTGGAAGCTGCTAGTAATAATTACTAAAACAGTCTTTCATTAAAACGACACCGTGTTGTTGAGCAGCACTTATTCCCCTCCTCCTCATGGAGTTGGGCTTTGAACACAGGCTTGGTGTTTGTTTTTCTACTATTTCCGAGATTTAACTGCCATCCGCCTCACTTCACTTTGATCCATTAATTACAGAAAGGCGACACACACTGAGATTGCTCCTTTAGTTTCCTGCTCCCACACACATGGAGTTGGCCACACTTACAGTGCACACATGCACATTGTACTCACAAGACCTCCTATATTTTGTTTCAGAATGCATCCTTGCGCATATGTTTGTTGTATTTGTGCATTGACTGAGTGATTTGTCTCAGCAGACATCCTGTCCAGCCTGAGCTCAACAACGTTGTTTGGAGATCAGGATGCAGTGATGAAGGCCATCCAGGAAGCGAGGAAGATGAGGGAGCAGATTCAGAGAGATCAGCTACACCATCATCAGCAGAGCATGGAGGCCAAACTGTCTGCCCTCACCAGCATGGGGCTTAACAACTGCAGGGCTGATAAGGTGAGATGGATAACCCCAGTGGTGAAATGCATAGGGCACTGGCCTCCTAAGCCAAAGATTGTTGGTTCGAGTCCCATCTTGGGTGAGTTTTAGCACAGTGATGCAGCGGGCCCATAATCCAGAGGTCAATGGATCAAAATCACTTCTAATATTTCTCAATTCCTTATCATTTCCTGTAGCTCAGCTGATATAAAATGCTGCTACAGTAGCAATGCCAAGGTTGTGGGTTCGAGTCCCATCTTGGGTGGGTTTCAACACGGCGATGCAGCGGGCCGTAACCCAGCCCCAGAGGTCAATAGATTGAAACTAACCTCTGCTATTTCTAAATTCTTTTAAGATCCTGTAGCTCAACTGATAGAGCATGGCATTTGCCAAAAAAATTGGTTACACGTGTAGTGATAAAAAACATTGAATGCAGTGTAATTCGCTTTAGATTAAAGTGCCAAATCCGTATGTGTAATGTTAACATGTTATTGTTAAATGAAAATTTGTTTGACTCCTTTAAAACAACAGATTCTTGTTCCTTCTCTTTTCGCCTAATGCCACAACAACAGTCAAAGCTCAAGGACTTGAGCCCACAGTGTTTCTCAGAGATGATCTTTAAAACCAATCAAGGCCTTTGAAGCATGTCCAGAGAAGACCCTTTGATTGGCATTGGCAGGGTAGATGGTGTACAAGTGTGTGTTTGCATTCATAAGCGAGGACCATCGCAGTCCTCTGGTGCCTGGCCTGTGCGGGTTCAAACTCTGATGTCTCTGCTCAATTAAAGCATACAGGCAGCCCTCTTCAGCCCCTGGTGTGGGACAAGCCCACTTTGTACCGGGAGCAGGCATGCTCTCAGGGATTCCTTTTAAAAATATCTTCAATCAATGAGTCAATCAAGGAGCAGAAAAACAGGCACCGCTACCATCTGATTGATGCCACACTGCCAGTTGGCTGTGAGATGCAGGCAGGAACTGGGAGTGGAGGCTCATTAATTTTTCAGCACCTGATTACTTTCAACCAGCATCTTAAAGTAGGTCAATGTATATGTAAAAAAGTTAAAGTGACTATTTTTCAATCAACTCAGAAGTCTGGGCAAAAGACATCTGCACCGATGTGGGTGGCATCGAAGAAAGACCAAAGCGTGTCCTCAATAAAGGGCTAGATCACAGCAAATTCCCCTGTTTTCACTCAAATAAGACAAACAATAGCAGCGTTTAACTGAATTCATTACAATCCCAATGTTTATTTGTTAATTCCCAGGATTGGGTAATTTTTTCATTGTTGCTGCTTCTCGCAGCAATTTACCTCTTTATGGCACAGAAAGGCATTGTGGTAGTAATAATCTTGTTTTCTCAAACACAATGTCCAACTCGAAGCCATTATAAAAGGAGATATCACTTAAGCTACTGTATTACACACCGTTCTTTCACTCTTTGTTTGTGTTCTTTGGAGGTGGATACGGTATGTGAAAATGCAGCCATCACCTGTGGCTGTATCCCTCCCTCTCCCTTTTCCCATTCTATCTACACCAGCCTCAACTCATCCTCTCCTTCATTCTTTACCTCCCAAAATCACTCTGGGGTTAGCTCATGGTCAGCCAAACACAAGAATATGCCGCTACATGACATGAATGTTGCTCCAACAATGGCTGAAAAGGAACATTTTTCAACAGGCAACACACACCTATGCCTGCATTGTTCCTACTAGGTAGAGCTTATCGTTTTTTCTCCTTCTCTTTTGTCTGGTCTTGGTTTTGTCTTTGCATGATTGTAAGGCCCTGCCTTTTCACATGGTTATTTGGGCTCCTCAGCTCAGGTGAGCTTTATATGCTGTTATAAGTGGGGATGAAATCAGGTTGGAGGCTGCCTGTCTCTCTCCACCACCTACTTCCCCACCCCCGATCCCCTCCTCCCCAAGCCCCCTGCCCTGGAGAAAAAGACATTAAGCTTGCTGCTAAATGTGTTTTCCCTAAAGGACTTTGATGTAAAGGCAGGGTAATTGTGGGCAGTTGGCAGGGCAGAGGAGGGAACAACAAATAATAATTAGGTGCTCTATCTGTGCGAAAATATGACTGGTATGTTTGGGTTATCATTGTTGCTATAGGTTACTGAGCACATCACAAAGACTCCTTCCTTTTTTGAAGTTAATCAAGTATCATTTGCAAAGCCTTACTCTTTGTTTATTTCTTTTTCCCTGTTTGAGTTTGCAATTGCTCTAGTATCTGAGAATATACGTTTATGACCTTTGCAGTAAAATCAGATGGAAGAAAATGGCAGACGTCTTTTGTACCATAACCTCTCTCAGAAGCCTGTCTGCATCTGATGATATCATAAAGGCAGCTCCACCTCAGACAGTTGGCCTGTGCTTGCTGCACACGCCTGACGCTAGAAAAAGGCATCTAAGTGTTCTAGATAAACGCTTTCACTTTGGTCAGTTTCAGAATATTAATATTTCAGTGCATCATCTCACCTGGCATAAATACTGGACACCCTTTAATAACTGCCTTCCAGACTGCTGTTTGGAAGTTTATCAAAGTGAAAACTTACATGGAAGATTCTGGAAAGATAATATAAATGGGATTAAGGATAGTTAAAATCATCAACTGGTGCTGTTGGTGGGTGATATTAAATATTGATTTATCCCAGAGTAACGACTGAGCTGCAGAAAAGAGCTAAGTGCTGCTTACAGATGGATCAATTCATCTTTTAGTACAAAGTGTGTCCATTGAACACAATGGAATGACCTGCATCCTTTTACCTCTCTCTTTCCCTCTCACACACAGAGACTTTCTTTTCTCGAATCTCTCTACGTTCTGCCCCTTGAGATGGTGAAGTCTCCTGTCTTTTAGGTGCATGTGTAAAATATTCATGTTTTAGTGTTTGCTTGGTTGTTTTTTATTTGTCTTTTTTTTTTTCCTTTGACATCCCATCAGTGAAATAAAAGCTTTTATGGGACTTCTAACAATTTGCCTTTTTCAAATATTTATTATATATATTATTGCCTACAGTGGGCAATTAATCTACTTTATTATTTATTCCTTATTCCAGTGCATTTTTCCCCTTTGGAAAAACACGGAGTTGTACGTTTACAGATCCGTTTTATGCACTAGTTTCAATATAATACGTTTAACTTCTTTGTTTGATTTTACATTTCAAAATTGCATTTTACAAGCTGCTTAATGATAAGGCTCCACTTTTGGAAAGAGGCCAGAATTTGATTTTAGATTTCAGCCTGGCAAGGAGATAAAATATATTCTTGTGCTGACACTTCTCAATCTGGAATCAAAGGGTGAAAGGCCAGTGTATTGACCTATTGAGCATCCGCAGACCTCCCCCGCCCCCTCCTCGCCTACGTTATTGATGAGAGGAATATTCACTTTTCTCAAATCCTATAGCACCGGGCCACACACATTTAATTGGAGCTTTGCACACTCTCCTCGAAATCCTCACCCCGTACCTTTAGACCCAAAGCCAATGTTTGCCCTCGTTCCCTCCCTGTGTGTGTTAGGGTCCTATTCACACTTCCCTTTACAAAGAATTGGGTATAATCTTCTCTGGTGTGCAGCCCTGGAAGCAATTTTCTACCCCCTTTTTCTGCTGCTGTCTTGGAAATTGCCAGCATAGGTTATTTTTTGCTGCAAAGTAAATCCTGCCAAACATGGTTTTGGCCATCCAAAATGTGATTATATTATGAACTCAGGCACTGCCCATAGCCAGCAAGTGCCATTGTTGAGAATTGCTCACATTGATTCTTTGTTTTAATTATTCAGGTGTGCAAGGGAATTAAAATAGTGCCTTTTTCTCTTTCTGAGTGGGTTTGAACATCTGTGTGTGTGGCTGTATGTCCCGGGGTAGTTCTGAAACAATACTACACACTTATTCTTCCTGTTACTTATCCCTTAGTAAGACATGAATGGAGTTTAGCTTTGTGCCGATGGCCCCTGATTTTACATTGTGGCTGCATAAAATCACAAATGTCCAAAACAGGACACTCATTCAAAAATGTAACAAGCCTCTATACCGCAGACCTGCAGAGCTCTGCTTATAGAGAGAGCTACAAGAATAGGCTACAATGAGTCATTTATGTGGCACCATATTGGGACAGAACCCCTCCGAACAAGCGCATAAAGAAGCCTCTGTCTCCCAGATCATGCGATTCTGAGTGTTCATTATTGTAAATAGATTGCATGATATGAGCAGAGAAAGCAAGGTCCCTCTTAACAGATCCTTAAGGACTCAGTGAACAGTTCAGGGTGTTATAAGTCTGACAACATATACTAATAATAATAATAATAAAAAAAGGAAACCAAAAAGAAAAACAGAGCTGGAGACTTTCTTTTACTGCAGAGAGATGGACACATATAAAATGGTTTATTTCCCTAGTGATGTTGAAGGTCAGATGTTGTGGGTAAATTTCCCTGTTTTTATAAGAGAGCACAAGTTGTCAGTTTTACATGCAGTTATGCTATAATCTACCACTGAATAGCACATTCTAAAAGCAGATTTCAATAAAAGGAGAGCATTAGGCTAAGCACATAGAACTATTAGGGCTGCCTGAATCGGGCGAAATGTCACAATGTCCTCAGATGATGTGCTTCTGGAAGGTAAAAAAAGTTCTGTGATTGGATGCCCACAAGTGGAGGGGTCGTAGACCCAGCAATGCTCTGCTTGTGCCTGCTTCTTCTGTCTGGGAGCCTGCGAGCGCAGAGTACCGCTCGGGAATAAAAACTGAGCGACCGCATGAAATACATTTTGGGCTCGCCGCACAACTGCATGTGCTTTTGACTAAACATTTCAAAACTACCAACTACTGGAAAGCTGCATCATTATAAATAACATTGTGATTGGTTACAGCAGGAATTGAAAGCAGATGAGGGGCAAAATAGCTGCACTGTGTTGTATTGAGTCTTGCTCTCAATACAGCCAAAGACGTTTTAGATGGCTGAAGCTTAAAACCTCTATTGCATATACAGAGTCGGCACTCATTGTAATAGGCTTTCAAAGCCACCCTTTATTTCTCTATTACTCGGATCTCTCAACCAGGTGTAGATCTGACACAACATGCTGTATTTGCAGCTTTCAGCGCTAAGGCAAGGACATGGCACACACACTTATTCACTGGACCATTCTGTCTTAGCAAGTTTTTTTTTTTTTTTTTGCCAGATTATGATATTAGCCTTGTGCACCTGGGCAACAGTAAAGGCAGATTACTAAGTCGACTTGCTCGCACCTGCCAAGGTCAGTAATTAGTTTTGATCAACCTTCTAATACTGTGCCTTTCTATTTCCTTCTTCATCCATAAGCAGCGGAGGCGTATGCTTCTTTGGCTCCATTTTTAAAACATCTGGACATGGATTTGAATGGCCACACTAAGCAGCACGGTGCCCAAAATTGTCTCACAATTGCCATTATCTGGACTCATGCAAACCCGGCTGGAACAATCCAATGCCATATGGCTGAAGCCAGGCTATTTATACGGGAGGAAAAGCGTCACTCTATGGCAGTGTGATGTGTAAGTACAGGGTAGACACCAGCACAATGCGCTCCTGCCCAAAATACATGCCACTGCCGATGCATCTGTGGGCAGCACTGCAATCCTCAGGCACATGTTCTGCGGCCGGCCTGATTAAAGCCCTCTCCGCTTCTCTGACATGAGCTCCTCACTCTGGCTCCGCTCCAGATGTTCAGAAGTTCCAGCAGCCTTGCCATTGCTCCTTCTGTGTTATTACTTCACCGTGCAACCATCCTCTGTATTCTATACTAAATGCATTCTGTGACCAAATTTGTGGATGAAGGGGAAAAAAGAATAGTAAAGGGAAGATTATTGTGGGTGTCTTTTTCCACTTCAGCTTAGGACTGTGCGGTTATAATTTTAGATGTGGGAATGAAGGGCTGCATGCTGAACCCATTTGAGGGAAGGGCCAGCCGTGTGCCAGAGAGGTCGCGGTTAGCATGGGAGGGGCACAACGTGTAACATGACATCTTGCATTGTTTCTTTTTTTGGCTCCCTCACCGCGTTCTCCCTTTCTCCTTCGCTCTGGCCTTCTTGTACTTGTGTAGAGTTGGGGCTCCTGCCATCTTGCTGGTGTAATGCACATTATAAATATCCTTTATAGCACAATGGTTAGAGAGATCTGCCCATGAGTATCTGCCTGGCTGGACAGGCCTCTCTTAGGATAGTACACTCCCTTTACTGCTTTTCTGTTGCAAAGTGATCAGTAAAAATTTAATGACACCATAAAATAATAAAAATGTCACTGATTTATCGCAGCACTTGATGCGGACATTAGTAAAGCCGCTTTAGACCTTTTTCAAGTCTTCAAACAAAAAGCCTGGTGTTATGCATATAAATTATCTATTTTTTTTTATTTCTGCGCAATACTAATGCTACGATATAAATTATACAGTTACAACCAATTAGTGTATAAAACATAGTATATAAAATTTTATAGAAATTCATTGTGCAACGTTTGAAGGTGTGCACATTTCGTTTTATGTTCTTAATCACTTACAGACTGTTAATGTGCACTGTAAACAGACCACTCCTGCGGTTATAAGACATGAATGAACTCTCTCCCTCAGTCCATTTAGTTACACCTGAGACACTGAGGTGTCTAATCCCATTTACATGTACTGTAATAGCTCTCTGCCAACTCATTCTTTAATTACTTTTTTGTTTCCAAGAGGAAAAGAAGAAAGTTTAGCATCCAAACAGTATTTAATGAAACTCACTGATGGATGCTTCTTGTTCCCCAAACTGATGTTTAATGATCATGACTTTATAAAAGGGGTTGATTGATCAGAGAGAGCCAGCTGAGCAGGCAGGAGGGGAGGACAGAGGCAAGTAATTTATTACACCCCTTCTAAACACACACACATACACACAGTTGTTGAGCTCTTCCCCAGTGGACTGTCCACGGCACATCGCCCATTGCTTGTGCGACTAATCGCACATCAGTCAATTTGTCATCGGGGGTTGCGCGCCTCTTTCATTAAGTGCAATAATGCAGTCTGGTGATGAATACAGCAGTGTAGGAGGCTTTACACGGAGTGTGGCGCGCCGAGCTAGCGCTCCAACTTATCTTTACAAAGCCGCCCGGGCCCAGCGGGGACCGCTACACATGTCATAATTATAAAACACTTAAATAAGCAAGGCAGAGTCAAGACAGGCAGCTCTTAATGACAGGCCATAAGCAGGTAGTGGTTAATTGTACATCAGAATCACTCAGATGGCCATAAATAATGATTGTTCCATCAAGCGTGGTGGGAAATTGCAGTTCTCTCTCTCTCTCTCTCTCTCTCTCTCTCTCTCTCTCTCTCTCTCTCTCTCTCTCTATACCGCTCCTCTCTCTGTCTTTTAGATGCTTTAGTCCTAGCCCTAATAGTATTTACTAGTAACAAAAAAAGTCAGCACTCAAAGTGCACTGAAAAGGCTTGAATACAAGTAAAACTGTACATTTGTTTTGTTTTTATACAATATATTTATGTATATATGTATTTTTTTTGTGCAAAATACACGTTATCGCGCATCATTTGCAGACAAAAAAAGATTAATCAGACGATTCTATTTCTAACCTTGCCATTTTTAAACAGTAAAAGACAGTGAATAAAGTCTATTTAAAGTGACAACAGGTGCAATGAGAACAGAATCATCCCAAGTAATCCACTATTGTCATGGGCTATTGACAACTTGAGCCGGAGAGATAATCTTTTGCCATGTGAAGAGCTTCCATGCTCCATGGCTCCCCAGTGACAAAAAGACCAGAAAACAAACAAACGAGCAAAACGGCCAAAGCAACCCGGCTGAAAGATTAATGTGTACGTTGGTATCTGTGTCTGCATGTGTGGCAGGGGAGCTGTTAACATTGTGTTGGGAGCCCGCCCGAGTGTCTGTTCAAACTGTGCATAATAGGCATTCTCTAAAGAAAAGAGAAAGACAATTCAAGCACACCTTTTGCCAGAGATTGTATGCACACCCTGGGAGAAGAACAAATGCTCTGGGGCTGACTCGATGTTACGTGCCTGGCTTTTAGTGTCTTCCAGGCCCGATCAGAGGGGGGAGAGATTTCTTGTATCATGCCGAGTCAAAGTGTCCATCTCCTCCTTGAGTCTTCAGAGAGAGCGAGACAGGTCTCCGCTAATGCCCTGCCGCACTCAAGGCAGAACTAGGTCATTTAACAATGGGCCCGAGCAGTGGTCGGCCCCTCTTCCTCTGCATAATACATTAAGTGTAATGTGCTGCAGCCATTCAGGAGGGCCCCCCAAAAGCTGTTATTTTATTCTGTAAATGAACACGGACATGACATTTAATATTGTCGCTCGGGCGAGGAATGACAGGGGTTTATTGTGCATCAAGTGCGACATGATGCCGAGTTTAATCTGAACAGAAAGCAACACGACAAAAGGGAAAACACAGCATGTTCCTCCAAGCATGGGCCTTGAATAAATGATAGACAGAGAACTCAGGGCAGCCGAGATGAGCATGTGCTGCAAAGAGGGGAAAAAAAAGCACATTTCACTGGAGGTCCCAAGCTGCATTGTGTGCACAGGATCTTTCAGTGCGTTGTTTTGAAATCCTTTTTAGAAGAGTGTTCCACATTCTTATCGGTACAAGTCCCTACAGATGAAGACATTAAAAGACTAGAGCCATGATAAAGATAGCTTGACATGAGCATATCAAAATGCACACAGCATGTGTGTCCTATGTCAAAAGGATATTTCACACAAAAATGAAAATTCTGTCACCATTTAATTACCCTCATGTTATTACAAATCAGTCACCATTCACTTTAAAGGGATAGTTCACCCAATAATGCTAATTATATCATCATTTACTAACCCTTATGATATCCCAGGTGTGTGTATGACTTTCTTTCTTCACCATTACACATTTGATTTTCATCATATGGATGAAGTTTATGCTGACTGTCTGTGATTTTTGGAAGCATCAAAAGAGAAATCTCCATTCACCTGCATTTTAAGGGCCTACTGAGCTAAGATAGTCATACACACCTAGGATATCATGAGGGTGAGTAAATGATCAGAGAATTTTCATTTTTGGGTGAACTATCCCTTTAAATGTAAATTTAAGTGAATGAAATGAAAGTTATTGGTGACAGGCTGTCAGTCCATAACATTCTGCCAGAAAGTAATATGGGTTTGGAATGAGGATGAGTTAAGTGATGACAGAAAGTTTATTTTTGTGTGAATTATACCTTTAATGTTCATGTTGTACTAGCCCACAAAGGCAAAACTCAGTAACTACCCCAACACTGAAAGGTGTCTGGTTTTAGTGTGGATTTTGAGGTTACTGCAATTTTCACACTGTTTTCTCTAAATCATAGTTAATCCAAGTCTGTCTGTCGCAGGACACATCATAGTCTAAGTGACATGATTTTGGTCATATTTAAATTTTGACAAAATGTGTACAATTCTCATTTATGCAAAGTAATTTACCTGAATAAACAGTTTTATTTATTAAACGTTATTCTGTCAAATATATATAGATAATATTAAATATCGGTAGTCAGGTAATTGTATTTATCTTGTACTTATTTTTTATTTATTTTATATTTCGCAGGAGAGGTCTCATTACGACAGCCTGAGCCATCACCTGGGTAAACTAGGCGAGGATGGAAAGATCGGTCACAGAGTCATCGACCTCACCAGACCAGAGGATTTTGAAGGTAAGTGGCACACAGCCACTGTCTGTAGTGGCACACTGTGTCAAATCATATTGCTACAGCTCACAAATTCTGTTTGCCACACTTTGTACCCTTGCAAAGCATGTGGCATATATCCAGGGTTGGAAAGGTTACTTTTGAAATGTATTCCACTACAGATTACAGAATAAATGCTGTAAAATGTAATTTGTAACAAATTCTGTTAGATTACTCAAGGTCAGTAATGTATTCTAAATACTTTGGATTACTTCTTCAACTAAAGTGATTTCAAGTTTTCATTTGTTTTGTCTATAAAAAGTCTGCCAGTACAGTAAGACAAAATACACATGTTAAAAATATTCTCTGAAAAACCTAAATATCTTATGCAGTGTTGTTTCTAAAACAAGATCAATAAAATTGATCTTATTTGAAGGATTTTTAGATGTTTTTACATGAAAACAATAAAAAAATTATTATCAAGCATAAAATGTTTGCCCTAATATCAAAGGTCTTACTAGAAAAAAATAAATTATGATCCAACGTTTTGATAAATAAATATGATTGTGTCTGGTAACATGTACATGTAAAAAGGCTAAAAATTGAATTTTAGCTTAGCGTAAAGCTGACAATTTACACAATGTTTATTTCTATTTCTTCTGCTCCAAACTTACTTCAAACTTACTTCTCTGTCTGCTCGTATGAATGTAACGTATCATAAGAAAGTGTTTCACTGCTGTTCAAATGCACTTTGGATCACATCATTTATATGTATAAATGTTTTCCATCTGAAAGGACTTAATATTAAATAAAACAAATGAAAATAAAATGCAAAGTAATCTCTTCAGCACTCAAAATAGTTTTTGAATGTAACTGTATTCTAATTACCAATTATTTAAATTGTAACTGTAGTGGAATACAGTTACTTATATTTTGTATTTTAAATATGTAATCCTGTTACATGTATTCCGTTACTCCCTGTGTATATGTGACACTACTTGCTACTCAACTACAGTGAGGAATGTGGTCACATACAGTTCAGTCACATGGTCAGATTTACATTACATGGGTGCTTGGTTAGAGTCAGGGAAAGTTAAAGGCACTATTGGAGTGTGTGTATTCTGGGGTGGACTACACAGCTGTACTTAACATTTTTCACAGCTAGTTCTGATTTGCTAGTTGATGACAAGCTAGTTGTTGTCCTCCAGACGTGGGCTCCATTGCCACAGCTCACGTTTGATATGCTGGGCACAGAGGTGTAACTTTAGATAGCACTTATATGACAAGGCGTCATCTCCTTTTGTGGCTCTATTAGTAACCAGTAGTGAGGAACACTCATATGCATCAGTGTTTTACCAATGTAAATATTTGTAACAGTTCCCATGGAAATCCAGAGCAAAGACATAGACAAAAAATAAGAAGATTATCCTAAATATGTAATGATGGGTATTATCAAATTTATAAAATGAGCAGTGAGCCTTGAACATTTTTGTTGAAGATACAAACACAATTGATATTTATTTTTTATTTTTTTCATAAACTTATATGATCAGCCTCACATAACTTTTTATGTGAGGCTGATCATTTTTAATAACGTTTGTTTATGAGCTTTCAAAAACATAATTTATTTATTTGGGCTGGGTAGAAATCTCCTCTGTAAATAGAGGTTTCAAGATGCAGTTTTTCTGGTCTGGCTGGATCTTCTCTGACCAAACCAGAGCAGATTCCCGCCAAGGAGCCTGTCCCACCCTTTTCTGATCAGTGAGAAAGTTGGGTCCTCGTGTCCTCCACAGAGTGGGAACCCATCTCCTGTGGGCACTGGAGCGGTCAAAGCAGGGTTGAGGGCACAAAGCAGCCCAAGTGATGGGGTGTTCTTTTAGAGTTCCAAGTGGAGGTGAAGGAACAGAAAACGTCCCACCAGTTAACTCCCAGTAGGGAGTAGATTATGAGTAGGCAAAGGCCACAGAGGTTTCTCATCCCAGGGGGGAGCAGTGAACAAGGCGCCAGTGCGAGCACTCTGAGCTCACCAAGAGCCATCCCAGCTCCATCTTCCCACAAACAAATCGAGATGAAGGATGTGAACGGCAATTTTATGATGATGCACCCCACATTAAATAGTCTCTTTTACAACCAGAGTGTGTTTATCCGTTGAGAAACACAGAGTGTGTTTACTTGGGCGTTTTTGTTTAGAACCTTTTTTTTTTTCTTGATAGATCAAGTCAAACAAATTCCATTACTTTCCTTAAAACATTTCAGCAATGTAAGCACTGTGGATTTGATACCTACGAATGAAAAAAGCAGTACTTCATCCATTTTATTCTGCTTATTTGCCACCAGTATCTGTTTTAGTACACTTCTGTTTAGACGTTTTGTCAATAAATCTATCTACACTTTTATGCCCTTTAAATTATTTATCAACTGACTAGGAAACTACCATTTGAGAATAAAATTTCTTGACACTTTAACAGGGCAAACAGACTCACACAGTAACTGCCATTGGGAGCAGAGGAAAATTACTGAGTGGATGTTACTGCGCTCATAACAGCGGCGTGCTCCCTGTGTGGAGGTCCTGCTTGCTGAAAAGATGCGTTATATTGAAAATGGCTCAGAGTGTAAAACAGCTCTCTGTCATTCCTGTAACTCACAGAAAGCTTTAGGTGGCTTGAACTAATATTTGCGAAGCATGCAGCAACCAAATTAACAGCTGCCAAAGTTCTAACGAGAGAGAGGGGCCGTTGGAAAATAACTGCGGGGTATGGAAATAGATAGAATTTCCTTCATTTCGCATAAAGCCACGAGCCACATGCATCAGCTCACCGCAAAGTCATTAGGTCTTTTTAAGCTCAGATGAAAAACATTATCTAATACCACAAAAGGCTTTAGTATTGCCTCTTTGTTCATTCACATATGGCAGCGTATGAGTTTTGTTTGCCGAATGGGTCGGGTCGTGCGTGTGTTTAAACTGTCTCTGTCAGAGAGGGGTCTTAGCAGAACAAAGGGCATGTTGAGAGATTCCAGGGGGCAGGAAGTCGAGGTAATATAAGCACACTTTTGTGACAATACCAGCGAAAATGAGCATTGGCTGGACTGATTAACTAGGAATGGACAAATTACTTTGTAATCTATTTACAAAATGGGCTGAGAGCTGTGTTTTTTATGTGTTTGATTGGTTAAATTGCTGCATAGTTATTAAATGGAAATCTTTTGACTGTAGTCAAAGAAAAAATAGAAAGGTTAAACAGGCATCTTTGTGTTAGAGGATTGTTTTATGAACAAGTTTTATAAACAGCATATTAATCTAATTATTATATAAAACATTACAGTTTACGATATAATTAATCATACTTAACGTAAATCAGCTCAGATAAAAGAAAAATACTTTGCACAGTTGCTCATCTGTGTATACAATAAAGAGACAAGAGAAAGCCAATGCATTGCCATTACCACTGTTGCTGTAGTCTGCATTTCAGTCTGGGTTTCCTTTAACTGACAGCCTCTGAAAAGGTTCTCAAATAATTTAGAATGCCCCTCTAAAAAAAACTTACAACATCCAGGGTGAGATACATGAGAAATAATAGCTTAAAGAAATATTTGGTGACAATCCATGCTTTTCTCCCTATACACTCACACACAAACACGCGCACACGTACCTAGCAGAATTCCAAATATGAAAACCAACAATTGGCATGTTAATGCCAGCACTGAATACCTTTATGGAAAGGTGTCTCTTTCTTTATTTGATCATGGGCAAAGGGCCCGGCCGGTTTGCGTGATTGTTGCTTGTTTCACAGAGCATTGGGAGTGGATTATTGTGTGACAGTCTGTGTGTGCCCTCGGAACAAAAGGCTAGCTGCATTGAGAGCCTGAGATGCTCAGCCTTTTGGCTCCATTCCATGTACCGTCGAGTCTGGGCCTGCTGCAGACAGGTGTGCTGGGCCGCAGGGCCCCTTTCGCTCTCTCTCTCGATCTCTGTAATTCATACAGTCCCCCTCTGCTCTCCCTCCTGTTCACCGGGAGAGACAAATTAAATGGAGATTCTTGTATCGCTCTGTCATGTTGGACAACGGGTCTCATAAATCACAATAAAGTCGATTAGAAGCCTCCTGCCGTCAACCCACCACCCAACCTTACGCACCTCAGGGGGTCTCCTGTGGCATCCCAAAACATCTGCATTTATTTACACAATAACACACCTAACTAGGTGCTTCCTAAAAGCGTTGCACGTGGGAAAGAAATGTCAATTAATGGTAATTTGTAAATGTCAGAGGCATGTAATCTCTCTTTTATTAAACAACAACAACCAGGAAAAAAGCATAGTGTTGTAAATTTAATGTTGTGGTATATGGAATGACGTTGCAAAAGGCAACCTTGCTGCCAACTCTTTAGCTGGTTTTGCTTAAGGCACATCATGATTTCAGTGTGGTGGGGGGGTGTACGGACCACCTGTTTCTTCATGCAGGGCTCCCTCAACCCCGCAGAGCACCAGCTCGCAGAGGTAGACAAGCGACAACCCCCCCCCCAGATGTAGTCTTTTGCCCCATTTAAGTCGGCTCTCATTCCTGTGGTCTCCTCAGATGGCTTAGAGTGCTGTGTCTGTGTCTACTTAGCCACCCTACAGCCTGCTGACACACGACAGCTACAACAGTTTTTTTTAACAGAGAAAAAACAGAGATTATTATTACAACCAGCCCCAGTCCCTCTCATTCACTTTCTTTCTCAGCCGCTGTCAGTGGAAAAACAGAAGAAAAGAAGCTTAAAGGGATAGTTCACCCAAAAATGAAAATTCTCTCTTCATTTACTCACTGCCATGCCATCCCAGATATGTATGACTTTCTATCTTCTGTAGAACACAATTTATGATTTTTAGAAGAATATTTCAGCTCTGAAGGTCCATACAATGCAAGTGAATGGGTGCCAAAATATTGATGCTCCAAAAAGCACATAGAGTAATCATAAACGTAATCTATATAACTCCAGTATTTCAATCCATATCTTCAGAAGTGATATGATAGGTGTGGTTGAGAAACAGATCAATAATTAAGTAATTCTTCTCCCTGCCAAGTAGGGGGAAATATGCATGAAGAATGTGAATCACCAAAAACACAAGAAGGTGAATATGAAAGTGATCGTTTTCTCACCCACACCTATCATATAATTTCTGAAGACTTTGATTTAACCATTGGAGTCTTATGGATTACTTTTATGCTGATTTATGTGATTTTTTTTTTGGGCTAAAAAATTTTGCCATCCATTCACTTGCACTGTGTGGACCAAAAGAGCTGACAAATTCTTCTAAAAATCTTAATTTGAGTAGAGCAGAAAGTCATACACATCTGGGATGGCATATGGGTAAGTAAATTATGAGAGAATTTTCATTTTTGGGTGAACTCTTCCTTTAAGGGCTGTCCAGACTTCTGAGTTCTTGCGCTAATAAAAAGCTAGATGCAGTGCAATGAATAGAACGAAATGCAGCTAAGAAAATATTATCTATTTTA
Organism: Xyrauchen texanus; assembly: GCF_025860055.1. Taxonomy (NCBI): domain Eukaryota; kingdom Metazoa; phylum Chordata; class Actinopteri; order Cypriniformes; family Catostomidae; genus Xyrauchen; species Xyrauchen texanus. Next base: position 24,670,414 of record NC_068276.1, read on the forward strand.
AATTTACACTGTGTCCAAAAAACATGCTGCTCCCGTGTGGGATGCTGAAAAAACAGAGACATGCGGCACAACTGTCAAAAATAACCATCTGGTGCACGTTTACATAGAAAAACAATCAAAACAGAGCAGAAGAACACAAAAACGCACCCTGTGTCTCTTTTACTCATAAGCTGTTCACCTCTGCCTATATCTGCATGCATGCCAGTATATAAATTGCTGAATCAGTGTCAGTGGTAAAGTAATGGCACGGGGGTGAATCATAAATTAGACCTGGCCATCTCTACACCCTGAGCAGACAGTGGCTGTCGTGTCTGGGCGAGGTGGCTGAGTGAGTGAGTGAGTGAGTGAGCGAGCAAGTGAGAGAGCGAACGAACGCTGGCTGGCAAGGTAATGAATGCCTTCATCTTGCCCTGGCAGTCAGCAGATTGCCCAGCGTTGATGGATACTGTCAGCCCTACGCTACACTACATTTCATTGCACAATAAACATGGCTGTCAAAACCAAACAAAGTGAAATCAATTTATCCTGCACGGTGAGTGCGTGCTAAATGAAATTAATGTACTGTGCGGGGAAGGGTGCCGCTGTATAATCCCCACACCCCCAGCAGCTTGCTTGCGGGCTTCGCCGAAAGAAGGGGTTGAGCCCCAGGGCTGTGTTGTTCCACACAGAGAGAGCTGGAACTAGGCAGATATTTTTCTAGTGTGTATGGTGGCACAAATTTATTGCATGTTTGTGAGGTGTGAAGCTCCACGCAGACATATGTGAAGAGCTGCGGAGGTACTGCCTTTGCCAGACTGATGAAGGAAGATCATAGAGAGGCAAGATCAGAGAGCACCTTCGAGAGAGAGAGAGAGAGAGAGAGAGAGAGAGAGAGAGAGAGAGTGTGAGTCAGACGCCTATGGACCTGCAGTAGGGACAGCAGACCCTGACTGATGCACCATGACTGCGTGGAGCTCTAAACTGTCTGGCCAGCCAGATAAAGGGAAGCCCTTTCTGGATTAAGAATGTGCTAGTATGATTGTTAAACATGACCTGTGTAAATGGACCTTTAGGATTCTGCCCATCAGGGCCTGGGGAATAGAGCCTCCTGCTGGCTGCCTGAAACTTAGAGCTGATCTCTCGCAGGACCCCCGTCTTGCTGATTTTTGCACAAGTGTGTTTGAGAACAGAGAAGGTTAATCTTGTGAGAAGATTCCACTGTGGACTCTTTTCATGCTCCTCCCTCTCTGAGCAATGCACTGCCATCAGAATAATCGATGTATCAAACTTGCATAGCAATACAGTGCCAAGATCCATTATTTAGCGAGACCTTTTATTTTGTTTATCAACACCAGTTATAATAGAAATCAAAAGCAGGTACTGTGTGCCAAGACATGAAAGTTTCAGGGTCCTAATGAATACACATCACATGTGGATGATGAAATATTCATGGCAGATTCCAAGCCTTCTTATCCAGTTTTTGGATCATTAAAGATGTATAGTAGCATATGGAAAGGCTTTTTTGGGGGTTTGTTTTATTTTTCAAGCCTTGTTTATCAACATGTTTTTGTTTGTTGAAATATTCATACAGCTTTTATTTAATTCTTTCACATCTTACATATAAAAGGAAGCAAATGTGCATGCAAACAGAATCATTTTCACTTTGCTGTAAAGTTAAATACAGAAACTGGGGGACACACATGCTGATTGTGAATGGCCTGATTGAAGAGCTGTTGCACTTTTGAATGCAGTCTGTTTGCCCTTTATCACACTCTCGCTGTGTTAGTGTGTCAAGTTAGAAGACATTTTTATCCGAAGCAATTTACTGTACATTTATTACAGAAACAATCCCACTGGTGCACACTGGGGTTTCTCAAGGGCAAAATATATTTTTTTAAGAGTTTATCTCTTGATGGGTTTGACATAACAAGCCTTCAGTTACCAGCCCCAAATTAACCACTAGGCTTCCGCACCACCCTATCACATAAAGAAATATCTTTTGTTCAGACATTGGCACTGGCCCTCAAAATTTTACCGTACTTACATACACACCTTCATGCCAAATTCTTTATTCGGAACATAAACATTATAACAATGCAACAGCCATCCAGAAATGTTCTGCAGTTCGAACGTAGCAAAGAATTTTGAGACCCAGACAAAATATTTAAAAGGCATTATAGTCAAGCTCCTCTTCATTTGGTTTGAGCTAGTTTTCACTCATCAAGTGTTGCTCTAGCATCAGTAATATCTTGTTCTACGTTCCAAAACATGGGCTTGTCTAGTCCGGTTTGAAACAGGCAGTCTGGAGTATGAGGTACTTTATGCCTCTAGGGATCCCCAAACCCAGCTCTCTGGTTCAGCTCCAGTCACACTGATGTGCTGATGGATGCCCTGCTCTACTTAGTTGATTAATGGTTTTCACCCACTCTCTCCTTGCTCTGGTGTTCCTAGGGAGTAAGGAACTGAATGGCTCTGCAGATTAACCACATTTGTATTATTGTTGGCCAACAGGAGGCGCCAGCACTACCGAGGCACGGGTCTACAGGGAACCCCGGGGAAGGAACAGCAACGAACCTCACATTAAACGGCCCATGAACGCCTTCATGGTCTGGGCCAAAGATGAGCGGCGCAAAATCCTCCAGGCCTTCCCAGACATGCACAACTCCAACATCAGCAAAATCTTGGGTAAGTCTAAGCCCCCAAATCAATCATGATGAGCAGCCATGGCGATCTGCATTAGCCTTTCCGTTTTCATTTGGTATAATGCCATGCACCGTAAGAATAAACTGAACCTCTGCCCAGTGTCTCTGCAGTGCTGTCCAGGGAACTATTGTAGAGTGGTTTAGACACTGGCGAAAAATGTCTTTGCTTATTTTGGATCACTCTAGCTCAATGGTTTAGTTAACAGTTAATTAAAGAGTCATTCTACTTATTGGAATGGCTTTGCTTGTCTTTGGAGTAGCAGCTCAAGGAATAATTGTGATTGAGCTGAGTACACTTATTGTAGGTTTAGGATTTGTATGTATGATTTTCAATATAAAATAAAAATCAGAACACTATATTGCTAAAAAATAAGACACACTGTTAATGACAGAATGACTTAGAAAAGCATTAAGCAACACTAATCCTCTGTTGAGGTAAAGGGAGGGACTGTTTTTACCAAAATGAAACAGCCCACTGTTCTGGATCAAAACCAAGCCTTACAAGACTAAAATGTAGCTGCACCATTAACAGAGAGGGTGTGTTTTATGTTGATGGAGTACAAATTACTGCACCTTAAATTTCATGAAAAATAAGTGAATCATATCAAAGCCATTTCTTTTCTTATCAATAAGTAGACACAAATATCCACATTACAACTTCTATATTATGCAAAATGTTTTTCGTGAATATTATCCTACCTTATCTTCTTTTGCAAATAATTCTGCACAATTCAATGTGGCTGAAACCGAAGAGCACGGTTAAACTTGATGGTGTGCTGCCTGAGGGAGCAGCTCAATTAGATGGATTTAGTGGCTGTCACGTGGGCAGTGTTTGTCATGAAAAATGACAGGGCTAAATGGGTCTTGTTCCCCAGTCCAGAGAGTCAATAGATCACATCAACTAAAAGTCCCGTCAACTCGGACATTCTAAAGGCTGGAGATATTTACTGCCCTGTTTTTTCTGCTAATACAGCAATGGCAACATTCATGCAGTTACCCTCCAGTCAAAACAACAGTACTTGTTACAGAATAATGTTGCTGAATTGTTATACTTAACATTTATTGTCCTTAAGTTAATTTTGACACACTATGTACAAAAATGTAGTTTAATAACATTGAATGCTTTTAATGTATTAATAAAATATTATTAATTTGAAATAGTTTTTGTAAAATTATAGTATTGATATTCATTTTATTTCTCCCAAATGATGTTTACATACAAGAATATCTCACCCGAAAATGAAAATTCTTCACCATGATTTCACTCCATCCCAGTATGACTTACTTTATTATGCGAAATACAAAGGGAAATGCTTTAAAATCCTGGTGAGAAACAACCCGAAATGTTAATAATTTTACAGTGAAACTCTAGACATCTGTTGTGCATTCATGAGTACACGAGAGAAGCTCGTTCACAGTGGCATGCTTGATTATGCAAGAACTTGTGATGAATTTAGCACTTTATGCAAAGTCAATGTAAACAAGATTTTCTCAAAGTGTTCAAGATTGGGCATCAGATCTCAAGGTTTTCACTGAAAAAATATTTTCAATTCAGGTTCTTTCTTGTGAATTTTGTTATGGCTTGTGAGTCACATGGACTCAAGATACATATGATAACTTTAGGTTCTAAAGCCACTGTCCACTACCATTGTATTGAAAAGACCAGTGGAGTAGTGGTGACTGAAGAGGTGGGTATACTGTAAATGTATCAGTCCCCATCCACCAACCCCCAAACACACACACACACACACACACACACACACACACACACACACACACACACACACACACACACACACACACACACACACGTAGTGTTTCCATGTTTTATGGGGACTTTCCATAGACATAATGGTTTTTATACTGTACAAACTTCATATTCTATCCCTTAAACCTAACCCTACCCCTAAACCTAACCCTCACAGACAACTTTCTGCATTTTTACATTTTCAAAAAACATAATTTAGTATGATTTATAAGCTGTTTTCCTCATGGGGACCGACAAAATGTCCCCACAAGGTCAAAAATTTCGGGTTTTACTATCCTTATGGGGACATTTGGTCCCCACAAAGTGATAAATACACGCTCACACACACACACACACCACACACACACACACACACACACACACACACACACACACACACACACACACACACACACACACACAGTCTATAATAGTCATATATGTATATAAACTTATTTAAAATCTGTAATAAATATATATTTTTCATTAATAGAAAATAACTTATTGTATGGTCTGTAATCATAGTCCTTTATGAGCATAGAAAATGTGTGCTAGGGTAAGAAAGATTCTTGCTGGCATAGTGTACAGTACACAACTAAAAACAAGATAGTATATTGATATATATCTATTTAAATTAGTGCTTGGAAATTTAATGTGTTTATTTCTGTGATTAATAAAAAAAAAAAACACACATAATTTAAACAAAAAAAGGTAATTAATGCAGTATCCTTTTAAAAATATTTTCTTACTTCACACGATAGGAGAAATGTCCCGAGTTCAGGCTAAGCAGCCTTACAGGCTCCAGTTAGGGTGGGGGGTGGGCTGCAGACATCTGCTGCCTGCTAGGAACAAACCCAGGCACCTATTACATTGTACATTTGTGCACATCATTCATTACGCACAACGCATGTACCGGGCATAATAAACACCACAATGCCATATCTCTTTATATCACCCGAAAATGCTCACTATATTCATCTGAACCAGTGTAAAAACGAACTCACCCGAATGAGACCCAGCGCATGCGTGATAGATACTAACGGACCTGCCTGTTCAGCAAGGTGCAGACAGGTATACTTGTAGAGACTGATTGGTAAACTGGTCTGCACTTATATATCTTGTTATAAAAAGGCTCCACTGACAGAAGTAAAAAGCTGAAAAAATTAAATTTTTGTCCACACTGGACAACTCAAATAACTTGGTCAGCATCTGCAAAAATCTTCAAAAACTAGCACGGGTGCAGTCAGTACTTTCAAAAAATGTAATAGGAAAAGTTGTATTAAATGCATAAATATGTTCACATTTTGCAGCTAAGTAAATTCACAGCACAATGACAGCTCCAGTGCTGAAATGAATGTTCAGATTGGTTGTTGAGTCAGACTCTATATCTTTCCCATACCTTCAGGAAAGCGTTCCTGCCTCCCACTGCTCTGTGCATGTTTAGAGAGAATCTCTGTACACTTGAAAACAAAAGAATAATAAATTCATTCAAAATTCACTCAGTGTTGCTGCAGTATTACCTCAGTTGAACAACATTGAAAAGTTACGGGTCAAAAGCCTACTTGTTGTTCTGGCAGCCATACCACACTCATTTTAAATGAGCATATACAAAATCCCTGTAAAGATAGGTAAGCATACGACGAATGCTTGCATGTGCGACTACATTACTGGAAAAGTAAGACTGTGATATTCATTAAAACATCTCCTTTTGTTTTCTACATAAGATAGAATGTCATTTGGAATGACACGAGGGTAGGAAAATTATGACAGAATTTTCATGTTTGGTTGAACTATCTCTTTCATTGTTTTTAGTGATTATCTTTACAAAACATGTCCTAACTTATCACCACTTGTGGTCATCAGGATCTCGCTGGAAGTCCATGACGAACCAGGAGAAACAGCCATATTATGAGGAGCAGGCGCGGCTCAGCAAAATCCACCTGGAGAAATACCCCAACTACAAGTACAAGCCCCGGCCCAAGCGCACCTGCATCATCGACGGCAAGAAGCTGCGCATCGGCGAGTACAAGCAGATGATGAGGTCGAGGAGGCAGGAGATGAGGCAGTTCTTCACTGTGGGGTAGGTCCATCATGTACTGGCCTCTGCTTAAACCCTGTCTGCTGTTAATATAGCCGGATTAGAGCTCTCACAATAAGCAGGTAATGACTCCATGCAGTGTGCCAGTTCCTGGTGTAAAGCCAGTGACCCTCTAATCAGCTTGACTGGAGTAATTCAGCAATTTAGCGTGTTTAAGAGTGACTCTAATTTTATATGGTCCTCTCACACTTCATTTTAATCTTCAGTGTTTTAAAGCAAGCAAGCCTTTTGTCTGAGACATGGTCACTTTGTGATTATGTGTGGTGGTAACTGATATATATATATTTATTACTCAGAGGATTGAAATATATAGCCTCGGGATTTGATCTTGGGTCAAATCCCATCTGCAAAACAGGATTTTCTTTCTGCTGCTTAATAGTAGTGTTTTTTATTTTATTTTATTTAGACTGTAACAGAGGGCAGTGGGACTCTTACGGCCATTATTTTAGGATATTAGGCTTGAGTTTGAATGTAAAGAGGGCTGTGGGGCAGATGTTTGGAGCTCAACTCTATATTTTACTTTGTGTTGTGAATAAAGAAAATGCCTGCTCCAGGTGTTTCCACTTCGACAGCAAGAAAAACAAGTGCTGGAGTATCAGTCAGCCTGTTAAATATCAGGAGACCTTGTGTCTACCAACCAACTGGCTTTGTCGCCCTGAAAGAAATGAGTGTCATTTTCACAATCTTGTTGTCACTGATGATTACTGGCTTGGGATGTTCATCTGTAAAGAGCATAAGAGCCAGGGTTTTAAATATAACTGTTAAAATCCAAGAGCCTTATGTTTTTGGCCAGTGTTGTGTGTGCTTTTTTCCATTCTCTAATTCCCCAAGACTGTAATTGTTTTCCTTGAAAAACGTTAAAATTTTCATCTGTCTCTTAAAAGCTTGTAAGCTTCTCTGAGCTTGGCAGGAAGTAAAAAAAAAAAAAAAGGTCCACTGGCACTTCACAAGGATAAATCTGTCTTTTGTTCCCCACCTCTGAATCAGGCAGCAGCCACAGACACAGATTCCCATCAGCACCAGCGCCGGTGTTGTCTACCCTGGTGCCATAACCATGGCGACCGCCACACCCTCCCCTCACATGACATCAGACTGCTCCAGTGCCTCGGCTAGCCCCGAGCCCACCATCCCCGTCATCCAGAGCACCTTCAACATGAAGATGGAGCCCGGCAGCATGGTTCCCAACGACTCAGTGAATGGAGAGGATGAGATGGACATGTACGAGGACTTTGAGGATGAGCCCAAATCGGACTACAGTAGTGAGAATGACACACAGGAGCAAGTCAGTGCCAACTGAGGCAGCGAAGAATATCCTTTTATTATTGGGAATACTGAAGAACACGGAAAAGAAAAAATAACGAACAAATCTGAAATTGAAAAACTTGTTTCTGATGATATACCTTTTGGGAGCCAGCATGCAGATGTGGCTCCTGCAGATTTAACAGCTATTGGTCTTAAGTGTTTCTCAGAGTGTGGAACAATTTGATTGTGTTTTATTTTGGCTTTTTTTATTGTTATTTTATTAGTTTTTTTTTTCATGTGTTTTGATCATGAACAATTTAAGGTATTTCCTACAACATTTTGGATAATAGAACTTAACGATTGAAACATTTCATATGAATGCATAACACACAGTCTTACTTCAATTCACATAAATTTACACATGTATGTGTTAAACTCTTTTTTATTTCTTTTGAAGCGTACATTACTGTTTTTGATGGGGTTCGATATCTCACTCAGGTATGCTGTACCAGCAAACAGCTCGTGAATGTTTTTAATCAGAACTATTTAAACTGAAAAAGACAACAAAACTTCATTTGACATTTCATAATGCGCTAAAAGTCCTTACATTTGCTGAACCACAGAGGGAAAGCCTACAACTCCCCATTATTATTATTATTATTATTATTATTATTATTATTATTATTAATTATTATTATTATTATTATTATGTTTAAAAATGTCCAGATGTGCCAAACATATCATAAGCTTCCTGCTCTTAAATCTTAAAATGTAATGTCTTAAGGGAGAGACCTCACGAGTCTTAGACAATCCTTACAAAATCACAGAACTTTAAAAGCCCACATTTTTCTCCTCTCCAATGACTTCCAAGTTAAATTGCTCAGGAACTAAGAGTGTCATAGTTCTCCGGGAGTTTGAATGCAGTGATCGCCCAACAAGCAGCCTCTCTCGGCCCTCTAGTTCGGTCTTACCCTCTCAGTTCTTAATCACACTGATTGTAATCAGGCCAGAATGCCAAGGGGCCAAATGGCATCCAATCTGCAGAATTGGACAGGCAGTGAAAGGCAGCTTTGGTGTATTACAATCACAAATTGCTGTTGTACAATATGCACATGCACATTCTGCTAAACTCTTTAGCCCCGTTTTCTTAATTGACAGAAGATAGTCTTAAAGCAGTGCATGCCCTTTGGGCCTGCAGTGTGTTCAGCATTAAGTCTTAAGAGAACACCCAGCTTATCTGGATGTTTTTGGCCAGTTATTCAGAAAAACAAAAGAAGTTGTAAAGAGCAAAATATGGCACTTATTTTACAAAAAAATTATTTTGAAAATTGAGTGGATATACATACTGCCTATGTACTAAACTGAATTATATTTAAATCTAATTAAACATATGCTTAAACTAGTAGACTTGCAAAAGTATTAAGACAAATCTGTTGAATGTGGCATTTTCAATAATTTTTCTTGGATTGGATCTGTTTTGAGCACTTGAAAAAGAAAAAAACAATTATAACAATATGTTTAGACTCATTCTAACGTGCCCTTTGTATTCAAATAGACAGTCCTGCAGCTCAGCTAAATCATGCTGTTGTTCCAGCGGTAGAACTCCGGTTATTTCCGTGTGGAAGGACAGCCAAAATGCAGCTAGCGGTCAGGGCCTCTTGTTTTAGACTTTGGCCCTACTGAAAGCTCCAGCAGGGCTTGAGCGCCATTCACCTCCATTCACCTGACCTCTGCCCAGTGCACACCCTGCCCTCCAGGGGCTGCCATCTGGCTCCCATTATCAGCCCATGCCCAAGAGAAGGTACTAAACAATGGAGAAGAGGCCCATGTGGTTTATTGTGCTCTCTTTCCATCAAAGTGTATGCAAAAGGCCGCAGCCAGAAGCAGCCCACGAGGTGCTAGCGAGCAGATGGAACAAGTAGATCAAGCTGTGGGGATTATCAAAATGACTGACGAGTCTGTATCATCTGAAATACAGCATAATTAATGCATGAGTCCAGCTATTTTCCTTTTGCCCTTGAACCTGCCTGTTTCATCAGTAACCCAGAGATTAGAATAGACAGGAAATGTCACAGCGTGGCTGCTGGTCACTGCATTACCTCCAAAAGTCTAAAAGGCACCAATGTGTATTTAGCACTTATTTCCCCCAGCAGTTGAAGCATTAACTCTTATACTTAGCCCACCTCTTTGAAAAGCATTTACTTAATTCACAGAAGTTTTTAGCACTTCTCTAGAAGCTTGTATTCGTACCTTTATTTTCTTTCTTTTGTTTTAGTTTGTTGTGATTTTTACGAAAGGTACATTACTTGGCTGGATGTCCCTTGATATTCACATTCAGTTTGTTTTCTTCCCTGTTTATAAGCCAACGTTTATTTTTTAAAGCTGTTATATCTGTTTGCTGGTGGATTGGTTGATTTGTACTTGATTTGTACATATTTCCTTGACCATGCCAAGCCAGTTCTGTAGGCTGGTATTAGACAAAAGGACTGTTGTTGGGACTGAAACTTGATTGCGCTTGTATAGGTAAAAAAAAAAGAAAGCAAGAAAAAGAGACAATTTTAATCTCACATGGAGACAATGATTCTTAAGTGTTACAAGCACTGGATATAAATGGTATTTTTTATCAATTCTGACTAATGTGAAGCTGTTGTGCAAAAAAGAAAAAAAAATCAAAAAGGTCACCTGTTTGGACTCATGCGTGCACGCCTCACAGTTGCCAGATTTGAGTCATTTTTCTCTCTACATATTTTGTTAATTTATGCAAAGACACGTGATGAATGAACAGTTTGTTTAAGCTCCAATGCTGCCTAGGGGAGACAGAGCAGTATACTCGATGGAGAGGCTTGTGTAGTGACTGGCCAGACACACCAGACTTCATTATCAAATTTGAATGGTCATGTACGTTTGTGTTGTATATTGTAGTTGAAGCTCTCTAGTGCATATAGACATTTTATTGTATTTATTAGCCATTGTTGGCTCTAAAAGTGTCAGTAGAACATAATTAAAGGACAATCAGAGAACAAGAATAAAAACAGTGAAATCTGAAACCGTATTGGAAGCTCAAAACAAAGTTACTTTTTCTTTTTTCTTTAAAAAAAAATACAATAGTTCTCCATCTCATCAGTTTTAGTTTTCTTTGCATTGTAAATATAACATAGGAAAATAGAATTCTATTTTTGTTCACGGATACTTGTACTGAAGTATAAATTATGTATTTTACTTTTTTTGTGTGTGTATATTGTTGGTAATTGTAAAAAATGATAGAAAGAAAGAAAGAAATCACAAACTGACAATTCACTGTACCTCATGTAGTTGCTTAATGCACATCCCTGTTGATCGAGTAGTTAGACAGACAGCTGAGACACCCGGGCATCTCACTTTCATGTGTTTCAGTGATGAACCTCTCACTCCTTTTAGCCAGACATTTCCTATTATATTCAGGTGTCCTTCTATGTTGTAAGTGCATTCTGTAGCAAAGGACAAATCTTGAAATTAATGTACTTAATAATTTTTTTCTTCATAATTATTATAATTTTTTTCTAAATACAGAGGTACTTGCTGAAGTTTTAATAATTGGTTATGTGCCAAATTTGGATGAAAGCTTATGTAATTAAAGGGCAGCAGTTGTGGCATATCATACAGCTTCATTTGTAAACACATGCCAGCATATTGTCCAATGGGGATGTGCAAATATTTATTTTGTTTTAGTTTTTTTTTTTCACACTGCACAATACAGACCCAATGTGTGCATTTGAGTTTCTCATACAGAATTTTGCTCTGTGTTGTTTCATAGTGTTTAATAGAACATTTCACTTCCAGTCAAAAGCAATTAAGTCAATAATACATAACTTTCACTGCCATATTAATGAACAGTAGGTACAATAACTGAGGACAAAGCTTGGGTGTTTATGCTTATCTTACTGTAATGCTTTTGTTTTGTTTTGTTTTGTTTTTTGGTATGGACTTTTGTGATGTATATTGTGGGATAGTTTTTGTTAATTTAATCAGCACAATTCACTGACATGCTGGACTGATATGCTAGCTGCTGTTCAGAAGAATTCAATTTTGCTGTCAGGGGCAACATATCTTGTTGGCAATGGTACTTTGCTTTTAGATTTCTGTAGTCCCTCAAGAAACACTGTGTGTGGCTCCTCCGTCACTAGGGACGCTCTTATTTTTAATTCTGCTAGCAGCCTGATAACCCTTTTTTCTTTCATTTTGTCTTTGTGTGTGTGTGTGTGTGTGTGTGTGTGTGTGTGTGTGTGTGTGTGTGTGTGTGTGTGCGCGTAGAGACAGGTTTCTTAGCAGGTACATAGACCCATGGCAGGTATGCAGGCATTAGAAATAGTATATCTGTTGCTGCTTTTTTTTTTTTATAAAGTTTAAATTCTAAAAGTGTAAATAGTTTATCACAAAATCTTGTACAGTCCAGTGTAAAGTTTTTAATTGAACTTTAAAAAGGTTGCCATCATATTTGTGTTCACGTTCTTCTTTATACAGTAAAAAAGACAGCTATTTGCTAAGGATATTATTGTTTAAAAAAGAAAAAAAGGTACTAAAAATATTTTTGCTTGGCTTTAGTATGTGAACCAGCAAGTTATTGGTTTCCATGTGCAGTATTGACGTGAGGTAAACTAATTAATGCTACAGTTGTATGTCCAGAGCCAGTCTTCTCTGTAATGGTAGTATTATTATAACAAATAAATAAACCAGATGAGTGACACATTTAGGTTTATTTAGACACCTTAGTGGATTGTACAATAGAGGTTGTTCTCCCCACAAGCAGCATTTGGCATATTGTAATGTAACACATTTCTACAGTATATTCTCAATTCACTGATGTACGACAGCAGATGAGGGTGTTCCTGCCTGTTTGCTTATTTACCTCAAGAGTTATTCTTTTTCCATAAAAGATAGAATACACACACATCTGACAAAATCGTCTCACCATCACTCAATCTTTTGTACTGCTGTTCACACTTACAAATTAAAGAGACATTTTGTTTTATATGTTGTGTTTGTATTTTTATTTCTTTTTTACATTCTTGATTCTTGGTAATATGCTAATGTCACCATATTTAAAGTAGCATTTAACTGGAACAATAATACATTTTTACTATAATTAAAAAATTATAGATTTGGAGTTTGTTGTGCTGAATGAGTAAGTAAATGTGATGAAAATACGTGCTTTGAGCAAAATATAAGCAAAAAGCAAAAAAGCAAACTGTACAAACTAAAACAATTTGCATGTTGAACTGCAGCCTTGTTAACAGAGTTTTGTGGGCACATTCCTCTGTAAATTTATTAGGATGGGCAACAGAATGGATGGACAAGAAAGTTTGCATTTGTGGTTGACCTAATTATTTTATAATTTCTGGTTCTGTGCTGTAATACAAAGGTTAAATCTCAAAGCATTACATGATTAACCCCCCGGATTCAGCAAAGGAACAGTTTGTCATCTGTCCTACAATATTTAATGTCAGAGTAACTGTACGTACAGCACTCACCTGAACTGTGGGATTACAAGTACCCTCTAAATACTTACTATGAAAAAAGTAATATCAATGAATGTTATGACTGTTCATCAAGTACATGTTCACTTATTACAGCATGTCACAACAGTAGCTTTTGTTGTCATAATTGGAACCTGCCATTAAATAGTCTATTATAAACTTTTAGCTAAATTTAAACAAGCACTTATGAACCGGAAACAATTTGTGAAATTGCAAAAATTGAAAAGGTTAAAATTAAATAAAAATAAACAACAACAATAACAAACAAACATTGTTTTGGCCAGCAGAAATTGTAATTAATAAATTGTCTAAAATTAAAATACAATAAACTCAGGACAAATTGTCATGTAATTACTGTTGGCCAAAACAGTGGGGTTTTTTTTTATGATATTTTCCTTCAGCTAATTTGTTGTTTAGAAAAAGATGTTTGAAATCATCATACAAAAACACTGCTAGAGAAATCACATGTTTGTATAATTGGACTTTTGACTCAAACGCAGACACATACACATGCATGCCTAATATTTACTGCACATTGATTAAATTACCAGCTAAAAAGGTGTTTTTTTTTACTCTCTCTTGTTACTGGTGTCGAATGTCACATGATTTTTTACCTTGGAAATGAGATTCACCCGTGGCGTTGTGGTTTCACACATTTTATCGTCTCCGGACCATGTGCATTCATGAAAAGAATCTTTTGTATGTGAACTTGCGCAACACAGCAGTTAAAATCAGTCAACCTAGCCTACAGGTGGGTAAACACGATAAGAACCTAGTTCCCTTATGACTCAGTACACTTGACATTGCGTTTATATGGGAATTGTCTTTTCACACGACCTAGTTGAAACCTCTTTATAATAATATTAGAATAGCTGTCCATTATAAAAGTAGGTACACTTAACACCATTCCTCAGATTTTGCTTCCTTCAAGCCCTCTACTGCTTCGCTGTTGACTACACGAGTCAGCAGGTGGAATCTTCTCGGAAAAGAGAAGACACTCCGCTCCTCTGCAGTGTTCCAGCTAAAATCACTCCGCCTATCCGCTTGATGCTTTGCTTGTGAACGGTCCACTTCAGCATCCTGATACCCCACAGTGCTTCAGCAGGTGTTGTGTATCCTTACAAAGCAATTGCATATTGTGTATTGTGTGACAAATATGTGCTGAGAAAGCCCATCATATAACAATAATTCAGTATATAATTATGAAATAATTTTACATAGTTATCTTTAAATATTACATTTTATATATATATATATATATATATATATATATATATATATATATATATATATATATATATATATTCAGATAATTAAAATGCATTACATTCTTGTGGCAGAAGAGTTCATCGTTGATAAGACAATACAAAAAGCAGCTTTAGAATACAATGGATTGTTTACTACCATATTATTGATCATAAGACAATCATTGGCATACAGTTCTCAGCAATCCATTTCACAAGTGAATTTGTCAATCAGTTCAAGATTCATTATGAGGGCTTGTTTAAATGCAGAGTACGCAACCTACGTAGGACCGGTCCCCGGTCGTGGAACACTCGCTGTGTCTGAAACCACCTCCTATCATCTATATAGTGCACTATTTAGAGTGTACGCTATTTTGTAGGAGTGTCTGAATTCTGACTGACCCACTTGTTCCCTACTATTCTTCTTACCCACAATGCACTCTAATTTCAAGTGTACATTTGATGTATACTCGACACTGGTTAATTTCCCACGGGGAAGTGCTGAATGTAGTACATTACATTTAGACAAATCGTAACTTGATTAAATTAACATTATAACATTTAGAGAAACAAGACATACTGATACTTTTTAAAATGTACTCTTTATTTGATAAAATGTGTTTACTCTTTATATTAACACACAGTATATTAAAAATGGCAAAGACAATGAAGATTTATTGTATTAATATATTATTTATTAAGTAAGGCCTAAGTATTTTAAACTTTCATATGTGAAATTGTTTCTGCAACAGCACCAGAGCTCTGATACTTACATCCAAATTCACTAATTTCGTTCACTTACTGCTGAGTGCACTAACTGCCATTCACTATATAGTAAATAGTGAATGAGTAAACATTGCTGACACAGCCACTCTCTTCATACGATTGCCTCGCGCCCACACATCTCACACACGTGCACCCCGCACACCTTGCTATGCACGCGCAGAAATGCTGTCTGTTTGCGCTCCAGCTGTCAATCATGTGAATGGCAGTGATTTACACTTAACTTGGATGTTTACATGGATTTATACAGTTAATCTGCCTGAAGTAACTGTGATAGTTTCTCGCAAGGGCACAGAGTAAATGCATAAATACTGTTTATGACATGCGGGACGTGAAGTGACACTAGGGGTCTCTCTTGAGAGCCTCAGTTGCCTCTGAGCTTTGAGAAAAGGCCAATGAGAAATGGCAAACAGAATTTGCATGTCCCTCCCCCAGACATACGGGTATAAAAGGAGGGAATCGTGCATCTGTTTTGTCAGGTTTATGCACTGAGGAGCCAAGAATAAGGTATGGCCGTTACAGTGGTTGGTACGGTGTTGTGGCAAGAGGGACACAACGTCTCGTTCCCTCCATCAGGGAATGGGGTTACAACAGTAACCTAGATGTTCCCCTTCTGTCACTCACTCAACTTTGTGTCGGTGAAGTGACACTAGGGGTCCCTATCCAATAACGGCACAACACTGAACCATGTTACGTGAACTGCTGATGCGGGTGCAAGCAAGCTGTTGTGTGCCAAAGGAGCAGCCCGCGCCAGGCTGCACATAATCTTCCCCAATGCCCCATAAAAATGTCATACACTTTTTAGGTTCCCGCCATCCCTCTTCTCTTGAGGGGGGGAACGAGCGACGTGCCAAGCATGGGAGCAGGCCCCGGCAGCCGCGGTCATTTCTCTCTTTATGTTTACCATAGGGCTGTTAGAAGCGGCTGGGGCCATCTAACGCTATAACACACATTGGGGAAGATTTTTTTTTTTTCGATCCTATTCTTTTTGGGGAAACATCCTGCCCAGGCTGGGGAGGTCATATGTGGCAAATACGTCACATGGGCTTACGATCCACACATGTGGGTGGAAGTGGTGCGGTGGTAGGTCCTACCTGGCGAGGGAGGAGCTCTACAAACACAGCGACCCGGGGTGAGGGAGCTGCCCAAGGGAGACACAGGTCCACCGACGGGGGGACCATACCATGGAAAATACAACACAGGGGGTAATCGTGATGACCGATACCTATGGAGCACCAATTTCAGTACAGAGTATTTAGTACCCGTAGTGGGCCTGGTCAGGAATTCCTCTGCCGAATTCATGAGCCAGAGGTCTATGGAGGGAAGACATGCAGGGAGGGTGAGCTTTTGTGGACTCACATGGGGGTAAAAGTGCACAGGTTCGCCTCGGAAGAGGGGACTAAACAGATCCATGATTCCCTCCTTTATAACCCGTATGTCCGGGGGAGGTTCATGCAAATTCTGTTCGCCAATTCTCATTGGCCTTTTCTCAAAGCTCAGAGGCAACTGAGGCTCTCAAGAGAGACCCCTAGTGTCACTTCACCAACAGATCATTGAGTGAGTGACAGAAGGGGAACATAATTAACAGTTCTTTTATTTTGTTTGAACCGATTAACATTTGAAAAGGAGGCTGCAGAACTTCTGAACCAGAACAAAAAATACATTTTGTTTTTAGTCCCTGATTATATATATATATATGTATATATGTAATCTCATGTAAAATGCCATTTTCTTGCATTGTCAGATTTTTTATTAATAAGCTGATTTTTTATTAGTTATTAACAAATTCTTGTTCATGTAAACACACTAAGTGTTGCTATGTTGGGCTGGTCAGGACATTTAATTTCTGGGGAATCAAAATGACAACTTACATATTGAATCACCATCAAATTATTGAAAATGCGTCTGTAATTGATAATGGTGAGAAAAAAAAAAGACAAAACAATCTGTTGTTTGTAGAATAATGATCATCAAGACAAATAGTTTTTTTTCTTTTTCACTGTAATCTCATATTAAATGCTCTGTGGGGTCCCTAGGCACCCTCCCCCCAGATCACACTCTTGTTTACATTCAAGTGTTGCCTTGGCATTTACATAAATATACTTCTAAATCAGTGGGGAGGTGGTAACAATGTTGCTGCATCTAGGAAGTCCGTAATCCCAAATAATGCACCATGCCCTCGCTCTGTTGTTCGGCTTCCACTTCCATGCTAAATTAATGTTTCTGGAATGTGCTTTAGCCAACACATTAGATATTCTGTGGCTGATGTCCCTTGTGCTACTGTCTCAAAAAATGCTTATGATTTAAGAAGAGGGATGGGGGAGGCCTCCTTAATAAAAAAAATATATATATTAAATCTGCTTCCTCCCAAGTGCACAGAGGGACCTAAAGTAAACAAAGGTCAACCAAACCATGTCTTCGTTTATCCTTGCGCAAGTATCCCAGTCCCAAAAGCAAACACAGTCTGTTTAATTAAAGTGATTATCAAAGACAAATAAGATCAAGTGGGTCTGTGTAATGAATATATTATGGCACAGAAAGATTAAAAAGGCAGAAAAAGATAATGTGTGCTGCAGACGCAAAGCACTGTGTATTTCCGTTTACATGTAATGTTAACTGGTTTAGAAGCACAGGTTTACCAATTCAAGCTTTAAATGGCCCTTTCGTCTGGGTCTACTTGCATTCAGCCATCTCAAGTTGAATAAAGCAGACAAATGGCTAGAGAAACAGAATCTAATCTTTAACATTTACAAAACACTGACAGTCAGTGTGTTAAAATAATAGCAGAGCACTTCCTGCAGGATGCGATTTTCAAAATGAGAGATTTACTAAAAACAGATATCTTAGATGTAATAAATGATAATTCATCATCAACCATTGGCAATGTACTGGGGTTGTGAAAAATTTATGAATTACTAATTAATGAGGCATTCTGAGCAGATTTACATATTCATAAAGGTGGGGTTGAGTAATTGACTTATGCATGAGAGAGCTGAGTGATGGTTTTGAGATAATAACACATGCCTTCATAAGAACCTTTATTTTTCTAAATTCTTCAAAATGCAGAGGGACTGAAGATGCTTTTAAATTTCCATTACGTCTTGATTCTTCCCAAAATAAATGCAGTCAAATGCTTTCAGAGATAAATACACTGAGGGAATGCAATGATGTGAAACAGTATGTAAAATGGAATTCTGTGAAATATTGCCCAATACAGATTCTTCAGTATTTTAGCAAACGGATGTGCCCAACAACCATGCTTATAAATTCTAAACATGTGACTGAACCCAATAGTGAACACACAAATATGATTGAGGTCAGCTTTTGGAGACTCAGATGGGGCGGGTCCAAGGAGGTTTGGACAGGGTGAACGTGTATGTCACTCAGAAAACATCCATGCCATTGTTTGAAGTCATCTAACAAAAGCCTGTGAAAGCTGACCCAAATATGGTGCATTAGAAGAGTACAAAAACATTCAGATGGTTCCTAGGCTTTCTTTACAGCTATGCACTGCCGAATGACAAGTTCAACAAAAACATGTTGAGTTTTTCACCCGGGCCTATTGTGTTCCCACATTAACTTCAAGCAGAGCTCTTTGAGCCCATCCAGAGTTGTGTCTGGGCCTGCGATGGCTCTGTCAGCAGGCTTGGCCTCCACTACACACCACACCGTCTCCTTCAATGTTCTTTTCTTTCTCACTCCCATTTTCCCTTCTCTGCATCTTGGCTTCCACACACATTGAAGCAAGCGATTGATGGGGTGAGAGTGAAGTTAAACAATTAAAGATGGCCCTCTGAGCCAACTGTTTTGTGCATTAGGCTTCATGCTGAGATGAAGCCTTTGTGCTCAAAGTTATTGTTTGGATGGAAAACTAAAGATCTCATTCTCAAAGCAGAAGGACTCTGAGCTCTCTTTCTTTAGCTTGTGTGAATAATATATCAAGGTGTCTGGATATAACCAGCATTTTATCAGCACTGTGACCAGATATATATACGTATATAATGATATCTGGAATGCATTGAACCAAGAGAAACATCTGAAAAATTGTTTGGAGGAACACAACATCTGGCAACCCTGGCCAATAAGAGAAAAAACAAAAACATTTGCAAGTATATGGCAGGTCTTGTTATTTAGCAAACCATATAACAGGTGTCCTTATCAATCAGCTGCAGATGATCACTATCATACACAGGGGGCTTGACAGCAAAAGTGAAGCATTACAAATTGGGCATTGCTTTAGAATGCCGAAGTTTGAGTTTAACCTTGCAGGACTTTTGGAAGGCACATCCGAGCACGGGAGAGGCGTTTTGGCAGAGGAACAGGATGCCTGGTGGGTCCACACATCTCAGGATGCTGGTACCCCACACTAATCCATTTTATACCATCTGTGAAATTAGCAAGATTCCATAAGTCCTTCACCTCCAAGGATTAAAAAATGGCTCTGGGTCTGAGCCATCTATACATATGTATGCATGTCTGCTATCTCTGGAAGCAACTTCTGTAACTATAATCACCCCTTACCCTCTGACAGACACATATTTGAAAAGAGAACTACTTTAAAGACAATTTCACCTACGTCTCCCTCCTCGTGTATTTTCAGATGCTCTTTGAAATGTGTAGAAACTGTACTTTGTGTTACATTACATAAATATGAGCCTTCTTTGTGTGACTTACTTACCCTGCAATTCACCACACTCCAGAGTTGAATAGCAGCACGACTCTCAGCCCTGGCCTGCTGAAAAGTATGTCTAAAACAAACCATTCTAAACGAAAAAGGAAGGAATTTCGAGTCTTGAGCATCTTTTGAATGGCAGTTAGGACTAGGAGGTAAATAAAAGCCATACATAGACAAAAGTTACCTGCAATGCCTCCTTGAAACATACACATAAACAGCTTGAAAGTGCAACTCTTCCGCACTGCAGAGTTGGAGCCAAAAGCTGTACAATGAAGTCATGAGTCAAGTCTAATGAGAAAATCAGATAAATAGCAGCTGGGCTCAGGGAAACAGCCCTCCCTGACTGATTCACTGGACTCAGTGGCAATAGCGTGGAACTCAGGAGGAGCTGCCACTTCCAGAATAGTAAAATATTGTTCCAGACGACTCCCTCCAATGTTTAGTCATAGGGCCATGAAATAACAGGGCTGTCGCCTCTGTGCAGCAATACAGCATTAATTATTATTTGCAGCCCAAACACCTACATGTTTGTACTAACACTCTGACAGTTCATCCAAACAGGCCATTTAAAGGCTGCAACATAATTCTCCGTACTTACGAACACCCCCACCTAGCCTCCCCCATCAATCCTACTACGGGCTCATGCATAGAGGTACAGCACATCAGAGGGATTAACAATCAGCTCCGATGGAAATTAAAATGAACATTTCTTATTTAAAATTAAAACGTCACTAGGGCAGCCGTCAAATCTGTGTATGCGTGCACATATGCCCAGAGTAACATAAGGGCAAGTCAGTAATGCCAAGGCTGCTTTCATGGCCAAAGATTTGTAATGCAAGCTTTGTGAATTACAATAAGATTTATTGTGCAGCTATATATGTCTAATTTTCCATCTACAGCGGGGTGCTTCAGCAGCAGAGAGCTGACACAGGCGTCTATTATATGCACCACAGTTAAAATGTGGTTATTTTACACATGCTCTCAGGGGAAGGAGCTTACTGTGCACTCTATCATCGGACAAAAAATGATTGATGAAGATAACAAAAGGCACACATAAATGGTTTTCCCAAAAAGTTCCAAAAACCTTATCTTTTTGTTTTTCTAAAATTACAAACAGAGTTTAAGCAGATGATGAAAATCCTACCTCTCTATTGGGGTCAGAATTATAATTTGTATTTTGAACAATTATAGTTCTTTGAAATTATAAGTCACTAATTATTTATCACATGTCAAGAGGTGAAACTACTTGGGAGCAAAAAGAGAGAACACAGTAGCCAGGGCTGGACTGGACTGGGAAGAGAAATTGGCCTGGGATTTTACATGGTGATCCAAAAGTTGGTGTTCGCTGTCCTTTTCTGCATATCGCGGCGTCGTTTTGTGGTCCGTTCTGGATAACACAGCAGCTCATTTGGCTCATTCGGCACGTTTCGCGGCCGACCCACCGGCCCGTTCAGTTCTCCCCATGGCTTGTCCACCCCTGATTGGCCCCAAAGTGTGTTGGCCCACTGGGAAAATGCCCGGTATGCCAGATTACCAGTCAAGCCCTGCCAGTGGCAGGAATCCAAAAGATGAAATGACCCATGCAGTTCATAGGGCTTGGTTTCCACCAGGATTTCCACCCAATATGTGGCAGATGCTACAGTCAGTCAGCAGGAGCAAATGTGTATTAAGAATAGCTTCTATACAATTGCCTGATATGTTTAGGGTAAGCATATTCAGTGTACATAGATGGTCAGATATAACCTTGAACTTCCTCTAATACAGCCAGATCTATGGTTGTATAGTGCAGGAATATATTTGCACAATATGGGCTGACCATCTGTTGGGCATAAAGTTATATTTCAAGGGTTTACACATAATAACTCTTCTCAAAGATAAATAATACGCCTTGTAATAGATTCTCACAATGTCTACCCACTCTTGAGTGGCAACTAACAAACCAAACCATCATGACTAGCAAGGTTAGATAAGTAGTACAGGGGAAACAGGGCATGTCAAATAGGAAGTTGTAACAAGTGCAATAACTGAAAATGTTTGAACAGTGTTCTGAGGACATCAGTATTTCTCATAATGGACCATTTTCACACTTCCAGGTTTTGGAACGTGCAAGTAAACAATTGCAGGTGAATGGGAGACCATGGCAAACATAATTTTTGCTTACACATTTGCTCCAACATCAAAAGAAAAATGGCACTATTACGTTTCTACAACTTTCTAAATGAAGAAAAAATAGAGAGTGATGGATTACAACTGTCAGAAGAGAAAAGATGGCAAATTACTGTCACTCTCTCAGCAGCTGTGTTAGAAACCTCATTGCATCTGTGGTACCTAATTTTTTATAATAAAACCATTCTACGGTAACATAATATTAAGTATAATGTTATAAATTTACATAAAAATATTAAAAAAATTGCAAATGTATAAAAACTTGGTAGATTTATGCAGCTAAATAAGTCAAACACATCATCACAGTTGGTGAAAAGGGTCAATTTTCAGGTTAGGGCAAGTTGTCAAATGCATTTAAATGTTATAATATATATATATATATATATATATATATATATATATATATATATACATACACACTGATCAGCCACAACATAAAAACCACCTGCCTAAAATTGTGTTAGTCCTCCTCATGCCTCCAAAACAGCGCCAACCTGCATCACAGGATAAAAATACTCAAACCAGCACATCTGGCACCAACAATCATCCAATCGTGTGCAGCAGTGCATAACATCATGCAGGTACAGGTCAGGAGCTTCAGTTAATGTTCATATCAACCATCAGAATGGGGAAAAAATTTGGACCATGGCATGATTGTTGGTACCAGACGGGCTGGTTTGAGTATTTTTATCCTGTGATGCAGGTTGGTGCTGTTTTGGTGGCATGAGGAGGACTTACACAATATTAGGCAGGTGGTTTTAATGTTGTGGTTGATCAGTGTGTATATATTTATATACATGCATATGAGACCGGTTCAGCACTGGCTTCAGACTCGAGTCCTGAGACGAGCATGGTGCCGTGGCACGCATCACCCCCACCTGCCGCCAAACATTCAAACCCTGGACAGACCTCTGCTTTCTGCGGGCAGGAGTACCCTTGCAGCAGGTGTGCCAACACGTCCTGGTCACGACTGACGCCTCCAGATTCGGTTGGGGCGCCGTGTGCAATGGGTACACAGCCACGGGCCGTTGGAAATGGGTCCCGCTGCACTGGCAGATCAATTGCCTAGAGTTGCTGACTGTTTTCTTTGCCCTGTGGAAGTTTCTCCCGTTAGTTCGAGACAAACATGTTCTAGTCAGGTCAGAAAGCACCACCACGGTAATGTACATAAATCGCCAAGGTGCCGTATACTCCTGCCACATGTCGCGACTCGCCCGTCATCTCCTCCTTTCCACTCACATCCCCGGCGACCTCAATGTGGTAGCAGACGTGCTACGCTGGCCCGGTAGAGAGTGGAGGCTTCACCCCCAGTCGGTCCAGCTGATATAGGAACGATTTGGCAAGGCCCAGGTAGACCTGTTTGCCTCCCGAGAGACCTCCCACTGCCCGCTCTGGTATGCCCAAACAGAGGCTCCCCTCTGGGCAGATGCGCTGGCACACAGCTGGCCCTCGGGGCTGCGCAAGTACGCATTTCCCCCAGTGAGCCTTCTTGCACAGTTGCTGTGCAAGGTCAGGGAGGACGAGGAACAAGTCACCCTAGTGGCTCCCTACTGGCCCACCTGGTTCTCGGACCTCGTACTCCTCGAGACAGCCCCTCCTTGGCGAAATCCCTTGAGGAAAGACCTTCTTTCTCAGGGACGGGGCACTCTCTGGCATCCGCACCCAGACCTCTGGAACCTCCACGTCTGGCCCCTGGACGGGACACGGAAGATCTAGCTGGTGTACCACCTGCCATCGTAGACATGATCAGCCAAGCCAGAGCCCCCTCTAGCAGGCAACTTTACGCCCTGAAGTGGCACTTGTTCGCAAATTGGCCCACTGGGTGGTGGTGCCATTTCATTGGCCTATCACACCCAGGCAGTGCCCCCGTGGGTCTGAGCACACTCAACAAGGTGTGTTGTGTCCTCGTGGGCACTGGCCAGAGGCACCTCCCTGGCAGAAATATGTAGAGCAGCCGGTTGGGAAACACCTAATACCTTTGCGAGATTCTATAATCTCCGGGTTGAGTCAGTATCTTCCCGTGTTTTCTCAGGTCCGAGCCGGTAGAACCCGGTAACACGCTGACGGTCTGGCCGGGTGGATCGCTTGCACCTAGCGGCCTTTCCCACGGCAGAGGTAAAACTGTGTGCTTTCTCTTCCAGGAGATCCCGTATATTCGGATCCATGGATGACTCCGCCCTAGCCCTATGGGTCTGCAATTCAGCTGAGGAATTCGCTCCACAGGTTGGGACTCCTGCGTGGACTCCTCCTGTGTGTATTTTCCGTGGTACGGTCCCCTTACGAGTGGACCTGCGTCTCCCTTAGGCAGTTCCAGCTGCCCTCCAGTCGCCGTGCTGTAGCAACTCCCCCCTCCTTGAGGCAGGATCTACCACCACACCATTTTTCCACATGTGACCTGAGTGGCCCATATGATGTATTTCGCCACTTTTACCTCCCCGTTCCTGGGCAAGTGTGGTCTCCGCAGTGTCTTTTCCCCCTGAAAGAATAGGAAACTGGGTAAGACCCCCTCCCCACGATGCGTGTAAGGGCCGTTTGGCTCTATGCGAGAAACACAGAGAGAAAAGAGGCGCGGCTAGGCTTGGCCCGTTCGGTTTAGGGTAACCAGAAGGATTCCAACAACTTTTATGGAGCATTGGGTAAGGATACGTGCAGCCTGACACAACTGGTCACATTTGCACGTGAAATACTTGCCCGCTCTTGTGTCAGCAGTACACATACATGGCTCAGTGCATGGCGTGATTTAAATTGGACCCCTAGGGTCGCTTCTTCGACACAACGTCGAAGTGAGCGACAGACGGGGAACCTCTAGGTTACATACACTGTAAAAAAATGTACATGTAAATTAACGGTAAAATACTGTTAGCAGGGTTTCCAGCTGTGTACCGTAATTTTACAATTTCATTACCGTAATCTAAATTACAGCTTTTCTATAATTTAACAGTAAAATACTGGCAGCAGGGTTTCCAGCTTTGTACCGTAATCCTGCAGTTTTATTACTGTATTCTAAGATACATTTTCTTTATTACCTTTAATATCTATACTTGTACAAATAAGCTGGTATTGTAATATTTCATTTAGAAGATTTTCCCAAGGGGATAAAAAAACAGCTCAAGAGGGTATTTCTTATAGCACACAATTTATTGAGTTTAGTGACAAATAATCTGAATGCTTAGACAAAAAAAGCAAATCATAACAACTGAACCACGTCCAATAGAATAATCAGTCTTTTTGTGTTTACATAAAAACAGCCTTTAAGAAATAGTGAATTTGCAAATTTATTTTAGTTTAATAAAAGCCAAAACCTGTATTTGGTACAGGAACAGGCCAAGAATGTGTTTGGGGTGCCCATTCCCCTAACAGCCTTTACGAAATAGTAAATGGTGTGAACATTTTTGAAGTTAATTTTAGTTTAATAACAGTCAGTCAATCGAAGTCAAAACCTGGCAAATATTTGGAACAGGAACAGGCCAGGAATATGCTGGAATCTTCAAAGTGATGCAGGTGTAGTCTGAAAGATAAAAAAAAAAATGGGGGGGAAAAAACTTTAAATAAACTTGTATGTTGTTTGCTTGTAAATAAAGTGTCAAAAGAACATGACAAAAAGCAACATAATGCTACACTACAAAAATAATGACTAAGAAGAATTTAGATTAACTTGAAGGAGAGAGTAAATGGGGAGACATTTTGAGCTTGAAGAAGAGGTGACAGGCTTTTTTTATTGGCAGCAGCATGGTACAATGATGCCTGTCACAAAAAAAGGGCTTTACTGACTTAACTCTGGGTTATTGTTCTTTCTAAACCCTATTTTAACTCAGTTAAACTTAAGAATCCACAATATCATAGCGTTTGGGTCATGAGCAGCATTCAAAAATCAATGGAAATGACACCACAAATATGCAAATAAACCCTGGGTATATTATGAGCAATGCTGAACATTAATCAAGATAACCTAGGATGCTGTTTATCTGGGGTTTAGAAATGACCCATGGTTAAATGGCTAGTTTACCCAGAAAATGGAAACTGTAATTACTCATCCTCATGAAGTTCCAAACTCGTAACACTTTTGTTTATCTTCGGAAAACAAATGAAGATCTTTTAATGAAATCTGACAACTTTCTGTCACTCCACGGACAGCCTTCGCAGCACTGTCAAGCATCAGAAAGGTAGTAAAGGCATCATTAAAATACTCCATGTGACTCCCGGGTTTAACCTCAATTTTATGAAGCGAAAAAGCCCACACAAAGTATGTTTAACATGCATGCGTCATGGTGCAAGTGTTATTTTTTTCCCTGCACACAAAAAGCACTTGCGTTTCTTCATCAAACTGAAGTTAAACCGCTGGAGTCTCCTGGATTACTTTAAAGACCTTAACCCCCGGTTTCACAGACAAGCCTTAAGTTAGTCCCAGACTAAAATGCATGTTTGAGCTGTTTTCACTGAAAGAAACTTGCACTGAAATTTCTTAAAATATGTCAGAGCCTTTGTTTCGTCTCAAGATGCACACCAGTAAATGTTTTTTTTTTTTATCTATGGCATGTTTATAAAAGCTACTTAAATACCCTAATTGAACTAAGGCCTAATCCTGACTTAATCTAAGCCCTGTCTGTGAAACCGGCCCTAAAAGTAGTAGTTTTGTAGGCTGTGTAGACAGAAAGATTTCATTAAAAAGATCTTCATTTAAGTTCTGAAGATGAACAAGTCTTATGGGTTTAGAAAGACACACACTTTAGTAATACATTGTAAAGCACATCTGAAATTAAAATGAAAAGAGCTTTCAGTAGTGTAGTGTATTGTAAACTGTTCTACAAAAAAAGCTGGTATACTGTAATAACTTTAATTAAGCAGCTACATAAATTAGTGTGTACGTGCAAATTTACTTACCTAGATGAAATCCCACTCGAAATCCGCAAGATTTCTCAGTAGAGAGGCAACCTTTGGATTGACTGTGGAAGACTTTTTATTCACCACCTTGCCCGTCTTCTTGGAGACCACCTTGCCTCTGCAGGTCTTTGAACCTCTTTCTGGGTTTATTCCAATGAAGCGTCTAAAGACAGTTATATAACAAATTACCATTGAATGCAAGAACGATGCATCAAAATTCTTATGAAGATGAAAGGAAAAAAAAAACAAACAAAAAAACAAATGCAATAAGGACTTAAGTGTCATACCTTTGAAGAAACTCCAATGTGCAACAAGCCTCCTCTTGATACTGCAGGTTGAAGACGTAGTACACAGCAAAAAGTGTTGAAAGTGCAGTCAAAAATGATGACTGGGCACACTCACAAATAACACGGCCTTCAAGGCTTATCATCCATCGTACAGCATTTGTCTGCTCTCCCATACCTAAAATAAAAACAGCAAAAACAAACAAACAAAATAAATAAATATATAACAACAATAACGAAAACATTGGCACAACTCATTTAAAGATCTGCCTTTGAGAAGACTTCATTGTAAATGGATATGGATAGTTCACCCAAAATTTAATTCTGTCTTAATTTACTGCTGAACACAAAAGAATATATTTGGAAGCATGTTTGTAACCCAACAGTTGTGAGGCACCATTGCCTTCCATAGTA
Source organism: Xyrauchen texanus (assembly GCF_025860055.1). Classification (NCBI taxonomy): domain Eukaryota; kingdom Metazoa; phylum Chordata; class Actinopteri; order Cypriniformes; family Catostomidae; genus Xyrauchen; species Xyrauchen texanus. The sequence continues at coordinate 24,698,142 of NC_068276.1, forward strand.
GGAAAAAACAACAACAGTGTGGAGTATTCAGCAGAGCAAATTAATTTATACAGGTTTGGAACATGTGGGTAAGTAAACGATGACAATTTTCATTTTTGGGTGAACTATTCTTTAACAACTGTATACAAATTAGAAATGTTTTATTTTATTTTACTGTATCTTCCCCATTTGTCAATGTTTCTTCTTAACATACTAACCCAGTAAAATAAGACGAGGACTTCCAGGTAGAAGTTTCTTCTCAACATCAGCTGCAGATGCAGCAACCTGAAGAGGACACAATACACACATCAGAATACATATCATCACTTAAAGGAGAACTCCGGTCAATAGGGTGCAAATTTTAAAAAGAGGATAACATGGTGTAGGCAACCCCAATTTTTGTCGTTGTTCTCTGTACTGACAGCACTCCAAATTTACAAAAAAAATGAGCTCAATGTTAAAATTGACCGGAGTTCTCCTTTAATAAAGTAGAAAGAAGAAAACTAGATACTCACATCTGCATGCAACACCAGTCCATCTTCATGTTCCTGAAAATGGGACATTAGAAGCTTGATATGCAGGTGTGCCATCTCTGTGTTTTCAGGCTGGGACAGGACATCCTTCACCTTTTCATTCTTTGATTTGCTCTTGAAGTACTCAACGATAGCCTTTCCGCATTCTTTCATGGACATGTCAAAGGCTTTCAGCACATCAATGTCAGTTAGCAACTTGAAGTGGGCACAAATAGACTTCTGGTGGAAGAGGTATGGCCACTGGCTCCTAATGTCTTCTACTGAAGGTGCTGGTATGGAATTTAGTTTCTGACGCTAAAAGACAGAATGTAGTCTCCATAAGAGTGTTTACTTCTGCTCTCTCTACACTGCCAATTCCCTCATGGCTGTAAATGTCATGTAGTCTTTGACGTTTGGACTCTATTGTCTCTGCAGTCTCTTCAGGGGGAAAGTGTGGTTCAAATCTCACACAGCCATAGGTGTCCGTTGGTCCTCTTTTGCATCCTGAGTTTGGCTTTGCTCGATGACAGACAAAGCTGCTCTCACGGTTCAAATTTTCAACCCTCGTCTTCACTTGAATTAGGAGTGATGTATATCCCGCTCCTATTAATGAGCCATTTGGAAATTTGTCTCCAAAAGTGTTAGGGTTCTCCCTTACAATCTTTTTACAGATTTAAGACACTGTGCACGTGTTGGGCAAAGTTCAAACTTGCGCATTTCGTCAACCAGAACTCTAACCATCTGGCGCCTTTCTGCAGGTTCCGGTCTTTTTCCTGTAGAGATTGCCGTTCGGATTTCAGGAGGCATATTGTCCCAAGGGACTTGAAAAGTTTCAGCCCACATCTTGGAAATGCTGGGCATTTGTGTGAAGGTCAGGCTTGGCCTGGAAGCCTCTAAGTGAGATGCAAGGCAAGACAGGCTGTGTGTTGCAGTTGATGGAGAAGATGAAGAACACACTGATGGAGCTGGTAGTACATCTAAATTCAGAGTAACCATCTCTGTTTCTGAAAGGGTTTCAAATATCACAGCATAGAGAAAAAGCAATAAAGATTAGTAAAGAGATTAAAATAATTAAGTTATATTTCTGATTAGCTTCAGAATATGCTGAAAGTACAACAAGAAATGTATACATGACCAATTCCACTAAAATATTTCAACGGCTCAAACTATATACAATAATTTAGTTGATGTATTTTGTTGGAAAAATGCTGTACACTAAAATAGATACTTATTTAGTTTAGATTCAGATTAAAATGTCATCATACCTGATTTAAAAATTTGAAGAAGCTTTCTGATTTGAATGACAGGTAAAATGTGCTTAAGGTCTTCTTGCTGAACATATTTGAGGTCTTCTTTGCATTCTAGTCTTGAGCTTTGAAGACTGGAAATGATCTGGTGGAGAATGTCAGGAGACAGGCTGGGCAATGCCTGAAGAATTAAATGTTTAACCTCCTCAAACCAGGTAGACATTTTTCTACAGAAAGAGAAAAGAGTGGTGCAGAATTAGTACAGGCATGCCACACACAGTGTACTCAAGCAATGGGTAATAATCCAAAATATTCCTTAGATCTACACAGCATGTTCTTTCTGCTGGTGTAATTCTGTAAACACCCATGTTTGGAAGGCGAACAGCCTGATATTCCTGAGCAACAAAATGTAAAGACGCACCCTGATGAATGAGAATTAGCTTGATCTTTCCAACTACAAGCCCCTCATCAGAGTCACTGATCAATACAAACATCAATACAAAACAAGTGTTCATAGGCTCAAAGTTCATATTTGAAACTGAGCGTCTGATGTCTTCATTGTAATCACCTGGGTAAAACTCTGTGCTTTTCTCTACTTCAATGTCTTGTGGGAAGTAGCTCCCAGCATACAGATATGCCTGAAGAAGCTGATGCTTCTCAGTGAGTGTTCGACACAAATTCTTAAAGTTATGTGATTTGCGAGCACACTGTTTAAAATAGGAGTGTTTGCTCTCAAATCGCAGTGTCCATAAACAAATTAGAGGGCCAAAGTGAAAAATCAGGTCAGGATAGTGACTGATGTAATGGTGTTTTGGTCTGAGGGGATGATTGGGAAAAGACTGCCATCGAGTATGCAAATACTCATCAATTAGAACCTGCAAGTAAGCTATCTGACCAGTGGACACAGCTGGGGCACATACAAGTTCTACTATTTCTCGTAGTTGCAAAACCAGCTGCCAAGTCTCATTTTCAGATGGGTTTACAATTTTGTCTCCAATCAATCCTGGCAACATCCTAAGAAAATACCAATTTTGAACTGCATGGCCAGAAAGTTTGTCACTCCCTGGAACAACATCACTGGGTTTGTTGCTTGCATCATTACCAAAGTATGTTAAATGATTTATTCGTCGATTTAACTCCTGGTAAGTGAACAGCTTCTCCACTGTGACAAAATTCTTAATGTACAATGCTAAATCATATGATGCAACACCTTCAAAAATATCATGTCCCAGACAGGGGGGTAGCCCAGGCTAACACACATGAAAGTAACGTAGTCCATTAAACACAGAGTCAAATTTGACACCTCCAGTGGCATTGGACGGAACTTTGAACAAGATCCGTATACGACTGTAAAGTGCGTTTACTTGCTTTGAACAAGGGATCTGTTTTAAACGTTTCCCTTTCTATATTGCAGTATCTGCAAAAATGCACACTTTTTGTGAAATTTTCCACAAATCCACCAATGCCATGGGAGCCCAGATTATCCCAACAAATTGCAGATAGCGTTCCCCTGTACACTGTTCCATCAGGCAAATTAATGCCACTTACCTCAATGTCTTTAAGGTCTTTGATGAGAGGGCTAAACACTTTGTCCTGGCCAAAATACTTGAAGTCCTGCTCCCTGCAAAGCAAAACAAGCTGCATCTGGTCAATGCGTGATCTATGATGTGGAGGAATATCTGCAAGAGTTGCATATACACAGAGTAATTTATGTTTTTTCCTGCCAGATCCCAGTGGGTTGGCTACTTCCAAAGCATCCTGATAAAGGATTAAACTAAAGGATGAGGTGTCTGTATTGAGCAGCTCATTACCTTTTAAGTTGCTACCATCCCATACATCGTGAAGAACATTGTGAGGACGTACACCAGAAAATACTTGTTTGCGATGTTCTGTAACTGTGTTAATCTGTAATAGAGAACCAATTGTATCTTTAATCGGAACATATTGAGCAAAACACTCTTTGCCAGCCTCATTTGTCCCAAGACAAAGTGGAACTGGTGCTACATAGTTGAAGGTATTCTTCAAAAATGTTTTCTTTTTTGATCAGTTTTAAGTTTTTGTGAATTACAAGTCTCAAAGAGATTTTCACTGTGCAAAATTTATGTCTGCTTCTGCAACCTCCAATGCACTCGATTTTTCTCTCAATTTAAAAAGTAGGTGCGAGTGACTCATTTCATGAATTTCCTGAAGGTGATCAACAATTATTTGAACAGTGGAGGGTGGAATCAGACATTTTGATTGCAATTTGAGATAAAATAGAGCTAGATGTCTCAAAAACTGATCTTCATCCATACTTTCACCAAAGGTGTCTTGTACCGAAGCAAGCCACAATCACTTGCTTAAATGACTGGCGTCCTGTTGCTCTGACCCCCATCATCAGCAAATGCTTTGAGAGGTTAATCAGAGATTACATCTGCTCTGTTCTGCCCCCCTCTTTGGACCCATTGCAGTTTGCCTACCGCAACAACCGCTCCACCGATGATGCCATTGCATCTACAATACACACTGCTCTCTCCCATCTGGAAAAAAGGAACACATATGTGAGAATGCTGTTTGTAGACTACAGCTCAGCATTCAACACCATAGTGCCCTCCAAGCTTGATGAGAAACTCCGGGCTCTGGGCTTAAACAGCTCACTGTGCAGCTGGATCCTGGATTTCCTGTCAGGCAGACGTCAGGTGGTTAGAATGGGCAGCAACACCTCCTCATCACTGACCCTCAACACTGGAGCCCCGCAGGGCTGTGTTTTCAGCCCACTCCTGTATTCCCTGTACACACATGACTGTGTGGCAACACATAGCTCCAATACCATCATTAAGTTTGCTGATGATACGACGGTGGTAGGTCTGATCACTGACAATGATGAAAGAGCCTACAGAGAGGAGGTGCACACTCTGACACGCTGGTGTCAAGAGCACAACCTCGCCCTCAACGTCAGTAAAACCAAGGAGCTTGTTGTGGACTTCAGGAAGAAAGACGGAGAACACAGCCCCATCACCATCAATGGAGCACCGGTGGAGAGAGTTAGCAGCTTCAAGTTCCTGGGTGTCCACATTACTGAGGAACTCACATGGTCCGTCCACACTGAGGCCGTTGTGAATAAGGCTCACCAGCGCCTCTTCTTCCTGAGACGGCTGAGGAAGTTTGGAATGAAACACCACATCCTCACACGGTTCTACACCAGCACTGTAGAGAGCATCCTGACTGGCTGCATCACCGCCTGGTACGGCAATAGCACCGCGCACAACTGCAAAGCCCTGCAAAGGGTGGTGCGAACTGCCAGGAACATCATCGGAGATGAACCTCCCTCCCTCCAGGACATATACACTAGGCGGTGTGTGAAAAAAGCTTGGAGGATCATCAGAGACTCCAGCCACCCGAGTCATGGTCTGTTCTCACTGCTACCATCAGGCAGGCGGTATCGCAGCATCAGGACCCGCACCAGCCGACTACATGATAGCTTTTTCCCCCAAGCAATCAGACTGTTGAACACTTGATCTATCAGGATCAATAATTAGCACTGCACTTTATTAATCTATAATCTCACACTGGACTGTCAACATATTCTCCTCAATATACTACTTCATATACATATATATATATATATATATATATATATATATATATATATATATATATATATATATTTCATATACTCCTTACTTATTGTATTGGATATTGTGTATTCTATATTGTGTGTATTGTACATAATTATTGTGTTGTGTAAGTATGTTGTTTATTGTAACTGGTATATGTCTCGTCACTGTCATGACTGCTATGTTGCTTGGAACTGCACACAAGAATTTCACCAACTGTTGCACTTGTGTACATGGTAGTGTGACAATAAAGTGATTTGATTTTGATTTGATTTGATTTGTTCCACACCATCAGTATCAGTATCACTGCAAAGAAAGTCCTGTGGCATTTCATGATGCTGTTCAGAGCACTCATGTATGCTATGAGGAAGTGCAACTGAATCAATCAGGTTTACTTCTGAACAATCACAGTGTTTTCTAGATACATGCGCTGTAAAAGTGGACACAATTGAAAAAGACTTGTCACATAGCTGAAATGGACATGAAACGCTTCTCCCCTCTCTAATGTGAGTTTTAAGATGCTGATAAAATATACTCATAGTGTCACACCTGACTTGACACAAGTCAACATGATACGTTAATTCAAATGAAGTCAATGGCATAGATTTGAGCTTAGATTTCCCCTCTTTGTGTCGATAACAGTGAGTTTTGAAAGCTGAAAACTTTTTGAAACTCTTATTACAAGCAGGCAATGCACAATTAAACCTGACATTCGCGACATGAATATGAATGCGCATGTGTCTCACAAATGCAGGTAAAGTACTGCATGTGTGTGCACAAAGTTTGCAAGTAAACATTTTACACTATGGAAGAGCACAATCCAGCTATCACAACACAGACATGCGTGTTTTAACTTTGAGGAACAAGTTCAAATGAAACTTAAGTGAATGTCCTCTGTTATATCGACGACGACTTAATGTACGTAACGTTAGTTGGAGCAAATTTATCGAGTGCAAAAGTATGCTGTTAAAATGATTGTGCTCATATACTGTACAAAGCCAAAATAATAACACTGACATTTAATAAGTTCATATAACTTCAAATGAGACAGACGTGTGCAATTCACTCGTGCTACAGAACCTAACGTTAGCTGTTCCACCATCCCCCACCGCGTAAAAAAAACATACTGGTGAAAGGCGGTAAATTAAAAAACCTACGGTACTTAATAAAAGAATCCAACGAACGCACTTATTTTACATTTCCCTCTATATTAGGGTAACTTGTACAATGAAAGAACACAAATATGCTGCACGCGCGAGCGCGGAGACACACACACACACACACACACACACACACACACACACACACACACACACACACACACACACACACACACACACACACTGTTGTGTTTCCATGTTTTATGGGGACTTTACATAGACATAATGGTTTTTATACTGAACAAACTCTATATTCTATCCCCTAAACCTAACCCTACCCCTAAACCTAACCCTCACAGAAAACTTTCTGCATTTTTACATTTTCAAAAAACATAATTTAGTATGATTTATAAGCTGTTTTCCTCATGGGGACCAACAAAATGTCCCCACTAGGTCAAAAGTTTCGGGTTTTACTATCCTTATGGGGACATTTGGTCCCCATAAAGTGATAAATACACGCTCACACACACACACACACACACACACACAAAAACGCTTAACTTTGAGGAACAATAAATTTAGCTACATCCACTATTTTAAAGCGTGAAATTAATAAGATTAAAATGAACACAATTATTTTAGATTCACCCGTGGTCTGGTACCTGTAAATGAGCTTCAATATGAAAGCTGTGCTTCCACCGATAAAGACGTGTGTCAGTCACTCTTGCCAACTGCCAAAGTACGTCGTTCGCGGTTCCTTCCCTCCCCCACAGATCACGTGCTATTTAACGGTAAGAAACTGTAATTTCAGAAAATGGTTCAGTACTGTACATTTCTGCTGTAAATTTACAGCAGTTTTTTACAGTGTATGTAACCCCCGTTCCCAGATGGAGGGAACAAAACGTTGTGTCCTCCCGGCCACGTTGCTGAGCCGAGCCACTGTGGTGGTCGGACCATTTCCGGCTCCTCAGAAAAATCCTGAATGAACTCGATGTATTTCCCCGCTTTTATACCTGTATGTCCGGGGGTGGGTTATGCAAATACTGTCTGCCTAATACTCATTGGCCTTTTATCATAGATAAGAGGCATATTCGGCACTCAAGAGAGACCCCTGGTGTCGCTTCTTCGACACAACGTCTCGTTCCCTCCATCTGGGAACGGAGGTTACATACGTAACCTAGACATTATACATTTTAACCGGTTAATTCTAAAAATCTAAACAATTGCTATAATAAGGTATCTATAAGTATTCACAGTATTTTTAAGTGCCCATGATAAAAATACTGTCCATGTTCATTAATGCAATTTATTAATAAATTATATATATATATATATATATATATATATATATATATATATATATATATATATATATATATATATATATATATATATATATATATATATATATATATATATATATATATTAGGTCTGTCAATCGATAAAATAATTTCTTCGGATTAATTACATGGTGTCCCGATTAATTAATCACGATTAATCGCATAAACAAATATTTGCTGAGAAAGCCCCTCATAATTATATTTCAATATGTAATGATGAAATAATGATATCTAATGACATAGTTATCTTTAAATATTAAAAAAATATAAAATATTATATATATATAAAATAAAAAAATATTCAGATAATTAAAATGCATTACATTCTTGTGGCAGAAGAGTTAATCATTAATAAGACAATACAAAATGTGGCTTTAGAATACAATGTATTGTTTATTACCATATTATTGATCATAATCCAATCATTGGCATACAGTTCACAGCAATCCATTTCACAATTGAATTTGTCAATCAGTTGGAGATTTATTATGAGGGCTTGTCAATTTACACCTGTGTCAGACATGCTTGTGTAGAATTTCGGGTGCATTGCATCATAAACATAAAATATTTAGGTCACTGTGTCAAGTTAAATATAGTTTAATACTTTGAACACATCTTGAGATCTCTTAGTTCGGATTTGCGCTCCATCAAGTGTTTTGAACGCAAGAACGTAACACATGTTTGTGTTGTTCTGCTGCTCAAGGGTGTTTTTCTTCACTGTATAAACTGTGCATTGCCACACAGCTGAAGTTTCACTTACTGCCATCTGGAGTAAACACGTTGTACAACAAGCTTTCATTTCTCAGGAATCTTTCTTATTACAATCCAGGGGCATTGTGATTAATTGCGTAATTTTTTTAAAAGCCTTATAAATTAATCGCACTGAATTAACGCGTTAAATTGACAGCCCTAATATATATATATATATATATATATATATATATATATATATATATATATATATATATTTAAGAAATATCACACGAGTAAGAGTGCAATATGGCCCTACATCAGCACTGCTGTGATTTGGCCGCAGGGCCATATAGCATGATTGTGAATGTGATATTTCTTATATACAACAGTTCAATTAACATTTCATTTTTACTTGTACGGTCATAAAAAAGAATTTGTGCATGGAACTACTTTCTTTCGTGACCGATCAGAATCTTCCATTGCTGGTTCAAAATAAATGATGTCCAAGGCTTCGTTAGTAATTAAAAAATGTCACTTCAGAAATTGTATCACGGCTTGTGCTGTGATTGGTAAACACGGATGGATGTGTGTGTGTGTGTGTGTGTGTGTGTGTGTGTGTGTGTGTGTGTGTGTGTGTGTGTGTGTGTGTGTGTGTGAGCGAGAGAATGAGCGAGAGAGAGAGACGGAGCATGTTCACCATCATCTGTTGCCACACCGAAACAGAGATGCTGTCAGCTTTCTGAAGGTCAGCATTCTCAGTGGTAAAGTAGCCATCCAAGCGGGGGTATTCCTCTCTATTTCGTGGTAGCCGGTGTGCAAGAGTAATTCCCTAAAAAAAAACAAAATGTCCTATGCCATTTTAAACAGTATGTATCCAATGTGGAAACTCCGGTAAAAGGGAAGCATGTTGAGTTCTGTAATCAATCAGTCTGTGGTGTCTCTTAGCTGTGATGAGCCTTAATGCAGAAGTTGTTATTTAAAGCAATTTAAAGCTATTTCCTAGCTTTAGTAATGTAGTAGTAATATGAGTGATCAAAGAGCGCTGTTCTATGTAAACAATGACTAACGGATTACACACAAAAATTATCTTTTTCCACCACCTGCTGGCTAACATATGTAATGTAAAAAAAAAATATATATGTAAAAGAGACACACATCCTACATTAGCGCTTAACAAATATGCACTACTCCTACACGTTAGTTTAGGATGACGAACACAAGTGAAATGATACATACAGTGAAGCGTCCGAGTGCTGATGGTGTCAGACCATCAGTGCTTATGGAATGTCTCTTGTCCAACCAGACTCGTATATATATATATATATATATATATATATATATATATATATATATTATATATATATATATTATATACCTTTATTTATTTTAGTACTGTGGCTTGACTCGACTTGACTTGAAACTAATCAGGACTCGACTTGCTTGATTATTCTGCACTGCACTTGAGACTTGACTCGAGACTTGATGGTTAAGACTTGAGACTTGCTTGTGACTTGAACATGTGTAACTTGCTCCCACCTCTGCTGATTAGTGTAACTATATCCTGACAATGGACCCTATTCACTGACTGTGATGACTGTGAAATTGACTTAAAGCCTTATTTTGCAGTATAAATGTACCAATCGTTTTTATATTTGCAATTTTTTTTTTCATTTAATTTGATCAGCCCCAACCAGTAGGTGGTGACATGCACAATGAATGCAATTGGCAAAAAACTAAAGAAGAATGTGGAAGTGAAATTGGAGATTTTTAGTAAACGAGGACTCTATCTAAGAAATATGTTTATGTTTTTTCAAAAAAACAAATTGTGATACCTGATCGAGGGATTGGTGAATATTCTTGCTTTATTGATTTTGCTTTAATTAATTTGTTGAAACATGAAAAACTAAAACCAAAGATATTTCTAAATTCAAACTGCACATTAAATTAATCAAAAAAGCAATTACAACATTGCCACAAAGTGGTCAAAAAATAGTGTATAACCAACCACCCTTCCATTTGCCGTCACGCAAATATTTGTCTATGACAGCAGATGGAAAATAACTAGTAGGCTACATATACATTTTTAAAGTCAATTCTAAATATAAACATAAAAAAAATTATAATGATAATAATCATAATTAAGGTGGACATGTTTTTGTATTATTTTATGTTTTAATCACACATGTATAGGCTATTTATAAAGTGAACCTGCATAGTTGCATTCAGAATGCATTTTACAGCTCCATGGAAATAAACAAATTAAACTTCAAGCATCTCCTGAGATAGTCTAAGGTCATTTGCAGCATTCTCATAGATGACACTATTCTTGCAAACAGTTTTCAGATGACTGGAAAAGGAAAGAAAGAAAGAGTGAGAAACTCTTTACATGCATGTGTGCATCAATGGCTTTTCTTTCGTCGGTTCTTTAAAATATAATAAAATGTGTTTCATTAAGTGCCTGTCTTTGTCTAACAGCATTTCCGAGACATCTTAGAGTTAGCCCACCCCAGTGGCTGGTAAATAAGCTAATTACTGTATATACATACACATTATATATATATAATGCGCATGACATAGGCTATACGCATTTGATGGGTACTAATTTCCTACCCTCTGCTATTTAATATATTTGGAGTGTTCCCAGCTCTGTGGTTTTGTAATTCTACAGTGCTGTTGATCATCGTTGGTCAATGAGTGTCGCAGTCAGCATTTTACCTCTGACGATTCCATCTTCCTATTGCCCAGCCCTAGACTTAAATATTGAACTTCAAAAGTTCATGTTTGAGTGAGCTAAACCTTTAAATCTGGTATAAGCAAAAATAGAATTACTTTGTAATACATACTACACCAGTAGCAGTCCATTTTAAATTGACTTAAAGTCCAGTAAATGAACAGTGACATTTTGTCAAAATTTCTTAATATGACCAATTAAACTTCAGGTAAAACTTCACCATAATAGGATTTGCAACTTGTACTTAAAATATCTCAGTTACGTACGTATCCTTGGTTTCCTGAGACGAAGGGGAATAGACAATGTGTGCTAACGCATATGGGAGTTGCCCTTCCACATGACCTAGTTGAAACCTCTCTACAATAACAGCAATATTCTAATACTGGCTATGGTGTTTGAACCCTGCCCTTGTGGGCAAGAAGCTGTCTGCTATAAAAGCAGGTGCACAAACACCATTCCTCAGAATTTTCTGACTGAGGGACAAGGAGCACATCGCTCACACCTCAGAAGAACTCAGAGTCTTGTTGTGTGGCCAGCTTTCGCAATTTCTCCTTCCCTTCATCTCAGAGAAGCGAGGTTACGTATGTTACCGAGATGTTTCCTTATGACTAAGTAAACTTGAAATTGCGTGCTAAAGTGTATGGGGAACGTCTTGGTTACTATCGTAACTTCTGTTCCCTGATGGAGGGAACGAGATGTTGTGTCAATGTAACGACACTAGGGGTCGCTCTTGGGTGCCCGAAACACCTCTGATCTTTGAGAAAACGCCAATGGGATTTGGCCAGTGGAATTTGCATGCCACTCCTCCGGACATACGGGTTTAAAAGGAGCTGGCTCGCAACCACTCATTCAGGTTTTGCGCTGAGAAGCCGAGACATGGTCCTGGCCATTTCAACGGGTTGCTCATCATTGTGGAAAGAGGGACACAACATCTCATTCCCTCCATCAGGGAACGGAGGTCATGACCGTGACCAAGACATTCCCTATCTGTCACTCAGTCAACATTGTGTCAATGTATTGACACTAGGGGTACCTATACAAAATACCACTACCAGCTGAACTGTGTTACGTGGACTGGTGGTACAGGTAAAGGCAAGCCACTGCAAGCCACGCACTGCTACTGGGAACAGACAAAACCAGCCTTGGCCTCAGGGAGGGGAAAGATGCTGGTGGAGGAGAAGAGCAGCCTCTCCTGCAGGAAGGAAAGCACTGACCCTGCTGCGCATCTCTGGGGGTCTTCACCTTGGGAAGAATGCCAATTTTTTCTTCGGAGCTGAACGGTTGTGCAGCAGCAAGCTGAGTTTCAATACTGCTCCAGTCACCTCTACCGGAACATTGCTGTTGGATCTATGGCGCATTTACAGCAGCCTTCTCCTTCTCTGGCTTCACAGCCAGTCCGCATTCTCCCTCAAGCCCCCTGAGTTGGATGATGACATCGCCGATGCATCGGAGAGCGTCCAGCCGTCTGACGTAGAAGACTCGACTGGGCTGCCACCTTTGGGTCAGCCCGCCCAGTCTGAGGCTGATGCACAGATGGCCGACATACTTTCCTGGGCTGCTGTGAGCATTGGGTGGGACTGGAACACTCCGTCCTCCCCACAGCCTTCGCGGCTTAACGATTTGCACCTCGGGTTAGGGCACTGCTCTCGGCCACGCACCTTCTGTCCCAAGGATGGGGCACCCTCTGGCATCCTTGCCCAGACCTCTGGAACCTCCACGTCTGGCCCTTGGACGGGATTCGGAAGATCTGAGTGACCTACCACCAGCGGTTGTAGACATGATCAACCAAGCCTGAGCTCCCTCTACCAGGCAGCTTTATGCCCTAAGTGGTGTTTGTTCACAAATTAGGGCTCTTCCCGGTCTGAATACTTGAAGATATGTGCAGTTCAGTCAGTGCTTTCATACTTGCAAGAGAGTTTGGAGGGAAGACTGTTCCCCCTCCACCTTGAAGGTAAATGTAGCTGCTTTTTCGACCCACCACGGCGCAGTGGATGGTAGTCCTTGGGTAAGCAAAACCTGATTATCAGGTTCCTTAGAGGTGCCCGGAGACTGAATCCTCCCTGGCCAAGCCTATTCCCCTCCTGGGCCTTCAGAGAACCCTTCTTCGAGCAGGGTTATGTATGGCCGACAGTTGCTTCTAGCACACAGCAGCTTGCTTGCACCTGTGTCAGCAGCTCATGTAACACGGTTTAGTGTATGCCGTTTTTAAATGGGACCCCTTGTGTCACTACAATTGACACAATGTCGAGTGAGTGACAGAAGGGGAATGTCATGGTTACTGTTGTAACCGCCTTTCCCTGATGGAGGGAACGAGATGTTGTCTCCCCCTTGCCACGACACTAGACCTACCACTGTAAACGGCCGAACCTTACTCTCGGCTCCTCAGTGCAAAAACCTGACTGACAGATGCACGTCCACTTCCCTTTATACCCGTATGTTTGGGGGCGGGATATGCAAATTCTGTCTCCCAATTTCTCATTGACCTTTTCTCAAGTTCAGAGGTACGCGAGGCTCTCAAGAAAGACCCCTTGTGTCACTACATTTGACACAACGTCTCGTTCCCTCCATCAGGGAACGGAGGTTACAACAGTAACCATGGCGTTCCACAAATATTGGAGTTTTTTTTTTTTTTCAAAAGTTAGATTGCTATCAAATATTACTACCTATTTTTTTTGCTGTAGAAGTTGACATTACAGTACATCCATCAAGAGTCAGATTATATTTTAGTATCTTATTTTTTTGGTTTTCGTTCCAGTGATTAGTACTTCTGTTTTATCGGAATTGAGTTGAAGGAAATTTCTAGCCATCCACTCTTTGATATAATTTATACACTGTTCACTTGGAAAATTTTGACATTTTCGAAGAAATATAAAGTTTCTTCGGCTTAACAGTGAAAACACATCGCATGGTTCCTGATAATGTCTCCCAGAGGGAGCATATAGGGAGATAAGCAGAGGCCCTGGTATATGATGGTGGGCCGGTATTTGTGGAATCTACAGACATTGTACCAGAGGCTGATCTATCTCTCTTGGTCCCAGGGCGTGTAAACACCCTCATTGATTCACTCAACCAGTGGCATGAATTTATTCAGTTTATCCAACCTATGGCAGATGGTGTGAGTGTTCAGGAAATGTGTTTAAAAACCATCCTTAATTTTGCAGTTCCATTTGCCAATGCTAATGGCACAGAAATTCTACACTTCACCTCTACCCAAGCTGAATCTGTTTATCAGAAAGCCCTTATGTTCACTCAAACACAACCCTGTTGGTAAAGGCATTGCTTAAACACAAGAGTTAAATAATGGACATGATAAAATACCAGTGTTTCCCCTTTTTAAATTCAATATGTACTGCATCTAAAATCTTGACTTTTTTGATGTGGCCATTTTTTATAGAAGAGATACACCATATTGTTGCCGGGTGCTGAACTACTTTTCAGAGTGCGCGTCCTGCTCTAAGTGGTGAGCCATTGAAAAGGGGGTCTTACAAATTGACAATTTACGGGCCTTTTCTGTAACAGCACTTACAGGCTACTGGCATCTTTTGCCTTTCCTGTGTCATTTTCTTTTTTCTTGTCTCACCCCTCCAACATAATCATAAATGTAAGTATGTTTATAAAAATGTGAAGCTGCCTGAATTACTGTTGTTACCTCCCTCGAAATTCAACACGCATCCAGCACGAAAATTAAACCAAACATGCTTTCAGATTTTGATTATCACTATGCAGTAACTCTGATGAGGGTGAATTTTAATATTTATCTACTGTGTCCTTGAGAAATAAGAGAAAGAGAGAAGGGTTGGGTTGTGACAGTTTTTTTCTTTTTTGTTAAAAAAAATATATAGTTTTGTTTTTGAAATTATACAAAATAGATTGAATGTGAATGAGTTTGATGTACTGTTTATTTTTGTTTATTTTATTTATTTATTAATTAAATCTATATTATCCAAAATATAAATAAATAAATAATGTACCTTAATGTAACCCCCCATGCTTATATTTGGTGTTACTGCCTTTGAAAAGATTGACACATTAATAAACTGTTTTTAATTAGAAACACTTTGAAATGCCGATTCCTGCTCCCCTCTATTTCGCCATTCTGATACGGGTGGCTTATTAAATCATTTGCCGCTCCTGGGTGATCTCCTTTTGAAACCAAGCCTGACCCTCCGGGCACAATTTATTTTATTTTTAAAATTATTTTTACCAGCAAATTTTGCATCAGTTCAAGAGAATTATAAATCATTATTACACAGGCAGACACTTCAAACATTTTGTAAAAAGCTTTCTGAGCGATGAGGCTTCAAAGGAGGATGCTCTGCCTTGTGACGGCTCTTCTGGTATAGATCCAGTTATTAATACCCTGTATTTCACTATGCAAGTGCTGTGAACAACTTCCTTTAAGTACACAAGGATTATTAAAAACCTTTGTTTCAACCAGGAGGAGGTGCATTATCGAAATCATATTACAGGAATTGCCAGAAGCTTTTTGTGATTTAAAACAGCTAGAATGACACGGGAGCTCAGCAAGAATCTGGCATTTCTGTGCTATCTGAATCTCATAACCATAATTCTGAAGACAACATCACCTCCCACCTGTCAGTCAGTCCACCAAGACAATTCTATAGAAAATTATTTGCTTTTAATCTTGACATCTTAGAAATATATAAACCTATGAAAATTACTACATACAAAACATGACCATGAACAGAAAAATATTATTTAAAATATTTTCTTACATTCTCCGTTTATTTGGGAGTTTGTGCGTTGTATTTTTATTTTAATATTTTTACCCATGCTCCATGTGGTTGCAGACGCGGTGGTGTATTAGCATGGTGATCGCGTCATTGGCGCCCCCTACTGTTTGGGGGTTCGAGTTGGGGGTCTGCTTTCGTTTTGGCGCCCCCTTCAGCTATGCATAGAAATGGCCCTGGGACCACTGAAGGAAAACATGTCTAAAAGTTTTTATGTTGGCAGACTGCATGCCTTTTGTTCAATAAAGCCTCAAATTGTTGGAGAAAAGCAAAGAGCATGTCTTATATATATCACATCTTAATATACAGGGACCGATACATCTTTGTTCACTTACATAAAAATTATCCTGGGTTATTTTAAAATAATGCATATCTGTGAATTATAGAAAAAAACACGACAATTATGTTTGAAATTAACAGTGATTCTAAATTCCTCTGATGATTGTTATTAACTATAAGTTAGGGAAGTTGAAACTAAACTAGCAATTGTTCACTCTAAAATCTGAAAATCAGTTTCAAGTAAATAGCTTTCAGTTTTCTTTTTCTCATTAGGGGTGAATACTGGTGAAGTGTGGAATGCAACATTTGTACATTATAAATAATTATTGTCACTTTATTGACACCACTTCATCACTATTTATATAGAAAAACTGTACATCATCGTTGTGGGTTTCTTATTCAGTAGTGGCTTGGGCCAGTCCATTACAAAATCATAGCACTAAAGCAACAAAAAATATTTTGCATTCATTTTAAGTAGATTTGTGGCTTTATGTATTTTCACAAATGGAACTTAATTTTCAAGGTGTCAGATATTTGCTTTAAACTCTTCATTTATTCCTTTCTTTATGGGCAAATGCAGCTCTATGGTCTGTTTTTTATAAAGCTTCTGTTAAAAAAAGTAGTTTACTAAATGGCAATGTAATGTTTTTCCAGAGACTCATTCTTCAAGGGTCGTTCTGGTAAATACATCATGATATGCGATTGCAGTCCTATTAGTGCTCCATTAGACCACTTATTATCATAGAATGTATTCTGACTAGGCTTTCCCACCCATATGCATGTTAAATAATATGATTGAACCTTTATAGACTCCATTCATAAGCTACATTATTATATTCCAATCTTTTCATTTACTCACAAAATGTTATTGAATTTAGTTTTTGCCAATTTTTTGATAGCATATTCAATAGTGCTAGAAAAATTATATGATTAACACTAATAGCTTTAAGCTGCTTGGTCAAATAAGGAAACAATTACAAGATGTTGGCTTGGGAATTGCTTCAACATGCCAAATAAATTTATCTTGATCCTTATCATGGTGAAAACATTTGTGGAGCTTTGCCGATCATTAACCAAAAACGGATGATCACTGAAGCATTATGTTTATAATAAAGCATTACTTTCAGATTTCTGCACAATCTGTAGACAAGTAAACTCGTTAAATAGTGGTTTCATTGTTAATCAATCAAATCTGTAGTCTCTGAATCAATTTAAATTCCAAAGTAAAAACATATTTTGAAATATTTTAAATGAAAAAACCTTATTCTCAATATGTGTTAGCTCTGACTGTGTGATATGATAAAGGAATTCTGTCTTTTAAAAAAAAAAAAAAACTTATCAAAAAGTTGTCAGTGTGATGCATGTTGTAGATGTGCAATCAAATATATTCCTCACCAGTATTCTCCACTCAGTTGTAGTTTCCACCCATATATTTGCATGCAGATGAATAAAGTACAGTATTTCAGCCATTTGAAGTTTTCCATCACTACCAGTGATCAGTGGAGGCTCACCTGTGTGCCGTGTCATAAAAGATAGAACTATTAGAACTGACTGACTCGAGTCTTTTAAGCCCCAGGCAGGAGTGCTTTCAAAAGTCCTATGTCTGTGAACCTTACCAGAAGACTTTGATTTAAAAAGACATTCATTACCATTGATGTGGCATGATGCTATGATTCCATAGCACTCAGTGAGGTTAAGAGTTGTGTTCATCTAATGATAATCAAAGTTAATGTTGATCAATTCATAATGTAAAAATTGTGAATAAAATGGAGCAAAATAATAATACACTTTGTATATTTTAGTATTTTAGATGCACATGGTCTAAAGCTCTTAGTTAAAATTTTGTTTGGTATGTTTGGATTTTCCCAAGTGCGAGTATGATGACTGTGATGATGTGTTGAGATGATGTATTCTGATGATGATTATGTTTGGAATTGCATAGTAACATTTACTATTTCTGCAGTATATAGAATGTTTACTGTGCACAGTGTGCACATTTTCTGTATGCATGGAATACTTGGATAATGTATTGCATATGTAAAACCAGTAGTCAGGAATTCTGTGCCCCTTTTACATAATATTTCTGGAATTGTTGTGGGCCCCCTGCACCTTTGGGCCCCTAGAACCGTTCCCACCTTTCACCCCAGTTGATATGGCCCTGCCAAAATGTAATATCGGCTGTGATTCATCTCTATTTTTGACCGCCAAAAGAGATTTTTTCACAAAAATAAATTATTTAGAATTCAAATTTCAACATAACTTTCCCTGTTTAACTGGATGTCACCTGATGTCTGAACTAAACATGCAATGTGAGGATGTCACATGACAACAATAACAAATAGTTTAAAATATTTTAACTTATTTTTCAAGAAATATTTCATATATTTCATATATATATATATATATATATATATATATATATATATATATATATATATATAATGATTCCCTTGATATTGTAATTGTGATTTAATTTGATCAATAGAATTTACATTAAAATGCGTATTTTGTGTGGGGCAATCACATATTCTTAATGTAGAGGATACTACACATCCAAAACAAGCTGAGGACATTTTCTCAATTACTTGATTTGCATGAAAAATTAAAAGTGTTATTTACATTTTGAATAAATTATACAAAGAAAATCAGAATAAGAATGAACTTTAGTGCCAAGCATGCTACACACACAAGGAATTTGTCATGGTGAAAGAAGCTTCTAGTACCAAGAGAATGCAATGTATATACATACATACAAACATATACATTTAAACATATATACATATAGTGACATAAAAAAAAATGATAATAATAAAAATATGATATGACAGATACAAAAAAAGAGAAATTTGTAGTAGCACAATAACACAATACTAGAATACTACGTTGTCATCACTGCCAACAATTTAAACAAATGTAAATGCTTCTGATTTGTCATTGAATTCTTGCACACAACCGAAAAATATACATTGCAAATATAACTTTTTGACATAACGGGAGTACACCTGAATTGAGTTCTGTAATTTACACTTTTCATTGTTAGTTAATTGTGACAGCTGTAACTTTAATCTTGATTTATTTTTTTAATGTGGAGCCCTAGTATACAGTATATTCTGCACTGTATTCTGCAAGTATTAAGCTAGTATTCCATTGCGACCAATGTCGGAAGTTTGGAACACCGGACACAGTCAGAATGCACCAGATCATACTTCAAACCTTAACAGGCAGCATGAAATAGCAGATCTGCTCTTGTCTTTTTCATCTCAGGAAACCAGGACAGACTGTCAGGGACAAGCACATGCCAAAGATACCCAAGTGCTGCTCTTTCAGAGTTAAGGAGGGAACCAGTCTCCCAAAGTGAATTTGTATTAGATGAAACTGCAGCTAACAACGTTTAAACTGAACAAATACTGTAACAATGAGACACTGTAGCAATACAGAAAAAAAAAGACACCTCACTGTACACACACTTATTTTCGTTTCTAATACTTATTTTTAATGCAAACTAGCTTTTTTTGACTTTGTACCCTGCATTTAATTAAATTAAATTAGAAAAATAAACAGAAATGTATTATCTAGTGTGAAACCTGATACCTAAAGGGTGTTCCCTCAGACATATCTGGAAAAAAGTAAAAAAAAAAAAAAAAAAGTCTGTCCAGGCAGAAAGAGAACAAATGTGGAGGTTTTCTATTCTATTGTCACTTGCATTTGGCTTTCATTATGTTCCTGCCCCAGGCGCCTGCCGGCCTGTGAGGGAGCCAACAGTGATTTGGTTTATAGAGATCATATGGCAAGGAAACAGGGCTTGAAAGATGTAGCTCCAAGAACGAGATTTGATGAATTTCCTATGATTTGAGCCTGGGTTTATTCTTTCCTGTTGTGAAACAGACACCCCATATAGCACACACGCCTGGACCAGGGATGAGCAGCAGAGAGGGTCACTTAAACTACAATGTAGGCTCTGTTTTCACACATCTTGAATTGCATTTCCTATCAGGACAAGAGGAGCCGGTAAGTGATCCAGAATGTTGGCAGGAAACCACACAGAGTGAAGGTTGCCTTTGTCATTAACAATTAATGTAACCGCCATGGCTGTGATCAGCTGCGAGCATGGATTTGATCCTATCTTGTGATTTAGTCTGTATTTTTATTGTATCTTGTTAAAACAGGGCAAAAGAGACACTGCGGGACAGAGAGACATGATAAAACCTGAGTTGTCTTGAAAAGAGCCCTCTATATTTGATCAAAACCAGAAAAAAGTTGACGTTTCAAGTACTGCTTGACCCTCCCTGGCAAAAAAGACAATGACTTTCTGCTAGAATGAATGCCAGTCAATGTGACCGAAATGTCATCAAGTAGTTTAATGCCCCTTAATATCACTGTATCGTTTACATTCCCGAGCATGCTAGAAATTAGTCCCAGCTGGGAATTTTTGGATGCCTGTGGGGGAGGGGGGTGACAGGCTATTTAGACGTGCGACTTCACATTGCATTAGTGTGTACAATATCAGGCACAGAAAGCCAAAGTAAGGCCAGATTTCAGTTCATTGGGCCTGGAGCGATATATCACTTATGTTAAGAAATCAAAGTCAATGATAGAGAATCTGGCCTGGAGAGGAGCCCAGAAGCCCTGAAAAAGTGTGAAACCTGTTGAAAGAAAAGAGCAACTCATTGAGAAAATCCATTAATGCTCGAGAAGTAAATAAGCATAAGAAGAGATGTCTTGTTAAATACAGTGTTTAATAAAGCAAGGCTTTGGCTTGAAGAACTGCCTCAGGGCACCGGTGATACAAGGTAATGCAAGAGATGGTTATTGATTCGGGTAGATGTTTTAAAGAGCTTCAGTGCCAAGAGAAAAAATTCAGGGTGAGACATCGGGCTTTCCCTGTGGCCTACTTGGAATCAAAGTGCCACACATGATCTGTGGTTAATACAGTTAAGACACACAAAGACCAAACTGCAAGAATTATTAGTTTTTTCCCTTCTACAAAAAAGAAGAAAGTACAGAAATACACCTACTTTTCTGAAGTATCATTATTAGAATGGAGATAGTTGGTACTTTTCCTCTGCTGTTTGATTACATGTTGTCTGGCTTGAACCCTCAATGAAACCAATAGGACACTTAGATTTGCGCCGCTAAACTGATCTCATCTTCAGCTTCATGTTCACGGCAATCATCCTCATTTTCCTGCTTGTGTCATACACTTGACTTCTTGCCCCTTTCTCTCAGATGGCCACAATGTTCAATTTTACAGTAGCTCTCAATCTGGTTTGGGACAGGAAACTACTTAATGAAATGCCTTGCGTAAACCAATTTGAAGTGACGTGTTTGAGACTAGCATTTGAAATGTGGTCAGGATGGCTTAATATTGGCCTAGATAGTTGTTATTGAAACGAGAGTACCCTTTACTATCAAGTAGAACCATTTTTGAAGAAGAGGAGAGGTATTTTGTCACCTCAGAGACAAGGTCAAGGCATCATCAGGAATGAGCCACCTGTCAGATGACCTTTGACCCTTGAATCATCTTGGCTCTCCTAAGCTGGTGGCTCCTTCAGTAGATTTTTAATGCGCTGTGATTTTTTTAAAATCTTTTTTTTGTCCTGCTGTGTGCTTGAAGACCAAGTGAAGCCAAAAAAAAAAAAAAAAGGTAAAACAAGCTTCAAATCACACAAATTTAGACAAGTTTGAAAGGCATCATAATCATTAACCTATCCTTTTGCAACTTTTTACGGATTTTGATAAGGAATGCACATAAAATAATATATACACACACATATATATATATATATATATATATATATATATATATATATATATATATATATATATATGTACAGTGTAGGATCAGAGTAGCCCGGCAGAAGGAGATTATGAAGAATTAAAACAGAATTTCACCAAGATGGCCAACAGCATCGGAAATTCCTCAGCACCATAAAACTAAGAGCTGACAAAATGGCTCCCTAAAGTCTGGCATGGCTCAGCTAAATGAGATGAACCTCATCTGGCTAATAAATGAACAAAAGAGATCTATAGACCACAAAGACCTCTACTCGTCTACTCGTCTACCTCTAAAATTTACACATTGTCTAGCCTTGCTAGATAATTCTGAAAATGACATTATGAACTGTGATCACTTTTATAAATGAAAAATTGATTACTATATCCTGATGTACCTTTTAAAATGTGTGTAGTGATTTGTAATCACTTATAACTGACAAATAATTATCCCATAATAATAATTATGTAATTATCCCATTCAGGATAAATCACCTCATGCTGAGATTATTTCTGCATTTCAGGAATGTTATCTGTTAATTAATCTTTGATATATTTAGTTGTATCCAATATATAAAATGTATGGTTACTATTTAGAGCAGGAATTTTTAAGAATCCTTTACACAAAGGATTTTAAATAAACTTTGAAAAGGACAGACAATTGACCATGTGACTCTGAAAAGCCACCTCTGTTTGGCTTAGAGCCTCTTTGCGGTGTGAACAAACTGAATGTGTAAAAAGGCAAGCCCGAAGCAAACCCCTCGAGATTTGATTTCTCTTCTTCGGCTTCTCCATGCTCCACTTCCTCTTCAGCTCCACGCTCTGGCCCACATGGCTTGACCCTGAAGTTCAATAAAATGTAGAAGTCCAGAAAGGCTTGGAGTAAAGCTCAGAGGAAGCCCTTCTCTTCTCTGTGCCATGACACACACTGTAAATCCTGCCTCATCATCCATCAATGCATCCATCCCCAATCTTAGCAGAGGTCCAAAAATATAGACAGAACCACCCAAACTTTCTACAAAGAGCCAAAGAACAAAGCAATGCAAGGGAATTCAGCAACACGCAAGTACATCTCCAGACATTTGCTGAAAGTGCTGGTGTATTATTTAAAAACTTTGGGTTATCCAATTTAGACTCAAAGAAGGATCAATGTTTCTTAAGGGATTGTCTACAGACTCCATAATGTTCCTTTTCTCTGTATAGAACATTTCCATCCAAGTCACTCTGTTCACTTTACTCAGCAACCTATTTCATTTTTGTATGTGTTATATTAGTTTTATGTTTAGAATAGCAATGAAGTCTTGTTTGTATTCAAATATAATTTGACTATGGTATACTTTGATAAATAATCTCGTCACTTGATTTGAAAGATCTGGCCCTCAAGCTATACTTAAAATATGTGTGATATTATTTTCAAAAAGCCATGAGGATAATATTACTCCAATAAATTAATTAATCATAATTCCCTTATTAAAGATCATACTTCACAATAGAAATTGTGAGTGGATACAACGAGACGTCTTATTAAAATTTTAATGCTGGAGAATTTTATTCAAACAAATAATCTAATTATTTGTCATTTATTTATACAACCGAAATTTCCTTAATTTAATGGCGTGGACATGCAGACAGTTTCATTTAATTTCTAACACGCATACTGTTCTCCTAAAACAGTACATATATATATATATAAATATATATATATATATATATATATATATATATATATATGATTCTCGTTTCAAATTAACACAATGCAGTATCCATTTTTTTCACTTGCTGAAACTTCACAAAAGTTTTTCCTCACTTCCTTTGGCTAAAATTGAAGGTACACGCTTGACTCACTGCACATCCTAGCACAGAAACTGATTGTGAGGAGCAGCGCATGCTTTTTTTTTTTACACACAATGCTTGTCTCTGGCATAATAAACATGATAGCAGATTTACTGCACAGAGAATGCTAATTTCACCAGCAGTCTGGTGAGTCTGGTGTGGAGAGATACGGACAAGCTGCTGTATCTCTTTGCATCGCCTGAAATGACTCATGTCACTATACGTTTCCACTGGCACTCTGTGAGAGATGGTGAGCAAGCATTTTCCATTAATTTCAATGGTAGCTGAGTGCCACGCACTCAAGGTGGATTATGTGATTGACAACAAAAAGTTGAGGATTCTCAGCTTTATGCAAATGAGAAGCTGAAAAATATACAGACCCATTTAAAATCCTCCTTTTGTAGGCAAGATCATTGAAATGTTGTTTTCAATCAGCCGAATACATTCTTAAACTCAAATGGCTACTTGGAAAATTTCCACTCTGGCTTCCGACAGCATCATAGCACAGAGTGGATACTCAATTATATTTTTCTAAACACTGTTTCAGGCAAAATATCAGTGCAGGTGTTATTATATCTTAGTGCTGCTTTTGACACTGTTGACCACAACATTTTCATAGACAGACTGGAAAACTGGGTAGGGCTCTCTGGGACAGTCCTCAGCTTGTTCGGGTCATATCTAGAAAGGAGGGATTACTATGTGAACATTGGTAACTAAGAATTTGAGTGGACATCCATGACATGTGGAGTCCCACATGGCTCAATTATTGCACCACTCCTGTTCAACCTGTATATGCTCCCACAAGGCCAAATAAAAAAAAGAACCAAATTGAGTAACATAGCTATGCAGATGACTCCCAGATGTACCTAGCCCTATCGCCAAATGACAACAGCCCCATAGATTCTCTGTGGCAGTGCATTGATGAAATTAACAGTTGGATGTGCCGAAACATCCTTCAGTTAAACAAAGACAAGACAGAGGTCATTGTATTTTACAACAAATGTGAAATTCCAAAGGTGAACACATAGCTTGACTCCAGGGTTCTAAAGACAAAAAATCAACTCAGGAATCTTCAAGTCATTTTGGAGTCAGACCTTAGTTTCAGTAGTCACATCAAAACAATAACTAAATCAGCCTTCTATCATCTAAATACTTATATATATATATAGAATTGGAGACAAAACATCTTATTCTGGCTATATATATATATATAGCCAGAATAAGATGTTTTGTATCCAGGCAAGACTTAGATAAACTTGTTCATACATTCATCACCAGTAGGTTGGACTACTGCAATGGACTTCTCACCGGGCTTTCCAAAAATAGACTCCTGCAGCTCATTTAGAATGCTGCTGAAAGGATTCTCACTCGAACAAATATTACTCCAGTCCTCAGGTCTTTACATTGGCTTCCAGCTACATTTAGAATAGGTTTTAAGGTACTATTACTCCTTTATAAATAAGTCAATGGCCTAGGACCTAAATACATTGAAGATATACTTGTTGAATATAAACATAACAGAGAGAGAAGCGTCTTTTTCAAGATGTCTTTCCGTTTGTGTGTGTTTCCTGGTTGCGGTCATTCTCTCTCGGAGTTTGGGGGCGTGGCTCGCGCTCCCAACCCGTCACGTTAGTTGATCAGGACAGTCCGACTCGGCTATGAGATTCAGTTCGCCAGGTGCCCGCCCAGGTTCAACGGCATCCGCCCCACCACGGTGAGAGGCGAGAACGCCGCTGCCTTGCGTGCGGAAATCGCCTCCCTTTTACAGAAGGGCGCGATAGAGCCTGTCCCTCCAGCCGAGATGAAGAAGGGGTTTTACAGCCCCTACTTCATCGTACCCAAAAAAGGCGGCGGGTTGCGGCCAATCCTCGACCTGCCAGTTCTGAACCGGGCTCTGCACAGACTCCCGTTCAAGATGCTTACAAAGAGACGCATTCTAGCGAGCGTCCGTTATCTGGATTGGTTTGTGGCGGTAGACCTGAAGGACCTCTCAGATCATTAGGATCAAGTCAGTTAGAAATACAGAGGGTTCAGTCAAAACAAGGTGAGACAGCGTTTAGCTATTATGCCACCCACAGCTGGAACCAACTTCCAGAAGAGGTCAGGTGTGCTCCAACAGTAGCCATATTCAAGTCAAGATTGAAAGCACATCTGTTTAACTGCATTTACACACTGAGGACTGTGCTGCACTCACAGATTGTACTGCATAATGTTGTGGCAATACTGATGCTGGGTAAGCAAACATGTTTTCCCCGTCTGTCACTCAGTCGACGTTGTGTCGCTGAGTTGACACTAGGGGTCGCTCTTGCAGAGCACGGCCATCTCTGATTTTGAGAAAAGGCCAATGAGAATTACCCCCGGATATACGGGTATAAAAGGAGTGACGCTGCAAATACACATCAGATATCTTTTTCGGAGCCGAGAGAGCAGTCATAGAGCTGAACTCCTCTGCTGTTCCAGTCATCTCTGCAAGCTGTTGGCTTTACGGCGCTTTCCAGCGGTCCTCCCCCTCGCACACTACGTTGTGCTGAGCATACACCCCTGGGCGCTTCAGCAGCTGATAAAAGAGTTACAGAGTGAATAACATCGTTTATATATACATTTATACTCTCGTATACATATATATATATATATATATATATATGTGACCGATCACGGAAAGTAGGGACACAAGTCGGTTTTGGGGCATTTTGAGTTATTCACATATTCTGACAGTGTAGTCTCCAAGCTTTCCAACGATTTGTAACACATGGAAATCTGACAATATTTGGAGAAGTTGTGGCCATTTGAAGGTGGGCACTCAAAAAAGCTAAAAGGGTAGAAAACGGCCTCAAAAGATTGTGCAGTTCTCACCTCTCTCTGCTGCTGGGAGTGACAATAGGGCTCATTTACATCTCATTTAGATAAGCCATACCCCCTGTAAAGCTCCCCCCTGTAAAGCACAGGGGGGAGCAAAAAGGTCAGGAAAATGTGCCATCAAAGAAAAAAAAAAGTTTGCAAACAGGTAATAAATAAATGTCTCTTAGCATCTACCGATAAAACTGTATAGGCAACTCTTATGTACACTGAGTGCTTTTCATACAAGAATGTAAAACTAAATTCAGGTGGTTGGTTGATAAAGTGACATTCCACTTTCATCGTCGCTCAGATCGTCTTCAGAATCAGTGAGCGCTTGTTCATAAGCATCCGGCTTGTCGAAGAAGTACTTCAAAACATTTTCGTTGTAACGGCCACGGTTCAGCTCGTCTCGCGACATTCTTTGCGGCGTCCATCTTCATTGAATTTTGATATCAGATAGAGCCGGCTAGAGCGCTGCATAATAAGTAGCCACGCTGTTGGGGCGGGGGCAAAAGCGCCGGCGGCTATTCAGTACGGAAATACACACAGACAATGATACGCCCCTACTGCATGCTAGAATCTCCGAAAAACAAGCCGATTTCAACCTCAAAATGTACGCTTTTAAATATACCAATACTGTTATCTCAAACATGGAGAGGCTTCTTCATGATCTCAACTAACAGATTCTGCAAAAAAGCGGAAATCACCAATTTTGGAAAAAAACACTTGTTTCTCATTTTGCTCACAAGTTGTGCTGCCGACTTGTGTCACTGGTTTCCGTGACGGGTCACATATATAAAAAAAAAAAAAAACATTAAAAGAGTGGCACAAACGGTGAAGCGTCTTTTTCAAGATGTCTTTCCGTTTGTGTGTGTTTCCTGGTTTCGGTCGTTCTCTCTCCCCGTCTGATGGCCACGATCGTTGCCTCTTGTGCCTGGGTGCTACCCACGCAGCTGCTCCCCGACTCGGTCCTTCTACCTACGGGTATGAGACGGTGTCGGCTAGCGCTGGGGGCAATATGGGGACCTCAGTGGGAGCCTCTCCGCCGGGTACAACCCCACGGACCTCCCACTCCCCGCCACGCTCGTATGCTCCAACCGAGCGCTGGGGCGCGGTTGCCGGCTCGCTTCATAGCGGACCCGCGATCACGTTCGGAGCACCTGAAGACGATGAGATTTCGATCGCGGCATCGGAGAGCGGGTTTGTCATGTCTGACGCTGAAGACTCGGCTGAGCTCCCACCCTCGGGTGCGGCGGCTCAGTCACAGGCTGACGCGGAGCTGACAGCCATGCTTGCCCGGGCAGCCGCGAGTGTCGGGCTGGAGTGGAACCCTCCGCTCCCCCCCGAACCCTCGCGGCTCGACGATTGGTTCCTGGGGCCGGAGCGCCGCTTACGGCCACGCTCTGCCCCCGTTCCTTTCTTCCCGGAGGTGCATGAGGAGCTTACGCGCTCGTGGCGCGCGCCTTTCACTGCCCGCACACGAGTGGTAAGCTCCTCCGCTCTCACTACCCTCGACGGCGGGGCGGGAAGGGGCTACACGGCGATTCCCCAGGTGGACCAAGCGGTCGCGGTGCACTTATGCCCGCAAAACGCCTCCACCTGGCGGAACCGCCCGACGCTTCCGTCCAGGGCCCGTAGGCTGACGTCGTCTCTGATGGCTAAAGCCTACAGCGCTGCTGGACACGCTGCCTCTGCCTTACATGCCATGGCACTCCTGCAGGTGCACCAAGCCAAGGCACTTAGAGAACTACACGAGGGTAGTCCTGACCCGGGTCTAATGCAGGAGCTGCGTTCGGCGACCGACTTCGCACTCCGGGCAACGAAGGTCACGGCGCGGGCTCTCGAGCAAGCGATGTCCACCTTGGTGGTCCAGGAGCACCACCTATGGCTCAACCTGTTCGAGTCGCGAGAGGCTGACAAGGTTCGTTTCTTTGACGCCCCCATCTCCCAGGTTGGGCTGTTTGGCGACACCGTTGGAGACTTCGCCCGGCAGTTTACAATGGTAAGGAGGCAGACAGAGGCTATACAGTATATCCTGCCCAGGCGGAGCTACAGGCCCCGCACCCCGTCGCCCAGCGCGTCCCCCTGTGGTACCAACACCAGCTCCACCACAGCCCGCCCCTCGGGGCCGGCCCCGGCGCGGAGCTACCCGCAGGACGGTGACGCCCCCCACCTCAAGGCCGGCCACCAAGAACCCTAAGAAGGCTTCAAAGCAGCCCTGGGACTCAGGGAACTGCACTTCGGGAGCTGGTAAGCAGACCACTCCCTCCCCCGCCGGAGGGGCGGGTGGAGAATCCTTATTTCCTTTTGAAATTTATTTCACCGCACGCCCAACGGGCTGCGGTACCCATATTTTCAAAAAAAGAGCAGTTTCCTCAGCCCCCGGGCTCCACTTCCGGTCTCCCCGTCCGTCGTTATCACGACTGCCGGCCACCGGTTCTCTTTGGCAGGTACAGCGCCCTGGAACCGGGTCTTCCGCTTCCACGCGTCCAGCCGCGGCACAACCCCGCCCCCGAGCCGACGGTCTCCACGGGCCACGAGGACGAAATTCTTCCTCCCCCATCCCAGGCTGTTCCGGGAGCGGTCAAAAGGAGCCAGTAAGTGCTTCGATGTCCCTAGACTCAGCACCCTGGGCTCCGCCCCGTCACGAGGCCCCGCCTGCCGGTACTTCCGACGCTATAGTCCCCTTGGTCCCTCTCGCTCGGAGTTTGGGGGCGTGGCTCGCGCTCCCCAACCCGTCGCGTTGGTTGATCAGGACAGTCCGACTTGGCTATGCGATTCAGTTCGCCAGGCGCCCGCCCAGGTTCAACGGCGTCCGCCCCACCACGGTGAGAGGCGAGAACGCCGCTGCCTTGCGTGCGGAAATTGCCTCCCTTCTACAGAAGGGCGCGATAGAGCCTGTCCCTCCAGCCGAGATGAAGAAGGGGTTTTACAGCCCCTACTTCATCGTACCCAAAAAAGGCGGCGGGTTGTGGCCAATCCTCGACCTGCGAGTTCTGAACCGGGCTCTGCACAGACTCCCGTTCAAGATGCTTACACAGAGACGCATTCTAGCGAGCGTCCGTTATCTGGATTGGTTCGCGGCGGTAGACCTGAAGGACGCGTACTTTCATGTCTCGATCCTTCCTCGGCACAGACCCTTTCTCCGGTTTGCCTTCGAGGGTCAGGCATATCAGTACAAAGTCCTCCCCTTCGGCCTGTCCCTGTCCCCTCGCGCCTTCACGAAGGTCGCAGAGGCAGCCCTTGCCCCACTGAGGGAAGCGGGCGTCCGCATCCTCAACTATCTCGACGACTGGCTAATCTTAGCTCACTCGCGAGACATGTTGTGTGCTCACAGGGACTTGGTGCTCAGGCACCTCTTTGGGCTGCCTTGGGCACCGCTTGGGGCTTCGGGTCAACTGGGAAAAGAGCAAGCTCGTCCCAGTTTAGAGCATCTCTTTTCTCGGTATGGAGTTGGTCTCGGTCTCAATGTTGGCGCGTCTCACCAGCGAGTGCGCACAGTCAGTGCTGAGCTGTCTGCGTACGTTCAGACAGAACACGTTGGTCCCACTGAAATCCTTTCAGAGGCTCCTGGGGCATATGGCATCATCAGCCACGGTTACACCACTTGGTTTGATGCATATGAGACCACTCCAGCACTGGCTGCAGACCCGAGTCGAGAGACAAGCATGGCGCCACGGCACACACCACGTCCTTGTCACGCAGACGTGTTGCCGCTCTCTCAGCCCCTGGTCAGACCTAGTGTTCTTACGGGCAGGAGTTCCCCTAGGCCAGGTCTCCAGGCACGTCGTGGTTACGACAGATGCCTCCCAACGGGGCTGGGGTGCCGTGTGCAGCAGGCACTCAGTCGCCAACCCTTGGACGGGCCCGCGACTGTCTTGGCACATCAACTGCCTCGAGTTGCTGGCAGTATTACTTGCCCTGAGGAGGCTTTTGCCGTTGTCACAACTTGCCCGCCGTCTCCTCCTTTGGAGTCAGCACCGACTCAAGTCGCTGCGGGCCACTCACATCCCAGGTTACCTCAACAGCACAGCGGACACGCTGTCGCGGCAGGTTACATCCAGGGGAGAGTGGAGGCTCCACCCCCAGGTGGTTCAGCTGATCTGGAGTCGATTCGGCCAAGCGCAGGTAGACCTGTTCGCTTCCCCGGAATCCTCCCATTGCCCACTCTGGTACTCTCTGGCCAAGGCCCCCCTCGGCACAGATGCCTTGGCACACAGCTGGCCCCCGGGGCTTCGCAAGTATGCGTTTCCCCCAGTGAGCCTACTTGCACAGACGTTGTGCAAAGTCAGGGAGGACAGGGAGCAGGTCCTCTTAGTGGCCCCTTATTGGCCCTCCCGGATCTGGTTCTTGGACCTCACGCTCCTCGCGACAGCCCCCCCTGGCGAATTCCCCTGAGGAAGGACCTTCTTTCTCAGGGTCAGGGCACCATCTGGCACCCATGACCAGACCTCTGGAATCTCCATGTCTGGCCCTTGGACGGGACGCGGTAGTCTTTGGTGGCCTACCTCCCGCGGTGGTAGACACGATCACTCAGGCGAGAGCCCCCTCAACGAGGCGTCTTTACGGCCTGAAGTGGCGTCTGTTTGCTCAGTGGTGTTCTTCCCGTGATGAAGACCCCTAGAGATGCGCAGTTGGATCAGTGCTTTCCTTTCTGCAGGAAAGGCTGGAGGGACGGCTGTCCCCCTCCACCTTGAAGGTGTATGTAGCCGCTATATCGGCACATCATGATGCAGTGGAAGGTAAGTATTTAGGGAAGCACGACTTGATCATCAGGTTCCTGAGGGGCGCGAGGAGGTTAAACCCCCCAGGCCACGCCTCGTTCCCTCGTGGGACCTCTCCGTGGTCCTTCGGGGCCTTCGGGGAGCTCCCTTTGAGCCCCTTGAGTCAGCAGAGCTAAAGGCGCTCTCTCTGAAGACCGCCCTCCTGACGGCGCTCACCTCCATCAAGAGGGTAGGGGACCTGCAGGCGTTCTCTGTTAGCGAACTGTGCCTAGAGTTCGGTCCGGCTTACTCTCACGTCATCCTGAGACCCCGACCGGGCTATGTGCCCAAGGTTACCACAACCCCCTTTAGGGATCAAGTGGTGAACCTGCAAGCGCTGCCCCTGGAGGAGGCAGACCCAACCTTTACGTTGCTGTGTCCGGTGCGTGCTCTTCGCATCTACTTGGACCACACGCAGAGCTTTAGAAGCTCCGAGCAGCTCTTTGTTTGCTTTGGCAGACAGCGGAAGGGAAGCGCTGTCTCCAAACAGAGGATCGCCCACTGGGTCGTCGATGCCATCACGATGGCATACCACACCCAGCATGTGCCACCCCCTGCTGGCCTACGAGCCCATTCTACCAGGGACGTTGCGGCTTCATGGGCGTTGTCTCATGGCGCCTCTCTAGCAGACATATGTAGAGCCGCGAGGCCACCTTTGCGAGGTTCTATAACCTCAGGGTTGAGCCAGTTTCGTCCCGTGTGTTATCAGGTGACACAAACAGGTAAGTTCGGGTCAGCCGGCCGGGTGTATCGCTTGTGCATAGCGCCGTTCCCCTCCCTTGAGGTGAAGACGTGCACTCTTTTCCCCAGTTGTGTTCGCAGGAAGTGTGAACCCTGGACGTTCTTCCTCCCTAGCCTAGCGGCCGTTGAGTCTTCGGAGAGGCTCACTGCCGCCCCGGTATGGGCGTCACCAGGCCCCCGTACTGAGGTAAGTGCTCCACATGTGCTGGTTGCCCCCTTCGGCAACCCTGTGTGACATATATCCCGCAAAATGGTTTCCCTACCGGCAAACCGCGTCTTCCTTGGACAGAGGGTCCTCGCCATGTTTGTAGTAACCCCTCCCCACCTTTGGGTAGGGTCTACCACGACGCCGTTCCACACGATGTGCTTCCGCTGCTGGCTGGTAAGACCGTGTGTGTATTCCACCTAAACCCCCCCCCCCTCGGGGCCGGGTGTGGTCTCCGTGGTGTCCTCCTCTTTGGAGGGACACCCCCCAGCTTGGACCATTTATAATTGGCCCCAGCCGAACGATTGTGTTCCTTTTACAGGGGAGAAAAATTGAGAGAAGGCCCCGGCTGGGCCAGCCAGTCCTTATACTTCTGAGCAGTTAGCTGTTCCCCCTAGGTGCAGGGGACCGCTTCATGCCTGCCAGTGTGTTGGGGGTAGTTATGCGATGGCTTGCTGCACTGGCTACGAGGCACACAGAGGTTTGCCCGTATCGCACCGCTTGTCTGCGTAACTCGGTTCAGCTCTGTGGCGTTTTCCATGGGACCCCTAGTGTCAACTCAGCGACACAACGTCGACTGAGTGACAGACGGGGAACGTCTCGGTTACTGACGTAACCTCCATTCCCTGATGGAGGGAACGAGACGTTGTGTTCCCGCTAACCACAATACTGAACCATCCGCTGAAAGCGCCGGGTCTTTGGCTCGGCTCCTCAATGTGATACCTGATGTGTATTTGCAGCGTCACTCCTTTTATACCCGTATGTCCGGGGGAGTGGCATGCAAATTCCACACAGCAATTCTCATTGGCCTTTTCTCAAAATCAGAGATGGCCGTGCTCCGCAAGAGCAACCCCTAGTGTCAACTCAGCGACACAACGTCTCGTTCCCTCCATCAGGGAACGGAGGTTACATCAGTAACCGAGATGATTTCTCATGTACTGAAAACAATGATAGACAATACACACTGGCTTTGCATATTACAAACATGCTCCAAACCAGCTTTCTGCCATGGTGAGATGCGTTGAGCTGATTTTTCCCACGCCAGTGGAATTACGGTTACGTACTGGCGTGTAGTGAGCTAAGCAGGCGTTTTTAATTCATTCCAATGAAAATCAACTTTGCGAGCCTGCCACTCGCATCCAATCGCAAATAATTGAAAACGCCCTCTCAGCTTTGCTCACCAAGGAGGGAGATCCAGCGTGTGCTCATTAGAGACTGAATGGCAGCCAGAGAAAATAATAGTTTTGAGGTTTTAAACTAGTAAATTAAACTTTGGCAAACAATATTTTTTATGTCTGTATGTATAGTGTCTTATAATGCATTGGCAATGTACTCGATATGTTGCTTAGCTTGATATGTATTGAATCTGGCCATCTTTAAAGTACATATTTGGCATTATGCCCTGATGTGATTTATTTGGGTGTTAATCTCTATTTAAAGACAAGATTAAGAATACAATTGGATATTTGAGCAGATTCACATAATTTGTTTGTGCTTCAGTTTATTATATTGTGCTTGTGATTGGAACAATTACTGAAGCCAATTTCCATAGAGTTAAGGAGAATTTATTTATGTTTTAATTCGAATTATTCCCCTTTCATCCCTCAACTCTCTGAGGGAGTTCCATTGTAATAGATCAAATATTAGATTCCTTGGGTACTTGGATTGCTGTGGAAACATCCTATTATCATATTTATTGAGATTCATGCATCTCAGAAAATGTATGTTTCAGGCTTTGTTAGTTCATCCAGGGTAAGTTCATTGGCAGCGGAGAGAAAATGTGAAATAAAGTTATTATTTTTGTATAAAAAGTGAAGCATGTTTTGCAAAGAAGTAAATACAATGATTCATTTTAGCTTTTTGTAATAGTTTGTACAGTGAACTTCACTATTGAAAGGCCTGTGAAATTGTAGGTGTGTCAAGTTTCAGTTCAGGCCTTTATACTGTACCTAATTTCTATGATTTTTGTGTATTTTTTAACTCACCATTAAGCCTAGTCACACAGACTATCATTCCGGCCTCCCTCACGATATTAAATAAAGTTAATTATATTTAATATTTTAAAGTGACATTTCTTGGTTTTGGCAGCATATAGGTCATTTTAAATGAAAACCCTCTATCATCAATTATCCATAATATACATACATCACTCTCAAATCTCCTTGACAATTTTAGCCATTGTGCGCTGGGTAATAAAAGTACTTTTGGAATAGTCCAAGATGACTAAAGCTTCTAAAGAATGAAAATTGTCCCTCAAATCAAATAAAAACTTGGCAGGTGCCCTAGTCCCTCTTATAATGCATTCAAATCACTTAACTAAAAGCCCAGGGATGTGTAGTGGATAAACTTAATCAGTGCAATGTTAAATGGAGTCATTTTTATTTCTGATTTGCACTGACTGCTGCTCTTTGTTTACAGTAGAATTGCCTGATATCTTAATATGTGGTTTTTATGTTTTTTTCAGTGTCATCCTTTTTTTTTCCAAGTCAGCGTATCATTAATTTGACATTATATTGAAAACATACAGTCCTCTAAACTTTATTCTTACTTTGCTTTCCTAGGAGGTATCACTTAAAGTACATCAGGCATTGAGTAACAGTTACACATTCTTTTAGAGAACAAAGAACTGAAAAAGAACTGTTGATAAATGGCTTTCCATTATTGAGTGTGCTATTAAAAACCTGTGGAATCCTGTTTTCAAGTGTAGGAAAAAATGAAAACAAAAGACGGTATTGTTGTGGGATTTAACTCCGCTTCGCCAGCCAGAACCTCAGAAAATACCATGGTGTCACATAATACTGTCAGTTTCCTATTGGAAGTGCCAGTGCTGAAGGAATGAGTATTCTGGCAATCAGTGTGTGTGTGACCATGCCTTTTTTTCTTTCTTTCTTTTTTATTTCTGTGTGTGTGATGTTGGTTGTAGTGGTCTGGATAAAGGCTCATGATACTCTTGGAAAAATTCTGGAGCTATCCCATATTTTTTGGGAATTTATTTTCATAAATCAGGAGCCATATTTGCTTTATCATTTTACCACCATGTGTAATATTTTATAAAACAAGACAGCAATATGCTTTCCAGCCATATGCTGCATGGAGAGTATGCAGTCCAGTAAAACAGCACTGACGAGGGAAATATATTTCTCCCTGCCAACGCAACATTGTCTGTATGTTTCTCAGGATGTACAGTATGGCAGCTGCTCTAATCTGTGGCTCTGGGAAACCTACTACTCAGTGGGCAAGCCTAAGTCTACTTTTGGGTGTTCCAGAATACATAGGCAGGGTGCTGACAATGAAATAGCTCACCTGTCCTAAAAAAAAATATTTTTCTGTTATATAGTGTATCCAGGATTATTGTAGTTTGATTTCCCATTCCATCACTCACTCGAAGTTGTGTCGGTGAAGTGACACTAGTGGTCTCTCTTGACAGCCTCAGTTGCCACTGAGCTTTGAGAAAAGGCCAATGAGAATTGGCGAACAAAATTTGCATGTCCCTCCCCTGGACATATGGGTATAAAAGGAGGAAATCGTGCATCTGTTTAGTCAGATTTTTTCTTTGGAGCCGAGCGCTTGTGTGTCCAGAGAGCTGGTGTTCCACGACTGTTCCACTCACCTCTACCGAGCTTTTGCGGTTGGACCTTGTGGCGCGTTACCAACGGCTTTCTCTTCTCTGCACACCCTGGGCACTTCGGCAGCGCTTCTAAAAGAGCAAAAATCCTCTAAAAGAGTAACACATTTGGCGTTGAAAGTCTTTTTAAAGACATGTCTTTTTGAAGATGCCCTTCCGCCTGTGTGTAGTTCCTGCAGATATCCGACTGTGTGTAGTTCTGGCAGATATCTATCCACCTCTGATGGTTATAGGCACTGCCTTGTGTGTCTGGGCCGCGATCACACAGAGGCAGCATTTATGGATGGTTCTTGTTCTCACTGCGAGAATTTGACCATGGCAACGCTTGCATTCACGGCTTTCCTTTCTGAAAGGAAATGTGACTCCAGCTGCCCCCTGCATTACACCTTCTTCCCACAGGATGGAGGTCGACCCGGCTGGCGATGGAGGTGATTCGGGGAGTTCAGCCGGCACGGCTTTGCCGGTTAAAACCCCACAAACTACCCTCCGCCCGCATGCTCGCTTGCTTCCGTCTACGTCCGAGGTGAGACTGGCTTGCCCCACAGCCAGTCTGATGTCTCTTTCGGACCCCCCCAGGCTGGATGATGATGTCGAAGCTGCATCGGAGAGTGACGCGGCGTCTGTCGCAGAAGACTCGAATGGGCTGCCAACTTCAGGTCTATCGGCCCAGTTTGAGGCTGGCACTGGGTTATGAACGCCATTGTGCTGGCTTTCCAGGCCCAGGCCGTGCCCGCCCCTTTGAGAATATGAGCACACTCTTCAAGGAGTCTGGCATCTTTGTGGCCACTGGACAATGGCACCTCTCTAGCAGATATCGGCAGAGCAGCAAGCTGGGCAACACCCAATACTTTCACGAGATTGTACAATCTCTTGAGCCAGTTTCATCCTGTGTTCTCTCAGGTATGAACAGGTCAGTTTCGTAATGTTGGGTAGCTGGCCGGGTGTACTGCTTGCGTATAGTGCCTTTCCCCTCCAGGAGGTGAAGTCGTGTGCTCTTTTTCTCCCATGCGAGTTCAAGAACCAGGAATTTTTTGTTGGATCCAGTATGTGTGCTAATATGCCATGTACTGGGGTAAGTGCTCCACAGGTGCTGGTTACCTCGGCAACCTCCTGTGATTTATTTTCTGTGGCATGGTCTCCCTTTGGTTGACCCGCGTCTCCCTTGGGCAAAGCCCTCGCTACACCGGTTGCTGTGTTCATAGAGCTCCTCCCCTTTGAGGAAGGACCTACTTTTGCCCCACTTCTATGCCCTGAGCCCATGTGACATATTTGCCACATGTCAGCCCCTCCTTCGGGGCAGGGTGTGGTCTCCTCGTGGTCTTTTCCCCCTGATAAAATAGGAAAGGAAAAGAACACCTTCCTCGGCGCATATAATGAGCGTTAAATGGCCCCAGCTGAATCTAGACTCTGTAGAGAGATGTGGGGAACTATTCAACGTTTTTTGAGGCGTTGGGGAGGCTACGTGCAGCCCGATTGCATCTGCTTTACACATGCAGTAGCCTGCTTGCACCAGCATAGGCAGTTTACGTTTGGTGTTTTGTATAGGGACCTCTAGTGTCACTACATCGACACAACATCGAGTGAGTGACAGAAGGAGACCGTCTCGGTTACTGTCGTAAATTCTGTTCCCTGATGGAGGGAATGAGACATTTTGTCCCTCTTGCCAAAATGCTGTACTACCCACTGAAATGTCCGGGACCTCGTCTCGGGTCCTCAGCACAAAACCTGAATAAGAATGGGCATTCCAGCTCCTTTTATACCCGTTTGTCTGGTATCCAATTTTCTTTTTTCCTTTTCTCAAAGGCTCCCAAGAACGACCCTAGTGTCACAACATTGACACAACTTCTCATTCCCTCCATCAGGGAACGGAGGTTACGACAGTAACTGAGACTTTATTTTTTTATTTTTATTTTAGTTCATGAATTTATTTTATTTTGCCATTTTCATTTTAGTTTTTGCTAAAGATTCAACTATAAATCATTAGGTAGTGTCACATTGATCAGTTCTGTATTATTAAAACTCTTTAGCTTAGAGCAATGCTTGATTGCTTTTTGAGGTAAGGAATGACGTTACAGAGTTTTGTATTTATTATAGCTCAAATGTGCTACTGTAAAAGACAAACCAATATATGCTTTACCACAATCATCATGAGTTTAACAGATGAGAAGGCTTTTCCTAAGATACTTTCCTCTCTGTTGCGTAGGGATAATAGCAAATGTAAGCCAAAATGCTAATGGCTTTTTGAGCTCGGTCTCTTTGAGAGGAAAGTTGTCATTTCCAGCAGTAGCTATGGTGCAGTCCTGCACTATTTTAATGGATCTATGGCCTCGTAACTTTACTTTTTGAATTTTCCCCTTTTACTTATTTAATTTTCCCCAGCTGATGCCAGACCATACCACAACTTAGTAAATGTGATGCATTTGAAATTACTGCAACATAGTTAAAAAGGGGCTACTTTATATGAGCAGCCAACACAGCCTTATCCATGTATTCTTGGTGCTCTTGTATCTGCACTGTATGCAATATTTTAATGTATGTGGATAAATATTTCTTTACGGAGAATTAACAACTATGGCTTATGGTATATGAAAAGCATATCCATTGAGTATAATTAATTTTCCCTGTTTGAGGATGGTAAAGCAAAATGTATGGCCAGCTTAATGAACACAGGGTTTGTATTGTGTCTTCAATTACGTAAATTTGTGTTGAAGAGTTTTGTTTTTTTTTCAGTGAGGAAAGACAAGGTAATCTGAATATAATGCTTGGGATGAAACCTGTTCAGGTTCGACTTGCAAAATCCAAATTGTCTTATGGAGCTCCTAGCACATTATTATTGACATACTTGCGATATGTAAATCTTTAATTAAATGATAAATAATGAAAACAATTTTTTTTTTGTCAATGTACCGTGCAGATCCTACCGGAAACGTTTGAGCAGCCTACTGTTTCTATGGTAACCTCCTCAGGGATTTACGAGTTCTATTTAAAAACGTCAAATTGGTGCAGGTGAAAATTCACACTCATGTTAACTTTTAATCTAACTTTTATGGTTACTAATATATTGCATGAAACTGCTGACAATTGCTGTCCTTACTGTACTAAACATTGTTATACATATTACATTAGACCACCCCAAACTTAATCAGTTGATGTTTGGCCATTTTATAAGAATTGAAATGCACACTATTTTAGTGTCACTTCCAAAATTTTCCAACAGCCTTGTCAATGGATTCAAATGTATTGTTTTATTATTTGTATTTATTTTTTTGTGATTTTTAATGATTACTATATACAATTTGTGTTTACTTAAAGTCAGAAATGTTGAGTGCATCTTATTAGCTGTCATTATATTGTATTATGTGAGAATTATTTCATCCACTCTGCTCACTATCGGCAGCAGTCATTAATAAAACCTGTATCGGTCGACCACTATTTCAAAAGGGGATCCAAAATTTGCACCCTGCTCTCTTCTTAGCAAAAGCTTGTCACTAATGATACTGAATACTGTGGTGTATGTTATCAACTGAACAGTCTAGAGACTGGACCTCCTCATATAGCATCGTCAAACTGATCTGGTATGGCCTCTATTACTTACTTACTATTCTGGCATCATGTGTTTAACCCCTGCCTCACTGCTATACATGTTATAGAGCTATATGCATGTACTCGTCAGGGAAAGGGCTGGTTATTGAATGTGACACAATAAATGCATGTAATGTGATTTCACGTGATGTGAATCGTAAGGGGCTCTCGCATAGGTTTTGTTTCTTTGGCTGGAAACTGAACAAATGCACATTGAACATAACTAAAATGATGGACATCAGTATTGAAGTACTCATAGACCTATCTTAATATTAATAGATCATCTGGTTAGAGTTCAAGGCACTGTGTACTTTTAGCCTTTAAACTTATACACAACATGCAATTTGTTACTAACATGTAAAAAGAATGTAGGCGAGCTGATTTTAACCAGCCATTGGAAGAATGAAGAAGAGGAGGAGGATGAAGAGGACAAGAGAGATAGAGAGAGGGAATCTCTCATTGCACACTCTCACTCTAATCTCCTTTGTTAACTATATTTTAATTATTTATTTAAGCCTATTTATTTAAGTTTTAAACTGCAGGGTCACATAACTCATGTCTTTTTAAATAGTCTGTTTAATAAGGACAAATCCTTTCTATTGCCATTACAATTATGCTTATCAAAGAAGGCACATATAACTTTATACTGTATTATGTGTCATGTAAATATAGACTTATCATGTCACATGCATAGACTGCGGAGACTGCACTCATTTAGAACCACTGAAATAGATCACAATGGCTTTTCAATAATAAAATATATTAATAAAATGTATGAAATGTCACATTGTCTTTAATAAACTGTGAAATATGCCAGAAAGTTCTGTTAAAATTGCACTTAATGGATTTAAGATTGGTTCAAAGCTCTCGTTAATTTACTAAAGTTTGTATTACTACTTGGATTACGATGCTTTTAGGAAACTTGCCTTAGTAATTAAGTACTACTTAAGTGCTTCTAATGTTCCAATTAGTGCTTCGGGAAACCCAGCCAGAGTGAGATGTAGGCTATTCTCTCTTGCAAACTATTATAAAAATATTAATAATAATAATTTTAAAAAAATTTATAGCTTGCCATTTGGCCTTTTTTCCTAAAACATCGTAAGATTATATAGATTGTCAAAACGATCATATGAATCATCATTGAATTATGGGCTGTTTCACATACAGTAGGCCTAAGCATCTTAATGTAAGTAGTATGCTTACTTGAAAATAGTCGTAGTGTTCTGGAGTAATTGTTGTGCTTATAAGAGCATTGTGTTTATGCAAACACCTGCAAGACAATTGCAAAATTACACTCAATAAAATGTAATGCAGTTCATGTTAAGATTGTTCAAATTTATGCAGTCATGTAATGTTAACAAGATACTTTTATTTAAATATTGTTTATTTTTCTAAATAGAATATATTAAATATGCCTCATAATATCAATTAGTCTATATTTTCTAATAGGTTATCTTACAATATAATTCTATAGTTTAAACATTCCACTGGTGAAAACATGTAAATTAGCTCTTGGCCCTGTAACACTGATTTAACTACTGCGAGTTGACATTAATGAGCAGTGAGAGAACTGGTGATTTAGAGGTGGGGCAGCCCCACTCCACACTAGGAAAATAAATGCAAACAATAGATATTTTTAGGCTGTAATTAAACGGATTGTGATTCAACAATGAAGTCATGAGCATATAATTTAGCTAGAATAAATGTAGCCTGTGAGTCACATTAATGAGTGTTATCTCCCTGCATGCAAGGCTAGCGGCAGTTCC
The DNA here is from genome assembly GCF_025860055.1 of Xyrauchen texanus. Taxonomy (NCBI): domain Eukaryota; kingdom Metazoa; phylum Chordata; class Actinopteri; order Cypriniformes; family Catostomidae; genus Xyrauchen; species Xyrauchen texanus. Next base: position 24,739,496 of record NC_068276.1, read on the forward strand.
ATGGGACTACGTCGTTTTCAGGTTGGCATGCTGGGTGATGACATGGCAGGCTGCATGGACAATCAATAGGTAACCCATTGCTCTGTGCTTTATTAGGTAACACTGATTTATCTATTGTGAAAGGGCTTTTAATGGGCTAGGTAAATGGAAGCCAGAAATCTTTCAGCGGTAGTTTCGGTATCTTTAATAGAGCCAATAGTGGATGGGAAACTTGAGCCCAGTATTCCTGTATAATTATAAGCAGACATCTATAAGACATAAGACATCTTAAGCAGACATCTATAATTATACCTGTATAATTATACTTATTGAATTCACATTGCTGAATTGGACTTGTCTAATCATACATATATAGTATATACAGTTAAGTGCACAAGTTTGCATCCCTCTTTTTTTCTCATAACTTTATTGTCACATATTCCCTGTTGTCTTTTGTTTTTGTGTTTTTATATTTAAATTCTTGTTTAGTTTCCTGTGTTAGTTTTGTAGTCCTTGTAGTTTTATTCCTTGATTGATTCTCCCTGATTATTTCTCATTCCCTGACTGTTTCCCCAAGTGTTCCTTCTTTTCCCTTGTATATTTAAGTCCCCTTGGTCTCCTACCCCTCTGCCTAATCTGCTCTGGTCCCCTTGGTCTCCTGGCCACCCACCTGATCTGCTTTGGTCCCCTTGGTCTCCTGGCCATCTGCCTGATCAGAACTGGTCTCCTTGGTCTCCTGGCCATATCCCAGATCTGCTCTGGTCTCCTAGCTGCCCATCTGCTCAGCTCTGGTCTCCTTGGTGGATAGGGCGTTGTGTTCCACCTGTGACCCGAGAATGCCGCCACCTGGTGGGATTGTCTTATACTCCCCTCCAAGGCCTGTAGGATGTCGTCGTCACTGACGTCGTCACTGTACAGTGGCGCCTACAGCGGTCCTCCCCTTTGGCCTGTCTCCTTGCATCTTCACCAAGGTCACAGAGGCAGCCCTTTCTCTGCTATGGGAATTGGGCATCCGCATACTCAATTACCTCGACGACTGGCTCATTCTAGCTCATTCTCGAGAATTACTATGCGCTCACAGGGACCAGGTGCTCAGGCACCTCAGCCATCTAGGGCTTCAGGTCAACTGGGTCAAGAACAAGCACTCCCCGGTTACGAGCATCTCTTTTCTAGGCATGGAGTTAGACTCAGTCTCAATGACAGCACCCCCCTCCACCTTGAAGGTTTATGTAGCTGCTAACATGGCCCACCACGACGCAGTGGACGGCAAGTCCTTGGGTAAGGATTACTTGATTATCAGGTTCCTTAGAGGCGCCTGGAGGCTGAATCCTCCCTGGCCAAGCCTGTTCCCCTCCTGGGATCTCTCAGTGGTCCTCTCAGGCCTACATAGACCCCCCTTTGAGCCGCTTGAATCATATGAGCTCAAGGCCCTCTCCTTGAAGATGGCTCTACTACTTCAAGAGGGTTGGGGACCTGCAAGCATTCTCTGTCAGCGACACTTGCCTGGAGTTCGGTCCGGCAGATATTTACGTCATCCTAAGACCATGACCGGGCTACGTGCCCAAAGTTCCTATGACGTGAACCTGCAAGCAAGCTGCCCCGGAAGGAGGCAGACTTAGCCTTCGTTGCTGTGTCCGGTACATGCTTTCAGTATCTATTTGGACCAAACGCAGAGCTTTAGATTTTCTGAGCAGCTCTTTGTCTGCTTCGGGGGACAGCAGAAAGGGAATGCTGTCCCCAAACTGAGGCTGCCTGCTGGGTCATTGACACCATTTCCTTGGCCTTCCATTCTCAGGCCATACCCACCCCTTTGCGGGTTCGAGCACACTCGACGAGAAGTGTGGCATCCTCATGGGTACTGGCCAACGGCACTTCCTTAAGCAGACATCTACAGAGCAGTGGGCTGGGCAACACCCAATACATTTGTGAGATTCTACAATCTCAGGGTTGAGTAGGTCTCATCCCGTGTTTTGTCAGGTCCGAGCCGGTAGAACTCGGTAATACAGAACAGCCGACCGGGGGTTCCGCTTGCACTTAGCGCCCTTCACCCTTACTTCCTGGATGTTCTTCCTCCCTAGCCTTCTGGCCTGCGAATTCAGCATGGTGAACCACACCAGCATCATGGTTCAGAAAAGAGAGAGAAAGGCAGTGGCTCAGCAGTGGATGTCCCTGGTTGGTCAGGACAGTCTTTTCACTTTGGAACTGCAGCAGGAACTGCAGCTGGGCCTAGTTAGCATTAGCCCCTGTCTGTCTTTCCCTGCCAGCAGCCACATGTCTTTTAATATGATTACGTTGGACCCATTTAAGATTGGTTCTTTCTGTCCCCGGCTCAGTTTGATTCAGTACACAACCCGGGAGAGCTTGTTCACAATCTCATGAGGTCCCATCCAGTGGGGCAGAAATTTCTTTGACAGCCGATGGGAGGCTGTCTGAGGTGGATGGGTAATACAGTAACAGTAATACCAGACCCTGTCGCCCACGTCCAGTTCCTTTTGTGACACTTTCTGGTCATAATATGCTTTCAGGCATTCAGCACACTTTTGAAGCTGTTTTTGGGCAAAAGAAAATGTTCTCAGATGCCGGTGTAGTTCATCAAGGTACTGGTGAGTTGTGTAGGCTGTGACAAGGCTGAAGTCTCCCGGTCAGTACAGCAGGTGCAGTGGCAATGTCAACTGCTGCCCAGTCATTAGTTCAAAGGGAGGCATGCCGGTTGATTCATGCCGAGTGGCTCTAATGGCCATGAGCACCAGAGGAAGTTTCACATCCCAGTCTTTCTGTTGGCAAAAACATACTTTCTCAGCATACCGACCACAGTTCGATTTGTTCCTTCCAATTGCTTCGGATGAGATGGAATGGTGGCTGATTTGCAGTTGAGCTTGTACACCCAGGAGTTTCCAAATCTGCTGCATGATCTCAGCTGTAATGTCAGTGCCTCTGTCTGAGTTGACTCAGTGGCAGTCCGAACCTGGAGAATATGTTGTTCATCAGGAGGTATGCTGTGGTCTGGGTAGTGTCGTTGGATGTTGGATATTCTATCCACTTGGTGAACTGGCACATGACTGTGAGGAAGTACTTGTTGCCCCTCGTTGACCTGGGCAGGGGTCCCACCCAGTCTATTTGGAGGTCAGACCATGGGAATGTAACTCCTCTGCATTGCAGTGGGGCTTTGTGATTTGGGTTTGTCAGTTGAAATTGGCAGCAAACCAGGAACCCTCTGACATACTCTGCCATGTCTTGCTGCATGCCGGTCAGGTATGCCATTTGTTTCAGTGTCTCGTAAGTGGCTCTGGTACTGTGGTGTCCGGCACATGGTGCATCATGGGCATACATTAGCATGACCCCCTTTTGGCACTGTGGCACCACAAGCCTTGGCACTGTGAGGTCATCAGGGATAAATAATGTTGTGTTTCACATGCAGCATGTGTTTGATGTATTCCAGTCATCTAAGGCATGGGGCAGTATTGAGTTCAGACGTTGTGATAAGGTGGTTTGAGGGGGTCTAAGAGGTGGATTAGCATAGATCAGATCAGCTATGTCATTGTTGGAAATTTGTGGAGCCAGTGTAAGAGGCTGTGAGGTGGGCACTGTTGCAGGAAGAGTTAGCTGACTGTGGCTGTGGGCATACCTTGGCACACATTCTCTTCAAAGTACATGTTGGTTGTTGTAGTTTGGGTCTGTCTATGTCCAACGTTGCAGTTGGTGTGTCATCAGAGCAGCTTTGGCAAGCAGCCAGGCCATTGCCCAGCTCAGACTTGCAATTCTGGACATATCGTGCCTCAACATTGTGCCCCTGGAGGGCCATCAACCAAGTGGCTATGTGTGCAATGGTGACCACGCCATCTCGGATGTCTTGGCTGTTGAGGAACATTACAGGCTGGTGGCAGGTCTCTATAATAAACTTCTGTGGTCCGATTTAGTTGGAGAATCGCTGGATGGCCCATACAGTGCAGAGCAGAGCTTTTTCACAGTCTGAGTATTTACACGTTGGTGGAAGAAGTGTCTTGCTGGCATATACAAACACTCTTTTGTCCTGGTCATGCTGTTGGTATAGACCAGCACTGAGTCAGAGGTTGGAGAATCTAGCTTCCAAATAGAATTCCTTTTGTGGATCGGTGTAACCAGACATGTAGCTGTACACAAATGCTGTTTCAGTTCATTAATGGCATTTTCTTGAGATTCTGTCCAGACGAATTGTAGTCCTTTTTCAGAAGAACAGTTAGAGGTCATGCAATGTCAGAGTAGTTCTCGATGAACTGCTGTAAGTAGTTGCACACACCTAGAAAACTTTGCAGCACTGAGACATTGGTGGGTGGCTTAAAGTTCTGAATGGCTTGGATAAGGCTGGACTAGGGTTCAATGCCCCTTGATCTGATGAGTGGGCCCACGTAATTGACCTTGGCTTGGCACCACTGTCCTTTATGGAGGGCAATCTTGGCACCGGTGGTGGTTAATTTGTGCAGAAAGTGGTCTTCAGTTGGTCAGCAAGTGTTGTGCTCTTCATGAGGACATCGTCTACGTAAATGAGGTTACCTTGTCACACTGGCATCTGGGCATGCTTTTTTCAGGAAGATGTTGAACTCAAATTAGGCTTTGTATTTGTACAGGACTTCTCTGAGTTTTTGATGGTCTGCATTGTCCTTTATGGCATCTGTGTCTCTCAGAATTTGTTGGACTTGAGTCTCAAATCCTGGGTATGGCTCCTCTGTTGTTTTATCTGTCCTGTTGGCAGTCAGAGGCGCATATTGCAGGTGGGCTGGTTAGAGACTGTATACTGCAAGGTGTTGGTCCTCATTCTGCTCCATTCTGCACTTCTGTTCTTTGGCCACCGGCATGACAGAAGTGATTGAGATGACTTTGAAGGGTGCCATGAACACTGTGTTGTCTGGATCATCGAAGGTGGGATAAGACCAATTATTGGTAAGGTGAGGTCAAAGTCATGGAAGTCGTGACCCATTAGCCATCCCAGACGGTGGGCCTTGAGAATTCTGATGTCCGTTGCCATGCAGTTGTTGAACAGGATGTATACTACATGGGATAACACTTCAGTTAGGGGTGTGGCTTCCAGAGTGAGGCCAAGTTCCACACATTTAGGTTAAAGTTGTAAGAAGCCCAGTGTGTGGTTTAGGGTTTAACCACATCACAGGCTAAGCCGAACAGTGACTCCTTTGGTGCAAGTTGGTACCACGGTTTCCTGTTCATTGATTAGGGTGAAGACCTCTGTTATGGTCTGGCCTGACAGGAGGTTCTCGGGGTTGACAGGAACTACAAGGAGCTGTGAGGTCAGCGGGGCCCACACTACCTCATTAATAGTGTCTATGTGAACCTTGAGGCTAAACAAGATGTCTGCTCCAATGTAGACATGATTTGGTGGGTCTGGAAGGACCAGAAATTAATGGGTTAGACACCGGTCGTTCCATTTCAAGTAAAAAGTGCAGATGCTTTTGGCAGTCACCATGGTTGACAGACAGGAGTCCAAAGGGAAGTGGGTGCACTTGCTTCCAAAAGGAAGGTAATATGTGTCTTCAATGAAGGCATTGAACAGTGCCAGGCTGATGGCTGAGTTGTCTGCCCACAGTGCAAGTATAATTTCTGTTGTTGTTACATCATTCAGCTGTAGGTCTGCCATGGGGGGGGCAGTAGGAGTCTATGGTAAGTTGAAAAGTACAGAGTAGCAACCTTGAACCTTGCTCTGGGTTGGAGACTGTGTTCCCGTGGCTGGCCATGAGATTTGCCGTGACCTTTGTGACCTGATAGTCTGGCTCGGGTGATCTGGGTGGCTGGAGAGGTAGAGGTTCTTGCACTTGAGCCCATATTTAGTCTAAAGTCCAATAGAGACTCGAAGCGATCTAGCAGATCTTTCCCAATGAGGAGGGGGTATGTGTCCATTGGTGATATGTACACAGGGTGTATCAGGCTCATAGGACCAATGGTCAGGTGACTGGGAGCTATCTGTTCAAGTTGGACCTCATTTTAGCTGTATGACTGTACATTCAGCTCACATTTTTGGGATTTAAGAGTTCGTTTTTTTCTCTTTGCTTCAACTCGGAGTCTGTCAAATAGTTGGGATGACATTAAGGTGAGGTCGGCTACAGTGTCTTCCAGGGCTTCCAGTCTCACCTAATTTTCCAATGTGATGACTAGATAGAGTTTCCGGGCCTCCCTCTTTTTGATCAGGTTCCTCCAGTCTTGGTACTGGGGATTTTGTGGTGACTGGTAGGCAGTTTGGGCTGGGCTCATATGGCACGTTAGGGAGGCAGATAACATAATTAGCACTTTCTGGTACCTTGGGGTTCTAGTTGACGGTGTGATGAAGTGTGTTAACTTGCTCTGGATGGGCAGCCGTCAGCTGAGGTGGTTTTGTGACACCGTCACTTGGTGATGGTATGGCTGGTTCTGTGGTCAGTGGCTGGTAAGCAGGGATCTGGGTGCTAGGTTCAGTAGGAGGACAATCAGGTTAGATGTTGGTTTCAGGCCTTATACTTAGTCATAAGGAGACTGGCCTGTCCATTTTGTCTCAGACGTAGCTGCACTGTTCTGCTCTGGTTAGAGCTCAGACTTGGGCTTGTCCAGGGTGTGTCGATAGGTGTTCAATTGCTGGCTGTCTGGGCTTGATGCTCTAGCCGATGGGGGTCAGCTATCCCCACGTAGCTCCGCTCTTTGGGTTGTTGGATGGACGTGGCCTGTCCCAGGGTCTTTCAGAGTGCCCTGTCTGGTGCTTGGGATGGGCACCATAATGATTGAGCTGCTCTATGCTGGCTGGGAATGGTCTCAACTCTCTGCTGAAAAATCTTTCACTGTGGGGTAGTTGTGTGTCCTCTACAGACAGTTCTGAAGAGACAGGGAAAATTGCTGGATTTTTCACAGTCTTTTCAGATGCAGTCTTTTGCTTGGCATAGGCTTTATGGGCTAAGTCCTGAAGTTGTTGGATGGACATACTACGTGGGCAGGCCAGGACCCCTAAGTGGTGGCTCACTGCAGGATGCAGATTCTGGAGGAACAGAGTTCTGAAATTTAAATCCTCCTCCATTCCTGGCTCGTTCCATGCTCCGAAGTAGGCCCGTAAGAGTCTGTTGTAGTAGGCCTGTGGGGTTTTCATGTTGGCCCTGTTCAAGGTCCATAGTGGTGATGAGTCCTGGGTCTCATTCTGAATCAGAAAACTCTCTAATCAAGTCCTGTTGTAGCTGCTGGTAGTCCAATTTGACCTTTTCTGGTTGCTGATCTAGGAAACTTTGCAAATCATGGCTGGGTGTAATTTGGAGCAGAAACAATCTGTCTCGTGTGGTCACATTGGCCATAGTTTTCAAGTGAAAGTCAATGTCCTGCAAGTAGGCGTGCACATTGTGGCCTCCTGAAGGGTTTGGGGTAAAAGTAGGGATGTTTCTGGACAGCATGTCAAATTCTTTGGGAGCCATGCCATAACTAGTGGTAAGGATTCTCTGGAAGGGCCTCTTCGGCCTTGAGCTTTACCGCTGCTTCTTTTTGTTCCAGGTAGATGCTGTTCTTTTCACTTAGCCATGACAGAACGATGAGGTTGTGGGCTGGGCCCTGATTATCTTGGCCCATTCTTTGTGATTTTAGACATCAGCCTCTTCATGTCGTCATCCAGCTGCTCCCGGCTCAGGTGATGTAGGTCACTGGTTGCTTTGGGCAGGAGGGCATTGGTCATGGCACTCAGCCAGGCCTCTAGGTGATCCCAGTGGGCGGCGGGACTGGATAATTGGGACATACTGTCTCACTGGTGGCGAGAGAAAAACAGCACACAAAGGCCAATGCAAGTCCGTACAGAGTTAGCGAGCTACAATAATATTTGATTATGTAAGCTGTGTGTGTGGTTTTGACAAACTGGTACACACAGTTAGTGGGATGTAGGCCCAGACACCTATTATCTTGGCTGTGAATGGCCAGGTGTGGCTGATTTGTGTGGGTGAGCACCGGGTCTAAATAAAAATCTTTGACAGGGTGGTAGCCTAGTGGGTCACTTAATGACTTTGGCTGCCTGGGTCGTCAATCTATTATTCAGCTTTCCCTGATGGCTCTCATGGGTTCGGTCTCTATGTGAGCTGAAAGAAAACAAAAACACAATAGAACAGTCAAACAGAACACAAAAAACAAACAAAAACAACAAAATAAAAATAAATAAATGAATAAGATAAAATAAAATAAGAATACAGGACAAGCTAGAGGGGAGAAAAAGCTTACTACCACTGCTAGGGTTTATGACAGGACCAACAGAGTGGGGGCACTGTCTATTTACAGTGCCCCCACTGAGGGAGCTCGTCATACTTTTCTAGTGATAACAGATCATCGCAACCTGGAGTATATTCAGACTGCTAAATGCTTAAATCCTTGTCAAGCTCTATGGTCTCTCTTCTTCTCCAGGTTCGATTTCACCATCACCTTTCGACCTGGCTCCAAGAACACAAATGTCGATGCCCTGTCCCGCATTCATGGGTCCACTACTGGCAACAAACCTGTGATTCCATTATCACACCTACTCTCATTCCCTCTCCCGTACAATGGGACATAATGGCAGACATCACCCAAGCTCACAACCTAGAACACACTCCCGCAGACTGCCAGATAAGGTCTTTCTTTCCGGCTCTTTACTCAACAGAGATATACAGTGGGTTCCACATGTTTCACATGAACTCTGTCTATTTAAGTTCCCAGTTTACACACATAAAGTGTCAAATATAGCGCTTGTTCTGCCTAGTCTGCAATTCTTAGCGTTATTTACCATTCCTGTTTTCCTTGTGTTTTGACTCCTACCAGTTCATTGTATTTCAGCCTGCTTGTGTGTGTTTTTTGGACTTATTGCCTAAATGTTAGACAAATAGAAGCTTATAACATACAGAACTGAAATTGGCTTTGAGCCTTCAGTTAACAGAGAAATTAGTTAGCGCTGCAACTTCTCTCACTCTATAATAATAATAATAATAATAATAATAATACAGACATAGATTGACACCGAGTTGGCTCATAAAACAAAGTTTAAAACATGCCTGCATTCTCCACCATAATATATAGTAAATTAGCTCAAATGGAAATGATGCATCTAAAGATTTATAAAATGGTTACTTGCACTGGCATTGGTGCTGAACAAGAGTCCAGATGCATGTAGAATACAGAGATTTTCGTGAGTTTTATATATATTTATATAATTAAAATACATTAAATTCTTGAGGCAGAAGAGTTAATCATTGATAAGACAATACAAAAAATGGCTTTAAAATACAATGTATTGTTTACTACCATATTATTCAACATAAGCCAATCATTGGCATACAGTTCACAGCAATCCATTTCGTAAGTGAATTTGTCAATCATTTCAAGATTTATTATGAGGGCTTGTTTAAGGACCCGACAATTTCAACAAGTGTCAGACATGCTTGTGTACAGTCTCAGGTGTGTTGCATCATAAACATAAAATTTTTCGGTCTCTGTTTCAAGTTAAATATAGTTTAATACTTAGAACACATCTTGAGATCCCTTAGTTTGAATTTACGCTCCATCAACTGTTTAAACGCAAGAAAGAAAAGAATGTCTGTTTTGTGCTGTCTGGTTGTTTTCTTCACTGTATAAACTGTGTGTTGCCATGCAGCTGAAATTTCAATTACTGCCCTCTGGAGTAAACAGTTGGTACTACAAGCTTGCATTTCTCAGGAATCTTCCTTATTACAATCCGGGGGCATTGCGATTAATTGCATTAATTTTTTTGCATTAAATCGACACCGTCGTTTCCACCCATCTTTTTTTTTAAATGACCAATCATAGGTGCCAACTTTTAGCGGGAGAAATCTTCCTTTGTTTCCTTCACAGCCTATTTGCATGTTTTATGGTGGTCTAGGAATTTGTACAGTTTTACACCAAAGTATGGTAATAATAGTATAATGTATTTTATAGTAACATACTATACACCATTAAATAAGGCATAAATAGATTATAATTTCAATACCAAACTGCAGACATTAAAACAGTGATAAATACTTAAACCTGGATGTTAGCATTTGAAGTTACCCTAACATAACTCTAGAATCATAACTAGGTTAATATAATATTGGGACAAACAAACAACTCAGGGATACATCATATACATTTTGGGATAGTTTGTTTATGAGTTAAATGCAGGGAATGTGTATTTGCTTTTCAGTGTTTCTCCATCACATGACATTTCGTGCCTGGCGATGGGGTAGTCGGGGGGGTTGTGACTTGTGGAATGCTTTTGAAGATACTGGAGAGACATATAGATATTTCTAATTAGCATCTGCAAAGGCAACTAATGTGACAAAAAGGTCTTTTAGTGACCATTATCTTGTAAACTGTTGAAGCCGAGCTAGTGATTTAGTGTGAAGAAGGGGAAAGGGGAGATGAGCAGATCAAGCGTCTTGATAATGTCCTAATGTTACACTGTACACTGGCGGCCACTAATTTGGAATAATGTACAGATTTTGCTATTATGGAAAGAAATTGGTACTTTTATTCACCAAAGTGGCATTCATCGGATCACATTGTATAGTCAGGACATTAATAAAGTGAATTTACTATTACAATTTAAAAGAAAACTACTTCAAATCCTCCACGTGCAGCAATGGCAGCTTTGCATATCCTTGGCATTCTAGCTGTCAGTTTGTCCAGATATTCAGGTGACACTTCACCCCACGCTTCCTGTAGCACTTGCCATAGATGTGGCTGTCTTGTCGAGCACTTCTCACGCACCTTACAGTCAAGCTGATGCCACAAAAGCTCAATGGGGTTAAGATCCTTAACACTCTTTTCCAATTATCTGCTGCAATATCTGTGTTTCTTTGCCCACCCTTCTTTTTGTTTTCCTGTTTCAAAAATTGCTTTTTCTTTGCAATTATTACCATAATCCCTGCACCCCTGAGTCTTCTCTTTACTGTTGTACATTATACTGGTGTTGAGGAGGTAGAATTTAATGAAGTTGTCAGCTGAGGACATGTGAGGTGCCTGTTTCTCAAACTAGAGACACTGATGTACTTATCCTCTTGTTTAGTTGAAAATCTGGCCCTCCACATCTCTTTCTGTCCTTGTTAGAGTCAGTTGTCCATTGTCTTTGAAGACTGTAGTGTATTCCTTTGTACGAAATCTTTAGTTCCCTATCTGTCACTCACTCAATGTTGTGTCGATGTAGTGACACTAAGTGTCGCCCTTGGGAGCCACAAACACCTCTGATGTTTGAGAAAAGACGATTGAAAATTGTCAAGTGGAATTTGCATGTCACTCCCCCGGCAACTGGCGGAACCGTCCTAGGCTCCCATCCAAGGCATATAAGACTGCATCGTCTTTGATGGCAAAGGCTTACCATGCCGCAGGGTGGGCTGCCTCCGCTCAGCATGCCATGGCCCTGCTGCAAGTCCACCAGGTCAAGATATTGAAAGAGCTGCACGAGGGTGGTCTTGACCCAGGAGTAATATAGGAACTGCGCTCGGTTACTGACCTCACCCTGCAGGTGACGAAGGTCACAACGTGGGCTCTCAGGCAGGCGATGACCATATAGGTGGTCCAGAAGTGCCACCTTGACACCCACACCGATGTGATTTCGTTTTGGCCCCAGCTGGAATCAGGTGAGTTCTTTCTCCTGGAGAAGAAAGAAGAGAAAAGGCCGAACCGACTTACCTGCACCGTCGATCCACGTAACACAGTTGGTTGTGGCATTTCGTATAGGGACCCCTAGTGTTACTACATCAACACAAAGTTGAGTGAATAACAGATAGGGAACATCTAGGTTACTGTTGTAGGGAACGAGACGTTGTGTCCCTCCCGCCACAACACTGAACTACCCGTTGTAATTGCCCTGTCTCGGCTCCTCAAACATGAACACCAGCTCCTTTTATATTTTACATTTACGCTTTTATCCAAAGCGACTTACAGTGCAATTATTACAGGGACAACCCCCCCGGAACAACCTGGACTTAAGTGCCTTGCTCAAGGGCACAATGGTGGTGGCCGTGGGGTTCGAACCAACGACCTTCTGATTAACACCCCTTTGCTTTAGCCACTACGCCGCCACCACTCCACTTTTATACCTGTATGTCCGGGGGAGTGGCATGCAAATTTTCATTGGCCTTTTCTTAAACATCAGAGGTGTTTGGGGCTCCCAAGGGCGACACCTAGTGTGACTACATCAACACAATGTCTTGTTCCCTCCATCAGGTAACAGGGGTTACTACAGTAACCTAGATGTTTCTTGGGAAATTTCAAGCATTGTATAGCCTTCATTCCTCAAAACAATGATTGACTGATAAGTTTCTAGAGAAAGCCATTTTTGACCTAATATTGACCTTAAGACATGCCAGTCTATTGCATACTTTGGCAACTCAAGCTTAAGCAAACCAAATAGCTTTCAGCTGTGTTTGATATAATGGCAAGTGACCATTTTCTAGTAACAAATTAGCAATTTAGTATGATTACTCAAGGACAAATTGTTGGAGTGATGGCTGCTGGAAATTGGGCCTGTCTAGATTTTATCAAAATTCCAGTGCAGTTTTTTACATCAGTAATGTGCTAATGTGCTGACTATACTTTGTGATCTGTTGAATGACACTTTGGTGAATTAAAGAACCAATTTTCTTCCTAAACAGCTAAATCTGTACATTATTCCAAACATTTGGCGCCAGTGTGTGTATATATATATATATATATATATATATATATATATATATATATATATATATATATATATATGCAGTAGTAGATTAGAAGATATAGCCAATTTTAACTCTAAATACTGCTTTACCTTGGAGTTGAAGTAACATAGCTAACACATTAAATGTTTTTCATGCTTTAATGGCAATAATTTAGGCCTATATCATTTTTGAGTTGTAGTCTAAGGACTTGACAAAGTATAAAACTAAAATCATGGTCGAACAAAAAGCTTGAGTCTAGTGAATCTGGTATGATTAATTTATTAATTTGCAGTGTTGGGGAATGCTACTTTTAAAAGTTGCTACATTACTTTACAATGTTACATTAATAAAAGTTACTGTTAAATGTGTTACATTATTGCATTGCTGAAAATGAAAGTAACAATTTACTTTGCATGGTAATAAGTGTGTTAGTTACTTTCATTTTATTTTTGCATAAAAATACCAGGTTTCTACTAAGGTCAGAAATTAATAAATCCCCATGAAAAAAAGTGACAAAAGTTACCCAGATGTTTTAAATGTGGGGCAAAATCATGTCCTGTAGTGAATTTCTCTATATTTAAGCAATATCACATAAGCTAAAGTGCGATATGGCCTTACATCAGCACTGCGGTGATTCGGCAGTTTCTAACAAGTTATTGGATAAGCAAGGATAGGTGTGTGTGTGTGTGTGTGTGTGTGTGTGTGTGTGTGTGTGTGTGTGTGTGTGTGTGTGTGCAATCTCCTGTTGCCACACCCAATCAGAGATGCTGTCAGCTTTAACAGTGGAAAATAGACATCCTCTCTATTTAGCGGTAGCCGGTCCGCAAAAGTCATTCGCTATAGAAACAGCGATTTCCTCCGCCATTTTAAACAGTATGTGTCCAATGTGGAAACTCCGATAAAAGGTTAGCACTTGAGTTCTGTAATAAATCATTCTGTTGCGTCTCTCAGCATGAGCCTTAATCCTGAAGTTGTCCATTTAAAGCCGTTTAAAGCTATTTCCTGTATTTGGTAATGTATTAGTAATACGAGTGATCACAGAGTGCAGTTCTATGTAAACAATGACTAACGGATTCACTTTACGTCACCAACTGGCTCATATTACACACAAAAATTATCTTTTGCCACCACCTGCTGCCTAACATAAGTACACCAGTAACTCCTAGCAGATACACTTTAGTTTAGAACAGCATGAACATGGAGTGATACACACACAGTGAAGGTCGGAGTGCTGATGATGTCACACCATTAGTGCCCATGGAACATCTACCGTCCAATCAGATTCGAGGACCGGAACTAACTGTGGTATATTATCATTTATCCAACATTTTTTATAAACATGTAATTTAACATTATTGAATTTAAAATGCATTCTACAGCTGTGTATATTGTGTTATGATCTCTTGTGCATTTTTGACAGCTACTTTTGAATTTAAGTGTTGAGTTGATTTAAGTATCAGCCATAATTGCACAGAGAGAGATTATTATTTTTTTTTTTTTTGTCAAGTATTTGACAGAAATTGGCATCAAGCTCTGTTTTTTGGTTACAAAATCCATGCCCTCATAAAGCATCAAATCACTTAGAACACTGGATAGTACTATAAAGTGTACTTAGTTAATATATTGTAATCTATCAGTAATGTTCATTCTGTCATTAATCAATGTATTTATTAATTATTCCAATAAAGCTTTGAACCTCAAATGTGATACCTTGGGATATGTTTGCATTGTGGAACAACAAATATTGCTGCTCTTTCTCAGTTTTTCATGAGTCACACATGCAACCATTTGGGAACAAAAGAGACAGCAATTAAATATGCTATTCTGTGTTTGTGTTACTATCTTCATGCTTAATTAGAGCACAAACAAATAGAAACATGCCTGTCCTTTGACAGCTCTGTTCAGTACAAGAGATAAAAGTCACAAGCATTCAGGTTTTAGTGATTTTAGCTCAGTTAGATTTTGATTAAATTAGTCTCCCCCCTTCTTTTTTTTACCTGTGAACCCAGTATTGCACCCCTGCTGTAAAACCAGAACTAATTATGCCGTTTCCCGCTTCCAGATTTTCACACCACTGCCTGGAACATCTGCAGCCTGTCATGTAGCATCCTATTCATTTCTACTTAATTTGATCCTAATATGTGCCTACACTAGGGGCCAGATGTTGCCAGAGACTGTGGCACTCAAAGTTTTGTTTCAGAGAGTTTGAACCTTGCATGGGAATTTGAGCCCTCGCTTTGCCTGGTGTGTGTAGATGACAGGCAAGATTATTTCCATAATCATTAATATGCAATAAAACGTGGTTAATTTTTTTCCCCTTCAGTCTGTCAGATCATGAAGCAATCCATCCTAATTTGACATGCTTCCCGTGGGTGGGACTGAAATGTTGTTTTTCTGTCATTAATTCCACTAAGTTTTAAGCCAGTAACTTAAGTGTTGCACTCCATTGGCACTGACCACAAAAAGACGTTGTGAATCAAAGATATTACAATCACCACTAACATAAGATTAATATTATTATTGCATTTTAATGAGTATCTTAATTCATGTATGTAAAATAATTGAACACCAATTCATGTAAATTGAGGCCTATGTGATTTTACGTTCTATAAAGGAAAAAAGTATATCATGAAAATATGAGATTATCACTTAATCTAGCAAAATTGTGTAAAGGGGCTAAACATATTTCACATTAGAGAAATGTATAGTGTCCAAAGCTCTTTGACACTTTTCCACTATTTTGATACTTTGCATGATGGATGTAAGCTTAAACAGAGACCTGCTTGTTGTTTTCTTGTTACAGTTCATTGGGGGAGAGGGTGCAGGTCTCAGCACTTGTCTGATTAAGAAGATGAAAACCCTTGCTCTTCTCTCATAATAAGCACCATATGTTGCCCACTGGCCCCTCACTTGTGCCTTGTCATATCGAGTGGCTCCCAGACATGCCTCTTGACATGCCCTGCATCAAGCTCCTGGCCTGAACTAATGAGAAAAGTGTTTAGCGCTGGCAAGCACATCCCCGGTCCTGTGAGTGAGAGAGGTGCTTCGCTGGAGAAGATGTGGGCCATATGTCCCTGAGTACCCAGCCCCCTTTCCTCTGCATTGGCATATGTAGGGCAGCCTCCCCTGATGGCACAAAGTCCAAAAAACACAGCAGACAGACCGTTCAATGTGAGCAGCACCATCATTGCAGAGAGTCAACTACCCTGTCACTCTAGTTGTTATCTATTTGCTGAATTTGGATTTACCTTTTATTTATCATGAAACTGAGCACAGATTAGCTTTCCGTTATGCTATCCTTTTAATTACATTAATGTGGCTTGTATTCTGGCAGATAATAGTAAAAGAGAGCTGTATTAGTCACCACAAACAAGGATGAAATTAGATGAATGTAAATACTCGTGCCGTGCCAGCTCTTGATTATGATTTTGCATTATCTGTAGCAGATTGCTGTGGTAAATTGTGGAATTTTGTTATGGATTGTTATTACTCGTGGGAAGCTGAGCATTCCTGTCGAGAGAAATAGACACTTATTCAGACTTCCACCACTGAAACATACACCCATATGTCTAGAGAGGCATCTGCTCCTGTTTAACCCCATCGGTTAGCATTAACAGAAGTGGCAACCCGCACTGAGCCCACGCCCGGCCCACGCCCATCCTACGCCAAAGAACAGAGTCCGGACTTCACCTCTTGGAGGGAAAATGGGGTTGTTAGAATCCATATGTGGGTCTGAAAGCAAGTGTGTCTCCATTGCCAGCAGTAGTGACAGTATATCAGGGATGATGTCTAATTACAGACTCACTATATTTCCTTGGCTATGGTCAGATTGATAAAAAATAAAAATGCACATAACAGGGCTGATACGCTACCATGTACTGCCTACTAACATAAGACTCCATAAGCCACATGTGTCACTGATCCATTCATTTATTGTTGTGAATGCGTATGTGGGTTTTTGACATGAAATACTTTTTGAAAGTTGACTTGTCCTGCGGTGTGACATGCTATACTCTATCTAACTATTTTTAATTAGCATTTTGCTCTTTCTTGTATAATTACTATGCATGGAGCTTTTATGACCCCATGTTAACTATGGATTATTAGTATTTTTTTAAATTGAAAAAAAAAATTGTCACACTGAGAAAGTAAAAATGTGATTACAAATAATGAAAAACCAAAAAGTATTGGTTGCTAGTTATAGGATTTAACATATGCACTTTCCACCAAACTAAAAGCTTAATGTACTAGATGCATGAAACTGTATGGTCAAATTTAATATTCAATGTAATTAATACTAATTATCATTATAAAATCATAATAATCATAATGAAATAAATATAATGTCATAATTATTTATTATCAAATAAATATCTCACAATCAAGAGTGCTGTTGTACTGATTAAAATTTTGCATCACATGATTTAATACTTTGCTCTTTTGACAAAAAATGTATTAATTAATTAAAACTCCAAAGTTGTGTTTTTGATTTTGTTATTAGGATCTGCATAGAAGGACTTTATTTGACGAAAATGAGACAGTTGTATGTTAAATTAATTGTATTAATTGTTTTTATTTGATAAAATTTGTATTAATTAATTATATTGAACAGCCTTTTCATGATAGCATTCAATTAAACCTGTTTTTTAAAAAAAACATGCAATTAAAAAAATATATAAAAATAAAACCGATAAGCGGAATCTGTCAATAAATTAAACTGAATTTGGAAAAAATAAATAAATAATATAGATACCACAGGCCCCTTTTACCTCCTGCGGAAAGCATTAAATAAACAGAAATTTCTAGATTAGTGATAATAGTGTACATTTTCTGTTGAGAATTCATCAATTAAGGATCAACAGAGAAGAGCGGTTTAACCGGGTATATTCAAATGCGCAGTGTAGACAAGCACACTTTTGGCAATTTAAAGTGCTGATTCAGTGTGGATTGCAGTGGTGTTGCTGTACAGGCCTTAGTGAAGTATGCCAGATCATGGTGGTATGTTGTGTCCTCCACAACATAACAATCAGAACCGGCTACAAGGAACTGTAATTTGCAAAATTCCTTTAGTGAATCAGCTGCTAAAATAATGTAAGACAACATGTGCAAATAAACAATGATATCATTAGGCACAGTTCATTCTATTGTTCATAAATTCATTCAAACTCTCATAATTATTGATAGTTACACCCTCACGTTTATAGTGGCTTGCCCACGTCCCCCAACACTTCATAAGCTGTAGCCCACAGGGCTCAGTGTCTTCCTCTCCAGCTCTTGTGAAGTCTGTCAAAGAGCGCCAGACATGGCTTTGTGCTCTCAGTTTCAGTGCTGTCACACTAGATGACTGTGCAAGTTCTTCAGGCGAATGGGGCTGTCAGCCGACTTCACGCTCATTGTCTAACATTCTCACACACTCTGCCAATGAAAGCTTTGCCCCCTCAGGCAAAGTACATGGCAGCCTGCTTTGTTCTACATGCTACTGAAACACTGCCACTCTCCCACTTAACTGGGAGCGTCCAATGCAATTAATGTAACAGAGGAGAAATCTCACTCTGTGATGCAGAGGCAGGATCCTATGCATAAACTCTTTTTAATTAATTCTGACATACAGTGTAAATTATTGGATTACATTTAAGGTGTTGCAAAACTATACCACATGTACCTTTTTAGAGTACTGTTACACTAGATTTATACTGCAATATAGCGAAATATTAACAGAATCTATATATTTTAGATGTGAGGTATGTAATTCCTGCGCCATAAGCTTTACCAAACAGAATTGGAAAAAGAATTACTTTTTAAACAGTTTTAAAGGTGCACCCAGTACTTTTTTCCTCATTCAAAAGGTTTTACTACCAAAGAAGTGACTAGTCATTTTAAAATATAGGTATAAAATCATGAGCACTCACATGAGGTGAAGACTTCAGTCATATCAGTAACCTTATAGAAGCTGTTTTATTCTACACAGAGAGGGTCTCCTCATGGGGGCTGCCATGTTAGAATCACATAACTAGCCGAATACTACTCGCATAATCTCAGTATTTGATTCTTTGATTCGTGGATTAAATGAATTATGGCTGACTGTGAAAAGTGAATTTATACAATGGCATCGATAACTAAAAACTATTATGTTTGAAGGATGCTGCATCCACACCTCTAGGTGTCAGTGTAAGTCCAAGTTGACATATTAAAAGAATTATTGAGAGCACCTTTAGTGAACACTTTACCTTTCTTCCAATGGTCGACAAACAGATTATCCCACCCCAAACTCATGGCACTGGTTGATGCAATGTTCTTATGTTGGCCTGGTTGGGTTGCTCAAACAAATGGAGCAATATTTTGAACACACTTCAGAGCCTCAGTGTTTTTTTATTGTTATATTTTACATATGAAAGACCCCACAAAATCACTTGACGAGTGCAAATTTTCTGACATGTTTTGACATTTTTCAATATGAAACAGGAAGTTGGGGCAGAAGCTTTAGTTACATATCAAAGAGCTTTTGTTACATCACAGCCATGAACTATGATTTATAACTTTCTAGTCAGTTGCAGTTGGAATTATGGGGATGAACACTCTAAATAAGAGAGCATTCAATTTGAAAAAGGAAGGTCTGTTTACCAGAAGAGAAAGACTGTGAATTGTAAATGTGTACATCTGCTAAAAATTCATGTAGTCATATTTTAGGTGTACACTAGGACAGAGATTGCTTCAAAGCTAATAGAATCAGCATGAGCTTTATTGCCAAGTATGCTTACATTAACACGGAATTTGTCATGGTGACAAAACTTTCAGTGCATAGAGAATACAAAACAAGACACATAAAATTATAAATAAATTAAAATGAAAAAATATAGACATGGATAAAAAAGCATAAAACTACAATTTAAATTTCATGGGGTCTTTAAGCCAGGATTAGATCATATATTTTAATATAGGATAAATTACACTTCAGCTTTAACGCTGTTGTACATTTCTGATAATTTTATTACAAGTCCTTCAGGAGACTCTTATTTTCAATATGGACAGAATATTTTATGGCTTTTGCTATTTCATCTGTTTGAATTGGTTATTAATGCTGCACTCTTGATACTTTTGAAATCTATAATTCATCATCAGTCACTGTCCATCCCTGCTCTAGTGCTCCTGGAGGTGTTTTTGAGCACTTCATTATGACTGCATCTTCAGTCTTCAGGGAGAGACGCTCGGCCCCGTCAGTCTCCCTCTCCACTCCAGCCCACCCGCATATGAGAGAGCGCTGAGCAGACACAGAGAGGAGCACAGAGAGCGAAAGCACATGTTAGTGGTGGTACCATTAATAAAGAGTGTGTGTGACTAACTGTGTGTCCAAGAGGGGAAATGAGTAAAAAACATACATAAAGTACAGGAACTGTGGCAGGACCATGGTCAAGTTCAGAAATGCCATGCACATGGCCCTCTGGTTTTTATATTCAAATCTTCAAATCAATTCAAATAGATTTTTAATTGAAAATTAGGCAAGTGGATTTTGCAAATAAATTAATAATAATCATAAAAATGTTAACATAAAAAAGTTGCACCTTCCAAAGATGTTTTGCTTTAGATTGATGATACTGTCATTATTAACCCTCCCTCATGTTGCATGAAACTTGTATGAATTTTTTTTTCTTTATTAAATGTCAAAGCTTTTTCTGTTTGTACAACAAAAATGCATGGTGCATAATGGCTGTCAAGTTCAGATGCAGTTTTGCTTGGTTAAATCAAATAAAAACAAAGTCATATATTAGGATGGGATTTAAACCCATGTCCCCATGCATGGTATATTAAAACCAATTTTTTGCAGTATATAAAAGTTACTAAAAGCATGTTTTTTTTTAATCTGTTTATTTATTTATGAATTTCATCATGTCTAATCTTGCCTTGGGCATCAATTGACTGTCACGGTGCCCCTAAAAAATCTAAAATTATTTAAATAAATAAACCTAGGTTCATATTGCCACTGGTTGAGTTGTTAATAACTGACTGATCAACAGAGAAATAAGAATGACTCACTTTGTTCCTGGTGTGTGTGTGTGTGTGTGTGTGTGTGTGAGAGAGAGAGAGAGAGAGAGAGAGAGAGAGAGAGAGAACATGGAAGGGGAGAAAGGGAAAAAAAGGAAACAAAACGGAGACACATAAATATAAATGTATGAAATGGTCATTATTATTTCATACAAATGCCTTTCTTTGCTTGAAAAATTTAAGCCACAGCAGCAGCAGCAGTGCCAATGCAGCGCATGTCAGAAGAAAGCTCAGGGACCACAGATGATTTAACTAGGAGCCGAGAGCGTATGCAAAAACCACATGTGCAACAGCCAGCAGTAAACAGTAAATATGTGGTCAACTTGGCAGGACACTGCATTTTCTTTAGAGTGCACAGACAATTTGCGTCAAATAAGAAGGCAAGCGCTCTCTCACTCTCACTCGCTTTCTCTCTCTCTCTGTGGATATGAGGAAACACCCTTTTCTCATTTTGTAACTGACTATTTTGGGGCTGCTTCTAGCTTTTTGTTACAGGGTACACCCTACTAAAACTGTCTGTAATACCACTAAGCTTCCACTGTCAAACATAAAAGAATATAGAAAAAAGGATTTTGGACAATGTATGTAATTAAAAATTACTTGTATTGACAAAAATGTATTTATAAATTGATTTATAAAACACACTCAAAATAAATGTATCTGTGCAGCATTAAGCTATTATTTCCCCCCTTGGAATATTTTTAGAGCTCACCTCACAATAGCCCATTTAAAAGCATCAACCATCCTCTTTCTGTCACTTGTGCTTTAAATGGCAGTTGGTGCAGGATGTTGTCCTGCTCTTTGCTTTAATGTTGGTGCTGTTTTGATTGGAAAATGTTGGGCAAATTCTGTATAGATTCAGAACCAACCTTCCCCCCTCCACTCTGCCACTGACACCACTAAATAAAATGCAGAAACTATTTATTTGGACAAATGTGAGGAGGAGGTGATTGCTGTCGTAAATGTTTACACTTTGAGTTGGGGTGGCATTTTGAAATATGTACTTCACAGCCTTTTACTTCCGGGAAAAATGTTTGTATCATCCCTGTGTCAAGTTCTATTACTTGGCTAACTGCTATCTAAAAATGTGATTCCCCTGATCGTCTGAAAGCCAGCTTTCTGCATAATTATTTGTTGCCACAATCACACCATATGCTTTTGTGCCATGTCCTATCGATTTAGCCAATGTTGCATTTCCCATCTTCCGACTGAAGTTTTGAAAACAGGGAGCCTAATTAGAGGCCTCGCTGATGATGCTCTGTCCAGAGGTATTAACTGTCTCCATCGCAGCATTCTTCTGTCACTGCATCATTGACCATCTGCACATAAAAATAAACAAGAAAATTATTTTTTGTGCCTCTGTAGAGCTCTCACAGCAGTGGCATCTTTGATGTGTACTCCTTGATCTGTTTGGCCCATGGTGTCATATCCCCCTGTGATGTACAGGATTAATTAGGTGGAATGGGTATTTTATCTGTTAAAATCATAATACTAATTTACCCAATGCACCGTAGTGCCTCTGTGGGTGGTAGTGGTGGCTTGAAGCCTTTTTCCTTTTTGCTTGAGAAGGTGCTCTGCTTCACATGTCATACAAATGCTTTCTAAACGAAACACATCAAACCCAAATTACTGACTCTGGTCCATTCAGCTCACTGCTCTGATACTCCTCTTGGTTTGTTTGCAAGTATATAAATCAAAAAGATAAATTTTTAGCACTAATTATGAAGTTTTCTTTATATAGCACCTTTCCAAAAATCAAGGTCACTTTACAGCAAAAGAGACAAAACCACACACAAAGTACATGGGTCGCAACAAAATAGCAGAGTTATAAAATTAAGATGAATAACTAGATTGAAATGGAAACCAAATATTGGAAGAAAAGATGAGCTTATGACTAAGATTTAAATATTTGTAGGAAGGAGATAATAAGAAGGCTGAGAGTTAAGAATAATAGTTTATCAGTAATTTTATATAAGTAGATTTATATAAGTAGAAAGTATCCTTTCTGTATTATTTAATAATATAAAAAAGGTGATATTTTAATGAAACGTTTCACTGTATCACAGTATGTATAGAAGCTGCTCTTTCTCTGTTTGTTGTTAATTATCAGGATTGGAATGTGTTTTTCTCTGAGGTGGGCGTCACACCAGATTCCACCATTTGCACTCATCTCATTAAATTATGTATTAATGACTTACGACAGCTATGACTTGTCTTGCAAACACATATGTTTGTCTGCTGTCTTCTCCTGTCTCGCTCCTTTTCTCTCTCTGTCACCTACATACACACACACAACACAAACAAACACACCTACCCTACCTCTCACACACTCCCACACAAAACACTGTCAACGCAACCTCCCACCCAGCGGCCTCTCCATCAAACCTTGTTTCTTTGTGGCCAAACCAAATATAGAGTATATTGTCCAACTGTGTACAATGGGCCAGTGTGGAGCCTGTGGCTGGTCTGGTGAATGTACTGTATTCTCCAGCCCTGGGCTTTGAATGCTATCGCTGCTCTGCAGAACACGGACCGCACACTATTCCCACATCCAGACACACCGCTCTGGGGATAAGTCCAGTACAATTGATAGAAAGTGTATTCTTTTCCATAGGTTCCCACCAGCGAGCCCGTTTCCGGGGCCTTATCAAAGAACAAACTGCCTTTGAAAAGCAGGGTAAACAAAGCACCAGGAGACATTGTTGCCGTCACTTTGACTGGAATAATCTTGCTTTTACATCAGCCTACATTTGGAGTCTGTACGGCTCCACCCAGAGCTCAAGGGGTTGAGATCCAGATGGTCTCTCACCTCGACATTCTGCTAGGTGTCAATAGTGGTACTAGTGCTCAACTGGTCTTTCTATATATCAGTCTCTCTCACACTCACTCAGACACTCTGGCACAACTATGCTTCCAGCTTTCCTTTAAGAGACACAACATTCGATGTGTTCATTCAGAGTTGTCTAGAGAATGTATTTCACAATTTTTAATTGCCACGGAAATATATGCACGGAAGCATGTGTGTGTGTGTGTGTGTGTGTGTGTGTGTGTGTGTGTGTGTGTACTGTACATACTTAGCTATGGGGCAATTTTGTCCCTAGAATGAGCTACATATGACAAAACCTTCTCTTGGGGACAATACAGCAAATATTTGTTGTTGTGACTGGGGTTTTATTTTATATATTTTTTTCATTATTTGAATGAAAATGTCAAATTATTTTTGAATAAATAAATAAATACACGATGGTAGTGGTAAATATTGGCACAATTTTCATTTTTAGGTGAATAAACCCTTTAATATCTGAATATCTTAAATATATTCACACTCACAGACTCCCCTTGACAGACACGATTGTCTCAGTCTCCTATTAAGTCAGTGGTGATTTTTATTTGTATTATTTTAAGCACACTTTATTACATGAAATATAGATACTGTTTACTCAAAAACCAGTGTTAATTAATAAATCATGGTTCATTCTCACTTGGAGTAGATTTCCAGAAAAATAAAGTATTTTGAATAATTCTATATTTCTAAAACAGTAAGAGATTAAAAAAATTATAATAATCAAATTATGCATGTAATGAAGAATCAAATCGATTAATTCATATTTTCTCAATATTCTGTATTGATACATTTTGCAATATGTGAAATAAATACAGAAGTGCATCTCTGCTTGCTGAAAGAGCTCACCTTTGGGACTTAGTCATAATATAGTGCCATCTGCTGGAATATAAGAGCCCTACACCTCATTATCATAGTCTATCGCAGTTTTGTGCACACAGGGACTTCACTTGACACACTCCAACAGAGCCTTGTTGATTCAGAATACAGTTTCAAGCTTTGAGCAAGGTAAACTATATATAATTTAGACTTAAACAAATAACCGTCTTTTTCCTCTTAGGCATACATTGTAGTTCATTCCTATGTTTTAATAATAAAAAAAAAAACATTAAACTAATTTAAATCTGTTATCAGAATAATGCTCATCAGAATTGCTCATTCATAATGTACACGTTGTCAGCTTTCATGTAAATAAATGAGTATGAAACATTGCACACGTGCGGGGAGTCATTTCCCATTTTTGCTTATCCTATATCTGTGATTACATTTGCATAAATTTTCGACTATTGTAAATAATTGACTTTTCTTGAATAACACCCTGTCCAGCTTTATTTGGTAATGAAATGCTTTTGCATTTGCGTAGAAACATCTACCATAATTGGAAAACCTGTGTGATACATTGTGTCAGAATCAGCTAATTAATGTACCTAGCAAAGGCTGTTTTGCAGTTATGATTGTTTTGTCACATGAGCCAGCTCCACTGTATATTACATGGTAAGACCTCTGGTTGACTTTATGATTTTTGCTGAATATAAAACACATATTTGTAACACTTGCCTTGTCTGCCTGTTTGAGTGAAGAGGCGCAAATCTAGTTTGAGATGGAGCAGGGGAGAAAGATACTTCCTCCGCTGGCAGATGCGATGAGAGATGGATGGAAGTGCGTGAATGTGTCCCCTTTTCTCCATCTGACATGGAGAGCAATCATGATTACTCACAGTGTGACAGTTTAAGAAAAAACATGTCCTCTTGTCTCGGCCTGCTTTAAAAATACTCTTCATTATTTGCAGCCACTTTCAGTTTTAATAGCACAAATAGCATTACCACACCATATTTTCTTCTTCTGGGTCAGAAATGATCATTTAGATGAGGCTGGGACATGTCAAAGCAGGCGACATGTTTTTAGAAGACTGCAGAAAAGACACAGTGTGCAGTATATGTGTAAATTAATTGGTACTGCATTTATATGTCTGATTATAGTCTCTTCTAAAAATACTAAATATACAATTTTCTTTTATTTAAAAAAAAAAATTTGTTAGAACAAATCATTGTGTAGTCATTGCTGGTTACAGTATGAGTGTGTTTGTTATGTTTGTGTTTGACGTGCACACATTCAATGTTCTTTGTTTCAAGCTACAAGTTGGAACTTGTCTGTAAAAGTGATCTTCACCTGTACTCCACATCAAAATGTATCCTCTCATCTTGTTCTAAGTCTGTTGTGGTTTTTAATATGTTACGTATGAAACCTTGGACTTCAATAAATTAGATATAATTGGCTTTCATGTTTACGGTGGCGGCTTAGATTCCTGCGTTATTGTGTGAAGTTATGCATTCTGCTCAGCATTATAGATTTTCCGTAAGCTCCATTCACAGAGCTGAGGAGACACTGAGTAACTAGTACAAACCCCATTTGCCATTGTGCGGTGTGATTCCTGATGGGCCCGTGTGTCCAGTGAACTCTCCATAGGGCTGCTTTCTATTACAACTGCCTGAAGGCTGTTTTCCATAGCCATATTAATGAGAACATGTCCACATCTACGTCCAGCACTGTGGTGAGGAAGGAGGTGTGTGTGTGTGTGTGTGTGTGTTGGTGGGTGTGCACAGTCCTACACTATACTTATACTAATCTCACAGCCTTGATCAGGGTACAGTAAATAAACCCCCAAGGCCTCTATTGATCAGCCTTGAATTTGTTTTTCTCCAAACATGGCATCTAGCTAGTTATTACAGATGTTACTCTGTGTCAATGAATTATTTTTTCAAAACAGGTATGCTACATTAATTATTTAATTTGAAGTGAACTCTCTATCAGAGTGAAGTGTCCAGCTGCACAGGCACTTTGTGTGTGTGTGTTGGGAGGGGGGACACCACTCAGTGGAGGTCGTGGGTCAATATGGACATTGTTGGAAGCTGAGCCGTGATGGTGTTCTGTGCACTGAGCCGGGATTGTAGCAGTAGGTTACAAACTTCAATCTCTGCAAAAGCAGCATGCTTTCATTATTTATGGTCCACAAGAACACAGGGGTGGAAGAATGAGATGTCACGAGTGAGGCGCTTATGCATCTTGTTTGTAAGAGACACAGTATCAGTTTGTATTCACACTCGCACCTTTGAGATGCCTTTAGACATGCACTAATGTAATAATAGTTGTGTAGTTGATGAATGTTAACTTTTTTTTCATCAACATCAATATTTTAGGTTAAAATGAATATGTATAAAGAAATGTGTATTTTGTAGGTGCTGTAAGTTTTTAATCACCCTTTTGAAAAGTTCATTCATCTGTGGTAGGACAAATTAACTATTAAAAGTTCAAATATCCCATGTAGTCTCTATAATATGGTTATACAATGTCATACAAAGTAATTATAATAAACTGTAAAAGAACAAAATGCTGTTTAAAATATTTGAGATGTACAGTAGTATAGCATTTTTTCTAGATATAATATAGCATTTAATGTCAACTACACAGTTATGTAAGCTTACACATTTCAGATGCAACCAACTTTATACTGTTCCTTTTCTACCTTGACATTATCAGATTGTTCAATGCCATCTATTTTTGATATTTAAGTGTTCTCAAACGAGACTGTGAATAATAAAAAAATACTGCTTTTATTTTGTACAATTTATTAACTTAATGTGAAATAGGGCAAAAGAGACATTAATTTTCTTAAAAGAACATAAAACAGCAGGAACATTAATTTGATTTAGATCACAGTCTTAAATTGATGATGACTAATTTTCTCTCTCATTCTCTCTCTCTCTCATTCTCTCTCTCTCTCTCTCTATCGCTCTCTCTTTCTCTCTCTGAATTGTTCAGATGCTGCCCCAGAGGCTTTCTACTCTCACAGGTCTGTGGGTTGTGTAATGGATGACCCACTTGTTTGTTAATTGTTTCAGTGTCCCTAAGCACAAATGAAAGGTTAAATGTTGTTAAAAGCATTTCCCTTACTTTCTGTTGTGTAATTCTGTTACAGTACAGAGGAAATCTCCATTTTTATGTATCTTTTCCTGTTTTGACGAAATGCAATGTCCCATCCCAGATCCAGTTGTTGGTTTCAGGCAGGGAGATCCCCCATTTGGGAGTGGGAAAAAAATACTTTTGGAGGATCTCAGGCTCTGATCTTGACCACAGCAATGCAAATGGTTGACCTCTTGATAAAGAGGGCTCATGCAAATATTAAACATTTCAATGAAAAGCCATCATGCCAGCCCCTGCCTGTATTGTACACATGACATTCAGCCTCTCTAAATTACATTATTTCTTCCAGAAAATCACTTTTTACCATCGCTCCAAAAGGAAAGGATCACTTTGTATTTTTTTAATAGTGGAGTTGACAATTAAGCATGCAAAGTAAGCACAAAAGATGCGAACAATGCATGAATATGACATAGCTAAATTGCATATGTTCTTCATTACTTAGAAGATTATGATATATAGCCATGTTATTGTCATTTTTGTTAGTGTAAAACTAAAGTCATATTTGTTTAGTCATATTCATTGACAACTATTATATGTGTCTGTCCAACGTGATCTCATGAGAATTCATATGAATTCTTACATAAAGTTTGGTACCAGCAAACATACATTCTCTTATGTTTGCGTAGACACCAGAACGTGCAATACTAACATGTTGACAACATCTAAACATAATAATTTTACGTATGAAAACCTATAGAAAAGTACAAATGTTTGCATGTACTGTTTGAATTGATTAAAATTGAATAATTTATATAATTAATCAGTTAATTACATTTAATTGCTGTCACATTCATTTAATGCTGTTGACATTATAATATGAAATTTTAAACTCTGTAATCGTTTAATCATTTTTTAAGCATTTAATTGTATTTTTGTTTGCCGTGGGACACAAAAAGAGTTTTAAGAATATGCCAAGAAAAAAACAAACAAAAAACAAACACAAAAAACACCATAAAACAATATCCAATGTATATGTTTGAATGAGGTATGACAGCGCCGTAATGGAGTGCGCCAGGAGAAGATTTGCAGTGATAAATAATTTAAATTCCACTCTCCACCTCACACAATGCTATTGTATGCCATCAGGGAGCACATCGAATGCAGTGCACCACCCTTTGGATGACTTTTGTACAGAATTTTGCTATTTTTCTGAATGAGTCATGCAGATTACTTTTATGCTCCCTATATGTGGATTTTGGAGTTTCCAAATGTTAGCACTCATTCATTTGCATTGAATGGACCTACAGAACTGAAATATACTTTGTTTGTGTTCTGCAGAAGAGAGAAAGTCATACACATCTGGGATAGCATGAGGGTGAGTAAATCAAGAGAGAATTAAAATTTTTGTGTGAGTTAATTTAGGCAAACTATAATATAAACAAAATTCTTTTGAAGTATTAAAATAACAAGTTCTTATGCCTTACACTTATTTATTTTTTACATTTAAACATTTTACTTTTTATAATTGTAAAAAAAATATAATTAAATGTTACATGTAATGATTTAACATCATACCAAAGAAAAGTAAAATACATTATTATTAAAATGCTATCCAAACTCATAGTAAACCAAGACATACTAATTTGACTAACATAGTGACAAAAAGTCAATATACAATTATCCACATATATTACATATATCAAAATTGGCAATATTTTATGTATTAATGTTTTTGGTCGATCTCCTTTACTTGGAGAATATTTGAACCCTATCTCTTTACTTTCTATGCTTATAGGGTTTGAATGCAGTCTATAATTTTTATGTTTAATTGTCATTAAGTTGTTTCAGTAATCACATAAAGGTTTAATAAAGGTTTCCTAGCATGCTCAGTAGTCTAAAATTGCTGGTCAATGTCATTTGAGATAGCCAATCAAATAGATGAAGGCGGGAATCAAGTTCTCGTGGATTATTCCAACACCACACATCATCAAGCAGTTCAGGTAAAGAGTATCATGTAAGATGTAAGTATCTAACTAAACATTTGACCACTGTTTTGTGATTGATATTTTGTACCAGCCGAAAGTAATTTTCAAGGAAATTGAAAAATATGTCATATACAGTACAGGATTTCGATGTCATTCTTAATTGTAAATGTGAAAATATTAACAGAGCAATTTTTAGCATATCAGGTTTAAGATAAAAACTGTTGAATTGAGTCAATGTGGTTATCTGGCAAGCTTTTGAAGGAATTATTTAGAAAATTCACTTGACATTGTCTAAGAAAATGATTGATAAAACACATAGAAAAGTGTCATCACCCTCAGATTAGAACTAGACCATTAGACCTGTGACTTGTGGCTAACATTTACTTTAGATTTACTTTACTTTATAGATTGTGGTAAGGACAGTGTCATATATTTTTAAATGCAAATATTAGGAATTAATTAACAATCAATTTAAGATTTTCTATATTTCTTTATGTCTTTAATTCATTCTGAATTTTGTACTGCATCTCCTGAGAGTCTACTTTTAAAAGATTATTTTGAATATGTATTGTCAGGTTTGTGCTAAAAAACAAATAAGCCACCAGTTAAAGGAAAAGCTCATCTAAAAATGGAAAATTTACTTTTACTCACTCATTTACCTACCCTTATGTTGTTCAAAACCATTTGCTGTTACAGTTTCTTGGAACATAAAAATAGATATTTTAAGCAGCTCTATTATATAGAACTACAGTTTATAGTGAGCAGGTGCTGTCAAGCTTCATAAAGGACAAATACTATAAAGCACTATAAAAGGTTAAGTATAAAGACATCACAACAGTAGTCCAAATTACTTGTGCAATTTACTCCAAGTCTTCAAGGGCCATAAAAAAACATCTAGGTTATGTAACCTCCGTTCCCTGATGGAGGGAACGAGACATTATGTCGAAGAAGCGACACTAGGGGTCTCTCTTGAGCGCTGAATATGCCTCTGATCTATGAAAATAGGCTAATGGGAATTAGGCAGACAGTATTTGCATACCCCACCCCCAGACATACGAGTATAAAATTGGGCAAATATGTCGAGTTCATTCAGGATTTTTCTGAGGAGCCGGAAATGGTCCAGCCACTACAGTGGCTCGGCTCAGCGACATGGCCGGGAGGACACAACGTCTCGTTCCCTCCATCAGGGAATGGAGGTTAAATCCGTAACTTAGACATTCCCCATCTGTCGCTCACTTCAATGTTGTTTCGAAGAAGCGACACTAGGGGTCCAATTCAAATCACGCCATGCGCTGAGCCATATACGTGTACTGCTGACATGAGCGGGCAAGTTATTCACGTGCAAAGGCGACCAGTTGTGTCAGACTGCACGTACCCTTCCCCAATGCCGATCCTAGCCGGGCCAATTTTCTCTCTATGTTTGCCGCATAGAGCCAAATGGCTGGGGCCCTTAAACGCATCGTGGGAAGGGGGTCTTACCCAGTTGGGAAAAGACCCTGCAGAGACTACACCTGCCCAGGAACGGGTAGGTAAAGTGGCGAAATACGTCACATGGGCCACTCAGGTCACATGTGGAAAAATGGCGTGGTGGTAGATCCAGCCTCAAGGAGGGGGGATTTGTTACAGCACGGCGACCGGAGGGCAGCTGGAACTGCCTAAGGGAGACGCGCGTCCACTCGCAAGGGGACTGTACCGCGGAAAATACACACAGGAAGAGTCCACGCAGGAGTCCCGACCTGTGGAGCACCTATTCCAGTACAGGCTAGATTTGAGTACCTGCAGTGGATTGGGTCAGTGAATTCCTCCGCCGAATTGCGGACCCATAGGGCTAGGGAGGAGTCATCCAGGGATGCCTGCGGAACCAATCGAGTAGCCGTGGGGGAGGAAACAGGGTTTTCCGGTCCAGCCTCACGCTCAGGGTACCCTGAAAGCATAGCAGACCTCTGTGCGTCAGGCTCAGACTGGGCTTGCAGACCTGAAGGTGGCGGCCCAGGTGAGTCATCAGCATCAGACACTGCTGTAATGCTCTCCGATGCAGCGACGATGTCGTCATCCAATTCCGGGAGCTGAAGGGACAGGCTGGCAGGCTGTGAAGCGGGCCGCACTCATCCCGAGCTCGGACAGAAGCAAGCAAGCGTTTCGGGGAGGCGGGTGGTACGAAGGAATTTACCCGGCAAACAGAGCTCGTCATTATCCCCAAATTGCCTTCATCGCCCGCCTCAATCCCGTAGGAAGGAGGCGAGGCGCAGAGGGCGGCTGAAGTGGCTTTCTCTCATGACAAAAGAAACGTGACCGCAATGCTGCCACGGCTATGTTCTTGCACTGAGAACACGAGCCATTGGAGAGTTTTTCACTCATCCCGAGCTCGGACAGAAGCAAGCAAGTGTGTGGAAAGGTGGGTGGTTAGAGGGGATTTACCCAAACTCTAAGTATTTTCCTGCTTTTATACCCGTATGTCCGGGGCGGGGTATGCAAATACTGTCTGCCTAATTCCCATTGGCCTTTTTTCATAGACCGTACCGTTCTTCCCTGAAGTGCATGATGAGCTGACGCTGTCGTGGAGGGCAACTTTTACTGCCCGGAACCGACCCCTCCGCTCGTCCGCTCTCACTACCCTGTATGGCGGTGCGGCCCATAGGTACACGGAGGTCCCCCAGGTGGACAGAGCGGTTGCGATCCAACTGTACCCCGAGAATGCTGCCACCTGGCAGGACATACGGGACTCCCCTCCAGAGCCTATAGGATGACGTCATCACTGACCTCGAAAGCCTACAGCGCCACCTGACAGGCCGCCTCCGCCCTGCATGCCATGGCTCTCCTGCAGGTCCACCAAGCCAAGGGACTCAAAGATCTGCACTTGGGTAGTCCCGACCCCGTCGTGCTGCAGTAACTTCGCTCTGCAACCGACCTCGCTCTCAGAGCCACGAAGGTCACAGCACAGGAACTCAGGCAGGTGATGGCCACCCTCATGGTCCAGGAGCGACACATCTAGCTGAACATGGTCGTGATGCGTGACGTTGACAAGGCATGCTTTATCAACACACCCTTCACCCAGCTTGACGGAGACGATTTCTCACATCATGCCTCGGCATCAACAAACCAGCACACCCCATGCCCCGCCTGCCTGCCAAGGGCGTCCCCCTGTGGTCAAACAAAAGGCAGCTCCACCTCAACCCAGCTCTCAGCCCCAGCGTTGAGCACCTTGCAGGCGGCTCAAGCCCCCTGTCTCCAGGACCCCTTCAAGGACCAGGAAAGCTCCTAAGCACTCCTGAGATGGACAGCCCGGGCAGTCAGACGTTCGCTCCGGAGCTGGTACCAAGACCACTCCATCCCCCGGTGGAGGGCCCGGGAGGACAATCCTTGTTTCCCTTATTTTCCTTTGCCGCACAGCCTTTGGGCTGCGGTACCCACATTCTCAATAAAAGAGCGATTTCCTCACTCCCTGGATCATCTAGCTGGTGTGTGCCATTCACACGGCGTCCTGGCTCCCCGGACGCAGTTACCTCGCCTCCGGACCCACTACTGCTCAGCCCCAGCAGGCCTGCGCTGATGAGTTCCGAAGATGCCTTTCCAGGTCCTCTTCCTCTGTCTCTAATCAGTCCCCTGCCAGGTGTGCAGAGCAAGGTAAGTTCTTTGAGTCTTTTCTCAGCACTCAAGCCTTGGGACACTCTTTTGCCTCCTGACGTGCTATTACCTGCTCCCCCCCGCCACGAAGCCCAACCCGGTACATCAAAAGGGATCGTCCCGTTAGTGCCCCTTGCGCAGAGTTTGGACAAATGGCTTTCGCTGGCAACCCATCACGCTGGCTGGCCAGGACCATCCGACTCGGCTGCGCGATTCAGTTCACCTGGCTCCCGCCTCTTTTCAGTGGTATTCACTCCACCTCTGTACACCGCTGTACTCTGACTCTACTCCTCAAAAACGCGATAGAGCAAGTCCCTCCAGCCGAGATGCAGAACGGTTTCTACAGCCCTTACTAAAAAGGTGGCAGGTTGCGACCAATCTTGGACCTGCAAGTTCTCAACTGGGCTTTGCACAGACTCCTGTTCAAAATGCTCACGCAGAAAGAGATTCTTACTTGTGTTCGACAGCTAGTTTGGTTCGCGGCAGTAGACCTGAAGGATGCGTACTTCCACGTCTCCATCTTGCCTCGACTCGACCCTTCCTATGGTTCGCGTTCGAAGGCCAGGTTTATCAGTACAAGGTACTCCCCTTGGGCCTGTCCCTGTCCCCTCGCATCTTCACGAAGGTTGCAGAGGCAGCTCTTGACCCGCTTAAGGAAATGGGCATCCGCATACTCAACTAATTCGATGACTGGCTAATCCTGGCCCACTCTCGAGAGTTACTATGCGCTCACAGGGACCAGGTATTCAGGCACCTCAGCAGTGTAGGTCTTCAGGTCAACTGGGAAAAGAGCAAGCTCACCCCGGTTCAGAGCATCTCTTTTCTTGGCATGGAGTTAGACTCAATCTCAATGACAGCACGCCTCACCAACGAGCACACTCAGTCAGTGCGCAGGTGCCTTTCTCTCTTCAAGCCTGGCACAACAGTTCCTCTAAAACAATTCCTGGCTCCTGGGGCATATGGCATCCTCAGCCGCGGTCGCGCCACTCGGGTTGATGCATATAAGACCGCTTCAGCACTGGCTACATACTCGAGTCTCGAGATGGGCATGGAGCCACAGCACATACCGTGTGACAATCACCCCCTCTTGCCATCATACTTTCAACCCTTGGACAGACCTCTGCTTCCAGCAAACCGGAGTACCCTTGCAGCAGGTGTCCAGACGTGTCGTGGTTACCACAGACACCTCTCAACAGGGTTGGGGCACCGTGTGCAACAGGCACGCTGCTGCTGGCTCCTGGACAGGACCCCGGCTGTGTTGGCACATCAACTGCCTAGAGTTGCTGGCTGTATCTCTTGCCCTGCAGAGGTTTCTCCCACTAATTAGGGGCAAGCACGTCTTGATCCATTCAGACAGTACCACAAGGGTAGTGTACATAAATCGCCAAGGCGGCGTGCGCTCTCGTCATATGTCACAACAAGCGTGCTCTGTCAGCGACACCTGCCTGAAGTTTGGTGTGGCACATTCTCACGTTATTCCGAGGCCACAACCGGACTATGTTCCCTTGCTTTCTGGCCTGCGAATTAAGTGGGGCAATTCGCGTCCAGACCCACTACGAGCCACAGGTTCTCTGTACTGGGGTCGGGCTCCACGGGCTTAGTTCCCTCTTCAGGCAACTCCCTGTGATGTATTTTCCACAGTATGGTCCCCCTGTCGGCAGTCCCACTGCCCCAGGTCATCATGCTTGTAGAGCTCCCCCCTTCAT
This sequence comes from Xyrauchen texanus, assembly GCF_025860055.1. NCBI lineage: Eukaryota > Metazoa > Chordata > Actinopteri > Cypriniformes > Catostomidae > Xyrauchen > Xyrauchen texanus. The sequence continues at coordinate 24,774,240 of NC_068276.1, forward strand.
TAGGCAGGACCTACCACCGCACTGCTCCCACATACAGCTTCACAACCCAAGTGGTGTATTCGCCACATGTGACCTCCCCATAGCCTGGGCAGGATGTGGCCATCTGCAGGGTCTTTTCCCCCTGAAAGAATAGGATCGGGAAAGACCGCCTTCCCCAACGCATTTATAGCATTGAGATAGCCCCAGCTGCTTCACATCAAATGTAAGAGACATAGTGAGAGAAAAGACCCCTTGTGTCACTTCATTCAACACAACATCGAGTGGTTACTGTCGTGTCCCTCATGCAACAGCACTAGACCTACCACTGTAAACTGCCGTGCCTTATTCTCGGCTCCGCAGTGCAAATCCTGACTGACAGACGCACGCCTGTCCCTTTATACCCATATGTTTGGAGGCAGGGCATGCAAATTCTGCATGCCAATTTCACATTGGCCTTTTCTCAAGTTCAGAGTTACGCGAGGCTCCCACAGAAGACCCCCTGTATCACTCCATTCGACACAACGTCTCGTTTCCTCCCTCAAGGAACGGAGGTTACATCAGTAACCATGACGTTTCCTCCAGTATCTTCACAAGGTCCTTTGCTGTTGTTCTGGGATTGATTTGCACTTTTTTGCACCAAACTATGTTCATCTCTAGGAGACAGAATGAGTCTCCTTCCTGAGCAGTATGATGGTTGTGTGGTTACATGGTGTTTATACTTGCATACTATTGTTTGTACAGATGAACGTGGTACCTTCAGGCATTTGGAAATTGCTCTCAAGGAAGATCCAGACTTGTGGAGGTCCAAAATATTTTTTTCTGAGATCTTGGCTGATTTCTTTTGATTTTCCCATTATGTCATGCAAAGAGGCACTGAGTTTGAAAGTAGGCCTTAAAATACATCCACAGATACACCTCAAATTCAGTACACCTCATATCAGGAGCTAATTGACTAATTGTTTAAAGGGTTGATATCATTTTCTGGAATTTTCCAAGCTGCATAAAGGCACAGTTAACTTAGTGTATGTAAACCTCTGACCCACTGGAATTGTGATATAGTCAATTAAAAGTGAAACAATCTGTCAGTACACAATTGTTGAAAAAATTACTTGTATCATGCACAAAGTAGATTTCCTAAACAACTTACCAAAATGATAGTTTGCTGATAATAAATCTGTTGAGTTGTTAAAAAAATATTTTAATGACTTCAGCCTAAGTGTATGTAAACTTCTGACTTCAACTTGTATAAAAGCATATTCATTCACCCACCGCCACCCGAGACAAACCCAGCAGAGTCCCTGTCAGCAAACCTAAAAAAAAAAAAAACACTTACCATAAAATACGGAAAGACACTTGTTAAATATTATTAAATGAGGGAAGTTGACTTTATTAGTGAGTTGTTTTGGATCTTTGGATATATTCTATTAAATTATTCGTCATCAATGTCAAACTTCCTCATATTTACTGAATTGACTGTCCATATTGGTTAAAACAAATGATGATCAGAGGAACTTCCTGTAAGTATTGTTACAATTTATTGTGGATACAAGCATGTCTAGTTCCTTAAAATATGGAAAAAGTAGCTTTTTTTTCATTTTACTTTTGACTGGATTGCAGAGCACAACCAGGCTAAATGCCATAATTGAATTAGTGAAACAGTACACTCACTTACCCAAGGGCTTACGGCTGACTGTGACCACACACCCTTGCCTGGCCAAAGAGCCTGTTCATTCTGCCCAGGGTGATGGTTTTCACTGAAAAACTCATTGCACATGTTTGAATAACACTAGCAGTTTTTAATAAAATTGTGCTCATAGCCAAATTGAAAAGGCTATAAAGAAGATTAGATTCAATATTTAACATCCTGAGGTGCTGTTCCATGCGATGCTGAAAAACTCTTTGGAAAAAAAGGAAAAAAGATAGAGGTACTGGACCCCCACCCCCTTTTAGATGTTTTACAATAGCAGCTTATTCAAATCCCAAAAATGTAATTTTTTAAGTGCCTTTCATGGCTTTGGCTTTGTTCTGGGTTTAACATGGGTATCAGAGGCCTATGTTTATTCAACCCTCAATTACAAAAGGCTCAGCCGGCAGGCCATTAATTGATTGCTTTAATTGATTGGTTGGGGGTAACCATGGCTGAAAAGCAGTTTATCTTAATCAGTTGAGAGGAAATGTAGAGTGGGGCTTGATTTCCTCCAGCTGATCACCCCGGTGTGGGCTGAAAGGGAGGGAGCATATGAAGGAGAAAGAGATAAGAGAGAGTGGGAGTGAGGAGGGAATATAGGTGGAAGACTAGGTGGACCTAATTAGGACATGATGAGAACGTTGATCAAAATCTTGGTTTACAGTAGTTTGCTGTACTGAAGTTGTACTATTCAGTAATGGAGTGAATGTTTTGTTGTCAACTTTTTGTCAATGTAGGCTATATATTTTGTTTAATCTTCATTATGTTGTGTGAATGAGGGAATGCAATATTTTCAATGATAATTTTTGTCTAATATATAAAGTAATTTGGGTGCCATTTTCAAGGAAAGATGCCCTGTCAGTGCTCATTTTCTCCACTCGCCCCCTCCAATCATCATTATTATCAAAAGGGAATATTGTAATCTAGATGGAGGTCAGCTTTGAAATGTTTAATGTGCTTGCTCAGCAGAGAATGACCCAAATGTGACCCTTATTGTTGAGGTTGAATTGCACTTCAAATGTTTCAATTGGCTTCTAAGCTTTTAACCAACATCTGAAAATGAAGTTCCTTGAAGGAAATTAGAAAATTGACCTCTAAAATGCCTGGCCCCCACATAAACTTGCTGGCTTCATCGATGTATCCTTGCCATTTAGTCTGTACTGGATGTTACAGCACTACCATAAGAATAGAGAGAGGATAATGGCCTGATGGACCATTTGGATGGCCAAGTATAAATTAAGCTAACCATCTGCACTCTGTTCTTTATCAGTGCTTACACATAACCAGTCACATAAATCCCAAGATTTTCCAGATGAAGGCCTTACTGTAACTTACGACAAGGCAAGAGCCTTTTCCCATGGTCTCTGCCATTGTGCTCACTTAGAAGATGTCATCTTTAATGAAGTAACATTTGTGTCTGCTCAATTGTCAGTCAGTTTTGGAGCAAAAACAGGCTGCTAAGTAAATATGTCTGTCTATAAAGAAAATGTTACATCAAACTTGGCTCAGATATTGTTGAGATTATTTGGTGAAAGGGATACCTAACTTACTGTCAGTCAGTGCTATTATTGTGAGAAAAACAAAGAACTACCATAGTTTAGTATTTGAGTTTCCCTATCTGTCACTCACTTGATATTGAGTTGATGTAGAGATACATGGGGTCGAACTTGGTAGCCCCAATCACCTCTGATATTTGAGAAAAGGCCAATGAAAAGGCCACTCCTTCAGACATACAGGTATAAAAGGTGCCGGCTTGCATTCACTCATTCAGATTTTTTCTTTGGAGCCGATCAGTGTGAATCTAAAATTCCACTGGCATTCCTTTCACCTCTGCAGTGGATAGGCTGTTGGATATAGAACGCATTTTACAGCGGGTTCTCTCTTCTAGCACATGTGCAGTTCCTGGGTGCAGTCGCTATCTTTCTGCTTCTGACGGCCATGATTGCTGTCTCACGTGTATTGGTCGTAGTCACACTGAGAGGCAACGTTGCGGTCACGGCTTTCTTTCTTTAATAGAGGGAAAGTCACTCCAGCCACTCCCTGCCCTGGTCCTTCTGCTTACACACACAAGGCCGAAGGTGGCTAGCGCTGAGGGCGACTTCCGGCTATGTGCCCAAGGTTCCCACTACCCCTTTTAGGGATCAAGTGGTGAACTTTCAAGTGCTGCCACAGGAGGAGGCAAACCCAGTCTTAAAGAGCCGCTGGCTGGGCGACATCCTATACCTTTGCGAGATCTTACAATATCCAGGTTGAGCCAGTTTCGTTCCGCGTGTTAGTGGATACGAACAGGTAAATATGCGGGAAGCTGGCTCAGTGTACCGCTTGCACTCAGCGCCTTTCCTCTCCCTGAGGGGATAACGTGTGCTTTTTTTATCCACTTGAGTTCTCGGGACTGGTGAACCCTGGATGTCTTTCCTCCACCAGTACCCTATGGCAGGCGAATTCAGCAGAGGAATTCGATGCCAGGCCCAGTACTCATGAAGTATGCCCTGTCAGATCAGTCCCTGTACATGGGATAGGTGCTCCATAAGTGGTTGTTCCCTGTTGGTCCCCATTTTCCATGGTACGGTTTCCCTGACGGCCCAACCGTGTCTTCCCTTGGGCAGAGCTATGCTCTGCCACCACACTTGTAGAGCTCCTCCCTCCCAGGTAGGACCTATTGCAGGACTCCTTTCCATGTGTGGATCTTCCCCATTGGTAAGCCCATGTGATATGTTCTCCACAAGTTAACCTCCATTCAGGCAGAATGTGGTCTCCGCGGTGTCCTTTTCTCCATTGGGGAAAAGAACACCTTCCCCGGTGCGAATACATCTTGGCCCCAGCTAAGTGAATTTTCATTTAAAAAAAAAAAAGAGAGCGAGAGAAAAGGTTGAAACAGCTGATGCGACCTTTTCCCATTGTAATTATGTATCCACCCCCCCTTTGGGATACGAGGGTCTATGCGACTTTTATAGGGTGTGGAAAGTTTACGATGGGGCTGTGTGCACTTTCTACCCGGCACATGGTAGCCTGCCTACATCTGCACCACCGATCCATGTAACACAGTTCAGCTGGTCATGGCATTATGTATAGGGACCCCTAGTGTCACTACATCGACACAACATCGAGTGAGTGACAGAGAGCTTATGTCTTGGTTACTGTTGTAACCTCTGTTCCCTGATGGAGGGAATGAGATGTTGTGTTCCTCCTGCCATAACACTGAACTATCAGCTGAAATGGCCGGAACTCTGTCTCGGCTCCTTAGCACAAACAATGCAAGCCGACTCCTTTTATACCTGTATGTTTGGGGGAGAGGCATGCAAATTCCACTCACCAATTTTCATTGGCCTTTTCTCTAATATCAGAGGTGATTTGGGCTCCCAAGTGCGACCCCTAGTGTCACTACATTGACACATCATCTCATTCCCTCTATCAGGGAACAAACGTTACTGAGACCAAAAGTAACAAGATGTTTTCCAATTAAAATACACTGAATTACTAAATACCAATAATTAATTTTGAGTTGAGTTGAGTGTAGTTACATAGTTAAATACAACAAGATACAACCATTAATTTTTGTTGTCGTTGTTTAACATGTTTTAATTACGTCCGTTAATCGATCCCTAAATATAAAATGGCAGCTCTAATATACTAAAACTAAAACAACACATAAATACACTAAAAATATATTTAATTAAATAGTAACTCTTCAAAATAAGGCTATATTTCTTAACATTAAATCACGACAATAGTTAACATGAACTAACAAGAACAATATTTTTACAGCATTTATTACAGTAGTCTTTGTCAAAGGTTAATTCATCATCTATGTTAACTCAACATTATAATAAAGTTTTAGCATTTATAGTTGCATACGTTAAAATTAATTAATGCATTCTAATTATATAACTAATATGAATGAACAATGAACAATTGTATTTTACAAAAATGTAATTATAAATATTTTAAGAATATTAGTCAGGAATAATGAATGCTGTAAAAAATGTTAGTTCTTGTTGCCGAATATATTAAGGTTCTATTAATTAACATTAGATATTTTAAAGTGTTAACAATTAAAAGTCAGAGTGTCACAGAGTGTTAACTAACATAAACAGACAAGTTACAAATACAATTTTGATCAAAACTAAATTGAAATATTCAAAGCTATTGGCTAGTTGATTTTACGAACGTTCCATGATTGTCAGACGTCACTGGTGGGCGATGGTATTTCCGGTCTAACGCTACGTTAGGTTCATCGACGACGCCGGTAACTGTCAGGTAAGACTAGGACCAGATAAACATGGCTTTCTACACCAGATCCCTTCAACATCTGCCAAGGATAACGATAAATGACTTACACCGAATAATTCAAGCGTCATCATCGGCTCCCAAGAGCAAGAGGGAAAAGGGTTTCAAGATATACGTCTCTTCATTCATTGACAATTATGAAGGTAAGTTATGCTATGTCTTTAGCTAGCTGTAGCCCTAACGTTAGCGATGATGCTAGGTGACGTTAGGCTAGAAAGTAACCTTTACAAAATACTTATTAAACGATTAATTTTAGTTGTTGGTCACATGTGGTTTATTATATGTTCATTTTACTATCTGACATTGAATAAATGTATGGGCGTTTCTTCAACAAGGGGCACTTTTAGGTTTGTGAAGTTTAATAAAAAAACTTGTTCAAAAGTCACGTAACACAGTCTCATAAGTTTAAATAATTTGTCTAGTTTTAAGGTCTGTAAGAGGACAAACTTAGATTACAAGAGAAGTTATGAGACTGTGTTAGTCTCATAACTAAGAAGTTATGAGTTATTCTGTTTTTAGATAACAGCAGTGAAATGTCATTTCCACCACATCTCAATGCTGTTATTTAAAAACAGAATAACTTATGTCAGTCAAGAATTGTCTAGGATCATTTTTGTAACTAGTTTTATCAGTTTTATGTACAATAATTATACATTTGTCAATGAGATAAATTAACTGCCCTAAGGACCAAACGGTGAACAGTACACCTGTCACACTCTGAAATGTAATATTGGTTTGGGCAAGAGCTTATTAGAAAATAAATGACTTGCATTTTTATATTAAGTAGAGCATGATCTCGTAAATTGTGGATACATGTTGAGAACTTTTTAAATATTTTTAAAAAATGTGGGTGGTGATGGAAATGACAATGAATTAACGTGAATGTAGAGAAACAGTGGAGATGTTTATTAGAAAAACAATTAAACTCATCACACTCAGTAAACTCAATTCACAAAGTCATTAAACATAACCACAACTGTTTTTAGTGTAGTGCTGAGTTTGATGTATACAACTGATTTGTCTCACAGATGAGCGGTTACAGTGCATACTGTAAATAACTGACACAACTTATGGCAAGGCAAAAATATAAGCAATAAATGATGCAACAAAATTGAATTTTCATTCATCTAAATGAAATCAATTAATATAAAAGTATAATTTAGAAACAAAAATAATATTATAATCTAAATATAAAAAGTATTGTAATGTATTATAATATTATAATATAAAAAGTATTACACAAATCTACTCTTGCAATCCATATCAATTGTACTTTGGTCATATTTTAAAAAAATGACATTTATGGTTACAAAGTACATAAAAGTGCCCATAGTCTAAGAATCACCCATATAATAATGACTTGTGTTGTGTTGTTCAGTTACATGTATTGACAGTATTTGGTTATCCCCAGTATCAAGTAAAGACAGACAGGGAGAGTCAGCATCCGTGCTACCTGTCATAGATCTTTTAGGAAACATGAGAAACCTCACACCATCAGAGTAGGATGAAAGACAGTTCAGTTGTTCATCTGATCCAACCAGTTCTGTTCCAGTTATTTTCTGGGGCTTCAATTTGGCAATGATGGGTTAAACTGGCAAACAAATGTATAATTACCTTAACAAGTTGAACATCTTGGACAACTATCTAGCTAGCCAAACGTTTGAAGTAGGTAACACTATGATGACACTTGCCTGCCCTATTAGTGTTCTAGTAGACCTACCATTCCTATATGAAACCCCAGAAGCTGGTTGTTGAGACAGTTGCTTTGCTGTTTATATTGTGTTGTGTTTAACTTACTTACTTTCTTACTAACCCTAAAGTAACCTCATTCTCTAACTCATAGTAGCTAACTTGAAAAATAATGCAAAATGCACTTTTGACTTTGAGATATCTGATCAGTTTGTGATCTCTGCTGATTATAACACACTTTTTTGTTTTTTAAAAGATTGTACTTGAAGACTCCACCCCTGTTCAGCTCTATGAGGTCGAGTGCTCCTGTGTGGCTGGCAGAGCCTTATGCAATCATAATGTTGCATTACTGTATCAGACTGTACAAAACATGTGTTTGTGTGAAAATCAATGTAAATAGTTCTCTTTAAGAAATGCACATGTATATACATAAACAACAAACCTATACAAGGTACCTTTTGTTATTATGAATTCAGTGTTAGTAGTTATTAGATTACATTAAATTTTATTGTCATTTAGCAGAGTACAGGTACAGAGCCAATGAAATGCAGTTGACATACAACCAGAAGTGCAAAGAAGCATTAAAGTACTGTTGAGTACTGTATTATGTGCAGTTATGTGGACTAGTTATCTACTAACTCATACAAAATGTCAAACGTTGCATCACAATGTTACAATTATAGGAGCCATGTTATTGTTGAGTGTAGTATGACAGCTTGTGTCTTTGTATAATAAATGTCTGAATTAACTCATGTATTTGTGTTCCTCCTGGCAGTGTAAAAGACAATAAATGACAAACGTAAACATTGTCAATATTTCAGACAATTTTCTGAAAGGTATATCACAAGATACAAAAAACAAACAGCATAGTAAATTACAAAATATATAAGCAGTATATGGAAGCTCATAGAGAAAAATACAGTCCTTGGCGCTGGTAAACAAAAATTGTTCCACTCAAAAGACATGGCACAGCTCCTTGAACAAGTTTTCAGCGTCCTGTGGTTGTTATGATGAAATCTTCTAGCTTAAAATGTCGACTGCAGACCGGGTGTTATCGGTAGGAGTGAAGTTCTCGCGTCTTATCTTGACTAGCCACTGAGCTCGTACCTCAGGCTGATCGCGGAAAACGATGAAAACTTCAGAATTATACCTCGATGAAACGGCACATCGAGGAACACTACAATGTAATTTAGAGTTGCCAATTTGATACTGATATGTAAGACGTCTCTTATTTACTGTTAACATTTTACATACGGTACTCACTGATAGCTTGCCACTCACTCTTCCACAACATCTACATCGGAAATACCGGTAGTAACCTAAACCGGAAGTCCCCCCGCCCACCACACAGATTTCGAACGTTCGTCGCGTCACCTGTGCACATAGCGAATAATAAACCTGCTGGCTGTCATAGAAAAAAGCCACATGTCCAGAATAGTGTTTATTAATTTCTTCTTCCTCACAGATAACTTCTGTAGAGCCAGAAAAGACCTAGCTGACAATATGATAACCTTTTGGTTCAAGGCTGTGGCTGGTCTCTGCGTAGAGTGAGAAAAGGTTGTGCGTTAGTGACGCAGGAATTGAGAAAGAATGAATCACTCCTCTAGTAGCATGTTGTCTGTGCAAAGCTCAGCAGTGGTGCAGTGCATGGTGCACACAGGAAGCTTATTAGCTTTGTTCAAGGTATCAGCCTAAGGGCTTTGTGTTAAGAGTTAGCACTCACAAAGCCTTTCTAAGCTTCCTGGGAATGTTAAGCTCAATGCAGCAGCACAGAGGTGCTGAAGATGCCTATGAGTGTGTGTGTTTGTGAATCTGTAAAACCAGAAAAGGGGTTTAAACAGGATCAGTTGTATGAACTATTGATTTGCACATCCTCACAAAGCTTTATATCAATGATTGGCCCATTATAATAGTTTGACATCTCACCTTGAATGATTGAAAGTTTTTCCCCCTATCCTTCTCCCTAACATTTCACAAATGTATCACTTGCGCCATATGTCATCATTGGCCGTATTTGAAAAATATGTCACATTAGAGCAGAATACTTTATATAAAAATATATGTGAATGACAGGCATTCATCGATGTCCTTTCTTTGAATTGTGTTCTCTTTCTCTCGTCTCTGTTTTTATCTATATCTCTCCTCAGCCACTCTTCCCAGATAAATGTTTCATGAGGTCCGACTCATATCCTCTTCTGGAATAACATGTCCAATAGATTATAGTAGACATCACTCAGTCACATTCACCATAGACCACAGATCTGCATGTCCTCTATTTTGCGCACATGCTCTTTGGAGGGGGAAAAGAGCAGTGGAAGTGATGGAGGGGCATATTTCAATACCCAAAAGTAACTGTCAAATAACGTCTGCATTGAGATAACTATCAAAGGATGGCTCTGTATCAGATGTGAAGGCTTAAAATGGGTCATGGACTCCCTCCACTGTGATGCCAGAGTAAAAATTCACCAGGTTATCATTATTTAATCATGCTCTAATGGAAGTGATCCCCACCCCAAATATAGGCCCCCCTCTAAACTCTGTTATTGCCTATTATGTTAACAATTGCCACTTACAATGATGCAGACAGATTCTGTCATAATTTAATTACCCTCATTTATTTCCAAACCTGTATGTGTCAGGGAATGTGAGAAACAATGGAAACAATGAGGGTTCTCATGGAAATGCTGATTCAGCATGCCAGCCGCACCTGATACACATAAGAGTAAGACGTAAACACACTTTAATGTCATGATCCTCATCAGACAAAACCCAACCTGACAGATTAATAGGACCATGATGTCACCGGAGCATGCACAGTGGTAACATGCAGACAGTGGTCCCAAACAACCAGACACTTGCGCTCACACAAAGGGGTACACAAAACACAGAGGCATACAATTCTGTCAGTATGACTTTCTATCTTATGTGGAACAAGAAAGATTTTAATAAATATCGCAGTCTGTCTTTTCAGTAATATGGCAGTGAATAGTGGAATATGAAAAAGAAAGTCATTTTAACCCTCTGGGGTCTGAGGGTGTTTTGGTCCCTGGAGAAGTTTTGACATGCCTTGACATTTGTGCTTTTTTCAGTTGCTTAAATACACATTAATGGCTAAAGTCAGATAACACTGTATTCAGCACAAACTGGGCTACAATAATATGTGAGCAACACGTGTGTACATGTTTGTATGTTTGAGAAAATAACGTTTATGCGTGGTTTTTGAAAAAACTAAATTTTTAAGTAATTGAAATAAGGCCATATAACACATACTAAACATAGAGTTTTTGTATATTCATACAAAACAATATAGTACTTTAACTTTTGTAAGACACTTTTAGTGTTGAAAGCTCATATGCAAGGAGGTGTCCTCAAATGTCAATACTCTGAATCCTGGCTGGCAAGTCTGGAAACAGTCCAACTAGTAAAATATGTACATGTTTATATAAAATAGCATGTCAACTAAAGAAAACTAAATGACTTACTCATCCGAAATTGTATCCTCGGCTGGATCAAGTCTCTCTTCAAAATAAAAACGTTCATCGGAGTCCTGTTATCTCTTCCTTCCTATCCAGGAGTTTCATCGCCTGTGTATCATTACAAACACGCAGTAAAATGAATGAATTGTTTACATCAAACCTCTGAACACTGTCGGGGGCCTGTCCCATTTCCCTTGATCGTCTCAGCACATTAGCGTATTAATGCCACAATCTGCTGGTGGGTGGGATCACATTAGAGATAATTAGATGAACCGGTAAAAAAATGTACATCGCTTTGTTTCATACAGATTACATTGCAGGAGAATATTTGTTTTAAATTTGAATTGTTTTATTTAAAAGTAGAAGTCTTATGCTTTCTTTAGACATATGTTTCGTGTTTGTGTGATAAGTATTCGCGGCGTTTCAGTTCATTTTTGTGATGTGTTTCAGATATATGCTTGCGAACCCAGAGACTGCTGAAAGCTCACCCTTTTTATTTTCTTTATTTTACAAAAGCACAAGGATTTGTTGTTATTGTGAGTGTACACAAATAAAAGTAGACCCTTTATAGTCTCTAATGATGTCTTACATTTATCTGTATGCCCCAAAATGATTTTAAGTTGTTTCCACTGTAATGATGAAAATATCCTGCAGGACGCGCTGGTGACCCCAGAGGGTTAAAGTAAAAATCTTGACATCCATTGCTCGTTCGTGAGTGCTATGAGAGAATGCACTCAAGAGGACTTTTCACACTTGAAATCGTTTACCCTGGGTTATTCTAAACTCTGGTTAAATGGAATCCTGGGTATCCAGTTTCACACTGTTCATAATTTACCCTGGATTAATTATTAATCCTGGGTGTTTATGTTCCGATGTTTTCACACTTTACATTTGTAAACCTCAGGTTAACTTTCTTATTTGCGGTAACGATAACAATGATTGGACGAATGCAGCTCGTGATGGACATGCAATGGGGCTGATCTGCTCTTCTGTGGAAATTTAGGATATTAAAACAATTGTTGGCAATATGACATGAATCTAGAAAACCCAACCTTTTTATCCTGGAATTCCTCAACGTCATAAATTAAAAGATTCAGCTCACTAGGCACCAAGAAACCTAGCTGAAGCTCACATTTTTGGCCAATAAAATGAACTAAAAAGGCTTCAACCCATTTGGTGGGATGGTGACATGGAGCATGACCTTCTGAACTCCCACACAGAGCTGAAGCAGGCTTTCTTTGAAATGTTTCCTTGTTAAAGCCCCTCATGTTTGCACATTCCTGATATGAAGACTTAATCCAAGAACATCTCACACAAAGTCACTGTACTTTGCTGAGTTAACCCTATAAAATGTACAGAATGCATTTGGAACCAAAATGTACACAATACCTAGCCTTGCTAGATAATTCTGAAAATTAATTTGACCTGTGATTAATTTTATAGCTGGCAAATTAATGAAAATAGCCTGATGTACCTTTTAAAATATGTGTAGTGATTTGTAATCACTTATAACTGACAAATCAATGATTATAATCTTTAATCTTGTAATATTCGTATCACTCTATTAAGAATGGTAACTATTCAAGGCTTAACCTGATAATATACCCTGACAATCAGGTTACTCATTATGTGTAATGTATTAGTAAAACCAATTAATTAACCAGTATGATTTGTAATCAGGGATTTTCATGTTTTGTTACTTACACGTGTAATATTCATGAAAGTATGTCATATTAGTATATAAATGATTGCTTGTTTATGTAGAGAATGTTGATGACAACGAATGTCATGTCTCTTGCACGTTACAAGATTTAAAAGTTTTTGATTAAACATTCACTAATATGAGAGGAGAATCCTCCACACAAAGGATTGTAAATCAACTTTGAAAATCACAGACCAGTTGACCATGTGACTCTGAAAAGCCACTTCTGATTGGCTCAGGACACCTTTGGGGTGCAGTCAATTTCATCTTAAAAGTTTTCTACCAAGGAAGAACTCTCTCTTGGTCTTCTCTTCACTCTTTGTTTCCTCTTCGCTCTCGGTCTTCTCTCTTCTTCGGCTCTCTTGCTCTCCACTTCCTCTGCAGCGCCACGGCATGCACTGTGTGACAATCACCCCCGCCTGCCGAAAAACACTAAAACCCTGGACAGACCTCTGCTTTCTACGGGCAGGAATGGCCCTGCAGCAGGTGTCCCGACGCGTCCTGGTCACTACCGACGCCTCCAGATTGGGTTGGGGCGCCGTGTCTAAAGGGCACGCAGCTGCGAGCATTTGGAGAGGGGCCCCACTGTGCTGGCATATCAATTGCCTAGGGTTGTTGAATGCTTTCTTTGCCCTGCGGAAGTTTTTCCCGTTAATTTGAGACAAACATGTCCTAATCAGGTCAGACAGCACCACTGCGGTAGCATACATAAAATGCCAAGGCTCCCGCCACATGTCACGACTCGCCCGTCATCTCCTCCTTTGGAGCCAGGAGTCGCCGAAGAGGCCGAACCGGGAGACTGGGCGTCGAGAAAGCGACTACCTTGTCGGTCTCACGCATCTCGACCAGGTTCGTCCATAGGTGTCGTTCCTGAACTACGAGGGTGGCCATCGCCTGCCCGAGTGACTGCGCTGTGACCTTCGTGGCTCTAAGGGCGAGGTCGGTCGCTGAGCGCAGTTCCTGCAGCACGTCGGGATCAGGGCTACCCACGTGCAATTCTTTAAGTGCCTTGGCCCGGTGGACTTGCAGGAGGGCCATGGCGTGCAGGGCAGAAGCGGCATGTCCGTGCTCCGCCGTCGAGGGTAGCGAGAGCGGATGAGTGCGTGGCTCATCATGCACGTCCGGTAAGAAAGGATCCGGGGGGTGCCCGTGGAACCAATCAAGTAAACGTGAGGGGGAGGGGACGGGAGTTTCCGGTCCAGCCTCGTGCTCGCAGTACCCAGGAATGCATAGCGGACCTCTGTGCATCAGGCTCAGACTGGGCGCGCAGACCCGAAGGTGGCGGCGCAGATGAGCCATCAACATCAGACGCCACTGTAATGCTCTCCGATGCAGCGATGATTATCGTCATCCAATTCCAGGAGCTCAAGGGACCGGCAGGCTGGCCGCGAAGCGGGCCGCACTCATCCCGAGCTCAGATGGGAGCAAGCAAGCGACCGCAATTCTGCCTCAGCTATGTTCTCACACTGAGAACATAACCCATTGGAGAGAAATCGCTCATCCCAAGCTCGGACGGAAGCCAGCAAGCGTGCCGGGGAGGCGGGTGGTTCTCAGGGGGATTTACCCGGCGAACACAGCCCGTCATTGTTCCCAAATCGCCTTCATCACCCGCGGCGCCTGCCCCAATCCCGTGGGAAAGAGGCGAGGTACGGGGGGCGGCTGAAGTGGCTTTCTCTCATGACAAAATAAAGCCTGCGACCGCAATGCTGTCATGGCTATGTTCTCGCCCTGAAAACATAGACCATTCATAAAAACGCTGCCTGTGTGTAATCGCAACCCAGGTACGCCAGGCAGTTTTTATGACCATCAGAGGTGCAGAGAAATCAACCGCATCCAGAAACTACACAGAGGTGGAAACATGTCTTTAAAAAGATGCGTCCTGAAAAGGACGTTCAACACCGCTGTGTATTGCTCTTTTAGAGAAAATCACTCTTTTAACTCTCTTAGAGTTTGGGTTTCTGCACTGTCGAAGCGCCCAGGGGCAATTTGCACTGCCATGCAAGAAGGAGAAATCGCCGCTGTAATGCGCCCTCAATCCAACAGCATGCAGAGCGTCAGAGGAATACTGGAACTGGTGTGATTTCATGCGAACAGCATGCATTTTTTGTTTTCAACATTTCAAATTTTCTGAATGAACTCTAGTATTTGCCTCGCCTTTGTACCCATATGTCCGGGGGCGGGGTATGCAAATACTGACTGCCAACTTCTCATTGGAATTTTTTCATAGATCAGAGGTATATTCGGTGCTCAAGAGAGACCCCTAGTGTCGCTTCTCCGACACAACATCGAAGAGAGCGACAGACGGGGAACTAAGGGTGGTCGGGCCTTCTCTGCTGCAGCACCTAAACTTTGGAACCGTCTGCCCGTAAATGTGAGGTGTAAATGTCCTTCACTAGCCAGTTTTAAATTGGCTCTTAAATCTTATTTGTTCTCACTGGCTTTTGATTAAGATTAATTTACAGGTTTTCTGTCTATGTTTTCTGATTTTATTTTATTTATTGTGTATATATTTTACGCTTCGTGTTTTCCTTTAATGCTTTCTTTTTATATGCTCAACGTTTTATTGTACAGCACTTTGGTGTAACTTCAACAAATGTGCTATAGAAATACATTTTGACTTGACTTTGACCCCCATGTCAAGCCCTCATGTTTGCCATTGTCCTTTGTCGAGTATTTTGATGTAATGTTGTTTAATGGTTATTCCAAGTTGTTTATGTTTGTTTGGTTTTTGATTTCATGTTTGGATTTATGGTTGTTAGATTTCACTTATGTAAATAAACTGCACCTGGGTTCGTCATCACATCATTGTCTGTTCCTGTGTCATTGCCTGCCAAATATGTTACATGTATGGAGGCTTTATTTGAATGCACCGCATAGTTTCACACTGTATACCTTTGGCACAGCAATGCGTGGTTAACCATGTAAATGTGGTACTAACCCTTTTTCTGAGTGGGGTTTCATAACCCTGGGTAAAAAGCAGTGCTATCCTCCTTTCAAAATTACAAGTGTGAAACGTTGCTTTATTTTTAACTTTATACTAAAAGATCATTAACTAAAAAAACAAATAAAAAATAAATAAATACAAAAAATCAGAAATGCACATTTTATTTAATTTGTATTGTATATACAGTAGGCTTATGGGATCAAATAATGTGTCACATTTGGATGTTTGAATTTTTACAGTATGTAGGGAAGCCAGAGAAAATCACTGTGTAAATGATTTTCATCAGTATGTTCGAGGTCATGAGAGAATGTTTGTTACCTGGTCTACTGACATTATAAATACACATAAATACACATTTAACTGACTTGCACATTTCCTATCAAACTTAAACTTCTCTCCAGTGCAATACATATTTTTTCTTTTCTGCTTTATTTCACCCAGCTGTACTTCTCTAAAATGCTTTGAAAGGTTCTCTAACCTTTTGATTTATTAGTCATAATGTTATGTTCTTTTGACCTCAAGTATCTTTCTATTTGTGTACTGTTTACTGCAATCTCACATTATCCATTGAAGGTTTCTATCACAGCAATCGACTGTTTTTTTTCTTCAGCCATATTGTGCATTAATGAACCTCATCCTGTTCTCTGGTTGAAAACTTTTTTCTTCTTCTTTTACTTTAGTACAGGTTTTCCCACCAGTCTCCTATTTTTTAAGTCCACATTTTAAATTTTAATGCAACATAACATTACCACATTCAGAATCAGATCAAAGACTTGTGGGGGCCTAGTTTTTGAAGTGTGCTCTATTTGAAGTTGATTCCAAAGACACTGCGTGTAAAACAAAAGTTTACATATATTTCGGCCTTTGTGGGAGTAGTGCGTACTGTATGCTGTATTGATCGTGCTCTTTGAAAGTGGAGAATGAAAAAAAAGAGCTTTGTTGGAATTGTACTGCTGTTCTAGCAGCAGGAACTGCAACAGGATCTGTGTTTCAATAAGAGTTGGACTGATTTCCACAGGTTGGAAGAGGTCTGGGGAGTTTTGGATTGATGTGTGTATGTTGTGACCTTGTGACTATGTTTCTGTAAATATGGCTGCAGAGTGGCCAGAAACTATTAGTGACTGGCAGAGTGCCTCTTAAGTTCTATGCAGGGAGGCAAGTGATATTCTAGGGAACGGAAAGATTTATGATGATGAACTGTCACAATGATGTGAGAACTCCTGCTTCAGATATTATACAGCCTCTCTTTATATTTCCAACAATTCTGAGGATGAGTGGTGGGATCTTAAAATAGACATTCGGATACTCAGACATATGGATTTTCTTTACTTTATTTAATATATACAGGGGCCTTGCCACCATTATAACTTAGGGGGACATGCCTCTTTCTCCCACACACATTTCCAAATGTGTGTAGTGTGTACTCAGCTATGCAGTATGTGGTAATGTTGGCTTAATACATAAATAATAAGATTATAAATGATAAGAAATTAAAAATAAAAATATAATGAATAAATTGTCAAAATCTATAGGTAATACTAATGTGGCTAATGTATACCTTTCAATGTATCTGTAGAGAAAATCAGAACTGAAATGAGAAACTCATTAATAAACTTCTAAAAGGATGCAATCACATTATTCAGGTCCTTTAGTTCAACTTTGCAAAAACGATTTCTGTCAGACTAAAGCCTTGACATGACATTTTGTAAAGTTTCATTATTGTCTTAGTTCGACTGAAATCAAACTTTTAAGTTGCAAGTAAATGTACCAATTCATTATTCTCACTTCTCACTTCAGGAACTGCATATTAACCCAGCATTTCAGTTGGAATAATGCTACATTAATAGCTGTGTTTGGCTAGAAAAACTCGCAAACGGCAGCATTTTTTTTGTATTTTTTTTTTTAAGAGGAGTATTGTCTTTCCTGGTATACTTGCTTGAACATCAGTGATTTCCTTTGGGTTACTTCATGATCACTGACTTTGTGCTTGCACAACCTTAGCCATTACTTTGGGGCTTCTTTATGACCTCCTGAAACATTGTAAGCTTTGTTCTTGATTGATTTTACAGTCTCACTCTTAGAAACAGTTGCAGTGGGGTTGAATTTCCTTTATTTCGGCGCAGCTTGTGAATCTGATCATGCTGTTTTGGGGGTCTTTAGCAAAGATTTTGTAAATCTTTCAAAAACCTCCTGAAATCTTTTATGATCGAAGTATGATTTATTTGTAAAAAATTTTTTATGAAGAACATACTCAGAGACTGCAATATAGAAAGTATACTGTATGTTTGTTGTGGGAATGGACCTTGAACATCATTCCTGAATTCCATCTCACCAATAGGCCCGTTAGACTCAAAATACCCTCTTCATTTGTTTTATGTATATGGGGCAGTAGTGGCTCAGTTGTTGAGGCTCAGGTTTACTGACCAGAAGGTTGGGGGTTCAAGCCCCAGCACCACCAAGATGCCACTGTTGGGCCCTTGAGCAAGGCACTTAACTCCAGGTTGCTCCGGGGGGATTGTCCCTGTAATAACTGCACTGTAAGTCGCTTTGGATAAAAGCGTCTGCCAAATGCATAAATGTAAATGTAAATATATATAATTAGATCAGAAACAGTTGTTAGAGGGGGATTTTAAGCTGTTATATCATCGTATATTTTTCGAGGTAGATTGCGAAAAAGTGTACGCTGTATTCATGAAACAAGACCACATATGTGTAATAGACATGTGTGAAATTAATATGAAAAAAAGAAAAATACATCAAACCCCAAGTACATTTACACAAACCAAAAAGTGTTAGTTTGTGCCCTGCTCTCCCCTACATATTTAAATGCAAACTTTCTCATACAAGTGCACTCTTTGAATAGGACTGCCTCTTCACATTATAGTTAATTGGCTTTCTTAAAGGCAAAGCTTACAAAAATTATGGGGAGGAAGCTTTGCCTTGGAAGTATGTGTTTACTGTGGATCTTATGGAAAATCCCATTTAAGATGGAACAAAGTACTAATCTTTATAGCAAAGAAGCCCTCTGATAAAGGGGGAAGTGCCTTGAAGTTGTGAAATTATGCCCCTTTTACACAGCAGAGGAAAAGGTGGTTTTCCAAGCTTTTTTGGACCAGGAGGAAATGTTCAAATATAGACTCTAGTGAAACTGCATAGAAATATTGCACGTTGTTATGCTGTAAATACACTTCCTTTCTCTTTTCTTCTCTGTCTGCAAACATAAAGTCAGTTGAGTGTCACCAAGCTTTTGACAGGCAGCCATATATTTTAGCAAAACACTTGAGTCTTGCCCTGGCAAATATGTGGGTCAGCACTTTTGAAATGCAGCCCCCCTGCTTATTGACCTCAAGTAATACATTTCATATCTGGCACTGGCGTGTATGGTCGGTATGCTTTATGGGTGGCATAAATCATGTGTCGATGACTCAGGTCCAAGGGGTGATTATGTTTAGAACCAATTTGTCAAAAGAACATGGAACACTTACCCAATCAGCCTCAATTGGAAAAATAGACTCTGAAATGAGTGAATTTAAAGCTGTATGTTTTGCAATTCATTTTGTGCATAAATGTAGAGCATCTAATCAGTATATCTTTAAGTAGGCTTAACTGCCAAAGGAGTGAAGCAAAAGAGTGAATGTGCATGCTTTATTTTTGTAAATAAATTTTCTTAAGGTAACAGTTCACCCATAAATTAAAGATTTGGTCACTATTTGCTCTCCCTCATGTTGTTCCAAAACTGTTTATTTGTATTTATTTATTCTTTTTGTGGAACGCATTACATTTTGAAGAATTGTTATGAAGTTCTTGCCAGCGCCACACATGCCAGTTCTGTCTGTGTACTGCAAGAGCTGTGTGATGATTCTTCAGAAATATTTACATTTGTGTTCCATGAAAAAAATGTGATTGTCATGAGTGTAAGTGAATAATGAAAAATGTGTCATTTGTGGATGAGCAATTCCTTTATGCATAAATCAACTTTTTTTTTTTCTGATGAAGATATACAGTAGTTGTACATTTCATAAAACTGTGCAGTATTACTTTTAATTGTACGTGGTTGTCTAATATAGTTTTCTCTTAAGGTTGCCATTGTTTTTTGGATCCATAGTAGACCGTTTTTGGCAGTCTGCTCTGCTCATCTTGCTCTATTAAGCTTTATGCATTACACATTTTTTTCCAGTAACATGAAAGAGAAAAAGCAATGTCTTTTGCATTAAAACCCACTTGGCACACCTAACCCAGCATCAGCAATGTGCCTCAAGAGTGGGGAGGATCTACAGAGAGTCAGACAAAAGATGGGTAATAATGAAACATCCTAGCCTGAAAGCCACTGATGACGCTCTCTCTTTCTTTCTCTTTCGCTCTCTTTATCTCACTCTCTCTCTCTCTCTCTCTCTCTCTCTCTCTCTCTCTCCACTCCTTCCTCCTCCATCTGGACATTCTGTCAAATCAATCCTCTTTTGCTCTAGCCCTTGAAGCTTATTAGCATATCACTTCCTTTGTGTCAGAGATGGAAAAGTTGATCCTTTCAGGCTAAAATATCCGACAATTTGTGCATTGTCAGGACTACTAAAATTATGCTCATGTAATGTCTGTCCTGTATAATCAGTAAGCACTTCTTACCAGTGCACACTGATCATTCTGCCTCCTACAAAACCAAATGACATACCACAAAATCCAAGATAAGCATTAATACATGCAGTAACATCATGCTTTTTATACATTTCTGTGCCCCAATAATCAAAACAAGCAATTGCAATCCCCTTTTTGGCACTGCACTGTTACTCTAAGTGATTTTAGGCATTTTTACTTATTTTGCCTTAAGGCAAAACACAATTAGACTAAATTAAGTTATGACCGGAATCAGGTCTGTTAAACTACTATATGACCCTGTTGATGACTAAGTCATGAAAGGCAAAGAAAGCACAAATAAAACCGGTTCACTGTTTCTCCAAGGTGCATCTAAAATTTTATTTAATCGCAAACGCAAGTTTTCGTGCAGAATTCTCAGTTATTTGAGTGGATTATCTGTATTAAAGCAGCTTTTTCATACTTCTCATCTGTGTTTATATCAAACTCACTTAAGGCCTCGATATACTTCTGGAGAAGTTCTTCTTCTTTCTTCGTTCAGGGGTAAAAATAAATTCTAATCAGAAAAGCAACAATATACTGTTTCCGAACATTTAGACACCCACCACACCGCTGCGGGATGGCATTTACAAGTACATGTAAAACCATAAAAATGTGTTATCAATGACTTTATGCATCATTCTGAGTAGAATTCACATGAAACCAGTAAAAGAGACCATTTTAACCACTATATGGTGATTTAACCATCCATCTATCCATCTTCAACCACTTATCCGAAGTCGGGTCGCGGGAGCAGCTGCTCCAGCAGGGGGCCCCAAACTTCCCTATCCCAAGCCACATTAACCAGCTCTGACTGGGAGACCCCGAGGCTTTCCCAGGCCAGTTTGGAGATGTAATCTCTCCA
Source organism: Xyrauchen texanus (assembly GCF_025860055.1). Taxonomy (NCBI): domain Eukaryota; kingdom Metazoa; phylum Chordata; class Actinopteri; order Cypriniformes; family Catostomidae; genus Xyrauchen; species Xyrauchen texanus. The sequence continues at coordinate 24,795,495 of NC_068276.1, forward strand.
CCTAATCCTGGGTCTTCCCCGAGGCCTCCTCCCAGCTGGACGTGCCTGAAACACCTCCCTAGGGAGGCTGTCAGGGGGCATCCTTACCAGATTCCCAAACCACCTCAACTGACTCCTTTCGACGCAAAGGAGCAGCGGCTCTACTCCGAGCTCCTCACGGATGACTGAGCTCCTCACCCTATCTCTAAGGGAGAAGCCCGCCACCCTTCTGAGGAAGCCCATTTCGGCCGCTTGTACTCGCGACCTAGTTCTTTCGGTCATGACCCAGCCTTCATGACCATAGGTGAGTGCAGGAACAAAAATTGACCAGTAGATCGAGAGCTTTGCCTTTCGGCTCAGCTCTCTTTTCGTGACAACGGTGCGATAGAGCGAGTGCAATACTGCCCTCGCTGCCCCGATTCTCCGGCCAACCTCCCGCTCCATTGTCCCCTCACTCGTGAACAAGACCCAGAGGTACTTGAACTCCTTCACTTGGGGCAATACCTCCTTCCCTACCTGGAGTACGCACTCCATCGGTTTCCTGCTGATTATGGTGATTTAAAGAAATGTAAATGCAGTAGAAAATTAATCATTTGTCTTGTTTAAATTCTGTATTAATAATGCTAATGCGCTAATGCTATGCGGTCATAATATGTGACGATTATACTTTGTCATTGTGGTTTATGATGACATTTATACTATTGCAAAGATGAGTGTATAGTAAAGTAAAGTGTTAATGTGCAGAACAAAGCTAAAACGATGATTATAGAGGCATATCTTACTTTAGACAGATGTATGATTGGATTTCACTGCAGATGGCACATGAGGGAATGGGCTCTAGAGAGTATTTGAGTAGATTTTATTCCTTCTGTAGACTAATGAAAAAAAAATTGCATGACATGGTCTGGGAAAATGCCTCTAAGTGAACGGTCATAAAGATGTAGGTACATTTCCACCAGCTCTCTAATAACTTTACATGCCTATGTGTTCATGTTGACTGATTTTGTCTCACTAAACAACGTAAAACAAATTAGCCATCAGCCTCAAGGTAGGTGAAGCTCCAGGTCACATTTACAGATGATGTGGACCAATGGCATTAAGAAGTTGTTTAGCAGCCGGTCAGAAGTTCATCCCAACGAGCTGTTAGGAACCACCGAATAAAACGCAAAAACACCTTTTTGGCCAGATTTTTTTCTAAATTATGTCACACCCATTCATTCTTCGATTTCGTAGGATGTAAATCGAGGCCTCTTAGAAGATCTGTGAAGTTCTTGTGCTGGTTTATGTATCTGATTTTTTTTATTTTCAGAGTGGATGGTTATTTCGTTTTAAAGCCACTCTTGATTAAATGCAGTGGTTGATTGACTAATGATTGGTAATGGGTGGTGCTTCACTGCTGTCTTGGATACATCAGGATTAATTAGCTTTTACACTTCAAATGCGATGTGGTCACATGTGTTTTGGACTTCTTTGTTTGTGTTTTTTGTGATTTGATCACAAAACATTTTAGGCCCTGTTTAGACCTGTTTAGAGCAGACCACTCCTGGTATTATGAAGATAGATCTTAATACCAGGTGTAATGGGAAATATAGGTGCTTTTCCATCATCAGGTTCTTGCTGTGTAACAGTGCTGTCTGTACTGATCCTTGCTGGATAACATGGTCTCAATTTCCTTTCCCACTGTGGTTGTGCGAAATCAGGAATGGGCTGACTAGGCAAGTGACCAATTGTGAGTCACCAAATTACTAAAGCAGTTACACCAGCTTGGTTCTTTATCCTAAACACCGTTAGCTAACCAAGCTAACCGTACTGGAGACAATACTTACCGTGCTAAAAACTGTTCTGCCCAAGGGTGGAAAAGAGCTTTATGACCTTTCCTGTGAAAGATAGGATTGGTCCAACTATGCTCAGATTCAGAGAAATCGGAGTAAGTCTACTTAATATTCCACGTTTGGCTGGACAATCATCCATTTTCTCTGTTTCAGGGTTGGCAAATTTACTGCAATTTGGGTATTCTTGTGAGACCAAAAATGCTCTTATTTACATCAACTTATTTACATGACTACGAAATGGAATAGTGTAACTTCCTGTCCATCATCAAATAAAAAAAAAGTCACACAGGCAAGCTGAGATAGTCACACTAAATCATCATGTTTGTTGTTCCCCTTCTGACACTCACTCGACATTGTGTTGATGTAGTGATACTAGGGGTCTCTTTTGAGAGCCTCAGTTGCCTCTGAACTTGAGAAAAGGCCAATGAGAAATTGGCGAACCGAATTTGCATGTGCTTTGCGCATTGCATGTGCATTGCTCTGGACATACGGGTTCAAAGGAGGGCGCAATATGGCTGTTCATTCAGATTTTTTCTTCGGAGCCGAGCAGTTGTGTGTTCAGCAAGCTGACGTTTCCACTACTGTTCCACTCACCTCTGCAGAGCTTTGCAGTTGGATCTTACGGCGCATTACCAGCGGCTTTTCTCTTCTCTGTATGCCCAGGGATGCTTCGACAGCACTTCTAAAAGAGCAAATAACCTCTAAAAGAGTATTTTCTCCAAAAGAGTACATACTTGCGTTGAACGTCTTTTTAAAGATGAATCTTTTTCTCGGGTACACGGAGGTCACCAGGAGGAAAAAGCGGTTGCTGTCCACCTGTGCCCGCAAAACGCGGCTGCCTGGAGGGATCATCCGGTACTCCCCTCCAAGGCCTGTAGGATGACAGGAGCCCACAGAGCCACTGGACGGGCCACTTAATGACCTGCACTTGGGTAATCCTGATCCTTGCACTCTGGGCCACAAAGGTCACAGCGTGGGCACTCAGACAGACAATGGAAACCCTTGTGGTCCAGAAACTACATCTGTGTCTGAACCTGGTCAAGATGTGCGACGTTGACAAGGCACGCTTTCTCAACGCCCCCGTCTCCCAGCTTGGCCTCTTCGGGGACACAGTTGATGACTTCGCCCAGCGGTTTTCGGTGGTGAAGAAGCAGATGGCACATCTTGCCTCATCTCGTCCTCGGCCAACCTGCCTGCTGGCCGAGGACGTCCCCCTGTGGCTAAACAATAGGTAGCTCCACCTCAACCCGGGCCCAGCTCTCAGCCGGTACGTCAAAATGATCGTCCCATTAGTACCCCTTGCGCGGAGTTTGGATGCGTAGCTTTCACTTCCCAATCCGTTGCGCTCAGCTACGCGATTCAGTTCACCTGGCTCCCGCCTCGTTCCAGTGGTGTTCACTCCACTTCCGGGCACGGCGAGAAAGCCAGCACCTTGCGAGCAGAGATTATATCCCCACTCCTCAAGGAGGCGATAGAGCCCGTCCCTCCAGCCGAGATGGAGAAGGGTTTCTACTGCCCTTACTTCATCGTACCCAAAAATAAAGCCTCTTGTCTCAATGACAGTGCATCAACGAGCGTGCTCAGTCAGTGCTCAGGTGCCTCGCTCTCTTCGAGCCCGACACAGAGGTTCCTCTAAAACAATTCCAGAGGCTCCTGGGGCATATGGAACCCTCAGCCGTGGCCGCACCGCTCGGGTTGATGCATAGGAGACCGCTTCAGCACTGGCTACACACTCGAGTCCCAAGATGGGCATGGCGCAACAGCACATACTGTGTGGCAATCACCCTTTCCTGCTGTCAGACTTTCAACCCTTGGACAGACATCTGCTTTATGTGGACCGGTGTCCTCTTGCAGCAGGTGTCCAGACGTGTCGCGGTGACCACAGACACCTCTTGACAGGGTCGGGGCGCTGTGTGCAATGGGCACGCTGCCGCTGGCCTCTGAACAGGACCCCGGCAGCATTGGCATATCAACTGCCTAGAGCTACGTGCCCAAGGTTCCTATGATCCCCTTCAGGGACCATGTCGGGAGCCTGCAAGCAAGCTGCCCCGGGAAGAGGCAGACCCAGCCTACTCGTTGCAGTGTCCAGTACGTGCTTTGCGTAACTATTTGGACCGCACACAGAGCTCTAGATGTTCTGAACAGCTTTTTGTGTGCTTCGGTGGACGGCGGAAAGGGAACACGTCTCCAAACAGAGGTTTGCTCACTGGGTCGTTGATGTTATTTCATTAGATTATCACACCCAGGCCGTGCCCTCCCCCTTGCGGGTTCGAACACACTCTACGAGAAGTGTGGCATCCTCGTGGGCTCCTGGGCTGCCCATGGCACCTCCTTATCAGACATCTGCAGAGCAGTGGGCTGGTCAACACCCAATACCTTTGCCAGATTTTACAATCTCAATGTTGAGTCGGTCTCATCCCGTGTTTTGTCAGGTCCGAGCTGGTAGAACTCGGTAATGCAGCACAACCGACCGGGTGTTCCGCTTGCACAAAGCGCCCTTCACCAAGTTGATCCAGTGCGCCTTCTATCCCAGGTTAGCTACTAAGCGTCGCTCCCTGGATGTTCTCCTTCCTAGCCTTCTAGTCTGTGAATTCAGCGGAGCAATTCGCGGCCAGACCCACTAAGAGTCACAGGTGCTCTGTACTGTGTCGGGCTCCACAGGCTTAGTTCCCTTTCCAGGCAAACTCCTCGTGACGTATTCCCTGCGGTACGTTCCCCCTATCGGCGGACCCTCTTTTCCCTCGAGCAGCCCCGCGTGCTTGTTGACGTGCTTGTAGAGTCCCTCCTCAATAGGCTGGACCTACCACCATGCCATTTCCCACATACGGCTTCACAACACTTGTGGTGTATTTGCAACACATCACTTCCCCCTAGACTGGGCAGGATGCTGCCTCTGCAGGGTCATTTCTCCCTGAAAGAATAGGACCGGTAAAGACCGCCTTCCCCAATGCATTTCATAGCGTTAAGATAGCCCCAGGCGCTTCACATCCTATGTGAGAGACATAGTGAGAGAGAAGGCCGTGGCTGCCGGGCTTGCTCCCATGCTAGTCATGTAGCACCTGTCCCCCCCCCACCCTCAGGGGTGCGGGGAACCTAAGGTCTGTATGTGACATCTCTTTGGGGGCATTGGGGGGGGCTACGTGCAGCCGACACAGGTGCCTCTAGCACGCAGTAGCCTCCTTGCACCTGTCTCGACAGTTCATGTAATACGGTCTGTGCGTGGCGTTTTTATATGGGACCCCTTGTGTAACTTTTCACTTTAACAAATCTATGGGTCATTTCACTTTCATTTTAATATAAATGTTGTTATATTTTATTTTGTTTTCACTGTACAATATGGTTCTATTGATTAACATTAGTAAATGCTTTCCTAAATTGACTGTGCATTTTCACATTGGGAATAAATGTATTCATCCAAAAGCTGAAAATGTTTGCTTTCAATGGATTTATATAGAGTTAAGATGAAAATAAAGCACATCTCTAACTGTTCTGAGGCCAGTGCAGAAAGACAGCACACTGGAGGTTAAGTAATTCACTAAATAAGGAGCAAGGGAGCAAAGGTGCATCCTATAGCTTTCCTATAGTGAAGTGCATTCACTCCTAAAATCTGACCAAAAGTTCAAATTTAGGCTGCAGATGATGCTTGGACTGCTCAAAATGTTTGGCAGACATGATACAATGATAATCAGTACATAGATTCAGAATTTTATAATGCAAAATGTTATTTTAACATGGTTGGCAGTGATTTGACGATGCTGGCCAATAATTTTAATAATAATTGTTAATTCAGCTTTACAGAAAATCACCTGTAATGTCTGTAATGTCTCAAAAACATGAATAATCAACACTCCTGGACACATAATAAACTATTTGATAAAAAATAATCTGACTTTCTGTAGCTTGGTATTATTTAAAATTTCACAACTTAATCCTGCAGGATTGATACAAAGGAAGCAATGTTTAAATATTGTATTAACATCCTGAGACCCCTGTGTAAATGCTGAGAGCATTTTCCATTTTCCTTTATGATTTGTAACTAGTAGCACCTAATAAACAAGTAAAGAAAACATCAACAACAGCAACAAAAAAAATAATAATTATAGAGCAAATACAAGGACAGCAAATTTTAGGAAAACTATTTGCTTCCTTTGTATCAATCCCAGATCTCCACTCTGTATCTCCTTTTCCACTCAAAATTTTTCCCTGTCTGGCAGTTGAACCTCTAACCAACTTCTTTTATTCTTCCTCTCAATGTCGCAAGAATAAGTCCCTTACTGGAGTTGTCGTGGACTTTGTGGGATGCCAAAGAAAACAGTGTCTGTGGGCAAGTGGTAGGCGGTTCTGGTGGATGGGGGCTGGTTGGGGAGGCTGGGAATTGGTCCTGCTTTTTCTGTGTGCTTTCTGTTCACAGAGCAGGCTTTAGATTGGAGAGATCTGTGAGCTTGCTCTGCTGGGACCCCTGTAGACACAAAGCCCATTTCTCTGGGAGATTGCTGCACTGTTTGCTGACATGAATAAAGCTGTCGTGTCCTCAGAGCTGCAAATTTGCCTAGGGACATGGCCCTCCTCCTCACCCACCTTCGATAGCTGCCATGTAGCAATTTCAGATGGATTCTGAATGGCTTTTAGAAGAACGAGTGCTGTCAAACACACAGCAGACATTAAGATGACCCCTATCATGAGAAACAAGCCTTTGATATCAAACATAAAGCAACGTAAACCAGACACAGAAATTCAGCATATTCAGTAATCCCTCAAGGGTGTGTCAATTTCTTTTTTTTTTTTTTTTATAATAAAGCTCTGCTTGTTTTTTATTTCCAGCAGTATTTGAGTATTATTTTATAAGCTCTCACAGCAACAGTTATGTCAAGCTGTTGGGAAGAACTGGCATTTTGTTCAGTCTATGAGTTAACACTTGTGCCTGGTACTAGGAAATGGGTTAAAACCACATGTGTGTTGGTCCAACACAAACAGTCCCATACATTCCTGAGCAAGCCAGTAGGAGAGGTGTGATTCTGTTGAACATGGAGTGGAGGGCCTGACCACTGAATCCACACCACAATAAAACATGTCCTCACTCTATTCTCTCATTAATCTCACACTGGGAAACACTGCTGCCCAGCTTTCTCAGACAGAGCCTACGGTATGTTGTGCCAGTCGACGGGCATTTAACATACTAACCCAGAGTAACCTCAGTTGACCTAGACACTGAAGAAAAGAAAATAAGTAATGATAACAAATGAGAAAAATAAAAGAGGGCAAACCATAGCCATATCTCTGATAGAGTGAATAGTGATTCAAAAACATTCTCATGCCCCTGAAAATGATGAGCATCAACTCTAAGGCTGGTGAACAATCCCAGAAACCCTTGCTTTTAACATTTTATTCTTGATTCTTCAGTGTATTTCTGTCACTGACAAATGAAGGTGTGTATCTTTCAGGTTAAAGGAGGTTTCAATGGGTGACCCTTTTAAAAGAGTTCTCACCATTGTGCCCTTGAACAAGGGACTTCAATTTTTGGTTGTTTAATGAAGATCGTCCCTGTAAAGTGTACTATCCACATTTTGGCAAATGTCTTGTTCATTGTCGTAACCTCCGTTCCCTGATGGAGGGAATGAAACGTTGTGTCGATGTAGTGACACTAGTAGTCGATCTCGAGAGCCAGAGACACCTTCAGATCTTGGAGAAAAGGCCAATGAGAATTGGTGAGTATAATTTGCATGCCACTCCCCCCGACATACAGGTGTAAAAGGGAGGCTGGAATGCGGATTCTTTCAGGTTTTTGCACTGAGGAGCCGAGACAAGGTCCTGGCCATTACAGCGGTGTAGTTCAGCCTGTGGCAAGGGACAAAACGTTCTTCTGTCACTCACTCAACATTGTTTCGATGTAGTGACACTAGAAGTCCCTATATGAAATGCCACAGTGGCTGAACTGTGTTGCGTGAACTGCCGATGCAGGTGTAGGCAAGCTACTGTGAGCGTAGGAACAGATGCACTCAGACAGCACGTAGCCTCCCCAGACACCCCAAAATGTCATGTAATTCCCAACAACCCTGAGGGGGGGATGTATCTAGTATAGGAGCAGGCCGAGCCAGCCGCCTTTTCTCTCTAAGTTTTTCTCTCCACAGAATCTTAGATTTCGGCTGGGCCCTTTAAATGCTCATAAAATGTGCCGGGGCAGGCGTTCTTTTCCGTTCCTATTCTTTCAGGGAGAAAAGACCCTGCAGGTTCCACACCCTGCCCTGAAGGGAGGGTATCAAAGTGGCGAATGTGTCATATGTGCCTAAGGTCGCACATGGAAGAGGTGTGGCGGTAGGTCCTGCCCTTCGTGGTGAGGAGCTCTACAAATGCAGCGACCGGGGCAGAGAGGAATCTGCCATGGAGATGTGGGTCTACTGAAAAAGTGAGACCGTACCGTGGAAGATACATCACAGGAGGTTACCGGGGTAACCGAGATCTGTGGAGCACTTACCCCAGTACAGGGCATGTTAGCATAAGTACTGGGTCTGACTACAAATTCCTCCGCTGAACTCGTGAGCCAGAGGGCTAGGAGGAAGGACATCCAAGTTTCACAGATCGTGAACATGCATGGGAGAGAAGAGCACACGGCTTCACCTTCGAGGAGGGGAAAGGTGCTATACACAAGCAGTACATCTGGCCAGTTGCCCCGCATAACGAAACTTACCTGTTCGTACCTGAAAGAACACGGGATGAAACCGGCTCGATTGTAAAATCTCGCAAGGTATTGGGTGTTGCCCAGACCACTGCTCTAAAGATGTCTGCTGGAGAACCCGCAAGGGGGAGGGCACGGACTGGGTCTGGTAGGCCAAAGCAATGGCGTTCACAATCCAGTGGGCAAGCCTCTGTTTGGAGACAGCATTCCCTTTCTGCTGTCCGCCGAAGCAGACAAAGAGCTGCTCAGAGCGTCTAAAGCTCTGCGTACGATCCAAATAGATGCGCAAAGCACGCACCGGACACAGCAATGATAAAGCTGGGTCTGCCTTCTCCGGGACAGCTTCGCTTGCAGGCTCACCACTTGATTCCTAAAAGGTGTCGTGGGAACCTTGGGCATGTAGTTTGGTCAGGGTCTCAGGACACTGATGGAAGTGAGCATGGTCAGGAGGGCAGTCTTTGAGTCAAGTCAAGTCAAGTGGTTTTTATTGTTGTTTCAACCATATACAGTTAGTACAGTACACAGCAAAACAAGACAACGTTCCTCCAGGACCATGGTGCTACATAAAAACAACAAAGGACCAACACAGGACCACATGAGACAACACAACGAAATAAAATACCTATATAAAAAACCTATATATACCTATATAAAGTGCACGTACAAATGTGCAAAAAGTACGGGACAGTACAACACATTTCTGACAATGAACAGGACAATAGACAGTGCAGCGCCAACCAGTACTCAGTAGTGCAAAAAGATGACAGTTTCTAAAAATGTAAACATAACATACTATGAGATAGTGTTCTATGCACATAGCAGTTATTGAGGTAGCAGACAGTTATAAAGTGACAGTAATTAAAGTGCAACTCAGGACACGTGTGTGTCAAACCAGTCTCTGAGTATTGAGGAGTCTGATGGCTTGGGGGAAGAAGCTGTTACACAGTCTGGCCGTGAGGGCCCGAATGCTTCAGTACCTCTTGCTAGACGGGAGGAGGGTAAAGAGTTTGTGTGAGGGGTGTGTGGGGTTGTCCACAATGCTGGTTGCTTTGCGGATACAGTGTTTTTTGTAAATGTCTTTGATGGAGGGAAGAGAGACCCCAATGATCTTCTCAGCTGTCCTCAGTATCCTCTGCATGGCTTTGCGGTCCGAAACGGTGCAAGTCCCAAACCAGGCAGTGATGCAGCTGCTCAGGATGCTCTCAATAGTCCCTCTATAGAATGTAGTGAGGATGGGGGTTGGGAGATGTGCTTTCCTCAGCCTTCGAAGAAAGTAGAGACGCTGCTGGGCTTTCTTGGTGATAGAGCTGGTGTTGAGGGACCAGGTGAGGTTCTCCGCCAAGTGAACACCAAGGAATTTGGTGCTTTTGACGATCTCCACAGAGGAGCCGTCGATGTTCAGCGGAGTGTATTCACCTTGTGCTCTCCTAAAGTCAACAACCATCTCTTTTGTTTTGTCGACATTCAGGGACAGGTTGTTGGCTCTACACCAGTTCGTCAGCCGCTGCACCTCCTCTCTGTATGCTGACTCGTCGTTCTTGCTGATGAGACCCACCACGGTCGTGTCATCGGCGAACTTGATGATGTGATTCGAGCTGTGCATTGCTGCACAGTCGTGAGTCAGCAGAGTGAACAGCAGTGGACTGAGTACACAGCCCTGGGTGGCCCCAGTGCTCAGTGTGGTGGTGGTGGAGATGCTGTTCCCGATCCGGACTGACTGAGGTCTCCCAGTCAGGAAGTCCAGGATCCAGTTGCAGAGGGAGGTGTCCAGGCCCAGCAGGTTCAGCTTTCCAATCAGGTGCTGGGGAATGATTGTGTTGAATGTTGAGCTGAAATCTATGAACAGCATTCGAACGTATGAGTCCTTATTGTCTAGGTGGGTGAGGGCCAGATGGAGGGTTGTGGTGATGGCATCGTCCGTTGAACGGTTTGAACGATACGCAAACTGCAGTGGGTCTAGTGAGGGGGCAGCTGGGTCTTAATCTGCCTCATGACGAGCCTCTCGAAGCACTTCATGATGATGGGTGTAAGTGCGACGGGGCGGTAGTCGTTGAGGCAGGACACTGAAGACTTCTTTGGCATGGGGATGATGGTGGTGGCCTTGAAGCACGTTGGAACGACGGCGCTGCTCAGAGAGATGTTGAAGATGTCGGTAAGAACATCTGCTAGCTGGTCTGCACATCCTCTGATCACTCTGCCAGGAATGTTGTCTGGTCCAGCAGCCTTCCGTGGGTTGACTCTACGTAGAGTTTTCCTCACATCTGCCATGGTAAGACAGAGCACCTGGTCGTTGGGAGGAGGGGTGGACTTCCTCGCCATCACGTCGTTCTGCACTTCAAACCGAGCGTAGAAGTCGTTCAGCGCATCTGGAAGGGAGGCATCTTTGTCACAGGCAACTGATGTTGTCCTGTAGTTGGTGATGGCCTGGATGCCCTGCCACATGCGCCGCATGTCACCGCTGTCCTGGAAGTGACTGTGGATTCTCTGGGCATGTGCGCGCTTTGCCTCTCTGATTGCCCGTGACAGTTTGGCCCTAGCTGTTCTTAGGGCTGCCTTATCGCCTGCTCTGAAGGCGGAGTCTCGGGACCTCAGCAGCGTGCGCACCTCCGCAGTCATCCACGGCTTCTGGATGGAGCGTGTGGTGATGGTCTTGGAGAAAGTGACATCATCAATGCACTTGCTGATGTAGCTGGTCACTGATGCTGTGTATTCCTCCAAGTTGGTAGAATCGCCATATGTTGCAGCCTCCCTGAACATGTGCCAGTCAGTACACTCAAAACAGTCCTGAAGATCAGAGATGGCTCCTGCTGGCCAGGTTTTCACCTGCTTCTGAAGCGGTTTTGTGCGTCTGACGAGCGGTCTGTATGCTGGAATTAACATAACAGAGATGTGGTCTGAGTAGATGAGGTGGGGGCGGGGCTCCGCCCGGTACGCGCCTGGGATGTTTGTGTAAACAAGATCAAGCGCGTTCGCCCCTCTAGTTGCAAAGTCCACATACTGATGGAATTTAGGGACCACTGTCTTGAGATTTGCATGGTTGAAATCTCCGGCGACAATAAACAGTCCGTCGGGGTGAGCGTTCTGCAGTTTGCTCATAGCCCCATACAGTTCACAGAGCGCTTCCTTAGCGTTAGCGCTGGGGGGAATGTAAACTCCGGTTATGCAAACAGTGGTGAATTCCCGTGGTAGATAAAAAGGTCTGCATCTAACAGTCACAAGCTCCAACAGCGATGAACAGTAACTAGAGACTAGCATAGAGTTCTTGCACCATTCCGTGTTGATGTAAACACACAAGCCACCACCGCGAGTCTTACCGCAGAGAGCTGTATTTCTGTCGGCACGAAACGAGGCGAGCCTGTCTAGCTGAATGGCGGCATCCGGAACTCTGTCGCTGAGCCACATCTCCGTGAAAACAAAGATGCAGCAGTCTCTAAACTCACACTGCGTAGCCTGCTGGAGTCGGATATAGTCCAGTTTATTGTCCAGGGAGCAAACATTTGAGAGCAGGATAGACGGGAGAGCCGGCCAGCTAGGGTTTGTTTTTAGCCTAGCATGGACCCCCGCCCTCTTTCCGTGCTTCCGCTTTCTCGCACACCGCTTACGACGTCCTCTCCCCCGGCCACCGGCATCAGGCAACGCCGAGGGCTGGAGGCCTGGTCTCCGCAGCAAGCCGAGTACGCGTAGCGCCTCCTGCAGGTCATCATGCAGCTTGGTTTTTGCATGAGTCTTATATTTCAGTAGTGTCTGGCGATGGTAGACACGAACACCGGTTGCTCCGATGTCCATGTGTTGCAAAAGTCTGGCTTTTTTAACAAAAATAGCACAATTGTGGATCCGGAGTGGCCGCTGCGTGCTACCGCGCTGCCATCTTGGATCGCGTGAGATGGACTTTAGCTCAACAGACTCTAAGGGCTAGAGCGGCTTGACCTCTCCTAGAAGGAACACGGAGAGGTCCCATGAGGGAATAGGTGCGGCCTAGCAGTGTTCAACCTCCTGGTGCCTCTCGGGAACCTGATGAATAGGTCATGCTTACCAAGAGACTAACCTTCAACAGCATTGTCGTGTGTTGCTATAGCAGCTACAAGACCTTGAGAGTGGAGGGGACAGCTGCCCTTTCCAATTATCTTGCAGGAAGGAAGCACTGACCTGACTGCACACCTCTGGAGGTCTTTGCTTATGGGAAGAACACCACTTAGCGAACACATGCCACTTCAGGGACTACAGCTACTTTGTAGAAGGAGCCCTTGCATGAGTGATCCTGTAAACCACTGCGGGCGGTAGACGACTTAGGTCTTCTGCGTCCTGTCCAGGGACCAGACATGGAGATTCCAGAGGTCTGGGCGTGGGTGCCGGATGGTGCCCCGTCCCTGAGAAAGAAGGTCCTTCCTCAGGGTAATCTACCAGAGAGGTGCCGTCACGAGGAGCGTGAGGTCCAAGAACCAAGTCTGGCCCCGGGGCCATCTGTGTGCCAGTGCGTCTGAACCAAGGGGAGCTCTCGTCGGGGCATACCAGGGCAATGGGAGGATTCCAGGGAGGTCTACCTGTGCCTTGCCGAATTGACTCCATATCAGCTGGACCACCTGCGGGTGTAGTCTCCAATCTCCCCTGAGCGTCACTTGCCACGACAGAGCATCTGCTGTGAGGTTGCCAGGAAAATGAGTGGCCTGCAGCGACCTGAGTCACCGCTGAATCCAGAGGATGAGGTTATGGGCGGGTTGCTACGTGTGACTCAAGCATAAACCGCCTTGGCGGTTTATATAAGCCACTGTCGTCATGTTCTCCATCCGGACCAACACGTGCTTACTCTGGATCAACGGCAATAGCTTCCACAGGGTGAGCAGAACTGCCAGCAACTCGAGGCAGCTGATGTTCCAATGCAGGCAAGGTCCTGTCCAGCAGCCAGCGGCTGCATACCCATTGCACATGGCGCCCGAGTCTGTCATGGAGGTGTCCGTCGTAACCACGACGTGCCTAGACACTTGCTGTATAGGGACTCCAGACCACAGGTACGCAAGGGCTGAAAAGGGGAACAAAGAATTTTACACAGTGCACTGTGACCATAGATGCATGGAGGGTGAGGTCAGACGCAGAGCGCAGTTCTTGTAGCACAGATCAGAACTTCCCTCGTGCAGCTCTTTTAGAGTGCTGGCCTGATGGACCTGTAGGAGGGCCATGGCATGAAGGGTGGAGACGGCCTGACCGGCGGCGCTGTAGTCCTACAGGCACGGGAAGGGAGTGCCGTTTGATTACGCCAGTTGGCAGCACTCAACGGGTATGATCTCTTTGTCCACCAGGAATGTCGCGGCATAACTCTCAGCCGCTCCGTCGTCGAGGGTAGTGAGAGCGGACAAGCTGAAGGATCGTGTTCGGCCAGTGAAAGGTGCCCCCCATGACCTTGTCATCTCATCATGCACCTCCGGAAACAAGGGGACTGGGGGGGTGCCGAACCGATGAACCAGCCATCAAGCCTTGAGTGTCAGGCTTGAGTGGAACCTTCCACCGCCCTTGACTGCTGGTTTGTGTGCAGGGGAATGAGCGGTCCATGGGGAATTACCCGGCGGAACTGTACCAATTGAAGCCCCCAAATCGCCTTCAGCATCAACCGAGATGGCCTCGTACTCGTAGGTAGAAGGACCAGCGGGGGGGACAGCTGAAGTGGCTTTCCCTCGAATGAAGGATAGCCATGACCGCAACGTTGCCATGGTCATGCTCTCGCTATAAGAACATGAACGTTTCCTCAACGTGTTTATTGCCCAGACACGTAAGGAGTTATCGTGGCCATGAGAGGTGGAGAGGTAACGATCGCACCCAGGAACTGTACAAACATTCAAAGGCATCTTTAAAAAGACACGTCTTAAAAAAGACGTTCAACATCACTGTGCTTGCTCTAATAGAGGAAATATTACTCTTTTAGAGAAAATACACTCTTTTAGTGCTGTCAAAGCACCCTAGTCTGCACTAGCATGCACTTCTGAATGGTTTCGTAGTAGTATTCAGCTCACTGAAATACAACCACTCGGCTCCGAAGAAAAAATCGGAATTAATCCGCATTCCAGCATCCCTTTTATACCCGTATGTCAGGGGAGTGGTATGCAAATTCTACATGCCAATTCTCATTGGCCTTTTCTCAAAGATCTGAAGGTTTCTCTGGCTCTCGAGATCGACCCCTAGTGTCACTACATCGAAACAAAGTCGATTGAGTGACAGAAGAGGAACATACAATTCTATGTTTTTCCGCAGTTCCCTGGTGAAATGAACAATGTCTGATTATGTCTTTATAAACACTTATTTTCCACACTATTTCTCACACACGGCTGTAATGCAACATTTGAAAAACAACACATTTTAGCATTTTTATTACAGAACCATGTACATTTACACTTCCTACTTAATTAGATTGCATGGTAGCTCACCTGATAGTGTTGGACTTTAGATCCGGAAGACCAAGGATTGGAAAAAACAATGCTAAATGCAAATAATACAATAAATTCAAAATATGAAAATGAAATAAAATTATTAAATACAGAACAGTAAAATTACACACAAAGAAAAATGAAGCCTCATTGTCACATTGATTTGTAAATGCTATGATGTTAGCTTTTGCAGTATGTACAAAACTTATAAAACTTTATTCAGCCTATGCTATTTGAATAAGTATGCGTATTGCTGCAATTCATGTTATTATTATTAAAGGACTAGTTCACCCAACAAAGAAATTAACTTTCATCTGCAGAACACAAAAAAAGACTTTAAGAAGAATATCTCAGCTCTGGAGGGCCATACAATGCATGTCAAAATGTGAAGCTCAAAAAGCATATAAACACAGCAGTGTATCCATATGACTCCAGTAGTTCAATCCATGTCTTCAGAAGCGATATGATAGGTGTCAGGGTTCTGCCCTTTGTTTTTGTTTTTTCCCCCCTTTGTGGCAGAGCCCTAACATGTACGTGTTCTATTTAGCCACTTTGGTTGGTTTGGTTTATTTACTCTGTGGCTGAGTCCAGGTAGTTTTATTTTGTCTCAGTTATGTGAATGCACTTGATTTTGTGTGTTCTCATTTCCTTGTGCATTCGTGTTTATCGTGTCTTTAGTGATAACCCCGCCCTCTCATTAGCCTTGATAAAATCAAATCCCTTAAAGGGTAACTAAACCCTAAACCAACTTTTTTTAGTTAATGATCCGTAAGCATGGGGCTTTATTAGTACTGGTCATTGATTCAAGTAATTTTTTTGACATTTGTGTATAAAGTGTTTTAATTCTACAATATATGGTGTAAAAACGTCTGAGTGCTGCCCTCTTCAGGTTGAACGGTGGCTACTGCAGTTGAATTTTCCTATTGGCTGTTGCGGTACTTCGTGACGTAAGCGGTGACAGTTGACGTAAGCAGGTTCCAGCTCACCACGCAGATTCATGTACATGTCGTCTTGTGACCGTGTGAGGAATAATAATAACATAGAGTCTGACAGCAGCTGTCAATTAATCCGTCACTACGAGTCTCAGGTGCACCACCCCGCTCAGCCCCGCACTCGGTTCGTTCCCTCTATCCCCGCTGGGGTCTGCCCACTTTTCCTGCATTTTCAAATATTTCTAGTGGGTGGAGTCAGACTCAGAGCAGGTGTTTAGTTACCCTTTAATTGATACCTGTTTGATTATTAGTTAATGGTCCCCAACTGTGTTACCTGGTATCACTCCAGATTTCTCTCCCTATTTATTCTCCCTGTGTGCTCATTCTTGTGACAGTTTGTTGTCTCTACTCTGTCTAGTCAGTCTCCTTGTGTTTGTAATTTGCCTGTTAATTTTTAACTTGTTTTTGTATCTGTTTTCTAGTGGTTGGTTTTGTTATTATTATTGTTTTGTTTTTTCAGTTTCCTCTCCATCGAGAGAGTTTTGTGTTATAGTTTGTATTATTTTTAATTAAAGCCCATTCATTGTCACCTTGCGTTTGGGTCCTCTCCTCTTCACGGAGTTAGCATAACATGACAAGAGGTTTGGGTGAGGAACAGATCACTCTTTAAGTGCTTTTTTCTATAAATCTCCACTTTTAAAGACCCCTTCTAAGTGCTCTTCTCTCCTAGAGTTCTTCTTTCATTTTTCGTGATTGACATTTTTCATGCATATCACCACTTACTGGGCAGGGAGGAGAATTTATAGTAAAAAAAAAAGACTTCAATAGTGATCTGTTTCTCACCCACACCTATCGTATCACTTCTGAATATATGGGTTTAACCACTGGAGTCATATGGATTCAATTTATGCTGCCTTTTTGTGCTTTTTGGAGCTTCAAAGTTTTGGACTCTATTTACTTGCATTGAATGGACCTTCAGAGCTGAGATATACTTCTAAAATCTTTGTTTGTTTTACACAGAAGAAAGAAAGTCATAAACATCTGGGATGGCATAAGAGTGAGTAAATGATTAGATCATTTTCATTTTTGGGTGAACTATTCCTTTAAGTATGCCACTTTATGTGTAATGTTTGGGTCCTGAAGCAAAACCAGTTGAACACCACTGCGATAAGTCATTTTGGATGAAACTTTTTAATTAGAGAAAGGAAACACCTGGAATATTTCATTAAAGTTTTTGCAGTTTTTAAATTAAATTTACAGTCTTTATGCAATCAATGACATTGCAAACAATGGCAACAACGGATCAAACCAAGGTTGCTCAAACTCACATGATTTTCATATTTTGTTTTATATTTTTAAAAATAATTACATATTATTTTGATCAGGGAACATTATTGAAATTTTTAATCTTTAAAATAGTGAGTTTGATATATCATGCAATATATTAAGACATGTGATTACAGGAATGACCCCTGCAGTCCATAAGTGTGTTAGATTCAATCTCATGCCCAAGTAAACTGTCCATATTATAATTTACAAGATCTGTAACAGCATCAAAGGGATTGGTGTGTTGTTTTGATTCATTTATCATCAAACAGTACAATTTATTAAACATGTAAACATCTGCATGTAAAACATGTTTCAGAAAGTTTTAAATATTTAATTTCAGAAAAAGTGAATGGTTTGCACTCTTTGTCTAGGTAGAAATGTTGAATTTTCATGCTCACATTCAAATACCTGCATAAAAATGTATTTCTCTCTGTCTCATTGTTCTTCGTCAAATATTTGAAGTCTGTCTTCCTCACACATCTTAACTTTTTGATTCATGCACTCTTTCCTTCTTTGAAGCTCCACCCACTGCCCATTTCTAGACAATCTACTTCTGAACTTTCTGTGATGTGCCAGCCAAGACTTAAAATGTATGAATAATTTTAGCATCAGACAGCCTCTCCTCTCCTTTGCTTATCAATTTCCATTTTTTCCTTTCCCTTCCCTTTCTGTTCATTTTCGCTTTATCTTTTCTGTTTCCTTTATTTGTTTTCCTTTTTACATTTTCCTTACCTCTTTCCTTAACCTTTTCCCTTTTCCTTTCCCTTTTTCCTTTTATTTCTTCTCTCCCCTCATTGATGAATGCAAAAAAAAGGAGCAAAATAGTTTTTCACACAGACAGAAAAATAAACTTTTAGTCACATTCATCGGTCTCCAATAAACCATATTGTTGGGAAGGTATGCAAATGTAGACATCATGAGTTAATCCTTTTTCCTTTTTTCCTTTTTTTCCACTGCAATTCTCTAGGAATGGAAGGATGAAAAATGCCAGAGAACAATGTGCTCTCTTCAGTAATAATTAAGCTGATGGCCTATTATGCTGTATTGCAAATCAATATGTACGGTCCCTGGCGATGGTTTAAGTAGGATGGCTTGGCGTGGATCCAGACCATCTCACACTGTGAATGAGCAGATGCAGGTGCATCACAACTTGGTTTGGTGAATTTTTTTTTTTTTTGTCAACGGTTGGGGGGGTTACGGAAGAACAGGCTGGTGACAATGGCAGCAGGCCTCTCTGTAATTGTGTGTGAATGCTCATTTTCAGAAAGCCTTCTGCTTTTGTTAGACAGGTGCTCCGATTCTATTTGCTTCTCTGTATCGCTTTCTTCCTCTTCAGATCTCTATAGCACTTTCAGAGTTACATTGTCTGGGTTTCAAAATGTATTTCTTTTTGTATAGTCCTTTTTTATCTTTGTTTGTCGATGTTTTGTGAGCATGTATGTGTGCAGGGGTTTTAATCATCTTAAATGTATTATTCCCCTGTCAATTTGTTCTAGTCAGGAGCAATTTTGTTCCATATTATTTGAACAATTCAAATATTGTTTTCAGTTAAAAACAACCATTTCACTTTTCCAGTCAAGGCATACCTTTGTTTTTAATGCTACTCTAGGCTTTTCGACTGTTCCATTCTAGAGTCTTTGATATCCCCTAATAGCAGTTGCAACGCCAAAAACATGCAAAGAAAGCATTCTCTCTGTGCCCTTCTCATTTCGTATGCACAGAATGTATATATGCTGTGTAAAGTTCCCCAGTGTTTACCCTCTAGTTTGTTTGCCTTATATCACTCTGTTTATCTTCATTCCACCATTTTTCAGTCTATTGGATGTTGTGTAGTTGTCATCAAAAGCTGCCTCTCCATGGAAGTTCTAGTGTTTTGAAGGAGAAATGAATATCAGCATTAAAAATTAAATGGTATATTGCAAAACATCACTTCATGCATTCGGGGCAAGTGTAGGAGCAGCTGTTCCACCAGAAATGTGTAAATAAGTGGAATTGTAGATAAAGACACTGAGGATGTTGTTAGATATGCAGGAAGCAGCGAAGCTGCTTAAATTGACTGCAGTAAATTGTGAGAAAATTGTCATAAATTGTTAGGGCTTGATTTTTTTATTTATTTATTTTTGTCAGTTCTACCCTTTTTTTTTTTCCAAATCTGTATACATATACTATGTGAACCCACAAAAAAATTAAATAAAAAAATATAACAGGAAAGCTTAAAAAAAAAAGAAAATGAAACATTGATTTGACAAGGGAAAAAATTACATGAATTCAGGAATCTGAAATTAATAAGTTTTTCTTTTTCTTTCTGAAATTGTGAAGGTTTTGGTTGTTTTAGCCAGATCTCTCCAGCAGCCTTCTGAAGAGAGAGGCAGCATGTGCTGCCCTACACATATTTAATGAAATTTATAACAATTGTCCTCCAATCAGATTAAGGGCTTTTTTAAAATGCAAATATGTTCTTGTCTCTGACATGCTGTAATTAAGTAAAACAATGCTCTATTTTCCCCCTGATGTGCCTAATCTCTCATCAAGAGCTTTCAAAATAGGAAATGATTGACCATCTGGTCTGGTTACAGTAGATAAATTAATTAAATCCTTTTTGTCTATAGAAAATCAATGAGGAATTGTACACATTGCAAAGGGTCAGGCTTGTTTTCGATCTGTATGTACTGTAATTACCTTGACATTTACGGTACTTGTTGAAGATAATTTTCTAGATCATTCTATCTTCATCACCTGGCTGTGTCTCGTTTGGAAGGCTGCATCCTCCGGAGGTCGCATTTGTTGGCCCCATACGTCATCGAGGATGTCTCGTTTCATAAAAGCGAGTAGGACACTTCGAATGCAGCCTTCAAATGCGACCTTCTTCCCCTGGAGGTGTATCCTTCTTGGCCACTCATAACCCACAATTAATTGCTTCAAATGAAATGTCTAAAAAAATGCGTCAATTTGCTCATAAATATGATGTTCAAATGCTAGTAATGATAATTCCCAAGTTGAAGTACCTCAGTAGAGGGTGCAGTGTATAGAATATGCATAATGATATTAACATATAATTAAAATAAAATATTAGACTAAAAGTACACCTGTAAAATCTATTTTCTTTTGTCTCTACTTCATTATAACTCTCCTAAAATGTACCTCATGCATTCCCTTCTAAAGAGACTTTGTTCCTCTCTCACTCAAAGCGCTCGTGCTTGTTTAAGAGTGGTGTGCTGTCATAGCAACCATGTTACGCTATGTTTCTGTTTGTCCTACCAAGGCCATCTCCTTTAAACAAGGCTTGTTTGAAGGAGGACACTTGGTATACTGCAGCCTTAAAAGGACGCATCCTACCTAGCATACAGCCTTTGAAACGAGACACAGATTTAGGATTATTGGATCATGGATGGCTTTGATATCTAAAAGAGTTATTGATTCCATTTCAGATTTAGGTTCATGCTGCTTTATACAGTATTGTGTTGTAGCTTAGTTGAATCTTTTGTCATGAAGATTGTAGTCTGAGAAATTGTGTCAGATTCTTTTCTCTCCCTCTATCATTTGCCAAAATATTTCTGAATACAAAGTGTTCATCTAGTGAAAGGTATCATCTAACTGAATAGACAATCCATCCATTCACCTTTAAAGTGAAATAAAAGCAAAATAGTTAATAAAATCTAATCAGTTTCGCCACTATTCATGTCTGCAGTTAATTTGGTATTCTGTGACAATTTAACAAAAATCAATTTAGCAGAATTCCAACTGGCATGTGATTAAATTATTCTGCCATAATGTTATTTGAACAGGGCCATAAGGGAGCAAGATTATGTAAATATTTCCTTCTTTTTCATTTGTTACATACTGTATATCTGGTGTCATCTCACGTTATCCATTCAGAGGGCATTTTTGTGGCACTCGAGTGCTTTAATCACAGCATCAGGACATTGCTTTTGTACATGACAGTGGGCTGAGTGTGAAGTGAATATCCCTTTTCCCACACAACCAGCTGACTGTGATTAATTCAAACAAACAGTTTCTCTATGGAAGCACATTGCAAGAGATGAGCCCTGCCTCGTCTCTTGAGTCAGTTCATAATTATATTGTATCTCAATTTACCTCAATCAGAGTGTTTCACACAATACAGATCAGCTCCAGACCGCATGGGACTGCCGTTTCGTGAGTCTGATGTATTCAGTTGCTCACAGAAAATTAATTGGATTAAACATTTGATAATCAGTTTCTTTGTGCATCCAACCTTGCATTTTCACCCACCGAACCCACCCCTCCTTTATCTCAGCGCATCAGGAGCCACATCCTAAGTATTTCCTCAATTTCACGGCCAAGGTGTCGAGCCCTAGCGTCGATTCATTTAGCATAATCACTGTGTTCTAATGAAACTGTTAATACCAAAGTGACAAGCTTGCTTCTTTGCTGAAGGCTTCCAATCACCCACCACATATTGGATCTGAGGTGATGAATGTGTAATTACCAAATCCGACAGACCTTGTTCAGCTGCACTTTGCATGAGGGTTTGTGAATGAGAAAGTGAGAGGATGGATGTTGTGAGGGTTGTGCTCCTCCTGACCTCCTTCCCAGAGCTCAAACTCTAAACCCTAAATATTGATATTGAGGCACTTAATGTTTTGATATTAATGGTGATCAGATCTGGATGTAAGATGTTCATGCAGTTTATGCATGTAGATAAATTTAGGTTATTGTCTGCCCATGCCTCAAACTTGGTCAAAAACTATAGAAAATGAGCTCTCTGTGGTTGGATGGAACTTTAGTGTAGACTGTGCAACTATTTTTGTATGAAATTGCCAGAAAGTTACTTTGAATTGACATTTACGTGGTACTAGTGCTAGGCGATATATCGTGACATAATGGCAATGTGTTATGAAATAGGGAGTCAGGAGAAGGCAGACGGGGGATGCGGATACAAATGTGGTTTTATTGTAGGTAAACACATAAGTAACAAAAGGTAAACACAAAGAAAAGTCCACGATGGGAAAACAGGAAACTTAAACACGATGAAACAGACTAAAACACGATGAACACAACTCAGAACTCGGGCAGGGAACACGTACCAGGCATGACAACTTTCCACAAACGAACACAAAGGAAAAACCCCTCAAAGGGGAAATAAACATAAAACTAGAAAACACGGGCAGGGGAAACATTCCAGGCTAACAACATACAACGAACGACAAGGAGTGGAAAGCAAACAGGGTTTATAAACACAGACACAATGAAGACTAAACGAGACACAGGTGAGAACAATGATGAGTGCAGGCAGTGAGGGAGGCCGAGAATTGTGGGAAATGTAGTTTTAGACAAGGACAGTGAAACATGGGGCGGACAACAAGGAAAACATGACATGGAGCGTGAACGGTGACGGGTGAAATGGAAAACACGGAGTAGACAAGGAAACATGACATGAACGTGAATAGTGAGACACAGAACACAGGGTAGACAACAGAGGAACGTGACACAATGATTTTGATGACTATATAAAATAAAGCAATATCATCAATATCACAATAATTTAAATGCAACTTTTTTTGGCACTGCATTTTCTTAAGAGTGCATCTTAGACTCTTAAGATTTCACGGTCCTTCAGGGCAGAAAAATGTATCAAAACATTAGAATTGCGACATGGTCATATGTTAACATTAAAACCCAAAAGGCTGTGATTTCATTACGTGAATACATGGTCTGTGTGCACTGCAGAGTGAACAGGTTAAACGCTAATCTTTGTGCAAGCACGGAGCACATGATACAGTGTTTCCAGTTCTCTCAGTATGGTTCAAGGGCATTTATAAGCAAAGCAGCTGCAGGTATTCATATTTGTGTAATTCCAAACAATTGCAACCACTACAAGTTCAAGGGCATTTATAAGGAAAAGCGGCTGCAGGTATACACATTTGTGCAATTCCAAACATTTCCAACATCTACAAGATATAAGACAAATCTAAAAACATGACACAATATCACAGAAAAGGAGATGAAAGGGTTTTTCATCAGATTTGGAATGTTAAACTGTAAAAAAAACATACTCTACTTTCCACCAAAATAAAAGCTTCATGTTCAATAAAAATGACATATATTTCACTATAGTATAAAAAAAAATCTAATCCTTAAAATAATAAAAATAATTATCAAGTGTAATATTAGTTCAGGCAGGTGAGTCAAGCAATCAGCTGACACTCAGCTGATCAGAACCTTTACCAATTCAATTGAGTCTCTTATCAGAGCAGTCATATTTAAATCCTCCATTATATGTAATGCCTTATCTGCCTTTTTACTGCACGGATGCAAGCTGCAATTAACACCCTCCACCATCCCCAGCTCCACTTCTTGTATGGCAGCATTGCTTTTTAGTTTTCTTTACATCTGTCTTGTTATTCTGTGCTCTATTCCTTCAATTGTTTGCCAGTTTGGAATTTCTATTTTCAATGTTTTATTGTGGCTTGTTCTTGATTTATAAACTTGAAATACAGATATTTAAAAATATTTAAGCCATTTCAGAATCAATACATAATTACTGAGATATGTATTGAACATAGTCAGTTTGCTAAAAAATATTGAAATGTCATTTTTGTTGCCATATCACCCAGCACTATTTAGTACTACATTTTTAAAAGGTTTGGGCTCCTTATTTAGGGGGTTTATAACCTTTCTTTCTTTCTTTTTTTTTTTTTAGACCAAAAACCCCTTTGATGGATAGAGTGGACAGAGTCCCCCTGTTACGCATTGTATAAAAATGAGTGCTGCATTTTAAACCAGGCCTAAAACAAATTGCATCTAGTTTCATAGTAATGTAATATGTAGTTTGTTATGATGCTTACATTGCAAACCATTAATGCACAGTTATATACAGTACTTGTACAATACATTTTAATTTTACTTAATATATTTTGTTGTGGAAGAAACAATGAAATTTTTTTTTTTTACTTTAGTTCCCCTTCTGTCTCTCACTCAAAATTGTGTCGATGTAGTGACAATAGGGGTCACTCTTGGGAGCCCCAAACACAACTGATCTTTGAGCAAAGGCCAATGTAAGGTATCCAGGTCAGGTTTGGGGAATGTACAATTAAATTTAAATGATCGTAATCAATGATTAATCATACGGTTTGAACCAGATAACAATACATACAAAAACGCCCCAAAAAGGGCTTATATAGTCCAAGAGTCTGCTTCAAATATATATAGATAATTAAACACAACGAATTATAATTAATTAGGAATATACATTATATGTAAGTATACTTACTTTGATAATATCAGCTCGTAGCTTTAGATCGCACATTAAAGAGGCTTTGTTTTATGACCAACAAACACAGACAATCAAGCGTATACTTGATTTTAATACAAGACACTAGGATATATCACTACACTTGACAACACAAACATTTAACATAGAATAAACATAAAATACGCAAAATAAACACAGTAAGGGAAAGTAAAGAATTATTAGCGGTATGGCAAACTTATTTCAACAATTAACACTTTGGAGCCAGCGAGGAAATTACACACTGTGATGCATTTGAATTTCAATGGAATAATACTTGCACAATGGACCTTTGTGTGGCTGAGCAAGGCTGCGTGGATGTCGCGTCCCCGTGGCGTCCTTGAGATGGGCTTTTCTGTCGGTGCTTTCAAAACGTGGATTGTTCGCGGAAAGTTTGAGGCGTCTTAAGAGTAGCTGTTGAATAGCTGACGAGTGTTCCGGAGAGTTGCAGAGTGTTCAGGGGAGTCCGAGGGAGGAGAGAGAGAGCCGGGTGAGGGAGCAGGACGGAAGAGGAGATGATGGAGGAAGTGGGGGCAGCAAAAGAGAGTTGAAGTAAGAGAGCGAAGGGCCGGTGTGGATGCAATTTATAACCTTAGAAAACGTGTCCCACCTCTCATTGGCTCGACCAATAAGAAGGGTGGAAGTTCCAGGCGGGAATTTGGTTTATTGCTCTTTGTTCTAAGGGTGCTCATTGCGTGTGCACCCTGGAGGGGTGGTAGCCGATGAAGAAACTAAGAAATATTCTTGTAACACTAATATGTTGTTGTTATCGACATATCATGTACACAGTCATTTCGATCTTCAAAATACCAAGTTATAGAGACCAAATGTGCCACACATATGATTTCGGTTAACCATAGTATGCAAAGTCTGAAACATTAACCCATTAGAGTTTGCAAGGAAACATAAACCAAACAACATAAAGGAAAATCATGAGATGGCACATTAGATACATGTCAATACATTTATCACATGGATATATATATATAGAATATATAGGATTAAAAAGGGTTCATTTCTCCTTCTCAGTAAGAATTAAGTGAGAGTCAGCACTCTCTGAACATTCCTTTGGAGGTCGTAAAAGTCTCCTTTATTTTGGCCGCGAGATGATTCCTTTGTCCCGTCAAGGCTCATTTGCAAAATGTATGACTCGGGGTCAGGACTTTGGTTTGACTCACTCAAAAGGCAGTAAAAACATAGCAGACAACAATTTACAGTAACTTTATTGTTATATTCAGCTAGGACAAGCCGTAAGGTTTAATTTGATACCAAGAAACGTGTATTTGGTACACTTAAAAGTGGATATACACTCTTAGGCTATTAAATATAAGGCCTCAGAGTTTAAACTACACAACGAAACAATTCTAACTAGTTTTGATCTAATATCAGAAATGCACAAGTATATTAAACATATTTTTTTTAAACATATTTCCTTAGAAATAAGCCCTTCTAGGCTTTAAATGAAAGACACACACTTTTCCCAACTTTTCACGTGCCTTTCTCACATGGTAAAGCACGCAGTCCCTCTGTCAATAGCGCATTGTACTCAACAGACTAGCGGGCGCCATTTCAGTGATCTGACGGGTTCTTTGTCTTCAAAATCGATGAGTTAATGATTCCCATTCATACGCTACACCAATGAGAATTGGCGAGTGGAATTTGCATGCCACTCCCCGTACATACGTGTATAAAAGGAGCTGGCTCGCAACCACTCATTCAGATTTTTTCTTCAGAGATGAGTGGTTTTGTGTCAGCTATCTGAATTTCACTGCTGGTTCATTCAGCTCTAAGAAGCTTATGCTGTTGGATATACGACACATTCCAGAGGGCTTTCTCTCCTTCTGCACGATCACTGCAGAGTATGCCCCTGGGTGCATCAACAGTGCTAAAAGAGTAAATATTCCTGCAAAATTGTATATTTCTTCTATTAGAGCAAAACACATTGATGTGAATGTCTTTTTAAAGATCTTTGTGTAGTTCCTGGATGTGGTCGTCATCTCTCCACTTCCGGCACTGCCTCACGTGTCTGGGCAGTGATGAGGTTGAGGCAGTATTTGTGGATGGTTCCTGTTCTCATTGTGAGAACATGACAATTAGCAATGTTGCGGTCAGGGCTTTCCTTCTTCTGGGGAACGAGGCAGGTTCGGCTGGCACTGGAGGCGATTTATGGACTTCAATGGGAGCGGCCCAGCCAGGTGAATCCCCGCGGACATCCCATTCCCCAGCATGCTCGTTTGCCCCGTCATGGTACGAGATGAGACCTGCTCGCATCAGGGCCAGCTTAACATCTCTTTCGGAGCACGCAAGCAGGATGAGTTTTCAATCGTTACATCGGAGAGCGCGTTGGCGATGTCGGATGCGCAGGACTCGACTGGGCTGCCAATTTCAGGTCTGCCCACCAAGTCTGAGGCCGATGCGGAGTTGACCCTCATGCTTGCTCGGGCCACCACGAGTGTCGGGCTGGATTGGAAAACTCCACCCGCCCCTGACCTCTCGCGGCTATATGATTGGTTCCTGGTTCGCCCCCCCCCAGTCATTCTCTTCCCGAAAGTGTATGACGAACTGACAAGGTCGTGGAAGACACCTTTTTCTGTCCGAACCCGACTTCCCAGATTGGCCGCTCTCACTGCCCTTGATGGTGGGGCGACCAAGGGATACATGGAGATCCCTCAGGTGGATAAGGTGGTTGCGGTGCACTTGTGCCCGCAAAATGCCACCACCTGGTGGGATAGCCCGGCACTCCTCTCCAGGGCCTGTAGGACTACGTTGTCTCTGGCAACCATAGCCTACAGTGCCGCTGGACAGGCCTCCTCCGCTCTGCATGCAAGTACGCCAGGCCAAGGCACTGAAAGAGCTGCACATGGTTTTTCCTGATTTCGATGTGATGCAGGATCTGCGCCCGGCGACCAACCTGCCACGAAGGTCACGGCGCGAGCACTTAGGTAGGCGATTTCCACCTTGGTGGCCCAGGAGCGGCACCTATGGCTAAATCTGGTTGAGATGAGGCATACCGACAAGGTTCTCTTTCTCAATGCACCCATCTCCCATATCGGCCTATTCGGCAACACCATTGAGGACTTTGCTCAGCAGTTCTTGCCGGTGAAGGAGCAGACTGAGGCGATAAAAGAAAGATCGGTTTACTCACTCCTTAACTTAATATAAATTAGGTTGTTTAGAGTGTCTTGACCATTATATTGTCCAAAGACAGGCCTTCAGAAGGAAGTTGATGCTTGGTCCATTAATTTATGATGTTGAAGAATTCCAAGGTTGCAAAGGTTGGGTTTTCCTAGATTCAAATCAGGTTGCTTCAATTTTTCTGCATGTATGATACTACATCCCACTGGAATGTCCGTGACCCTGTCTCGGCTTCTCAGCACAAAATCTGAATGAGTGGTTGCGAGCCAGCTGCTTTTATACCTGTATGTCCGGATAAGTGGCATGCAAATTCCGCTCGCCAATTCTCATTGGTCTTTTCTCAAAGATCAGAGGTGTTTGGGGCTCCTAAGAACGACCCCTATTGTCACTACATCGACACAAAGTCTCGTTCCATCCATCAGGGAATGGAGGTTTTGACAGTAACCGAGATGTTTCTTAACTTTAGCTTTTGTGTTAATGTTAACTATTGAATTTATTTTATTTTATTTATTTCACAAAATTGTATTGTAAAGTATTCAGTGATACAGCCATACTTTAACTGACCTTTGCCAGGACATGAATGTTCCCTCTTCACCACTGATTGGTGATCTAAACCTCTTCCATATGCCAGACCAGAACATTCATGATAAAGATACATTTTCATTTCAGAGATACATCTCTGTGTCTGAATTAGTAAGACACCAGGAAGGTTGAAAATTGTTTTATGTTTATGACTGCTCTGGCTTTTCAAAATTGTTGTGAAGACGACTTGGAGAAAATGAAAGAAACTGTTTGATAGAAGTGATCTATTCTGTCAGCTGCAGTCCTCTGATCTCAGTAGCAGTGTCATGACAGGCCAAATCTCTCACTCACTCACCATAATGCTAATCACATGCTAATAAATGAGCTTACATCCCTGGGTCATATCTCACATGCTAACAGGAAGAGCTGTTTTCTCACCCCTCAAAATGAGAAAATATCTGTGATGCACATATTATAAAAAGTGTGAAGATTCTAAATAAAGAGATTTTTTTATCTTTACTGTGGTTTTTCTCTTTATCCATGGCAATGCCATCAAATGCCACAGCAAATGCTCAAATTGTAGGGATTTTGGGCGCTGAAATTATTCATTAGTGCTTATGTATCATATCCCATGATCCCAACACGCAGAATGATTTGTTTTTAATCATTCTGATGTTTGTGTTGAATGTTCTGTGGGGTGGAACTTTGTTCATCTACTTCTGTAATGAGTGTAAAAATGGGCTACCATCTGTTTTTTTCCCCTTAATTTGCTAAACATTCTCTGTAAATCTGTCCTCCAGAATGCAGGAAATGAATGCAAACACTGTTTTTGAACCTTGATTTACATTCCGAATTATAATATGACTGACTTTGAATCGAAGCAATCATTATACCTTTGTGCTTCACATCAGAAGTGCTGATATATTAACATCACTAGTCAGTTAAATAATTTATGTGATACAATGACTTGCGCCAGTGTATGGAATATGCTGGTTGGTTTGAATGCATCCATAATTATTACAGATGCGTCAAAAGGATGCTATTACAAGCTTTTTCTCAGACTTCAAAAATGTTGTATCGTAGGCCTGGAACATCAAATGTATGCATAGCTGAATAGCCTCTCAGTGTATTCATCAAGGCAATTGAAAGAATCTCTAGTTTAGTGATCAGAGAGTGCTTCATGTGCAGTGAAGAGAGACAGTACATTTAGCAGTGAGTTTCCTTGCGTATTGGATGTCAGGTCACTGGTCATGCCTTAAAAGTTTGTTTTGATACATTTTAATCTTAATTGTATTTGCACACATCTTTGACACCATGTGTCTTTTAATGGAACTGCAGTGTCATAAGCTTGCAAATGTTTGCGGAAACACTATATTTGAGGGCCGATTACACAGTCTTCTTTAGAAAACTTTTGGCGGTCACATGCTAGCACTACTTTGAGCTAGAAACATACCCTGAACTAAAAGACAACTGCTGTTTTTTAAGGGGACCTTCAATGGCTATATTCTTGATAGACCGAGGTGGTGCGGCTGTGTTTTGCTTGAAGTGGCAGCTTCAGAAATTTTTATATTGAATAGGCTTCTAAGGAACACATTCCTCTCAAAAACCTGGGCTGAAGCCATCTACCAAACTCTATTTGCTGATTATTTAACTACCTGTAAGTGCACAACAGCTCTATTATAGCTTACTAGAGGCCCTATCAAAAGGCCCTTTAATTTAGTAAGCGTACTGCACAGACTGACAGTGTTTTTGTAGTTGCACATGTTGTGAACTTTGGAGGACAGAGTTCCTCCTCTGGAGAATTCTGCAGCAGGCAATTAAAAGTTTCCAATAACTATATGGCAAATAGAGGAGGTTGTTTGGGAAATATCTATGCATTAAAATTCCTATACGTATATAGTTTTGCAATTTTAGCCTTTCACCCTATTTACTCTGACGCTAGGGTGAAAAATCATATGGTTTTGAAGTCATTCTGCTAGGTGTACAGTATATTGATATTCAAGCCAGAATAGAATTCAATATGTCCCACCAACACCCCCCCCCCCACACACACACACACTTCCTCCCCTCAGAGAATCACTCCTTTCTCTGTAATTTCCATTGAAATTTTGTGTGCAAATGCAGTAATAGACACATTTATAACATCAAAAGGATTCAATTTTCTTTTCAATCACACAACAGTATGAATAGCTTTTTCTGTTGAATCTAACAACGAGGAGCCATTACCCGACACCAAAGGATAGGTTGCCTCCACTTGCTTTTTATGAAAGCATGTCACGCAATTTCCCATGTCTCCCATTTGTTCTAAGCTAACAGGGGCTGTCAGACAGGTTTATTTCTAATTTTTCCGGCAAATGTCATGTTTTCCACATTGGTGTCTGGTAATCACCAGAGATCCACACATTTATTTTTTAATGCAGACTGTAAGTATTTTTAATACGTTAACTCCTCTGCCAAACTATTTCCAGAAGCCGGTAGATGACAACTTCCAGCTGCTAATTGCAGTTGGTAAATTATTTGGAAAGATGACATGAATAGCATATCACTGACATGACACACAGGGCATCTAGATGGAGTGATGGCCACTGTACAAATGGTGTGAGTGCTTTTATTTCAATGGGGAAATGACTCTGTTGAAAGGTTACAGCCAAGGGATGTTTTTCATATTCTGTGTATTCCTTACATTTCAATCTGTTCCATCAAGGGTTGTCACGGTGAAAACCTCAGTGTTGTCTTGACTGATTGGTCATTTTATTATAGCCGTAATCAATAATAATTTATTCACTGTAGTATGAATAAAATTACCCCAAAACGTTTTTGGTCAGTTTAGGACGCAGTGTCTGAATGTCATTTTAGCATTAGATTCAAAATTTCAATAGGTTTACTAGCTGTCACGTTCCCCTGTTGTCTGCCCTGTGTTCTGTGTCTCACCAGTCTATTGTTTAGAACTACATTTCCCACAATCCACCTGCCGTCATCACTGCCATTTTGTGTCATTGTTCACACCTGTTTATCATTTGTAATCATCCTGTCCTTGTGTATTTATACCCTGGTTTTTGTTCTGTCTTGGTCAATCGTTGAAATGTTGTTAGCCTGGTGTGTTTCCCCTGCCCGTGCTTTTCTAGTTTTATGTTTGTTTCCCCATTGAGGGTTTTTCCTTTGTGTTTGTTTATTTTGCTTATCAATAAAGTAAGCCTGCATTTGGATCCGCTCTCCTCGTCTGCCCTCGCTGCCTTCATTGTGTAACAGAACGAATGACCGCCACATGGATCCAGCGGCTTTATGTGCAAGCTGCAAGCTGCTAAGCCTCAAGCAGGGAAACCGTTCGATGGAGGACTACACCCGCGATTTCCTCTTGATTGCGGGTGCCACTGACTTCCCTGACTCTGACCTGGTGGCGTTTTTCCGGGCCAACCTGAGTTGTACGCTCCGGGAACGGTTGCCACCGACGACGTACGGTTGGAAGCTCCAGGACTTCGTTGAGGAGACTCTGCTGGTCTGCGCTTCACCATACACTCTGGATGTCATCGAGGAGAGCCCTGCCACTCCTCCCACAGTGTTGGTACTCCATTCGCACGTGGTTAGTCCCTTCATGCCTGCCACGGCCAGCGAGCCAGTACGGCCCACTTCGTCTGCCCGGAGCCGGAGGGGGAGGAGAAGACAGACTTTCGCCTCCCGGCTCACGCCTGTCACGGTGAGTGAGCCAGAGTCTACGCATATCACTGTGAGTGAGCCAGAGTCTACGCATATCACTGTGAGCGAGCCAGAGCCCACGCACATCACTGTGAGCGAGCCAGTGCCCACGCATGTCACGGTGAGCGAGCCTGTCGTCCCAGAGGTCAGTGAGCCAGTGCCTGTCGCCTCAGAGGTCAGTGAGCCAGCGCCTGTAGCCTCGACCGCCAATGAGCGAGCGCCTGTAACCTCGACCGCCCCTGAGCCAGCGCCTGTAGCCTCGACCGCCCCTGAGCCAGCACCTGTAGCCGTGTCTGTCCAAGAGCCAGTGCCAGTACCCGAGCTTTCCAGAGCTCCGCCCTCCGAGCTTTCCAGAGCTCCGCCCTCCGAGCTTTCCAGAGCTCTGCCCTCCGATCCGAGCTTCCCAGAGCTCCGCCTCCCGAGCTTCCCAGAGCTCCGCCTCCCGAGCTTTCCAGAGCTCCGCCTCCCGAGCGTTCCAGAGCTCCGCCTCCCAGGCTTCCTAGAGCTCGGCCTCTCGAGCCTCCCGGGGCTCCGCCTCTCAAGCCTCTCGAGCCTCCCAGGGCTCCGCCTCTCAAGCCTTCCAGGGCTCCGCCCCTCAAGCCTCCCGAGCCTTCTACGGCTCCGCCCCTCCAGCCTCTCGAGCCTTCCAGGGCTCTGCCTCTCAAGCCTCTCGAGCCTTCCAGGGCTCCGCCTCTCAAGTCTCACGAGCCTTCTACGGCTCCGCTCCCAGAGCCTCCCGAGCCTCCTTCGGCTCTGCCTCTCGAGCCTCCTATGGCTCCTCCTCTGGAGCCCTCCAGGCCTCCGCCTCTAGAGCCTCCTACGGCACCACTTTCCTCGGCTCCGCCTCCAGAGCCTCCTACGGCTCCGCCCCCAGGGCCTCCTGAGCCTCTTACGGCTCCGCCTCCAGAGCTCTCTAGGACTCCGCTCCTCAAGTCTCTCGAGCCTCCCAGGTCTCCGCCTCTAGGGCCTCCTCCCAAGGCCCCTGACCCTGTTCCTGACCTGTGTCCTCCTCCCAGGCCTCCTGACCCGGCCCCTATCTTGTGGCCTCCTCCCAGGCCCCTGTCCTGTGGCCACCTCCCAGGGCCCCTGACCCTGTTCCTGACCTGTGGCCTCCTCCCAGGCCTCCTGACCCGGCCCCTGTCCTGTGGCCTCCTCCCAGGCCTCCTGACCCTGCTCCCGTCCTGTGGCCTCCTCCCAGGCCTCCTGACCCAGTCCCTGTCCTGTGGCCTCCTCCCAGGCCTCCTGACCCTGTTCACGTCCTGTGGCCTCCTCCCTGGCCTCCTGACCCTGTCCCTGTCCAGTGGCCTCCTCCCAGGCCTCCTGACCCTGTTCCCGTCCTGTGGCCTCCTCCCAGGCCTCCTGACCCTGTTTCCGTCCTGTGGCCTCCTCCCAGGCCTCCTGACCCTGTTCCAGTCCTGTGGCCTCCTCCCAGGCCTCCTGACCCAGTCCCTGTCCAGTGGCCTCCTCCCAGGTCCCCCAAACCTATCCTTGTCCTGTGGCCAGCTCCCAGACCTCATGAACCTATCCTTGCCCTGTGGCCAGCTCCCAGACCTCCTGAACCTATCCTTGCCCTGTGGCCAGCCCCCAGACCACCTGAACCTGTCCTTGCCCTGTGGCCAGCCCCCAGACCACCTGAACCTGTTCCTGCCCTGTGGCCAGCTCCCAGGCCTCCTGAACTGGGCCCTGCCCTGTGGCCAGCTCCCAGGCCTCCTGAACCGGGCCCTGCCCTGTGGCCAGCTCCCAGCCCTCCTGAACCTATCCTTACCCGGTGGCCAGCTCCCAGACCACCTGAACCTGTCCTTGCCCTTCGTGCCCCCTTGGACTTCCTGCCTGCCCTTCGTGCCCCCTTGGACTTCCTGCCTGCCCTTCTGTGCCCCCTTGGACTTCCTGCCTGCCCTCTGTGCCCCCTTGGACTTCCTGCCTGCCCTCTGTGCCCCCTTGGACTTCCTGCCTGCCCTCTGTGCCCCCTTGGACTTCCTGCCTGGCCTCTGTGCCCCCTTGGACTTCCTGCCTGCCCTTCGTGCCCCTTGGACTTCCTACCTGCCCATTGTGCCCCCTTGGACTGCCTGTCTGCCCCTCGTTGCCCTCCGGACTGCCTGTCTGCCCCTCGTTGCCCTCCGGACTGCCTATCTGCCCCTCGTTGCCCCCTGGACTGCCTGTCTGCCCTTCGTTGCCCCCTTGGTCTGTCTGCCCACAATACATTTTTGGTGCCACTGCGTATATGAAAATATATTAATCAAACTTTCATAATATGACTAAATTTCTGAATTTATAAACTTATGATCTTTTAAACATTAAAATGCAATACTATAATGTAATGTTTTTAATGGAAGTCATTTTAAAGTGTTATCAAACTTTAATTTTAGTGTGGATATATTATTATGTAATTATGATATTAATATCATCTTGTTCACATTAGGGAAATAAATTACCCTGAAAATGCATTATGCTAATAATATAACCTAACTATTGGCTTTTGATTTTCAAATGGTTACCGTTAAATGAATTTTGACAACCCATCACTGTCATCTTTTAAATAACCCCCACCCCATCACACACTCATATTTAGCTTCTCTGAAGTCTACATGTTAACTGGAGTGGCCTGGTCTGTCATCAATCAGTTTGCACCATCCCTGACCCACCGCTGAGCAATGCTCCGCACTCATAATGCCATGCACTGCAGCAGATGGGCCGCGATTTGCAACACGTATGTTTTTTAACATCCCGACATCAGGGATTTTAATTATGTCTGGCCTCTTCTTGAACAATCTGTTTACAATACAAAAAGCCCACACAACCACACAGACTACTTATGTACAAGAGCCCAAGAAAATAAGGATTAAAACATCATCA
The DNA here is from genome assembly GCF_025860055.1 of Xyrauchen texanus. Classification (NCBI taxonomy): domain Eukaryota; kingdom Metazoa; phylum Chordata; class Actinopteri; order Cypriniformes; family Catostomidae; genus Xyrauchen; species Xyrauchen texanus. Next base: position 24,830,126 of record NC_068276.1, read on the forward strand.
CAAATGTTAATTAGAGCAATTGTACTGTTTAATTCCGGTGATTAAATTTTTCATTGGTTTCAAGACAGTCTATCAATCAACAATGCAGTTTTAAGATTCTGTGTGAGGCCGTAAGATAATTGTATTAAATTGACAAAAACTGGGCTTCATCAAAATTAAATGCTCTGAATTCCAACATGTAGAGTGTTGTGTTGGGGGGCAAAAAAGGTATTAAGGCTCTTTGAAACCAAAGCACAACCTGAAATAATTTTTTAATTGAATTGAATTGAAAAATGCTTTAATAATCCCAACAGTGGAAAATGTCTTTGTCACAGAAGCAACACATTACTCTAAGTGCAGATATTCTACATAATACTAGAGAGAAAAATGTCTAGGTTACGGTTGTAACCTACATTCCCTGATGGAGGGAACAAGATGTTGTGTCGAAGAAGCGACACTACAGGTCTCTCTTGAGCCTTTTGCATGTCTGATCTATGAGAAAAGGCCAATGAGAAATTGGCAGACAGAATTTGCTTGTCCCGCCCCCGGACATATGGGTATAAAGGGAGGGAAATGCATCTGTTTCATTCAGGATTTTTCTGAGGAGCCGACAATGAGGTTTGGCCGCAACAGTGGCTCGGTTCAGCGACTTGGCCGGGAGGACACAATGTCTCGTTCCCTCCATCAGGGAATGGAGGTTACATCCGTAACCTAGACGTTCCCCGTCTGTCTCTCACTTTGACGTTGTGTCGAAGAAGCGACACTAGGGGTCCAATTTAAATCACGCCATGCACTGAGCAGTGTACGTGTACTGCTGATACAGGAGCGGGCAGGTATTTTACCCTCCAAAGCTACCAGCTGTGTCAGGCTGCACGTACCCTTTCCCAACACCCCATAAAAATGTCAAAGCCTTCTGGTTCTTTACCTCCAACAGGGGGGAACAAGGCGACATGCCAAGCATGGGAGCAGGCCGTGCCAGCCGCGCCTTTTCTCTCTCTATGAATCTTACATAGAGTTAAAGCGGTTGGGCCATCTTGATGCTATCATACGCTTTGGGGAAGGTGATCTTTCACAGTTTTCCTATTCTTTTAGGGGGAAAAGACCCTGCGGAGACCACACCTGCCCAGACTGGGGGAGGTAAAGGGTGGTGAAATACATCACATGGACTTTTAGTTCACATGTATAGAATGGCGCGGTAGTAGATCCTACTTCATTGGGAGGGAGGAGTTGCTACAAACACGGCGACCGGGGGTCCATGAGGACTGTCCAAGGGAGATGTGGGTCCGCTTGCAAGGGGACCATACTGCGGAAAATACACACAGGGGGAAAAGTCCACGTTGGTGCCCATCCTGTGGAGCACCTATTCCAGTACAGGGTAAATTGAGTACCCACATTGGTCTTGGTCGGCGAATTCCTCTGCTGAATGCAGAGAGCTAGGGAGAAGTCATCCAGGGAGCCGAGTTCATGGGATCTCCTGGGGTAAAGGCGCACTGTATTATCTCAGCGGAGGGAAAGGGCGCTATGTGCAAGCGGTCAGCCCAGTCAGTTTGTCAGCGTGTACCGAGTTCTGCCGGCTCGGACCTGAGAAAACACAGGACGAAACCGACTCAACCCTGAGATTGTAAAATCTAGCAAAGGTATTGGGTGTTGCCCAACCCGCTGCTCTGCATATGTCTGCTAGGGAGGTGCCCCTGGCCAATGCCCATGAGGACGCAACACTTCTTGTTCAGTGTGCTCGGACCCGCAATGTGGGGGGGGTGGCACGGCTTGGGTGCGATAAACCAACGTAATGGCGTCCACTACCCAGTGGGAAAGCCTCTGTTTGGAGACAGCGTTCCGTTCCGCTGTCCACCAAAGCAGACAAAGAGCTGCTCAGAATGTCTAAAGCTCTGTGTGTTGCAATTAAGTAGGTAGATAATCAAAGCACATACCAGACACAGCAACGAAAGGGCTGGGCCTGTCTCCTCCCGGGGCAGCGCTTGCAGGTTCACTACCTGGTCCCTGAAGGGAATGGTAGGAAACTTGGGCACGTAGCCCGGTCACGGTCTTAGGATCACGTGAGTGTCTGCCGGACCAAACTCCAGGCAGTTGTCGCTGACAGAGAACGCTTGCAGGTCACCGACCCTTTTGATGGAGGCGAGCGCGATCAGGAGGGCCGTCTTCAAAGAGACGCTGGGGGTGAGAGCTGGGTTGAGGTGGAGCAACGTTGCCATGGTCATGTTCTCGCAGTGAGAACATGAGCCATCCACAAACGCTGCCTCGTGTGATAACGGCCCAGACACACGAGACAGCACCTGTGGCCGTCAGGAGTGGAGAGCACTCTACCGCATCCAGGAACTACACAGGGGCGGAAGGGCATCTTTATAATGACGCGTCCTGAAAAGGACTTTCAACACCAACTGTGTATATGCTCTTTTAGAGAAAATAACTCTTTTGAGATATAAACTCTTTTACTGCGCTGTCGAAGCGCCTAGGGGCAAAGCTGCACTGCCGTTCAGAGAAGGAGAAAGCCGCTGATATGCGCCGTAGATCCAACAGCAATAGCTGAGAGATGGGAGGAAAAGTGTGTGACTTGCAGCTCGCTGCATACACAACCAGTCGGCTCCGAAGAAAATTTCTGAATGAAACAGATGCATTTCCCTCCCTTTATACCTGTATGTCCTGGGACGGGACATACAAATTCTGTCTGCCAATTTCTCATTGGCCTTTTCTCATAGATCACAGATACAAAAGGCTCTCAAGAGAGACCACTAGTGTCGCTTCTTCGACACAACGTCGACGTGAGCGACAGACAGGGAACTTTATCACACATATTATAGAAAAACCTGTTATTTAATGTGGTGCAAGTATTAATAATAATGTTTATATTTTTAATATATTAAAAATATATTAAAAAACACACTTTACCAAAGAGATCTAAACTGGCTGTAGGCAAAAGGGAAATTATATGTATTTCAGTGATACAGCGAGGCATAAGTAATCTGTTACTGAAGGTGCTCCTATAACTAACAATGAAATCAAATTGTGGATGGGCGTAGTTGTCCATAATACTCTAATTTCGGACACCGTTGTCCTCTCTGTCACCACCTTTTTTTAACTCATGTGCACTAGCGTTTAGTGCAGACAACATAGCCTAGAAAACAAGAATGTTTGTTTGCTTGAAAATTAAGCAAATGTTATTTTCTTCATTATATCCTGTTTACAATATTGATTGTTTGCTGTCAAAATAGTATGTATTATGTGATTTTTATAATTCTGTAGGTAAGTGTTAACATCTTCATTAATGCTGTGAAATTTTGTTCTCTGTCAAGCGTGAGATGTGTGAGATGGATCCTAACAACAAGCTGCATGTTGTAAAGGAAGCAATCAACTCTCGACTATTCAAAACACTGTTTTTATGTCATAATATTTTCTCAGAGCTCCATCTCCTGAATTTCTGGCAGTTGGTAGTTAGTGCTGGTTACCAGGCAGTCAGAATACTATAAAACCATTTCAAGGTAAAGAAGTAAAAACGTGATTGCATCTCTTCCAGAAAGCACAATATGCAGACATCTGCTGTGAACTGATCTGAGAATCAGTTTGACCTGCTCCCATTGCCCTCCACCAAATATTTACTGCCATATCAGGTATATATCCCCAGGATCCATCATAACGGTGTTGCCCACAAGGACAATTTCCCATGGGCCAATAAGTTGGAGTTAAGCCCTTCTGCGCATCTCTTCTGTTTAGAATTGTTCTTGAAATTAGTTTCTTAAACATATAGCACACATTTTATAAAACAGAGCATATAATAGTGGGAGTGGTGATGGTGTAGCGGTCTAATGCACATAACTGGTAAACTGGTAATCAGAAAGTCGCTGGTTCGATTCCCACAGCCACCACCAATGTGTCCTTGGGCAAGGCACTTAACTCCAGGTTGCTCTGGGGAGATTGTCCCTGTAATAAGTGCACTGTAAGTCGCTTTGGATAAAAGTGTCTGCCAAATGCATAAATGTAAATGTAATAGCATGGCAACTATACACTTTCCTCCTTCGATGCATATCATGGCTTTTGGGGAAGTGTGGTGAAGTGTTCTCAAAAACTCACATTTTGATTAATTATCATAAAAATCCTCCCTGTTAATTTCATCTAAATGGCAGCCAGGCAATCTATACACCCAAGATTTATTCCATTGTCTATTTTGTTTATAGAAAAATTAGAGATGTAAAAAAGTAAATGAAGACTGGAAAAAATCAATAATGCATCGAAGAAGCATCACATAGTGTCAGAGGCTTTAAATAATGGATTTCTGTCTTGCTCAAATACTCTAAAGACCACTATTTATGTTTATGTGTCGTGTATATTACGCTCCTCTCTTAGGCTGAGTGAAGCTGCCGTGGTGGAGATGCTGCATTCCCGGGTTTTGTGGGAAGAGCAAAATAAACGGCATAATACCTGACAGTATATTCACTTCTTCAGACATCATTGAGACAGGTGAGCTTCTTCTGAGTGGATAATTGTATCCCGGGTCTGTGGCACACTGCTTTTTATTGATTCACTGGGAACAAAATGAAATCCTTGTGAATGTATAAAAATACATTTAAAAGTCCATTCTCCTCGACTAAAATCACAGTCCCCCAAATGACTTGCTTTTGTCACTCCCAGTTTGCTCTCTCTGCCAGCTCTGCTTTTAAGAGCTTGGCTGCGAGGATAAATTGAAAGAACCTGACAGGTTGGACAGTAATGCAGTTGTCTATGCTTTTATTTTCTACATGGAATCCGCTTTGCAAAGCCCTAGTACATTAGAATGAAGCGCGACAGCAGAGAGGCTTGGAAAGGGATACTCTGCATGAAAGTTTTAAAAACCTAAAACTATGTTAAAGTAAAAGGAAACAAAATACCAACATGTCCAACCTTATTAGGCAAAAGGACCCACAAGGCCAACAATTACCTAGAACTCGGAATGTTTCCTGTCAAGAAGCGTAATGCATGAAATTGTTCAATCCTAGTTGATTGTTTTACGATGAAGTTCAAATTAAAATTACAGTCATACTTACCTTAAGCCTGTTACACAGTCATGTAGGACATCTGTGAAGTTTTCCATTCAGGATAAGCCATAGTCGACAATTTGAGGTAAAACTTAGTGCTCTAGTGTTCCCCTACAAGCACTTCAAATTCCAATAACAAGCTCCAAATTGCAAGACTTTTTTCATTTCATCACCAACATTCCCTATCATTTCTCCTTCTGGCATTGAATCCATCATTGTAAGTACACTCAAAAGTTCACTCATGGTGTCACCACACCTGCTCTAAATACTGCTATGGAGCTTTAAGAGGACTCGTCCCATTGAAAAGGAATGCTCTCACATGTCCACACATTTGTGTGAACACTACAGTACAATGGCACTTAAGCATAACTAGAAGCATCACAATTTTGATGTCAAGCCTGTGTTAAATCTATAAAAGATTAATGTAAATAAAAAAAAAAAAAAAATTATTAATAAAATTAGGACTGTCAAAAGATTAAGGTAATTGAAAATGTAACACATTTTGTTAGTTAACAGCTTAACACAGTCTGTTCCCCATCTGTCACTCACTCAACGTTGTGTCGATGAGTTGACACTAGGGGTCGCTCATGAGTTGACACCCCCATCTCCCAGATTCCTGAGAGGCGCGAGGAGGTTAACCCCCCCCCCCCCAGGCTGCGCCTCGTTCCCTCGTGGGACCTCTCCGTGGTCTTTCGGGGAGCTCCCTTCGAGCCCCTTGAATCAGCAGAGCTAAAGGCGCTCTCTCTGAAGACCGCCCTCCTAACAGCGCTCACCTCCATCAAGAGGGTAGGGGACCTGCAGGCGTTTTCAGTTAGCGAACTGTGCCTAGAGTTCGGTCCGGCTTACACTCACGTCATCCTGAGACTCCGACCGGGCTACGTGCCCAAGGTTACCACGACCCCTTTTAGGGATCAAGTGGTGAACCTGCAAGCGCTGCCCCAGGAGGAGGCAGACCCAGCCTTGGCGTTGCTGTGTTGCATGCTCTTCGCATCTACTTGGACCGCACTCAGAGCTTTAGAAGCTCTGAGCAGCTCTTTGTTTGCTTCGGCGTTGTCTCCAAAACAGAGGATCGTGTGTTATCAGGTGACACAAACAGGTACGTTCGGGTCAGCTGGCTGGGTGTATCGCTTGTGCATAGCACCTTTCCCCTCCCTTGAGATGAAGATGTGCGCTCTTTTCCCAGTTGCGTTCACAGGAAGTTTGAACCCTGGAAGTTCTTCCTCCCTAGCCTAGCGGCCGTCGAGTCTTCGGAGAGGCTCGCTACCGCCCCAGTATGGGCGTCACTAGGCCCCCCTTCGGCAACCCAATGTGATGTAAATCCCAACCGGTAAACCGTGTCTTCCTTGGACAGAGGGCCCTCTGCCCTGGGTCGCCGTGTTTGTAGTAACCCCCCCCACGATGCCACTTCACACGATGTACTTCCGCTGCTAACGGTAAGACCGTGTGTGTATTCCACCTAAACCCACCCCCCTCTCTCAGGGCCGGGTGTGGTCTCCACGGTGTCCTCCTCTTTGGAGGGACACCCCCCAGCTTGGACCATATATTTGGCCCCCAGCCGAATGATTTCGTTCATTTTACAGGGGAGAATAATAGAGAGAAGTCCCCGGCTGGGCCAGCCAGTCCTGATACTTCTGAGCAGGTAGTCGTTCCCCTAGGTGCAGGGGACCGCTTCTTGCCTGCCAGTGTGTTGGGGGTAGTTATGCGATGGCTTTCTGCGCTGGCTATGAGGCACACAGAGGTTAGCCCGTCTCGCAATGCCAGTCTGCGCAACTCGGTTCAGCTCTGTACCGTTTTTCATTGGGACCCCTAGTGTCAACACTTTGACACAACGTCGAGTAAGTGACAGACGGGGAACATCGCGGTTACTGACTTAACCTCCGTTCCCTGATGGAGGGAACGAGATGTTGTGTCCTGCCAGCCAAAATACTGAATCATCTGCTGATGATGTGTATTTGCAGCGTCAATCCTTTTATATCCGTATGTCCGGGGGAGTGGCATGCAAATTCCACACGCCAATTCTCATTGGCCTTTTCTCAAAATCAGAGATGTCTGGGCTCCGCAGGAGTGACCCCTAGTGTCAACTCATCGACACAATGTCTCGTTCCCTCCATCAGGGAACGGAGGTTACGTCAGTAACCGAGACGTTACTGGTTGAGGAAAGAAAACTAAATCATAGTTATGTCAATTTGTAGTTGTAACTTTAGTAGTAGAACATACTGTATTAGCATATTTCATGTTTCAAAGTGAATTAATGTAATATCGGCCATCTTAATAATAATACGAATATGCAACTGTAACTGATATCCAGTATGAGTTTAAAGTAACACATTTCTGGTTTGGTGTCGATAAAGGGGTACATTGGTGATGAATCTGTGAGGGTATAAAAGACATTAAAGCTTGGGAAACACTGCTCTATATCTTCCTTATACATACACAGAGACCCTGCAGATGGGGTATTGCAGCGCAGCCTCAGCCACAGCTGGAAAGCATCATGAGGACAGGACTAGTGTTCTGCACCCAACAAAACACTCAAACCTGGCACTGGCTTTTATTCGCTCATAAAAATGTGTAAGACCTGATTTGCTTCCCACATTTTCAGAGGATAAAGGAATTAAGTGCCAATTTCCTGCTGTTGTAAATGTTAATGTTGAGAAAAGGGGATGCCTGTTTTATTTTTGCAGGCTATATTTGTAAATGAGGTGGTTGGAGGAGTGATAGCTTCAGTTGTGAAGGGGCCCACCCATGAAAAATATACGGAAGAAGAATGTAATCCTCCATTTAAGTTAACTGCCTGTGTTTGGGATGTCTGACTTCTATGTCCGTAGAGCTTTAGTGTGGTGTGAAACATCCCTCTCTAATCTCATATTTTATAAAACTATGAGGCTCACTTCTCTGAAATAATAACGGTGATAACTGAGTTCAATTAACACATCTACCAGTCAACTCTTCAATACCAAATGAGAGAGCAAAAAAAAAAAAAAATGCATGGAATCTAAACAAAGAAAAAGCTCTCAAAGTATGCAGATGTAACCCATCAGGGATCATATAGAGAATAGTAATTGACCCAGTAACTTCTACGAAGAAGGAGGAAATGACTAAATATCTATGTTGTTACCCATTTGTGTCAGTGGGATCAGTGGGACCACAACCAAAAACTTCCTGAATTGACAGGAAGCGGCATGTGTGTGGTGTCTGTCTGGCGGGAGCGTGGGTACAGGAAAGAGGCCGGGCCAGAGTAGAGGACTGGACTTGGCAGACCGGAGCTCCGTATTGTGGGATGAGCCACTCGACATGTGAGAGCTCAGCCTGGCCATTCATCCACACCAGCATTGCACGCCGCCCTGTGATTAGCATTGTCCTCTAGCAGATGGCCCATCATCTGTTTCAGGCGGCACAGAAAAAGAAGCCATTGCGACAGCAGTCCTTCATTCTTACTATTAACTCAAAGCAGCCATTGTGTTAAACCACATATATTTTTTGCAGAATGAGGGTATGTGATGCTCACATAAAAATGTTGATCCTAAAAAAGTGGGTTTCTTCATTCTTGTAATTTTTATTTGTAACACACATTCACAATACACATTATTTCAAAGCAGTTTTACAGAATACCATGCCTTAATGTCTTCAAGCCTCCAGGGAGCAAGACAAAGGTGACTGTAGCAAGGAAAAAACTCCATTCAATGTCGATTAGTGGACAGAAAAATAGGAAATATGTTCCTTTGATAGGAACCAGTTTCAGCTTTGGGGAACCAATCCTCCTTTGGCTTTACAATAAATGAACATCTGCCAATTTTATTTATCTATGTAACAAAAACTGGTCAAGAAGATTTTTGCCCATTATCCAGAATTCATGTTGCATGTAAACATATTTACCAGCGTACTTACAGGCTTATAGAATGTGTCAAAGAGCTCATACCTATTTGCGATTTGACATAAAATGCAGAGAATAATAAGTCTCATGTAAACGCGGGTCTCATATGTTGTAGGTTTTTTAAATAAGCTGGTTTTGCATAGTTATTAGAATATTGCCGTGCATGTAAACATGCTCACATGCTGACTGGTTGACTCACATTTTGAAGTACAGCGCTCTTTCAGTGTTTATCATGCTTGAACAAGCTTGTAAATGCAGTGTATGAAATTTTAAGTAATTTTATTGCATTTTATTAGTCACAATTTGTTTTTTTAATTAATCCAAGTTTATCTTTAGAAATCACAAAAAAAAAAAAAAAAAAAACATAAATATAAGCAATATTGGTCTTGAAAGTACTTGGAATCGGATCAATAATTACTTGGAAAATAATTGGTTGCCAATTCCTAATTAGAGTGATTCCCAAAATTCAGTCAAATGCAGTTTGACATGTTTTCAACTTTTGAATTTTGCTTTGTGATTGCCACTAAAGCCACACCACCAGTGGAACTTCCTCTGTATCGATATCAAGCCCCGGATCATGTTATACTGAAGTGCCGTTCACCTCCCCACACGAAGACACTCTCCATGATAGGCTCTCTTTCATTCTCTGCCAGACCTACTTCCCATGATCAGCCAAATAATTAAAGCCATCCTGCAACTGCTGCCGTACTGTGGAGCATCAGGCACATCAGAGGCCTGTGACATGATACAGAGGGACAGCTTAACTATTAAATATCCATCACGCCACGCCACATCAGTCCTAATGCAATCAGAAACACATGACTACATCGCCTGGCCCCCACTTCCATCCAAAATGATTAAGATAGTCTTTAATTTCCAAGACAAATAAAAAATGCAAGATCATTTTATCTTGAATGTAAATTACCTGTCTCCTTAGAAGACAGTTAGATTTGATTGGGGAGGGGGGGATCCACTGTAGTGGTGCACGTTGATACAAGGATATGTATACTTCAGAGAGTACAGCACTTGGGTTGTGGTCTTTTTGCTTTATTATCATTTTAATTAACCAGGGTATTTCTTTTGTGTTTAGGGGCTCTAATGTAGTTGTCCAAGACTCCCCTTTCATCTGTCTTCTTCTGTTAAAAAATTAGACGTGTCTGAGTATATAACGCTGATGTGGCCTGGCTGCTGTTGACTGCACACTGTTAAAAATTGCTGTAAAAATACAGCCAATTTCCTACAGTAAAATACTGTAATTCCAATAAACAGTTTAATCCTGTAAATTTACAGTCTATGTTCCATAAATTAATTACTTACGGTAAATTTACAGCATTTATGTGTAAACCCATTTGTTCCTGGAAAAAACAGTCTTGGACTGTAAAAAATAGCATGTGGGGGAGGGGCATCTTCAACGCGGCCTATTTTCGAACAGAAAGCAGCAAAGAATAGAATTGTTTCAGAACACTCCCCTAGGCTGTCTTCAAAAAGGGCACTGTTCAAGGTAAGTTTATTTCTTTGTTGTTACTTCAAACCTGTAAAATCGCCTTTTTCACTAGGTATTTTTGACTTGCAGACAGAGCTCTCAACGGTTGAGGCATTTCGCATATGCTAATGAATGCTCTGAGCTCCGATTATTACTGCGAATTCTTTGCTTGGTTAAAAGTTACCATTTAGAAATTAGTTTGGATTTCTTTTGTAGTCGATTTACATGAATTTGTGATTCAGTAACGTTACACGATGCGAATCATACCAGATGCGTTATTCGCATAATATCATGCACATAAGATGGAGAATAATTACAAAACTACTCGAAATATCCAGATCCATTATAAGAATTAAAATTTAGTGGTCAATTTTGTTTAGTTTCCATGCAAATAATGTTAAGCTGTTAAAATTCCCAAAGCAAAATAGATATTTATATATATATTTTTTCGATTTAGTGGTGCGAGTCTGCGTTTTTGTGAGATTCACATGTACATAGTATTAAAAAGTCAAAGAGGTTGTTTTTGAAAGACGAGGCAGAGACGTATATTCTTGACTGCACTTTTCGGCGCGAAACGCGTTTTTGCAGACAGTTCCATTGTTGCCAACTTAGCGACTTTGACGCTATTTTTAGCGACTTTTCAGACCCCTTTAGCGACATTTTTTCAAAAAAGCGACTAGAGACAAATCTAGCGACTTTTTGGACAAACCTTAGCAACTTTCCAAATTCCAAATATTGCCAGTACTGCAAGCGTGAGGTCTTACTTCCCCGCTGCGTCTGCTCTGTTCAGTGAGCGGATGAGAGGAGCAGCACATTCCGTTGACTGCACGCCAGCGGACATAGACATGAATGAGCTGTGCATGTGCACGCTGTGTTAGCAGGAACCAATCAGTGATCACATATCAGCTGCCTTCTCCTTTGTTTTAATTCAAAACATTTAATTTGACCGTTTTTTCCCCTCAAACTCTTATACACATACAAAAACGCATATACACACAATATAAATTCAACTTTATTAAACATGAACATAATATAAATATAAAAGGCGAATATATACACAAGCAAATATAAATACAAATACACACAGCTAGAACATTACAAACATTTTAAATAGCAAACATGTCACACTCTAAGGTATATTTACAAAAGTACAGGAAAGAATGGGAGTTAATGCCTGAATTTAAGGGGTGGCTGAAGCCCTATGTGGGCAATGACACAAGGGCTTACTGTCTGTACTGCAAGACAGAATTCTGTGCCAAGTTGTCCGATATTAAAAAGCATGCCTCAACTCAAAAGCACACTGAAAAGTCCAAGCCCTTCAATCAATCCAAGCAAAAAACTTTAACAGTTGCTCCTAAAAATGCAGACTCTTGCAAATATGCAGAGGCAACGGCGATTGCAGAGCATTGTTCCATTCTTTCTTGTGACCACATTGGTAAGGCATGCAAAGCTGCTTTTTCTGATTCTACTGCAGCCCAACATTTTCGGATGCACCGTACCAAGTGTACAGAAATGATAAATGGTGTGTTGGCCCCATATTTCATTCAAAGACTGGTGGCTGATATTGGGGACTCCAAATACAGCCTCCTCCTTGATGAGAGCACAGACGTAAGTGTCTCTAAATACCTCGGAATCGTGATTCGATATTTTAGTGAGGAGAAAGCAAATGTGGTGGCCACCTACATAGGCCTTGTTGAGCTGGAGGGAGGGGATGCTAGATCAATAGCCAGAGCAATTCTAGCTTTTCTTGGGAAGTGTGGCCTCAAGAAGGAGAACTTGCTTGGCATTGGCACAGATAACACATCTGTAATGACAGGAGTGTACAATGGTGTACACAAAATTCTTAGGGAGGAGGAAGGCTTACAACATCTTGTCCTTATCCGCTGTGTGTGTCAATCACTGCAGTTAGCTGTAAGCTCTGCCTCGAAAAACACTCTTCCACGTAGTGTGGAATTTCTTGTTAGAGAAACATATAATTGGTTCTCTATTTCTCCAAAGCGCAGAGAGGCATACAAGGCTGTCTATCAGACAATAAACTATGGGGAGAAGCCTTTGCTGATAACAAAGGTCTGTGCCACACGCTGGCTTTCCATAGAGCCTGCTGTGTCCAGAATCCTGGATCAGTGGGAGGAGCTAAAATTGCATTTCAGCCTTACCATGTCAAGTGAACACTGTTACATGGCAGATGTTCTACATTCCATGTACAGTGACCCACAGAACCTACTGTATCTCACTTTTTAAAATCTATTATTAGTGAGGTGCAGTCCGCTGTTAAGGCTTTTGAGGGGAACAATCAGATCCGCTTAAGCTGCTTGACTGTTTAATGAGGCTAATAAAGTCTGTTTGCAGCAGGGTCATTAACCCAATGGCAAAAATTGATGTCCTAAAAGACTCAATAGATGGCCACATTTCTCCCAAGCCATACCTTGGCTATATATTTGAGTCCAAGGCAACACAGCTAAACCTCTCTCCAGAGGACGAGGACTGTGTTCGAAGGAGATGTGTGAGCTACACCATCTCCTTAGCAAATGAACTGAGAGCGAGGCTCCCAGATAATTTGAAGATATTGCAGCACATGTCTTTGTTCAATGTGGAGGAGACACTAAACTGCAACAAGAGCCTGACAGACATGGTAAAATTTGCAAATCTTTTAGGATATTGCTCGGACACAATTGATACAATTATCAATCAGTGGAGGTATATTCACCTTCAGAAATGGGAGGAAACAACAAACACATTGGCATTCTGGGCTGAAGTTAAAAAGTACAGAGATTCAGCTGGCATAAACCCATATGAAGTCCTGGCTTCTGCTGCAGTTTCTGTCCTCTCCCTCCCACACTCAAACGCTGAGGTAGAAAGGTTGTTCAGTCAAATGAGTGTCGTTAAAAACAAGCTGAGGAACCACATGTCCCTGCAGACCCTCAGCTCTATTCTCTACATCCGATATGGGTTGAGGTTGGCTGGAGAAGCATGCTATGAGCACAAACTGCCTGATAATGTGCTGCAGCTCTTTGGAACTTCAGCTGCTTATTCTTTTAAGTCCTGTCCAGGTTCTAGCTCATCCTCTGCATCCAATATCACCCCACAGGAGGAGAGCACTGAGGGTATGGATCTTGTGGATGAAGATGAATTCGGTCTCAACATTCTAATGATGTGATCTGGAATGAATCAAAGAAAAGTTGTAAAAAATTGTACAAATATTTTCCATTGTCTATGTACATAATTGTGGCACTCGTGTCTGCCAAATTATAACATATAAATGTGTGGTTCGGTTAAATTATCAGATTAGTATAAAATAAGATTAGATTGACTGAATTGTGAGAATTGTTGTGTAAATATGCACATAGTTAGTTTGTAACTGCAGTTTTTTTTTTGTTGTTGTAAATATACAAACAGTTTGTTTGTACATATGCACATAATTTGTAAATGTGCACAGGTTTGTTTTAGTAAATATAAACAGTTTGCTTGTAAATGTGCTCAGGTTTGCTTTTGTTTTTGTACATCTGCAGATAATTTGTAAATGTGCAGTTTCTTTTTTTTTTTCTGTGTGTAAATATAAACACAGTTTGCTTGTAAATGTGCCCAGGTTTGCTTTTGTACATCTGCACAATTTGTAAATGTGCAGTTTCTTTTTTTTTTTTTTTTTTTTTGTAAATATGCACATAGTTCGTTTGTAAATATATGTAATTAATTCAACCTAAGGTTTACCTTCTAGGGGCAGATTATCCTTAACGTCTCTGACTGGAACTGAATATCATTGTTGTAACTTATAGGCCTACGATGTGAGAGAATAAGAAACACATTCTGTGGAATCTAATTGTCTCTATGAATTATCAATGTACATGTAAATATAACTGATAATATCACAGCAGATATGCTGTCTTCAACTTACATGTATGGTGATTTTGTCCAACGACGTCGAGGTTACAAATCTGGAAATTTGGCAGTGCTGTGGAAGTAACTGCTGGTACTGTCTCAGTAAAACATTTATCAAGTGAATGATTCCTAGAAAAAAAGAAAATAGTTACGAAATCTTTAACCAAGCAAAGAAATTCGACGGCAGAGCACGGAGCTGTTGAGAACATGTAACGTTAGCTAAGTTCCGTTCCGTTCCGTTGTCTAACAGAAAATATGTAGCCTAATTGAGAACCGTTTTACTGGACATTCGGCTATATATTTGGCTATATACTTATACTAAAACAGTATGAGCACAGTTTAGGGGAGATAACCGTTATTATAAACTGAAGTAGGCTACAGTACCGACAAATTAGGCAGAATGCAAATACGACGCGATGACGTCATTAATATGCTAATGACGCATGACGTCATCTGGCGACATTTAGCTACTTTTCGAGCAGGCTTTAGCTACTTTCCATTGAAAATAGTTGGCAACACTGGACAGTTCTCAACAGCTGAGGAATTCCACTATTCAATGTTCTCCGTGCTCTGCCGTCGAATTTCTTTGCTTGGTTAAAGATTTCGTAATAATTATTTTCTTTTTTTCTAGGAATCATTCACTTGATAAATGTTTTACTGAGACAGTACCAGCCCTAATCTTTGGTAAGTTTCATACCATGTATCCTTGCAAACTTTGTGCACAACCATGCAGTGCCATTTGTGCATTTGTAAGGCACATGCGAATTCACAGGCATGTTTCCAATATAACATTTAGTTGTGCTCTGCCTGGTTTCCACAAAACATTTCAAAAGTTTGAAGCCTTTAAGTCTCACATGGAGAGGGCCAAACGGAGTATAGTGCTAGGTCCTTCACCCCATTTGACCTAACATGTCATGTTGAGTTATGTCGGGTCAGGTGTGAGTCATTGAAAAGCTTTTACATGCATATAAAGATGCATATTATGGAGGGGAAAATAGTTCCATGTCAATTTCAGGGATGTGGCAAAGTGTCAGCCTTTAGAGTGAGTAAATAATCAGAAAATTGTAGTTTTTGTGTAAACTGTTATTTTAAGTGTTGTTTATAATAAAGAAAAATCATTTCAGGGAGTGCAGACAACTGTACTGAACGCTGGATGATTACCCTAGAGGGTCTTGTTGTTTGTGAGGGCATACAACCAAGATTTGTGACTGCAATAGCAACAATGTTTGCTATGTTCTATGTCTTCAATCTTCAGTATCCAGAGGAGGCATGTGGCACATTGGAATTCATTCAAAGGTATTTTATCACCTTTTATAGTACCCTTTAAATTGGTTTATTTTATTTTATTGCTCCCTAATTTAGCAAATTTATATTTAATCCAATATTTAAATTGATAAAAGGTAGATGTTGTAAGTTTTTTTTCTTTTAAAGAGAGTGTGTGTGTTTTTATTACCCTTAGACGATTCGTTGGGATAAACCCTGAAAGAGGTTCGAAGACCTGCAGAAGCAAGGTGGTTTCAAAGAATACGGGAAAACTTGTCAGCAAGAAGTCTGCCACTGTCAATCCCAAAGTTGCTTCTCTCCTAAAGAACTCATCGATTTCGAATGGGATTTCGTCTAGGTAACTTAAATGCCCACTGACACTCACATTTGTGCAGCTTCCTAAAAGAATCACACCTCTTAACTGCATTCATATTCAGTGTTAAGAAAGTATCTGAACCCTTTGTAATTGGATGATTTTCTGCATTAATTGGTCAAAAAATGTCATGTGATCTTCATCAGTCACATGTATAGGCAAAACACAAAGTGTTTAAGCTAGCTACACAAACAATTATAATCTTTCATGATTTTACTCAACACATCCCATTTGCCACTATCAGTGCTGTGTAATAGAAATGTAAATTTTGTAAGTGACTACCTTGTTGTTACCTCTATGAACCACAAATGTTGTTTTTTGTTTTGTGACGGTTGTTCATGAGTACTTTGTTTGATCTGAACAGTTAAACTGCCCAATCTTCTTCAGAAAAAATCCACCATGTCCTGCACAGTCTTTGGTTTTCCAGCATATTCTGCACAATTGAACCCTTTACAATAGTGACTGCATGATTTTAAGACCCATTTTTTTACAATGAGAACTACTGATGGACTATTAAAAAGGGTGCCAGGGGGAGGATTTTATTCTGAAGAACAGTGGACAGTTTAACTGCTCAGAACAAACAAGGGAATCATGAACAACTATTACAAAAACAAAACAAAACAAAAAAATATTTGTGGGTCATTAAGTAACAACAAGAAGTTCACTTACTGCAGCACTGTGAATGTTTAATGAGATCTGTTTAGTAAAGACATGAAAGATTGTAATTGTTTGCATGTTGTTAGCTTAAAGGACTAGTTCACCCAAAATATTCTTTCATCATTACCTTCCCTCATGTGATCCCTGATATATATATATATAGCTTTTTTCTTCAGAAAAACTAGATTTTAAGGCAACAAATCCATTGAATGGCTGTCGCATGTCTTAAAAAAAACAAACAGCGATCGTGATGGTAATTCATATGACCCCAGAGGATGAATCAATGCCTTCTGAACCCACATGATAGGTGTGTGTAATAAAATAAAGAAAACCTAAAAATGCTAAATTAACTATAACTCATTGCTTCCAGTCTATTGTCATATGAACACTTACGAGAAGGACAATGTGACATGTGATGTAAGTGCATTGTGAAAGCTTGTTCCAGAAGTAACACAGAAGCAAGGATGACCGACACTTCGCATGAGCTTCACAACTTGTGTACGTCACGTCACCATGTCCCTCTGGTGAACACTCTTATGACAGTAAATCAGAAGTAATGATTTATAGTTCATTTAGTATTTAAATTTTTTTGTTTTTCTTACACAAAAAAATGGTAAAAATATTAATATTTTTATTACACACATCTATCGCTTGGCTTCAGAAGACATTGATTCATCCACTGGGGTCTTGTCAATTAAAGGAACACGGCGACTTTTTGGGACTTTAGCTTATTCACCGTATCCCCCAGAGTTAGATAAGTCCATACATACCCTTTTCATCTCCGTGCGTGCCGTAACTCTGTCTTATGCACCCACCGCTAGCCTAGCACAAAGACTGGAGATAAATGGCTCCAGCTAGCTTACTGTTCCCAATAAGTGACAAAATAACACCAAAATTTTCCTATTTATATGTTGTGATTAGGCGAAGCACTGCTACTTGGGCGGAGTGATTTGCTCGCAGCACCTGAGAAGCCCCGTGGTGAGGAGCAGAGAGTTCGCTCAGAGTGTTGTGCTAATCACTCTACCCAAATAGCAGTGCTTCGCCTTCTGAGAATATAGTTCCCAGTATGTATACGGTTAAAAGATGGCTGTGTCTCATATGACCTTGCTATTTGTACACACTGTGACTCACAACATATAAATAGGAAAATGTTGGCATAATTTTGTCACTTATTGGGAGCAGTATGCTAGCTGGAGCCATTTACTTCCAGTCTTTGTGCTAAGCTAGGCTAGCGGTGGGTGCGTCAGTCAGAGTTACAGCACGCACAGAGATGAAAAGTGTATGTATGGACTTATCTAACTCTGGGGGATACGGTGAATAAGCTAAAGTCCCAAAATGTCAGCGTTTTCCTTTAATGTCTCGATCGTTGTGTTGTTTTTTAGGTGTCAAAAGAATGGCAGCCAATCAATGCCATTGTATGGACTCAAAGATTGTCAGGTATAATAGCATGAGAGTGAGTAAATGAGAATTTTTGGGGTGAACTATCCCTCTAAGGACATTGTGTTTGTCTATACTTGTGACTGGTGAAGATCAGATGACATTTTATGACCAATTAATGCAGAAAACTAACCAATTCCAAAAGGTTGAGGGTTCACATAGCTTTTTCCCCACTGTACTCTCAAATGTGCTTTAAACATTTGTTTGCACATAAAACTTAACAGATCTCTATACATATATACACTAATAATATACATACACACACTCAAATCAATTAATTATCTACTCCTTTCCAGCTAACTGGAAAACATACAATCACTTTCTTTTACACACAGCTAAACTTTCTGGTCTTGTCTTGACCCCATAATCTTTCTGTTAAGATTATGTTTTTTATGTTTTTCCTCTGTGCTGTAACAAACATACACCCTCATTTGCTCTCTAAGATTAGTTAAGTACATTAACATGATCATTTTATGTATCTTTTAAAAGTGTTCGCTGTGTTTTAAATGTGATCACTAGTTTTTGCCATGTGCTTTATTTTACCACTAAGATTTTCTTGATTTTCTTTCCTCTCAGACCTGGATTTCCCCTCAGACCACATGTCAAAAGCTGATGTGGGACATGTTGGCTGTTTTTCGCCTCTTCCTACGTTGGGTTCTCTTGATTATGTCCCAGACTTCTTCTCTGGCATGGTTGCTGAGGTTGGCTGTTTTTGTTTGTTCGTTTGTTTTACCTCTTTGTAAGGTTTCTGTTTTTGGATCCTCTCATTGAATTTTAAAATGTATTTTCTGTTTTTTTTTTTTTTTTCTTAAATACTGTTAATGTATTGTTAAAACATGTTACCTGTTTTAAATAAATGTCAAACAATGTACTCTATTTTGTCTTTATTTTTTCCATTGAGTAAAAAGTCTGTTTAGAATGTCTGTATATATTATGCTACATATAGGGATGTTAATAGATCAGACAATAGAGTAAATAGAAAACAGGATTTATATTCTAACTTTTTTATACTGTAGAATTATAGCTGGAAACATTGCTGCCAGTACTTTAAAAATTACAGCACAGCCGTAAAATTAAAAACTAGAATTACGGTAAATGGCTGGAACCACAGCTGCCAGTATTTTACTGTGAAATTACAGCATTGTTGAAACTGTAAAATTACGGTAAAGGGCTGGAACCACAGCTGCCAGTACTTTACTGTGAAATTACAGCATTGTTGAAACTGTAAAATTACGGTAAAGGACTGGAACCACAGCTGCCAGTACTTTACTGTGAAATAACAGCATTGTTGAAACTGTAAAATTACGGTAAAGGGCTGGAACCACAGCTGCCAGTACTTTACTGTGAAATAACAGCATTGTTGAAACTGTAAAATTACGGTAAAGGGCTGGAACCACAGCTGCCAGTACTTTACTGTGAAATTACAGCATTGTTGAAACTGTAAAATTACGGTAAAGGGCTGGAACCACAGCTGCCAGTACTTTACTGTGAAATAACAGCATTGTTGAAACTGTAAAATTACGGTAAAGGGCTGGAACCACAGCTGCCAGTACTTTACTGTGAAATTACAGCATTGTTGAAACTGTAAAATTACGGTAAAGGGCTGGAACCACAGCTGCCAGTACTTTACTGTGAAATTACAGCATTGTTGAAACTGTAAAATTACGGTAAAGGGCTGGAACCACAGCTGCCAGTACTTTACTGTGAAATTACAGCATTGTTGAAACTGTAAAATTACGGTAAAGGGCTGGAACCACAGCTGCCAGTACTTTACTGTGAAATTACAGCATTGTTGAAACTGTAAAATTACGGTAAAGGGCTGGAACCACAGCTGCCAGTACTTTACTGTGAAATAACAGCATTGTTGAAACTGTAAAATTACGGTAAAGGGCTGGAACCACAGCTGCCAGTACTTTACTGTGAAATTACAGCATTGTTGAAACTGTAAAATTAATAGATTAATTTTTTTTTTTTAAATTAATAGAATTTTTTCAGTGTTGGCCAATTAGGGGTTTTGGGATAAAACAACGAGGCATGTCTGTTCACTCACTCAAACATTGATACAATACAGTCTGGCTGCGTTGTGTTTATTAAAATCACCTGGATCCTTGAGGACATTTTGTGTGAAAGTCATCTGAGACAAAGTGTGGCATTACTTTCTGATAATTTGCATTATCAGGACTTCAGCCTAGATCCCCATACTGTTTTATCTTGATAATTACCACCTAATTATAATATAATGTTTGCCTGGTACTTGATATGTAATGATTTACCCCTTGCTTAAATTAAGGAACATCTGTAGAACCATTTTTTTAAAATTCAGAACATGAGGTGATAATGATGCATATTTTTTTGCTTTAGTCACTAGTGAGAAGTAATAAGTAGTTTAAATAAGATGACAAGGATTTGTTTGATGAAACTAATTACTGACCAACTGCAAGAACAGACATGCTGGTCATGTCATATTCTTTTCAATACACTTTCAACTCATGAATCCAACAAAATCTTTGTTACGAGGCAACTACAATATTCAGTATTTATGTATTGATCAGTTTAGTTTAAGTAAGCTGATTTTTAAGGTCACATACCAGGAGTAGAGGGAGTATTTGTTTATTTTATTATTGTTCTTCTTTGTTTTTGTATCAGTCTCTTCCCTGAAATAATGATAGGATTAACAGTAGTAACTAATTTTTTTTGTTTATTTCAGGGCCCGAGGACCCCAGTGGGATGAAAAGGGTTGTAGTGGGGGTTCATGAAAAATTTAAGTATAAAAAAATAGCAAAATTAAATAAATAATAAAATGTAAATGTAAATAGGATATCATTTCAAATATCTAAAGACTGGTCAAAATCATGAGGTTGATGTAGGTAATATTGAATCATTTCTTCTGTCTTTATTGCAATAAATATATAAAAGCTAATTATTTTAGCTCTATTTTTGCAGCACTATGTGCAACGATTGTGTGCTATGTGCTATTTCCACTAATTCTAAGCACAATTTTCATGCCAGTGCAAAGTGCAAGTGGTCATGGCTGGGTGTGTGTATGCATGTAAACTGTGCGTGTATTGTGCTGAAGTGGTGCAATGTGCAATTTGCTATTTTCCTGAGAAATAGATCATTGCGCTAAGACATTTCTGAAGCAGGACTGTTTTTAGCGCTTTATTTTTATTTAAATTGTGTTCGATTTTATTTTGCTATCACTGTACAATATGGTTCTATTCAGTATCATTTGTAAATTCATTTATATATATTCACTGTGCATTTTCACATTGAGAATATATGTACAGTATTCATGTAAAGCTGAACATTTTTGCTTTCAGAGGCTTGGAGTTAGGATGAAAATAAGGTGCATTTCGAACTCTTCTGAGACCAGTGCATACTGACAGCACACTGAAGGTTAAGTAATTCACTAAATAGGGAGCAGGGGGGCAAGGAAGCGTCCTATAGATTTCTCTGCAGCTAATTGCATTTACTCCTTAATGAAATGATTGGAGTCTTCCTCCAAAATGTCTGCTTTGGGAGCCTCGCTTACCTCTGAACTTGAGAAAAGGCCAGTTTGAAATTGCATGTTCCGCCCCCGGACATATGGGTATAAAGGGAAGTGGGCGTGTGTCTGTCATTCAGATTTTTTCTTCAGAGCCGAGCGGTTGTGCAAGAGCAAGCTGAGTACACCACTGTTCTACTCACATCTACTGGCAAGAAGCACTGCTGTTGGATCTTATGGCGCATTTCCAGCTGGCGTTCTCTCTCTCTGCACGCTGTGCAGTCCACGCCCCTGGGCAATTCGACAGTGCTTTCACTGCCTAAAACAGTGTTTTCCCCTCCTAAAAGAGTTTGTTTCTCTAAAAGAGTTTGAGTTTTCACTCATAAAAGAGCAATACACAGCAGGCGGTGAACGTCCTTTTCAGGACGTGTCTTTTTAAAGATGTCTTTCCACCTCTGTGTAGTTCCTGGATGCGGTGGATTTCTCTCCAATTCTGATGGTCATAAAAGCTGCCTCTCACGACTGGGCTGCGATCACACGCAGGCAGCGTTTTATGAATGGTTCACGTTCTCAGTGCGAGAACATAGCCATGGCAACATTTCAGTCTAGGCTTTCTTTCCTCACGAGAGAAAGACACTTCAGCCCAACCCCCCCCGCATCATTCCTTCTTCCCACAGGATTAAGGACGGCCTGGCTGACGATTTGGGGATGACAACGGGCTCGGTTTTGCCATGTAAATCAAACATTTGCCATGGCATGAACTTTATTACCACATGCTGGTGGAATCTCCAAACTGCAAATGCAGGAACAGTATTTGGACTTTGCGCTGAAAAAACAGACCTGCTTTTGAAAGTTTTAGCACAATGGCCTATTTTTCAGGAAAATAGCTAATTGCATTTTGCTTCACTTCATTAGCATGCCCTTCACCCACAGTTTGTGTGCATACACCCACAGTTAGCACCCATGCCCACTTGCGCTTAGAAAATTGCACTTAGAATTAGCACACTCACAAAAATATAATATCTAGATATAGATAAGATCTGGCGCACTGTCATTGTGCATAGCATTGCGCTTTGCTCAGTCACAAAAATAGAGCCCTTGGTCTCGGTATATCAGGTCTGTGTTTTGAGTGTGTTGTGGGGGACTGTCAAAGCGAGTGATTTGACGGGACGGGGGTGTCATGCGCCTGGAGTCTCTCCGATCTCATGTTTATGCAGAGATCAACTGATTTCTTTTGATTTGGCATTGAGGTTCTTGATTTACTGCTGACTAGCTGCTGGCATGCTTTCAAAAGAATTCCATTGGTTCAGGGGTTCACTAATTACCTCTATGACAGAGCAAGAGAGAAAGTAACACAGACTCTCATACTAAAAAACACACTCTGGTCCATGCTACTCACCTGCTTTGGTCCCAGGCTTCTTTAAATTGTAGAAATAGTTTTCCTTGTTGTTAGAGACACTATCATGAAGAAACAGAAACTCTTTGACTTGATACATTATTAATTTACACATACACACATAGACATACAGAAGATGGATAAATATAAACATCTTTAAAGTGTCTTGACTGCAGTAAGCACAGAAGGCATCAGTGCTTTGTCAGTGTTCCACAAATACAGTTTACTCTGCTAGCTAGTCTCTGATTCAGACAGCAAACCGAGACTCCATTCACTAAACGTCAATGCATATTTCACACAAAACTGACTAGCTCTTGCTAAAATTGCCAGTATCAATTTGATTAGTTGAGTTCATGCAACTTCCACTTTTCATCAGATTAAACAAACTGAAAAATACAAACATTATATACACACACACACACACACACTAAAGAACATGCAGGTTCCCAATTAAATTTTGGTAAAAAAAAAAAAGATTTTTTTAAAAACACTATTGTAACACTTACAATAATTGTTAATAATATAAAGAGGTCAGCTCTGGGATAAAAAGAATTACCAGTAAACATAAGCAATGAGGATATTTGGTACCAAATAAAGTGCAGGATACCAAATAAATTGAGGTATAACATCATATTTACAAGTCATTTCTAACAATAGGTTAAGTGGTAATAATTTAGAGTAAAGCTCTGGAGTAGAATATACCATTATAACTGCAATGCTGACCTGTGGCACAAGGATTTACAAGCTATATTTAACAATAGAATAACAGTTAAGCACTGTGACTGAATGAAAGTAGAATTTTTGGTACTAGTTAATGTGCAATATCAAGTATCAGAGGTATGAAATAGGATTTACAAACTATAATAGAATCGTTAAGCACTGACGGAATGAAATAAGCAATACTAAAGTCACGGTAAGTAGAATATTTGATACCAGATAATGTGCAAATATCAAGTATTAGATGTATAATCTAGGATTTACAAGCTATATTTAAAAATAGAATAGTTAAGCACTGTAACAATGAAATAAGCAGCAAATTGTATATGAAATAATTGAGATCTTTGGTATCAAGGAATGTGCAGGATAACAGGTATAATATACATTTTGACATTCAACTTACATATGACAACAAGTGGGAATAAATATAATTAACAGCAGAAAATCTGGCTGTAGAGAACACAGCCAATCAGAATGTCTGGAGAGGTTGGGGACTGTGTGGCGTAGTGGGCTAAGAATCACCGGTTTTCCCCGACCTCCAGAATGAGGCAGTGCAAATTAGCATATTTTCAGCGATTCCTCGTGCGCCTGTATAAAAGGACAAACCATCCCATATTCATCCAAGGAGCTGCCCTCAAATCAGGGTCACGAGAGAAAAAAAAAAAAAAAAAAAAGCAATTTCCACAGTGAACAGAGTGGATTGGGTGAGTGTAGTCTGACACATTTAGCAGGCTTTTTTAGGGGTCTTGATGTTACTGACTGCAGGATAAAGAAAGGGTTCCAGTTGTCAGTGATGCTGGGGTGTCAGTAGTCAGCCTAGGTTTAAGGGGTCGGCTGTGGGTCCCTCTAAGCTGTGCGGCTCCTTTTTCCACCTTCATGTTCAGATGCTCCTTTCAGGTAACGCATAACGTTAACCTGGATCGCCTCATCAGTGGCATCCTGGGTTGCCGGGTTCTTCCGGATGGCTCCTGTAGAAAATAAAGAGCTGTCATTCCATTTGAATGGCATAAGGTCATACACACACTTAAATATAAAAAAATATCCAACTTACTTTGAACAATGGTCTTCAGGAACATGTCTCTAAAACATGCTTTATCCCCTACACCAGTCCAGGTTGTATTGATGGAAAGGTGATTAGAGAAGATACTCTGAAGCATTCGCCACACGGTTGTCTTTAGGTCCTTCCCACATTTGATTGCCAAAAACCGAAGCTGAAAATACAAAAAAAACATGTTACAAATTACATTTCTCTGAAGCTTCTCATAAATTTAAAATGTGACAGGCTGTGGATTCAGACTGTAGAATATGCAGTGTACAATCTTAATTTTACTTTTTAGATTACCCTATACCGTTATAAACGAAATCGGCACACTTACAAATCGTTGCTGGAGCTCTTTATCCTGCCTCAAACTGTTGTCAAGCAACGCCAAATCTTCCTGGGTGTCTAGGGGGGAGTAACAGATTCCCTGGCAGGGATAACTCTCCAACAGACACATTGGCACTGAAATGTTGCAGCATAGCATTTTGTTGTCCATGCTACGCACAACAACGCCAAACTCCAAGACGTCGCAGCATTAGGGTTTGATCTGCACCTACAGGGATTCCCAGAATAAAAGAATAAAGTAGTCAGTCCTGGTCCTTCAACTACTAAACTATGACATTTATATCTAGGCCTACTACATGTACAGGTGGCCCCAGTGGGAATTAAACCAACAACCACAGGTGTTGTTTGCAAGTTGTACCCGATTGCCCAGTGCGAGCAAATGTCTTCAACATTGTCCCAACTTGCTTCACCTGCTCTTGAAGTGAGCCGCTGTCACCTGGGAAGTAACAATATATTGATTAGCAATACACTAAATATAATAGTAATATTATATAACCACAATTATCATACCAGTAACTTTCCCTGTAATTTCTATCCACAGTATGTTATGCATGGCATACAAGTTCATAATGAAGAACCCTTATGATAACATCAATTTCATTTTTTTTCTTTGAAGCAGAATATTTGTTTGTAAAAGGGGAGGAAAAAGAAAATAATGAAATATTGGTATACAGATTTTGGTTGATATATCATACTGTACAGTGAAATTTGCTATTGTTGTATCCCTACTCACCTGAAGGATGGATAGATCAGGCAAATCTCCAGTCAGGCCTTTGTAGAGTGTGTGCTCCTGCATATCCACAGGTATTTTAATTCAAACATGCAACATATTGTAATAAATCTACAATATTCAGCCTTTACCTTACACCCTCGGTTGTTGCTCTACACTTTTATTATATTAAATACTTATTTATATAGCTTGCTCACTGTATAATCATGATAGCCTAATACTTATAACACAAGATTGCATCTTAAACGAATGACTGAGTTGAAAACTTGAATAAGAACGCATTTTACACAGAGGGGACCAGCTAGGGAAACTTACCTGCCTACAATAACTGTTTTCATTTGATTTGAGTTACATTAAACATGAATAACCTGTTCAGTGAGCGGCTGAGAGGAGCAGCACATTCCGTTGACTGCACGCCAGTGGACATGGACATGAATGAGCTGCGCATGTGCACGCTGTGTTAGCAGGAACCAATCAGCGATCACATAGCAGCTGCCTTCTCCTTTGTTTTAATTCAAAACATTTAATTTGACCGTTTTTTCTTGGAATGCGCTTATATTCACTACTAATCAGAGTTTTAGTTCATTCCGGTTCGGTTTCTGAACACTCCGACTTCAGATCGTATATTTACAGACTCTATACATTTTACTTATCCAAACACAACAATAAACCTTCTTCAAACTCATAAACATGTAACGTTAGCGTTCCGTTGTCTAACAGAAAATATGTAATTGAGAACCGTTTTACTGGACATTTGGCTATATACTTATATAAAAACAGTATGAGCACGGTTTAGGGGAGATAACCGTTATTATAAACTGAAGTAGGCTACAGTACCGACAAATTAGGCAGAATGCAAATATGACGCGATGACGTCATCTGGCGACATTTAGCTACTTTTCGAGCAGGCTTTAGCTACTTTCCATTGAAAATAGTTGGCAACACTGGACAGCTTAGGGACGGCGGCAAAAAGAAGCCGTGCGGATATTTTTTGCTATCTGGGAATGTGCAATTTTGAGCAAGAACTACATTTTCTAAGTTTTTCAGGTTAGTTGTCTCCAAATTTCACCATTATTTGAAAATGTTCAAAGCCAGTTTATTGTTTTTTATAATCCAATTTAGACAACCCCGCCTCAAAAAGGCTGATTAAACTGTAGTTTATGTCAATTTGATGGTCTCTTCTATTCTAAGGTATTTACACTTGGTCACTTTTTTCCTAATCGGATTCAGATTGGGTAATTCCATTTACACATGGTTACATAATTGTGTCAAAACATATAAATCCGACCTTCTGTTCACACACTGTATGCAAATACAACATACATTTGAGTTCACTTCCATAATAATTCCAATGCTCAAAACAAATGTAAAAGACTTAATTAAGATGTTGTTTATTACTTGGTTGTACGTGATTTTTCCATTGGGGCATGCCGTACTGAGATATGCCCATGCGTGTCAGGTTCACTTGTCAGTGTTACGATTCAGTTTTGTCAATGAGCTGCATCAAGAATGATTTCTCTTCTTCAACATACCTCTTTTTCTTATTTAGCTTGACATTCATGTTTAGGTGAACCATATGCAAACACAAACGCATCTTGGAGGGCATTTACTGTATACTTGGTCTTTTCATAGGATAGCTATTCAATCAGTAAAAACCCTAAGTAAACAGTTCTTGGACAGAAGAAATTGTGTGAGTGTGTCTGTCTGTGGGTGGGTGGATGAGCGAGAAAGAGGTTCACCAGACCCCACAACAGTCCGCACACACTCAAACACACACAGTTAGCATGACAAGAGTCTTGTAGATAAATCAGCATTCACTCCGGGAGCAGTCACAGTCAATGACATATTCACTGGCTGCTTCAACAGCTCATTTGATAACACTCTCCTCACAGCATTCTTTTTTTTTTTTTTGCTTCCATAAGATGAAAAGCTGGCTGAAAATCTCATCAGCTCAGTGAGGCAGGACTGATAGTAACTCAAGATAAAGGAGGGAGGAGGTGCCTCCTAATTAATTAACTTTCCGTGGCCTGCCACGAGCAGAGAGAGAGACCACAATATCCCGCCTTTTTCCAGGGGGCTTTCAATTAGACATGCGTTATAATTAAATGTGATGTCAGTGGGACCAGGCAAGACCTGGCAGATTCATGTCCACAGTTTAGTTACTCACATTCATCATTTTGACTGATAGCTGATGCCTACAGGAATATTGTCTTGGATTGTTTCTGTTGTTACATGCCTTTTTATTTTCTCCTTCTTTTTTTTGAGGGCAGATTAATAGAGCCCCTTAGTCGCCACCCCTCTTGTTTGAATGAGCTGTTGATGCAACAAATCAGCCTGGCTCCTTTATGATACTAGTGCTGTGTCACTTCTCTCTCTCAGCTGTATAATTTGACTGTGATTGTTAGTTCTGTAGGTTTTTTAAATAGTGGTACAACAAAAATTTTACATACATTAACATTACCGTAATTTCTGGACTATAAGCCGCAACTTTTTTCCCACACTTTGAACCTCGCGGCTTAAACAACGACGCGGCTAATATATGGATTTTTCCCGCTTTAAAATTTTATTTAAAAAAAAAAAAAGCATTCTGTGACGTGCTCAGTTTTTTGGCGGCATGAAGCTTTCATTAAACCAATGAAATTGCCGAACGGCTTAAGGTCAAACAACTTTTTTGTTTACTGTTTAGATTAAATCGAGCACGCTCAAACTTCCCATCATTCTGATTACGGTAGTCATTTTGTCACCCTCAAGACACGGAGAAATGCATATGATGCAGCTTTCAAGTTGAAGGCGATTGATCTGGCTGTTGGAAAAGTAAATAGAGCTGCTGCACGGGAGACGTTGGAAACAGCAGTGTGATGAATTGGCAAAAAAGACAACTAAAGCTGAGGCTATTCAACTCCGACACCGAAGGAGATGACTTCAGTGGTTTCATGTGCACAAGAGGAGGAAGATAGTGACCAATGACTTTCTTGCTAGGCTACTGTTTACTGCTAATTTTGTATTTTTTATTACAAGCCGCGTGTGGCAGCGGGGGCGTGGTCAAGCGCCCGTCCGGGAGAGAAAAGCGGTAAGGCTTTTAATGGCCACAGCAATGTTTACAATCAATTTTATAAAGTTTCTCAATTCTTGGTCTTCTATGTGCCAACACTAGACTGACGTGTGTCTGTCTGTCACTCACTCACTCTCTCACACACTCTCTCTCTGCTGCCTTTTTATGCCACTCTCCCCACGCTTACTGAAATTAGACACAGGTGTTAGACATTAGCTCAGGTGTAAGCGCCCTTACCTGCAACGTCAAGTGCCCTGCTTCACGTGTCCTTCTTGGGAAAACTGGCACCAGTGTGACAGTTTTCAGCACTTGATGTAAGTGCCCTTACCGCTTTTCTCTCCCGGACGAGCGCTTGACCACGCCCCCGCTGCAACACCGTGTTTCGTTAAAGACTATTTATTTTTGTTACAAGCCGTGTTTCGTTAAAGCCTGTGTAAAGTTAATTTGTTTCAATGTAAGCCTGCGGCTTATAGACAGGTGCGGCTTATTTATGTTTGTTAGGCATACCTCGTCTTGTTTCATTGTTCCCTCTTGTTTGCCATTTTTGTCACTTTTTGCATTCCATAGTTTTCACTTTTGTCCCGTATGTAACTCCATAGTCTCTTTGTTAGCGTTCGTGTTTTCCGTCATTGCTTTCACCTGTCCCTCGTTAACTTGCCACTTGCCTCTGTTTCTTCCCTCGTTATCTTGTTTGGTGTTCTGTTTGTTCATTGGCCCCTTAGTTCTATGTTCATGTATATATACCCTGGTTTTTGGTTCAGTCCTTGTCTATCGTTGAATGTTGTTAGCCTGGTATGTGTCCCTGCCCGTTTTCTCAGTTTTGTTTTCATCGTGTGTTCAGTGTTATGTTCATTTCCCCATTGAGGGTTTTCCTTTGTATTTTTTGATTGTCTCAGTTAATAAAAGTAAGTTTGCATTTAGATCCGCTCTCCTCGTCTGCCTCCATTCGTAACAGAACGATAGACCGCCAAATATGGATCTAGCAGCTTTCTTTATGGAACTGGCCCAGGCGGATCTGACCTACCGCGAGTACTCCCACTTTTTTTCCACTGTTGCCATCCACACCGGCTTTGACGACACATCCCTGAAGACCATCTACCGGCTCGGGCTACCCAGACACCGGCAGAGGGAATTGCCGGACCCCGGAGACCTCACGTGGATGGAGTATGTGAGTCTGGTCTTGAGGGAGCTCGCTACCGGGGAGCCACCTCTCTCAATCCTGGTTTCCGCCTCTGGGCTTTCCGTGCCGGCCACGGCCAACGAGCCAGCGCTGCCAGCTTCATCTGACCGGAGGAGGAAGAAAAGAAGAAAGGCTTCTGCTCCCCAGTCTCCGCCTGCCACGGCCAGCGAGCCAGCGCCTACGCCTGCCACGGTCAGCGAGCAAGCGCCTACGCCTGCCACGGTCAGCGAGCCATGCAGCCTGCAGCCCCTACCGTCCCAGAGCCAGCGCCTGCAGCCCCTACCGTCCCAGAGCCAGCGCCTGCAGCCCCTACCATCCCATAGCCAGCGCCTGCAGCCCCTACCGTCCCAGAGCCAGCGCCTGCAGCCCCTACCGTCCCAGAGCCAGTGCCTGCAGCCTCGACCGTCCCTGAGCCAGCGCCTGCAGCCTCGACCGTCCCTGAGCCAGCGCCTGTAGCCTCGACCGTCCCTGAGCCAACGCCAGTAGCCATGACCGTCCAAGGGCCCATGCCAGTAGCCATGACCGTCCAAGGGCCAGCGCCAGTAGCCACGACCGTCCAAAAGCCGGTGCCAGTGGTCGTACCCGCCCAAGAGTCAGCGCCTTCCGAGCTTTCCAGAGCTCCGCCTCTCGAGATTTCCAGAGCTCCGCCTTCCGAGTTTCCCGAGCTTTCCAGAGCTCCGCCTTCCGAGTTTCCCGAGCTTTCCAGAGCTCCGCCCTCCGAGCTTTCCAGAGCTCCGCCTTCCGAGTTGCCCGAGCTTTCCAGATCCCCGCCTTCCAAACATTCCAGAGCTCTGCCTTCCGAGCTTTCCAGAGCTCCGCCCTCCGAGCTTCCCAGAGCTCCGCCCTCCGAGCTTCCCAGAGCTCCGCCCTCCGAGCTTGCCAGAGCTCCGCCCTCCGAGCTTCCCAGAGCTCTGCCCTCCGAGCTTCCCAGAGCTCCGCCCTCCGAGCTTCCCAGAGCTCCGCCCTCCGAGCTTCCCAGAGCTCCGCCCTCCGAGCTTCCCAGAGCTCCGCCCTCCGAGCTTCCCAGAGCGCCGCCTCTCAAGCCTCTCGAGCCTTCCAGGGCTCCGCCCCTCCAGCCTCTTGAGCCTTCTACGCCCCTTCTCCCTGAGCCTCCTACGGCTCCACCTCCCGAGCCTCCTACGGCTCCACCTCCAGAGCCTCCTATGGCTCCACCTCCCGAGCCTCCTACGGCTCTGCTCCCAGAGACTTCTGAGCTTCCCAGGGCTCCGCCCATCAAGCCTCTCGAGCCTTCTACGGCCCTTCCTCCCGAGCGTCCTACGGCTCCACCTCCAGAGCCTCCTACGGCTCCACCTCCCGAGCCTCCTACAGCTCTGCTCCCAGAGACTCCAGAGCTTTCTAGGGCTCCACCTCTTGAGCCTCCTACGGCTCCGCCTCCAGAGCCTCCTACGGCTCCACCTCCAGAGCCTCCTAGGGCTCCACCTCTCGAGCATCCTACGGCTCCGCCTCCTGAGCCTCCTACGGCTCCGCCTCCCGAGCCTCCTACGGCTCTGCTCCCAGAGACTCCAGAGCTTTCTAGGGCTCCACCTCTCGAGCGTCCTACGGCTCCGCCTCCTGAGCCTCCTACGGCTCCGCCTCCCGGGCTCTCTAGGATTCCGCTCCTCAAGTCTCTCGAGCCTTCCTGGGCTCCGCTTCCCGAGCCTCCTACGGCTCCGCCTCCAGAGCCTTCCAGGCCTCTGCCTCTAGAGCCTCCTATGGCGCCACCTCCATCGGCCCTGCCGCCCGAGCCTTCCAGGTCTCCACCTCTAGGGCCTTCTCCCAGGGCCCTTGACCCTGATCCTGATCTGTGGCCTCCGCCCAGGCCTCCTGACCCGGCCCCTGTCCTGTGGCCTCCTCCCAGGGCCCCTGACCCTGTTCCTGACCTGTGGCCTCCTCCCAGGCCTCCTGACCCGGCCCCTGTCCTATGGCCTCCTCCCAGGCCTCCTGACCCAGCCCCTATCCTATGGCCTCCTCCCAGGGCCCCTGACCCAGTCCCTATCCTATGGCCTCCTCCCAGGCCTCCTGACCCTGTTCCCGTCCTGTGGCCTCCTCCCAGGCCTCCTGACCCAGTCCCTGTCCTGTGGCCTCCTGACCCGGCCCCGGTCCTGTGGCCTCCTCCCAGGGCCCCTGACCCTGTTCCTGTCCTGTGGCCTCCTCCCAGGCCTCCTGACCCTGTTCCCGTCCTGTGGCCTCCTCCCAGGCCTCCTGACCCAGTCCCTGTCCTGTGGCCTCCTGACCCGGCCCCTGTCCTGTGGCCTCCTCCCAGGGCCCCTGACCCTGTTCCCATCCTGTGGCCTCCTACCAGGCCTCCTGAACCTATCCTTGCCCTGTGGCCAGCTCCCAGGCCTCCTGAACCTATCCTTGCCCTGTGGCCAGCTCCCAGACCTCCCGAACCTACCCTTGCCCTGTGGCCAGCTCCCAGACCACCTGAACCTGTCCTTGCCCTTTGTGCCCCCAGGACTCCCTGCCTGCCCTCTGTGCCCCCTTGTACTCCCTGCCTGCCCTCTGTGCCCCCTTGGACTTCCTGCCTGCCCTTTGTGCCCCCCTGGACTTCCTGCCTGCCCTTTGTGCCCTCCTGGACTTCCTGCCTGCCCTCCGTGCCCCCTTGGACCTCCTGCCTGCCCTCTGTGCCCCCTTGGACTTCCTGTCTGCCCTTTGTGCCCCCCTGGACTTCCTGTCTGCCCTTTGTGCCCCCCTGGACTTCCTGCCTGCTCTCTGTGCCCCCTTGGACTTCCTGCCTGCCCTTTGTGCCCTCCTGGACCTCCTGCCTGCCCTCTGTGCCCCCTTGGACTTCCTGCCTGCCCATTGTGCCCCCCTGAACTTCCTGCCTGCCCTCTGTGCCCCCTTGGACTTCCTGCCTGCTCTCGTGCCCCCCTGGTCTGCCCGTCTGCTCCTGGTGTTTTTTTTTTAAATTTTATTATTTGTTTCTTTTATTTATTTCGGATCGTCTGGAATCCGATCCTTGTGGAGTGGCTCTGTTAGGCATACCTCGTCAATGTTCAAAATAATATTTTTTTTTAAATTCAGTGGGTGCGGCTTATATTCAGGTGCGCTCAATAGTCCGGAAATTACGGTAGTTAATGTCAATGTCACCTTTATTTATATAGCACTATTAAAACAACACAAGTTGACCAATGTGCTTTACATTCTCACTGAAAAATAGAAAGAGAAACATACTACAATAATAATAGAATAAAAAATAAAAATATAAACATTTAAGACGAATAAGCCATGGCAAACAGATATGTCTTAAGTTGTACTTTAAAAACATGTACAGAGTCAGCATCCCTAACATATGATGGCAAACTATTCCAGAGTCTTGGCCCTACTACTGCAAAAACCCGATCCCCTTTCTGGCTTAAATTAGTCCGTGGAATTTTCAGCAACTTCTGAGTTGATGATCTCAAGGTTCTTCCTGATTGATACTCTATTAACAGAGCTGATAAATAAGTTGGTGTAAGGTCATGGAGTGATTTATACACCAATAAAAGAAGTTTAAAATCAATTCTATATTGAACAGGGAGCCAGTGTAGAGCGATCAAAGATGGAGTGATATGTTCTCGTTTTTTAATATTCAATAATAATCTCGCTGCCACATTTTGGACCTTTTGCAGCCGTAGAGTAGAAGCGCATGGATAGCAATTTCAAGGCTCTTATACGTCAAACACGATTTCATCTTAGCCAAGTTTCTTAAGTGAAAGAAAGTTAACACTGAGAGTGAACATGAATTAACAATGTAAAAATACTTTTACATTAGTTATGAATTTTGGTTAGTGTTCATTTCTATATACACACAGACACACACACACACACAAAAATGCATTAAACATTTGTGGCAGGGCAAGGGGGGGGCCGGATCGTGATTATACACACCCGGTCCCTTATCAGGCTAATCAAGCCTCAGAGAGGGATAAAGGCTGACTGCGGAGGATTGTGCATGAGAGAGAGATAGTTTACGGACATGTCCGTCATGTGTGTGTGTTTGTCATTTAAGTTTCTCATTAAAATATTATTTATATCGTCAAGCCGGTTCTCACCTCCTCCTTTCCATTGAACTGATTTACACTAGTGCCGAAACCCGGGAAGGAGGAGGGATATGCCGTAGTAGAGTTCTCGCCACTACCATCCACCCCAATGGAGCAGCCGCGGCCATCTGCCGGGGGACAAGGAGCCCGGCCACCGATCGCGAGGGGAGAAGGGGCTCGCTGCCGACCGCCTGGAGTAGGAGAACCGCTGCCCGGGGCAGGGGAGAACTCTTCTGTTCCCCAAGAACGTGAGGGACGTTCCGTCCACCAGGGGCTGGAGGTCTGCCTACGATCCACCCGGAGAGGCGCGGCTGTCGCCCTTTAGAGGGTGGAGGAGTAGCCGAGGAACAAGCTACGGCGTATCGGAGAACTGGTGAGTAAGTGTTTTTTTTATTCTCGCTCTCCTGTCTCTCTCACTGCCGCTCCGCATTGGCCTTTTCCCTCTCAGTGAAATTTTACAGTGTTTTTTGGGGGGGTACTACACTGTTTCAGGTGTAGTACCCCTATTTAATTATTTCTGTTTCCCTCACCTTGTCCCCTCCCTTGTCCAGGTACACGGGGATGACCTGCCGGCAGACGGGGCTTCCCTGCCTGAGAGAACGAGGGAGGAATGTGGCAGGGTGGAGGGCGGGGCCGGGTCGTGATTATACACACCCGGTCCCTTATCAGGCTAATCAAGCCTCCGAGAGGGATAAAGGCTGACTGCGGAGCATTGTGTGGGAGAGAGAGATAGTTTAAGGACATGTCCGTCATGTGTGTTTGTGTCTTCTGTTTAAGTTTTATATTAAACTATTATTTATATTGAAAAGCCGGTTCTCGCCTCCTCCGCAGTCGGCCTTTATCCCTATCGGAGGCTTGATTAGCCTGATAAGGGACCGGGTGTGTATAATCACGACCCGGCACTGCCCTCCGCCCTGCCACAACATTATTATGAACTTACAAGAACAAACAATGAACAATAGTTCCCCGTCTGTCACGAGTGAAGTGACACTAGGGGACTTCTTTGAAGGCCTCGGTTACCTCTGTACGCCATTCTTTTCTTCCCGGAGGTGCATGGTGAGCTGACGAGGTCGTGGAGGGCACCCCTTTCACTGCCCGCAACCGACCTCCTCGCTCATCTACTCTCCCTACCCTCGACGGCGGGGTGCCCACGGGTTCCTGGAGGTCCCCCAGGTGGACAGAGCGTTTTTGATCCCCCTGTGTCCTGAGAACGACGGCACCTGGCGGGATCGCCCGGTGTTCCCCTCCAAGACCGCCAAAGCCTACACTGCCACTGGACAGGCCAGGTAAGTTCACCAGGCCAAGGTACTCAAATATCTGCACTTGGGTTGTCCTGACCCCGACGTGTTGCAGGAACTGTGCTCTGTGACCGACCTTGCCCTCAGGGCCACGAAGGTCACAGCATGGGCCACGAAGGTCACAGCATGGACCCTCGGCCAGGTGATGGCAACTGGGACGAAGGTGAACGTCCTCAAGGACCCGGATGTCTCCCAAGTGTTCCTGAGACAGACAACCCAGGGAACGAGATGTTTACTCTGGAGATGGAAAGCAGACCACTCCATCCCCGGTGGAGGGCCGGGAGGAGAATCTTCCATTAAAGGTATTTTCTGCGGTACCCACATTATCAATAATAGAGCAATTTACTCTTTCCCTGGGTCACCTGGCCCAGCAAATGCCTTTCTTCCTGCCGGGTGTGTGGAGCAAAATAAGTGCTTTGGGTCTTCTCTCGGCACCAAAGCTTTGGGTCGTGCTTTTGCCTCCCGACACCACACTACCTGCTCTGCCACGCTGCCAAGCCTTGCCAGGTACGTCAAAAACAATCGTTCCCTTAGTGCCCCTCGCACGGAGCTTGGGCACGTGGCTCTCACTTCCCAACCACAGCACAGGTAGACCTGTTTGCTTCCCAAAAGACCTCCCACTTCCCGCAATGGTACTCCCTAGTGGAAGCTCCCTTCGGGATAGACGCGCTGGCACACAGCTGGCCATGTGGGCTGCGCAAGTACACATTTCCCCCAGTGAGCCTACTTACATGGGTGATGTGCAAGGTCTGGGAGGACGAGGAACAAGTAACTCTGGTGGCCCCCTATTGGCCCACACAGACTTGGTTCTCAGATCTCAAGCTCTTTGCAACAGCCCCTCCTTGGCGAATTCCTCTGAGGAAGGACCTTCTTTCTCAGGGACAGGGCACCCTCTGGCATACGCACCCAGTCCCCTGGAGCCTGGATGGAATTATGAAGATCTACTTGGCCTAACACCTGCTGTTGTAGACACAATCAACCAAGCCAGAGCTCCCTCTTCCAGGCAACTTTATGCCCTGAAGTGGCGCTTGTTCGCGAATTGGTGTTCTTCTCGATCTGAAGACCCGATGAGATGTGCAGTCATGTCAGTTCTCTCATTCCTGCAGGAGAGGCTGGAGGGAAGGCTGTCCCCGTTCACCTTGAAGGTTTATGTAGCCGCCATATCGGGTCATCATGACGCAGTGGACGGTAAGTCCCTAGGGAAGCACGATCTGATCATCAGGTTCCTTAGAGGTGCCCGGAGGATGAACCCTCCCAGGCCATGCCTGTTCCCTTCACGGGATGGAGGCAGACCCAGTCTTTTTGTTGCTGTGTCCGGTGCGTGCATTGTGTACCTATGTAGACTGCAAGCAGAGCTTTAGATGTTCAGATTCCGGTACTGCTGTATTGGTTGTTCAGGCCGAACGTGTTTTTGTGTTAAAAGAAGCTATATGCAGTGTAACAAATTTAACAGAACACAGGTTGCAAGGTGTATTTTTTATAAGTATTTTTACCTTGACACAACATCTAAAAATACAGTTCTCCTGCACGAGACTCTGAAGAAACAGTATGATGCTGCAAAATGTTCAAAGAGGTCCGTCTACCACATGTTAGATGAACAATTGAAAAGCTGCACAGATGTTACCTATTGAGGCAGAACAGCAATGCAGTTCACTAGGTTTTGGAACAGAGCCTCGTTGTGTGATAAGAACAAGAATTGTGCTTGTGTTGCCTGAGGACAACTTTGTATGCCCTTAGGGAACATACACTTCTTCTCAAGACCATATTTCTCTGATCAGTAGCACTCTTGTAACAGCAATACACATACACTCATGTGTCATTGGCCTCCTGGTATCCACTTGCTCTGTCTAATGTGTATATAATCAAGGAAAAAGTGTCTAGTCATATGCTGGTCTCATGGCTTCAGGACATCCAGTACAGCTGTACTTATTTTTTGATCTTCACTAAATTAGCTGTGCTTTCATTCTGGGAAAGCTCCCAAACATGAACTGGGCAGTCAACTGCACAGATATCCCCTTCTATGAGATTGCCGCCTCACTCAGAATGCAGTGTGTTGTCTGTGCTTTGTCTCTCACCACAAAGCTTTCACATGCTTTTCTAGTCTGAACATATATATTTCACCCATATTGAAGTTTACAGTGCTGGGATTCCACCTGTGGTCTTTCTCTGTTTATTTCCAGCTCTAGATACACGATGGCTATTTACTACTGCTCAGAGATGTGTTTTGATTATAAAACAGCGTTCTCAATTGGTTATGCTTAAGAACTCAGATTTTATATTGGACATCAAGTTGCTACCATAGTACTAATGAAACAAACAAAAAGTATTTAAAATCAAACAATGATTTTACATATGATTTAATGTATTCTTACCGTTCACTCTGGTCCAAATTTTGAAGTATTTCAGTGTATTAGCAACTAAACTTTGGAACTTCCACTCAACCTCCGCAACATCTCATCTCCACCTTCAAATCTCAATTAAAGACTCATCTTTTCTCACAGCATTTCATGTCCATTGCAAGCTGTTGAATTTCTCTCTATCTCTCTCTCTCTCTCTCTCTCTCTCTCTCTCTCTTTCTTTCTCTCTCTCGCTCTCTCTCTTTCTCTTTGTATTTGTCCCTATGGTATATTTTCTTGTAAGTGTCCTTGAGCTCTATAAAGCGCTATATAAATAAAACATATTATTATTATTACTATTATTATCATGTGCAAATCTCCAACAACATGCAGAATTAATAAGATATGATAGGTTGAACATGAACATTTTTGTTTCTAAATACTTTTAGAATTTTTGAATGCTCTCAGCAGCAAATAATTAACTCCACAAAACACACTGTGGTCAATTCAGTGCACAACCTTGCCTTCATCAACAAAAGATATGAAACATGTTTTCTCCTCCCTTTCCCTTGCTGTCCTTTACTTCATCAGAACAGACCTGCAATGTATTATTGGTAGCAACCTGTTTAAAACCACTGATGTAAAATACAAATGATCAATCTGTGTAGGTTATATAATGATGTAAAATGCTGTACATTGAAATGGTTAAAAAAGATACATTGCACCTTGCTGGGTATAGTTGTGTATAAGAGATGCATCCAATCGGCCTGCTCACATGTTATTTGTTAAGCCAATTAGCTTGCATTGTGAAAGCTGATAGGTCCTTTGACATATAATAGGGTAGCTAATATACTAATGTACTAAATTTTTTTGTCTAACATTTATATTTATCAGTTCCCTTACGAGGGAACTCGCGATGCGTCGATGACGCTTTGGGAACGCCTTTGCATGATTACCTCTGAAGCACGTATGTCAACTAGTCAAAGGAATGAATGAACGCCACGGGCGGGTGACGTCATGACCAGGAAAGGATATAAGCACATCCGGTGCGTTACTCGCGTTAGCTTTGGTGCCTCAGCAAAGCGCTCTGTGTCAAAACTGTCTGTCTTATTTATTATTGTCTGTCTCTCATTATATTGGATATTATGGCGAAACAACTATTTAAAGCCTGTGCTTCTCCTTGCCCTCGTTATATCACGGGTGGAGATACACATGAGCTTTGTGTAGTTTGTTTGGGAGTGGAGCATGCGATGTCAGCCTTCGAGGAGACTGACTGTCAGCATTGTGAGCGTCTGCCGCTCCGCACGCTCCGCTCCCGTCTGTCCGCATTTGAGGATGATGGACAGGCTCGCGAACCTCAGGGTTCTGGACCCGCGGCTGCCGAGGCAGCTCGGAGAAGGCTCACTTGGGGTTCGCAAATGGATCTCTCGGCGGGGTTGGAGACGGGCTCTGCCTTATCTCCTCCTTTACCCGAGGAATCCATTGCTCTCTTGCCGGTGTCGGAAGCCCGCGCTGCGGCTTCTTCCGCCCGGGAAGAGAGCCCGACACTTCGGTGCTCTAGCTCTGAGGAGGTGGAGTTACTGGGCATTTGTGAGAGTGACACAAACACTAACACAATAAGGGGAGAGGATTCGCCATCCCTCTCCCCAGCATATGAGGAGCTTATTGAGGTGGTAACTCGTGCTGTTAATAAGTTAAATATTGACTGGCCAGCAGGAAAAAGAGATACTCATCCTAAAAGCAAATTAGACGAGCGTTTTCTCACATCTAATGCTTCATCTCAACCACGGGCCCTTCCATTTTTTCCTGATCTACATAGTGAGCTATGTAGATCATGGAATAAACCATATTCGTCACGTCTTTTTAGTCCCCATGTTCACACATATTCAAATATAAAGGGGCTGAAAGATTTTGGTTATGGGTCGATGCCCCCAGCAGAACAGACGCTCACGAGCTATCTGTCTCCTGGGTCAGCATCGTCCCTGAAGGATCCCGTGTTGCAGAATAAACCACTAAAAACCACATCCAATTTAGTGCTTAAGGCTTATACGGCAGCAGGTCAAGCTGGAGCCTGTCGGCACACGATGTCAGTGCTCCAAGCCTATCAGGCAGATCTGCTGGGGGATATCGATAGGAGTGAGGGAGTTAGTCCCGACGAAATTCGAGAACTTCGTCGGGCTACAGATCTTTCTCTCAGAGCTACGAAGGAGACCGCCCGTGCTATTGGGCGGTCTATGGCAGACCTCGTAGCTACTGAGAGACATCTTTGGTTAAATCTTGCAGAGATTAAAGATAAAGAGCGGGCTTTTCTTTTAGATGCCCCTATGTCTCCCTCTGGTCTTTTCGGTGACTCGGTGAATACGGTTGTTGAAAGGTTTCAAGAAAATAAAAAACAATCTGAGGCTTTTAAAAAATTCCTTCCTCGCCGAGTCCATCCCCCTGGGGATACTGGGCGTGAGCATTCCCAGCCAAGTTCCTCACACCGTGTGCAACAGAAAATAAGTGTTGCGTCTCGTGCTCCTCCGAATAAATCTTGGGGACCGAGCCAACGCTCTCAGCCGAAGTCGGCTAAGTCTAAGCCGGATCTGAGGACCGTACTTACGGCTAAGAAGGCTTCGGCTCAGAAAAGGTCCCGACGCTATGCACGTCAGACCATCGAGGACAGCCCCAACTGTGGAGCGGTGTACACCTCAGAATACGGTGCCCGCTCCACTTCGGGGTCCTCATGGGACCGGTCTGCCAACCCCGCCACCCTTGGTGCTTCGGGGCGCAGTGGTATCCAGCGAAAGTTCGGCGCAATGTCGACTCGACGTTGCATCGAACGTGAGCCCTCTGAGGGGGGTTCAAAAACAGTCAGTTCGGTTGTTTCCTGCCAATATGCTTCAGGTCGCCGAAGTGGCTGTTCCTTTAACACAAGAGGCCAGTCTCGAGAGACTGGTACCCTTAGTAGATTTTCTGACAGAGTGGAAGAATCTGATGAATATATCTCCTTGGGTCCTGCAGATAATAGAGAAAGGTTACAGAATCCAATTCGGTTCTCCTCCGCCTCGTTACAACGGGGTGTTACTCACGGTAGTACATCCCGAGCAGGCTCTGGTAATGGAGCAAGAAGTAGAATCTCTCTTAGCAAAGGGAGCTATAGAACCGGTGTACTCCCCCGACAGAGAATCGGGGTTTTACAGCCGATACTTCATTGTTCCAAAAAAGGATGGGTGGTTGCGTCCAATTTTAGATCTCCGTTTGCTGAATCGTGCAGTCATGAAATTGAAATTCAAGATGCTCACACTCAAACAGATAGTGACTCAAATCAGATCCGAGGACTGGTTTGTCACGATAGATTTGAAGGACGCTTCCATGTCTCCATCCTCACTCAACACAGGAAGTTCCTGAGGTTTTCTTTCGGGGGCAAAGAATATCAATATCGGATGCTTCCATTCGGTCTAGCTCTGTCACCCCGCACGTTCACTAAGTGCGTAGATGCAGCTCTGGCCCCGCTCAGGCTGCAGGGCATACGCATTCTGAACTACATCGATGACTGGCTGATTCTGGCGGAATCAGAGCAGTCAGCGGGTCGGCATCGAGATGTCATTCTCGCTCATATGAAGAAATTGGGGTTGAGACTCAATGCCAAGAAGAGTGTGCTTTCTCCATTACAGAGAACCACTTTCCTTGGTGTGGTATGGGATTCAGTCACGATGCGGGCCACACTATCGCCCGTTCGTGTAGCTGCTATCATCACAGCCACAAAAGAGTTGAAGCTAGGCGAGTCACGCACTGTGAAACAGTTCGAGAGACTGTTAGGCCTCATGGCAGCAGTGTCCAATGTGATCCCCTTTGGCCTGCTGTACATGAGACCTTTGCAGTGGTGGCTCAGGACCAGAGGGTTCTCCC
The DNA here is from genome assembly GCF_025860055.1 of Xyrauchen texanus. Lineage (NCBI taxonomy): Eukaryota > Metazoa > Chordata > Actinopteri > Cypriniformes > Catostomidae > Xyrauchen > Xyrauchen texanus. The sequence goes on from NC_068276.1 coordinate 24,871,582, forward strand.
CGAGGGGGAACCCACTTCGTATGATCAAGATCACGCGGCGGTGCATCCGCGCCTTGATTATATGGAGGTATTATAACTTTGGTTCCTGTCCCAGGGTCCGGTGTTGGGAGCTCTTTGCCTTCGAGCTGGGGAGCGGTAATGGAAGGCCGCTCAGCTCAGGGTCTGTGGAGGAACCACAGAGACGTTGAGACATTTCCTCCCAGATCTGAGGGGCCATCATGTGCTTGTCCGTACAGACAACACATTGGTGGTCTCTTATTTAAATCGACAGCTCGTGTCCACTCTGCAAACTGGCGCACCAGATCCTCTTGTGGTCCCTGGGGAAAATACTCTCCCTGAGGGCAGTGTATATCCCAGAGTACCAGAATATAGGAGCAGACTCCCTGTCGAGGCAGGTGCTGAGGCCAGGGGAATGGAGACTCCACCCCGAGGCGGTGGAGCTCATTTGGGAATTTTACGGCCAAGCAGAAGTGGATCTGTTTGCGTCTCAGCTTACGACGCACTGTCCACTTTGGTTCTCCCTTGGCCCTCCTTTCAAGGTACCTGTCAGGAGAGACCTTCTGTCTCAGGCAGGGGGCACAATATTTCACCCCCGACCAGAGATTTGGAACCTATGGGTTTGGCCTCTGAGGGGGCCCAACTTTTAGAGAGTGGTCTCTCGACTGAGGTCGTTGAGACCATTCTTAGCTCCAGAGCTCCAGCCACGAGGAAATTATATACACTTAAGTGGAGAGTTTTCACATCTTGGTGTCACCAGCATCAGCGAGATCCAGTTAACTGTTCAGTCAACACAGTACTTGAGTTTCTCCAGTATCACTTTACATCATCCTTCTACCTTAAAGGTTTACATGGCGGCCATTGCGGTTTTCCACACCCCTGTGGGTAGTACATCTTTGGGTCGAGACCCCCTGATTATTCGTTTCCTTCGTGGCACCTTGAGGCTGAGGCCTGCGGTTCGAACTAGGGTGCCGGCATGGGATTTGGCGATAGTTTTGGAAGGCTTGTCTGGGGCACCCTTCGAGCCCCTAGAGTTAGTTTCAGAAATTCAGAATTTCTGACATTCAAAACTATCTTTCTGTTAGCCATTTCGCCCCTAAAAAGAGTCGGAGACCTTCAGGCTCTTTCGGTGTCTCCCACCTGTTTGGAATTTGCACCGGGTATGGTTAAGGCGTTCTTATACCCTAAGCGCGAGCACTGGACACTTATGTCCACAGGGCTGCCCCGTGGAGAAGATCTGATAAGTTGTTTGTCTGTTTTGGTTCACCTAAGAAAGGTCTTCCTGCTTCTAAACAGACAATCAGTAAGTGGATAGTTGAGGCTATTTCTCTTGCATATGAGTCCTCTGGCCAGCCGTGCCCTTTGGTGGTCAGAGCTCACTCTACTCGAAGTATGGTGGCCTCTAAAGCCCTCTTATCAGGAGTTTCCCTCCAGGAGGTTTGTGATGCGGCAGGTTGGTCCTCGCCGCTGACTTTTGTGAGGTTTTATAGCCTGGACCTGGAAGCTGTCCCAGGATCCCAGGTGCTTTTTATTTAATTTGCCGACAGTTTTTTATCATCTGGCATTTTGTAATTATGGCGGATTGGGTATTATCGTTCCCAAAGCGTCATCGACGCATCGCGAGTTCCCTCGTAAGGGAACGTCTCCGGTTACGACTGTAACCCTAGTTCCCTGAGAAGGGAACGAGACGATGCGTCGCCCTGCCATACTTCCTGCATCCCTGCGATCGACTTTGCTTCGGCTCTAAAAGCTAACGCGAGTAACGCACCGGATGTGCTTATATCATTTCCTGGTCATGACGTGACCCGCCCGTGGCGTTCATTTATTCCTTTGACTAGTTGACATACGTGCTTCAGAGGTAATCACGCAAAGGCGTTCCCAAAGCGTCATCGACGCATCGTCTCGTTCCCTTCTCAGGGAACTAGGGTTACAGTCGTAACCTGAGACGTTTTGTAGATAAACCGGTTTCATTGCAGCACCCTGCAAGAGTTTTTCTCTATAACCCTCCTCCAGCCCAGTTTCATTTGTTTGGATCTGCTATATGGGGATTGTTTTTATGGCTATTTGTGCAGCAGCATGTCCTACATGCTTGATGCAGCATGTCTTGTGTTTTGTCTAATTGTACAGTAGCAGCAGCATGTCCACTTGCTTAACTCAGCATGTCTGTGTATGTTCTAGCAGTAGCAAGTCTTTGTACTTGCTCTGCAGCAGAAGCAGCAGCATGGCAGATCTAGTTGGCCAAGACCAAAATTATATTAATATGTCATACCCACATTAGCTTGCTAAATCTTGCTAAAAGTTGTAATGACTAAGTTAAATGATAAGTGTAACAATTCATATTGCTCTCCCTCATTTCCTTCACTGTTAAAGCTGTCTGTCTGCACAGGCAAATGCAATGAATTGTGTCTACAGCAGCTGTACCTCTGGCAGCCAAAGAAGGAAGTCATCCGCTCACACCTTTAAACCTAAACTACACAGACAGGAACAGTTGCTTTATGCCCCTCTTAATCAGCAGGACTAGAATTGAAGATGACTTTAAGGGAGGCATGATGTCCTTTATTGTGCAATTATTTTCCTCTCTTACACATCTTCAACAATGATTTACTGCCATGTAGGATTTGTGTGTTTGTTTCTATGTTTCTATTCTGAGATTGCACAGCTGGTGACAATATTTCAAGCAGCATGTTACTGTTGTCTTTGTTTTTTCTTTGCTTTCTGTACAATTTGGGGTGACCAGCTGTGGTGGTTGCTTTTCCTTCCTTGGCTTTTCCTTGTGTGTAATTTAGACTTGGCTTGCAGTGATAGTGGTGTTCAAAAGACCTTGGAAAATACCTGAAATAGATGACAAAAAGCTACATGTCAGCATGTGTGAGAATGGCTCATGGAGATCTCCATTGGAAACTAAACTTACCCAGGCTTGATTAAAGGGTATGTTCTCCTGGGATGTAACTGTTGTAGAGCTTTTCCTAATGTACAGTGTATGTCCTCAGCAGTTTGTGAGTGTGAATTGTGCACCCATGTATGTGTATATCTCCTGCAGTGTCTTATGACCATTTCTTTGCTATGTAACACCAGTCTGTTCTCCATTATACATATGTGTACACAAAATGATTGTGCACAAAAACAGTTGATAGCTGTGTAGGGAAGTGTGCAGGTGATCAAAAGCATTCTAAAAATGCATTTTATTTTATTTTATTTTATTGTGCATAACCTCAACCATAGCATCTTTAAAATGCATCACACCACCTGGAATAATAGCTTAATAATAACTATTCTATTGCTTGTTAGCTGGTTTATATGAGACATGAGAGGTGAATTTGGTATTTCATTTGAAACTACATAAAAGGAAAGGAAATAAAAGTATAGGAACAGAAAATATTGTGTAATGAAAGGTAAAAAGCAAATATTTGCAAATGATGTAACTACATATATAGTTTTAAGGGGGAAAACAGTAATGATTTAAGAATTAACCATCCTGATCTCATTATTATCCGCAGCTATGTGTACTATGATAATTGTACGTTTAGATTAGATGTTAAAATGTACAATATGGACAATTTGAAAACACCTAAAGTGTTTACAGATTTAGAAAGTAAAATATTTATGAATTCTTTACAAAAATATTTGAATACACAAATCCATTATAAATATATTACTTAATATACTGTATATTATTTTGCATTTTTACTGTTTTATAGATATTTTAGATCCCTTAACCCTACCCCAAACCTTAAACATAACCACTTTTTCAACCACATGTAACAAGATGTAACATGTAGATTAATATTGTTACGATTGTAGGAGGAGGCAGACGAGGAGTGAGGCTCTACACGCGAGTTTTTATTAAACAAAGTGGAAACAGACAAAACAGGAACAAATGAAATATACACTATGGGAAAACAGAAACCAAAAAAAAAACATCAAGGGTACACGAACTGGGTAAACAAGGCAAAACAACAGCATCCATACATCTACAAACAAGCAATGATCGACCAGGGAATGGAAAACAAACAAGGTTTAAATACACAAGGTAATGAGGCTAAATGAAAAACAGGTGAAAACAATGAGAGAGTGATGAGGGCCGGGAATCATGGGAATTGTAGTGCATGACAATTAACAAGTGAAACACGGTGCAGACAACAGGGGATCGTGACAAATATAGTAACAATCATTTGTTACAATATATATACATTTTGAAATATTTTGCAGCAGCTAATACCACCCTACCCCTAACAATAACAATTTCTAAACCATATAAAAAACGTAACAGGAAGATAAATATAATCACAATAGTTCATTCTGGAAAATATCAAAATCCACTGCAAAACAGTCCAAAGACTAATGTACTGCAACAGATGTGCTCCCTGATGGCATACAAAAGCTTTGTTTGAGGTAGAGAGTGGAATTTAAGTCATAAATCACTGAATAAAAGGATTGAATTTGGTTTATACCTCACACAAAGCAATCTGAAGATTTGGATCACATCAAATGAATAAAATAGATTACTTTTATGATTGTTTCATGGTGCTTTTGTGATTTATTTTGTTTTTATTTTTATTAAAAAAAAATTGGCATATTCTGAAAACTCCATTTGTGTCTCATGGCAAACAAAATGAAAAAATAAAAGGCTTAATTAATTAAAAAATTGCAGAATTTTTATTCATTTTGACAATTTAAAGTTAAGTCTTGGTTAAAGTCATATAATCCTTTAAATCATTGAATAGGTCAGCAGAAATCAAACAGAACTGAATGAAACTGTTATAATGTCAAATTAGGCAAACACATCAACTAGGTTAAATAAATGTGATGGCATTTAATACTTAATCTCATTGATTATAAATGCAATTAATTTAATTTATTAATTCCATTTATTCAATATTAATAATTTAAATCAGTATATTTAAACATTTGAAAGATTACAAAGGTGTTTATACATAAAATTATGATGTTTTACATGCCTTCAATACAGTTTGTCAATATTGTACTGTGGCAGGGATGAGGGTGGGGCCAGGTCGTGATCATGCACGGCTTATCAGGCAAATTAAGCCTCCGAGAGGGATAAAGGACAATGACATACGGTGGTGCGACGAGAGAGAGATAGTTTACGGACATGTCCATCATGTGTGTGTTTGTTTAAGTTTATCATTAAAACGTCTCGGGTTACATGTGTAACCCTTGTTCCCTGAAAAAAGCAGAACGAGATGCTGCACTGCTAAGCGCTACGGGGAACAACCCTAATTGTGACCGAGCTGAAATAGTGTGTGTAACACGTCAATGAACATTGACCGGAATTTATAGCCTCGGCTTATGTAATCATTAGATGCACCTGCGGCCAGGCTATAAATGGATACGTCACCAGGTGTCGTCAGATACTTCTTTTTGAAGAGCAGTCCTTGGACGTCCCAGTGCAGCAAAGCAGCGCAGCATCTCGTTCCGCTTTTTTCAGGGAACAAGGGTTACACATGTAACCCGAGACGTTCCCTTTACAAAAAGCTTCACTATGATGCTGCGCTGCTAAGCACTACGGGGAACGCAATATCCACGCCGCCGCACTTGGGGCTGTCCGGACCCCTACGGTTGTGCAGTGTACTCACAAAAACACGAGAGGTCTCAGACATAAGCTTGAGATGCCGACTCAAGGGCATAAGAGCCCGGAGTAGCATAAACATCTAAACCGTTACATTTTGATGAATGTGTGCGGAGAGGACCAGCCTGCCGCATCACAAACTTGTTTAGGCATGGGCTGAGATGTCGACTCAAGGGCATAAGAGCCCGGAGTAGCAAAGCATCTAACCCATAAAGTTTGATGAATGTGTGCGAAGAGAACCCTATCGCAACACAAACTTGTCATAAAAACTGATGAATGTGAGCGGAGAGGACCAGCCTGCCGCATCACAAACTTGTCCTGACATGAGTTTGAGATGTCGACTCAAGGGCATAAGAGTCTGGAGTGGCAGAACATCCAAACTATAAAAATCTAATGAATGTGTGCGGAGAGGACAACCTGCCGCATCACAAACTTGCTGCAGAGGGAGACCTCTAGCAAAGGTTTTAGAGGAGGAGAGCCCTCTGGTAGAGTGTGCCCTAAAACCTACTGGCGAAGCTTGACCGCGCGCCTCGTAGGCTCGGGCAATAATGAGGATGCCTCTTTGAGGGCACCCCACCCACCAAGCCGTGGCAAACCGCAGTGGCCACATAGAACCTGGCAGTGGCGAGGCAAGTGCCCGCTGACAGTTCTTTCTACAGAAAATCCAGAACTGAAGCAAACTGGCAGTTAGCTGGTTCCGTAATAAGAACTTTAGTAGAAGGAAACGCATGCAGGTGCATTTGTGCTATGAATGCGTTACTACGATCAGCCCCTCCCGAGGGGGGGGTGTTGCTGGGCGACTCGGGGAGAAGTAGAGGAGACATTGCGCTATCAACAGAGGCGAAGAGGTCCTCTTCTGCCCTGTAAAATCTACCCAGATCAGTTCCAAGTGGAGGGAGCCCTAGCACTTGAAATGGTCTCGATAACCTCAAGAGAAAACCCTGTGAACCTCATTTGGTACCCTTAGGGGCCAGACATGAAAGGTTTCACAATTCGGGCCAAGGATGAGAAGGTCCTCCCTGTTCGGAATCGCCCAAGGCAAGCAGTCGAGGAGAGGAATTAACTCCGAGAAACATTTCCTGTTCGGCCAGCGCAGCGCCATTAATAGGAGGCAAGACCCTTGCTGGTGAACATTGCCAAGACTCCCGGGAGCAGAGAAACCGGGGAAAGAAATGCATACAGACACATTCTGGGTCATGTATGTGTCTTAACGTCCAGACCCAAGGGGGCTGGGTGATTTCAGGGAGAAGTAGAGGAGACATTGCGCTATTCATAGAGGCGAAGAGGTCCTCTTCTGCCCTAAGATCTCACCCAAACTTGTTCCAAGTGGAAAAAGCCCAGCATTTAAAAAGGTCTCGATAACCTCAGGAGAGAGCCCTGTGTCCCTCAGTTGGTACCCTTAGGGGCCAAACATGAAAGATTCCACAATTTGGGGCAGGGATAAAATATTGCCCTGTGCCTGAGATAGAAGATCCTTCCTGTTCGGAATCGCCCAAGGTGAGCTGTCGAGGGAAGAGATTAGCTCCGAGAACCAAGCCCTGTTCGGCCAGCGCGGTGCTATCAGTAAGAGGCAAAAACCCTTGCTGGCGAACTCTGGGCAACTACTACCTTAGGGTGGAGTTCTTAACTCCCCCATTGGTATTTTCTGTCTGGACCGTAAATCTGCTCCCATATACGGGCATCCAGGGATATAACTGACCTGAGTGACAGGAGCTTGCCCTGGGCCCTAAGGAGAACCCGACGTGTCAGAAATACAGCTGACAAGAACGTGGGTCTCCTTGATGATTTATGTAAGAGGCTACCGCTGTATTGTCCACATGCACCAAGACATGGCAGCCTCAGGAGGAGGTATTTCAGGGCCAGAAATACAGCCATCAACCCGAGACAGTGACTGTGACAACCAAGCTGACGACCCTCGTGATTGAACTCCATATGATGCCCTGATAGACAGTGTTCTGAGTGGGAGAGAGGACGCTTTTCTTGGCATTGAGCCTCAACCCCAGAGAAACAGATGAGCTAAGACGATGTCCCTGTGCTGAACTGCCAGTACCTGGAACTGCGCTAGGATCAGCCAGTCGTCTACATAATTCAGAATGCAGATGCCCCTGAGTCGCAAGGAGCCAGCGCTACATCATGCATTGTGAATGTGCGGGTACAAAGGGCTAGGCTGAGTGAAAGAACCTGACCCTGGAAGACTTCGCCCCCGGAAGCGAACCTCAGGAACTTTCCATATTGTGGCAGAACTTCTAAATGAAGTATAGAAGTGCGTCATAAGATCGATGGTGACCAGCCAAACGAGTTGTAGGGCTTGAGACACGACCGTCGAGACAGGCATCATCTTGGACTTGAACACCCACGGGTTGTTCAAGCTTTAAGATCTAAGCCAGACGCCACCCCTCACCCTCCATGGGAAACGGGAAGTATTGAGTGTAATAACCTAACGCTCTGTCTGGAAGGGGAACACATACCATGGCCCCTTTAACCAGGAGATTGAGTTTTTTATTTTTACATAAAAAGAAATCCGGTTTACGGTAGTGAGAACACGGCGTTGAAACACGGAAAAGCGGCGAGTGAATTAAATCCTGACGCCCTTATAAGACCCACAGAAAAGAATATATCTGGCAGAAGTTTCCACGCTGCCAGGATCTCTGAGATGGGTATTATATTTTAACACTTCCTGTTGAGGGGTTGTCGAGTGTTTCGCGTCCTGAATAAAATGCAGGAACAGCGAAAACACCCAATTTTGATGGAATCCTCTGCAACCCAAAACACCAAGAGGTGGCGGGAATGGAGGGGCTTCGAGGGGGTACCGGGAGGGGTAAAGTGAAGCACGCGCCCCGTCCCGAGAGGAGCTACCCCCTAATCTAGGCGCAAGACCGTCAGGGTTTTCTCTTACTAGAATTTATAGTCCTAAGGTCTTGCTTCGGGGGCTGGGGAGGGTGGCAAGACTGTCCCCAATCCCTGGGAGGAGGAGCATGACTCGCCACACTTTGCTTTTGAGCCTCCCTTCAGTCAGGACCGAGGCGGGTCTGAGGCTTGCTCATCAAGCGCAGAACCCACACTCAGGTCGTCCAGGAGGTCAGCCTGGTACGCCTGTAAAACAGCATAGTGTGCAGAGCAGCACCAGCCTGACCTGCTGCTTGATAAGCCCTTCCCACTAAAGTGGAGGTTGTCCTACAAGGCTTTGAGGGGAGAGAGGGCTTCTTAAGTGATGATGCCGAGCCCGGCGAGAGATAGCCCGCAAGCGTCTCTTCGACCGGCGGCATCACTGAATACCCCCGTGCCTCAGCACCCACGATAGTCGAATATAATGACGTCGAGGGTATGTGAACACGGGAAGAAAATATATATATATATTTTTTTTTAGGGGTTCTCCATGAGCGAAAAAGCTCTTCATGGAGGTTATCAAAGAAGGGAAGGGACCCATGAGGCATTCCCTTTCTTAGACTGGAAGATAAAATCTATCCCCTAATTTGGAGCGTTTGGGGGTCTCTTTTTCGCATGGCCAGTCCAATCTGGCAACCGCACGAGTAACAACATCGAGCAATTCCTCCGTAGATTTTTTTATCGTGGACGGAAAGCTCGGAGGCGGGAAGAGAATCGCGATCCTCCTCATGATCCGAAGAAGCATCGGAACGCGCTGGGGAGAGAGTGAGAGAAAGTGATCAACCCGTCTCTTGCTCCACAGCCAAATCCATGCAAGAGCCCCACAAACTATCTTTTTTTTTTTCGTGAGTGCTGACTTCCAGAAGCAAGCGAGGCGAGCACAAAGCACTTTGCCTGTTAAAGCAAATCGCAGTGCTCGCACCCGCCCTGCTGCAACGCGAGAGCAGCGTGCTCTTACCCCCAAACAAACAGCAAAAACATATGCAGTGTTTGCGGCTTTCAGTCATTCCCCCTCTTTTTTTTCTTTTCTTTTTTTAGAATATATATATATATATATATATATATACAGTGGGTACGGAAATTATTCAGACCCCCTTAAATTTTTCACTCTTTGTTATATTGCAGCCATTTGCTAAAATCATTTAAGTTCATTTTTTTCCTCATTATTGTACACACAGCACCCCATATTGACAGAAAAACACAGAATTGTTAACAGTTTTGCACATTTATTAAAAAAGAAAAACTGAAATATCACATGGTCCTAAGTATTCAGACCCTTTGCTGTGACACTCATATATTTAACTCAGGTGCTGTCCATTTCTTCTGATCATCCTTGAGATGGTTCTACACCTTCAATTGAGGCCAGCTGTGTTTGATTATACTGATTGGACTTGATTAGGAAGCCACACACCTGTCTATATAAGACCTTACAGCTCACAGTGCATGTCACAGCAAATGAGAATCGTGAGGTCAAAGGAACTGCCTGAAGAGCTCAGAGACAGAATTGTGGCAAGGCACAGATCTGGCCAAGGTTACAAAAAAATTTCTGCTGCCCTTAAGGTTCATAAGAGCACAGTGGCCTCCATAATCCTTAAATGGAAGACGTTTGGGACGACCAGAACCCTTCCTAGAGCTGGCCGTCCGGCCAAACTGAGCTATCGGGGGAGAAGAGCCTTGGTGAGAGAGGTAAAGAAGAACCCAAAGATCACTGTGGCTGAGCTCCAGAGATGCAGTCGGGAGATGGGAGAAAGTTGTAGTAAGTCAACCATCACTGCAGCCATCCACCAGTCGGGGCTTTATGGCAGAGTGGCCCGACGGAAGCCTATCCTCAGTGCAAGACACATGAAAGCCCGCATGGAATTTGCTAAAAAACACCTGAAGGACTTCAAGATGGTGATAAATAAGATTCTCTGGTCTGATGAGACCAAGATAGAACTTTTTGGCCTTAATTCTAAGCGGTATGTGTGGAGAAAACCAGGCACTGCTCATCACCTGTCCAATACAGTCTCAACAGTGAAGCATGGTGGTGGCAGCATCATGCTGTGGGGGTGTTTTTCAGCTGCAGGGACAGGACGACTGGTTGCAAAAAGGACTGGTTGGAAAGATGAATGCGGCCAAGTACAGGGATATCCTGGACGAAAACCTTCTCCAGAGTGCTCTGGACCTCAGACTGGGCCGAAGGTTCACCTTCCAACAAGACAATGACCCTAAGCGCACCGCTAAAATAACGGAGTGGCTTCACAACAACTCCGTGACTGTTCTTGAATGGCCCAGCCAGAGCCCTGACTTAAACCCAATTGAGCATCTCTGGAGAGACCTGAAAATGGCTGTCCACCAACGTTTACCATCCAACCTGACAGAACTGGAGAGGATCTGCAAGGAGGAATGGCAGAGGATACCCAAATCCAGATGTGAAACATTTTTTGCATCTTTCCCAAAAAGAGTCATGGCTGTATTAGATCAAAAGGGTGCTTCTACTAAATACTGAACAAAGGATCTGAATACTTAGGACCATGTGATATTTCAGTTTTTCTTTTTTAATAAATGTGCAAAAATGTCAACAATTCTGTGTTTTTCTGTCAATATGGGGTGCTGTGTGTACAATAATGAGGAAAAAAAAATGAACTTAAATGATTTTAGCAAATGGCTGCAATATACCAAAGAGTGAAAAATTTAAGGGGGTCTGAATACTTTCCGTACCCACTGTATAATATTTTCTAAACAGAAGAGAAAAGAGGAAAATATTTACTGCGCACTGTCTAACCAATTCTAACTCCTAACAGAGGAAAGAAAGTTTTGACAGGGTTTGTAAAGCACACACAAACAGAATCGCTCTGAAAAAATAGTTTTTGACGACACCTGGTGACGTATCCATTTATAGCCTGGCCGCAGGTGCATCTAATGATTACATCAGCCGAGGCTATAAATTCCGGTCAATGTTCATTGACGTGTTACACACACTATTTCAGCTCGGTCACAATTAGGGTTGTTCCCCGTAGCGCTTAGCAGCGCAGCATCATAGTGAAGCTTTTTGTAAAGGGAACTATTATTTATATTGTCAAGCCGGTTCTCGCCTCCTCCTTTCCATTGACTCCTTTACATGTACGTTTCGCCATCTATGCAAACTTAAAAAAATCATGTTTACTAAAACCAAACTTTAGGTAAGAATACATACAAATTCTCATGAGATCATGTTGGATTAACCATTGCAACCCATATCAGTCGATCTCAGGTCTGAATATTGGATGGAACATTCCCCTCTCAATATCTGAGGTGGTAACACACATTGTACATGTTGCATACTTTTCCTTGAGGTCTTGATGTACATATTTGAATGAAAATGCTGGTGTCTTTTAGAGTCTTAACACTGGCTATAAATACATATGTACATGAAAATGGTTCAATAAGACCAAAAAAATAGGGATTGGTATGCATGAGTAGTAGACATGGTTTATGCAAGCATGTTGATAATTTGAAAAACATCAGACCCAACACCTTGGAAGCGAGGTGTCATGTTGACTAAAACATGCCACAAACTGTCTATTGATGTGCCCAGGTTCCCTGACCTCCCCCATCTTCTCTATTTTCATTGCTTTGTTAATACGAGAGTGCCTGCGGGGGGGCAGAATCGGTGGCTGTCATTGCTTTTTAGCTATTGCGCTGGCCCTGCCTGTCCATCTGCCTGGCTGGAGACTCAGTGAAATTGCCGTATTCCATAATAGACTCGGGCGTTCTGGGCTGCCACACAATGAATGTTGTTGTAATTTCCGCTGTCATGGGGGCAATGGATGCCCCTCTGCGTTTTTCTTCTTTTTTCTGTGCTTGTTGGTCCATGTGCAGGGAGCAATTTACATAGAGACATTAATGTAACTGTCATGTTCTATCCCCGAGCAGCCATGCAGAACTGCTTAGAGACAGGCCGAGCTGCAATACTGATGCTCATAGCACAGAGAGATTGAGGCACGGCACAAAGTTAATGGGATTAAGTAAAGAATTCTCGTATTTACCACTATGGCAGATAAGTGAGAGAAAGAGAGTGAGGTGAACATTTAAATAAGCATCCAAGTGGAAATAAATAGAAAAATAACACATGGTGGAAAACATTTGAGGAAGCCATTTATATCTGGTGGTGATTTGGAGGGAGAGATCAGTTAGAGATAGGAATTGGTAATGAAATTTCTGTGTTTGACACGCCTGCTGGTTGCAGCATCAGCACTACACGTCTGAGACACTCAAGAATATGGTTCAGGTCACAAGTGTGATATTAACTGGTCAATAGATGCTTTTAGTGCATTATTCTCTCTCTCTCTTTCTCTCTCTCTCTCTCTCTCTTATGGACTATGAATGAGGTCGCAAAGCAAAATTATATAGAACTGAGTGCCATCGACAAATCTTATTTTGTGTGGAAATGTTGTAAATTGCATTTATGGGTCACTTTTTATATCAATTTTCAATATTTTTGTTTTATATTTTATTTATATAATGATGTGGTCCAGGGAGTGGAGGCAGTTCTTCACAACTTAACAGAGACTAGATCACTACATCATTACTCCATGTCTCACTGACCCCAGACCTGTTTTAAAAGAACTGCATCAATTGTGAAATTGATTGGAGCATCTTATACTAATGACTGTGTTTTGTCCACAATTTTAGTGTTTTGTCTACAGTTGTTTGGTTTAAATGGCTTAGTGCATTCATACTGTGTTTTATTAATGGTTAATTGAAGTTTACATTGCTGAAATATGTAATTGTGCTTTGTATTTTGTTTTTCTTTGTGCGATGTCTACTTACCGTACTTGTTGTTGATTCACACTTTGTCACTTACTCTACATTTAAGCTAGTACTTAAAAAGTGAGTAAAGTTCACCCCAAAATGTAAATTCTGTCATAATTTACTTGCCCTCATTTTGTTCCAACCCCATATGACTTTATTTCTTTCTTACACTGAAATGGACAATTAATCAATTTAAAATCATTATATGTCCTAGTGTGATTATAAAAGCAATTGCTCACCCAAAAATGACATTTGACAAAATGACATAATTTACTCACCCTTATGTCATCCCAGAAGTGAATGACTTTTCTTTCTTCAGCAGCAGATTTTAGAAGAATATCTCAGCTCTGTAGGTTCATACAATGCAAGTGAATTGTGATCAGACCTTTGTAGATTCAACAATCACAAAGGAAATATCAGAACGAGCTTTATTGCCATGTATGCTTACACACTTTTTCATGGTGACAGATGTTCCACTTCTGTCACTCACTCGAAGTTGTGTCGATGAAGTGTCACTAGGGGTCGCTTTTGGGAGCGCCATTCATCTCTGATCTTTTGAAAAAAGGCCAATTAAAATTGGCAAGTGACATTTGCATGCCACTACCCCTTACATATGGGTATAAAAGGAGAGAAAATGCAGCAACTCATTCAGATTTCTTCATCGAAGCCGAACGGTTGTATATCACTGAGCTGAAACTACTCTGCCAAGCCATTTTCATCTCTCGCTCTTTTCATCTCTGGCACATTACAGCGGTTTTGCCCCCTCTCGCATTGGTGATGTGTAGAGAATCACCCCTGGGCGCTTCAACAGTAAAAGAGCTGATTTTCCTGTTTATTCTACTAAAAAGAGAATATTTCCCTACTAAAAGATTGGCACTCACAAAAACGTCTTTTTCAAGATGTCTTTTCATTTGTGTGTTATTCCTGGTTGCGGTCGTTATCTCTCTGCTTCTGATGGCCACGATCGCTGTCTCACGTGTCTGGGTGCTTCCCATGTGGAGACAGTATTCGTGGATGGTTCATGTCTTCATTGCGAGAATATGACCATGGCTACGTTGCGCTCGTGGATTTCCTACATAAGAAGGAATGCCACTCCAGCGGCTCCCCAGCTTGGTCCTTCTACCTACAGGTATGAGGTAGAAGGTATGAGCAGGTATGAGGTACTGGGGGCGATCTGGGGACTTCAATTGGAGCTTCTCCATCGGGAAACCCCTCACGGACCTCCCATTCCCCAGTACACTCGTATGACCCGCCTGAGTTTTGGGATGAAACCTCGAGCTCTTCTCAAGGTGGGTTTGTGGCTCCATTTGGAGCTTGTGAAGAGGATGAGCTATCGATTGCTGCATCGGAGAGCGGCCTCGTCATGTCTGACGCGTAGGACTCGGTTGGAATCCCACCCTCGGGTGCGGTATCCCAATCGCAGGCTGATGTAGAGCTGGCAGCCATGCTTGCCTGTGATGCTGACGCAAAGGCGCATTTTAGCGAGCATCCAGCATCAAGATTGGTTTGCGACGGAAGACCAGAAGGACACTTATTTTAACGTCTCTATTTTACCTCGACACAGACCGTTCCTACGGTTCGCTTTCGACACTCAGGCGTATCAGTACAAGGTCCTCCCATTTCGATTGTCCCATCCCCTTGCATCCTCACGAAGGTCACAGAGGCAGCCCTTGCCCTGTTAAGGGAAGTGGGCATTCGCATACTCAATTAGCTCAATGATTGGCTAATTATAGCATGCTCTCAAGAATTGCAGTGTGCACACAGGGACCTGGTGCTCGTGCACCTCAGCTGTCTAGGGCTTCGGGTCAGCGTGGAAAAGAGCAACCTCTTACCTGTTCAGAGCATCGATTTTCTCGGGATGGAGCTAGACTCGGACTACACGAAGGCGCGCTTCACAAACGAGCACGCGCAGTCTGTGCTGAATTTCCTGCGTGCATTCAGGCAAAACACGTCGGTCCAACTGAAACCTTTTCAGAGGCTCCTGGGGCATATGGCATCCTCAGCAGCGGTCACACTACTCAGGTTGATGCATATGAGGCCACTTCCACAGATGTTGTTCAAGGTCAGGGAGGACAAGGAGCAGGTCATACTAGTGGCCCCTTATTGGCCCACCAGAACTTGGAGGTGAAGGTGTATGTGGCCGCTATATCGGCACATCACGATGCAGTGGATGGTAAGTATTTGGGGAAGCACGACTTGATCCTCAGGATCCCGCGAGGCACGAGGAGGGGACCTGCAGGTGTTCTCTGCCAGCGAACCATGCCTGCATTTCGGTCGGGATTACTTTCACATCGTATTGAGACCCCGTCCAGGCTATGTGCCCAAGGTTCCCACGACTCCGTACAGGAATCAGGTGGTGAACCTGCAAGCGCTGCCCCAATTCACTGTAGTAATATTAATAATTATATTTTTCATAATAATAATTATTCATGAATATTTATTAATAAATAATAATAACAACAATAAATATTGCTGCAAGCAGTGATTAGCAGTGAAGCCAATTATCGGAACCACGAGCAACATAGTCTTTTTAGAAATAGCATAATACTTTTTGACAACAAAGTGACACTATCCCGAAACTTATTGAATCCCTTCATAGCATGGTCCCAAAGACACATACCCAGTTTCGTAATGATACAACAAGTCTTTTGTGAAATACAGCATTTTATGACTAAATTCAAAATGGCCGACATCGAAAATGGCCGACATAGGAAAATGTGGTATCTTTCAACACAGTATGAAGCGCTTGATCTAAAGAGACCATTTTCATCTGTTTTGACCAGTAGGGGGCAGTGAGCCAAAAACTCTGCAGGTAACCTCAGAGCCTAATTGTGATGACACGTACCAAGTTTCGTCCCAATCCCTCAAAGCGTTGCGGAGATACAGCCTCCAATTTTGTGCATTCTTCGTCTAATTCGTTGAAGTGCCATTCGAAAAAGGTATGGTTTGTCGTGAGTACCTCTAGCTCACAGGTGTCAAACAGTCCAGCAGAGTTTCGCTCTAACCCTAATTAAACACAACTAAAGCAGCTATATATATATGTCTATATATAATGTCTTCTGGAGTGCTTGAAGATTACAAGGAGGCATGTTAGTACAAGGCTGGAGCTAAACTCTGCAGGGCTGTGGCCCTCCAGGAACTGAGTTTGACACCCCTGATGATGCAAGCCAATTTTCATGCCAATCAGACAAACAGTCTAGGATGATTTTGAGAAAGTAGGAAGTTTACTTAATCGTGACATAATTGGTATCATTGTTCTCGACATGAACCACGGAATCTAACATGATCAGTCTCATGGTGATACGCCAAGATGTGGGTAAAATACAGCATTTTATGTCTAAATTCTAAATGGCCAACATCCAAAATGGCCGACATAGTATTTTTTCATATCGTTGGACTCACTATACCCCACTGAATATAATTAGACCAATTTGATGATTTTAAGATAAACTGTTCAGAAGTTATAAGCAAAAATAGCTTTTTTCATATCTCATCACATCTAGGTGGCACTGTTCCAAAACTGAGCAGGCACCCTTGAGTCATGGTGCCTATGACAAATAATAAGTTTGGTTAGAATACTCTAAAGCATTATGGAGATATACCCTCACGTCCATTTTGGGGTGCTCTTCGTTGAATTCGTTGAAGCACCATTCGAAAATGGTATGGTTTATTAAAATTCTGTGAATAACTGAGCCAAGAAATTTAATTTCTTGGACTCACAGTTCTAAAGTTATTAGCATAAACATAAGTGCAAATTTGGGCAGTTGGTGGCACTGCGTTTGAAGTAGAGATGCCAAATTTGCTGTGGTAACAGATGTGTCTCCAGTGACCATGTTCAAACCACAAGAGGATTCATTTAGTTTTACCAATAAATGCATCTTATCAGAACTGTTTCTGTGGTTTGCTGTTATTTTAATGATAAAAATTATATAAATTTTATTCTAAAGAAACTTTGTATAAAAAAATGAAGATTTGGGGAACAGATTTACAGATTTCAATAGGGCCCAACTTCACTGAGGAACACTTGAAGGATACATGCATTTGTTTTAATTTATTCTTTACATTGAAATTTAACTTTTAAAATAGGCTAAAGGAGTATGCTCAATAACATAATACCATATTAGTATGTTTTTGCTGCGGTATCAAAATTGGTATCGAGAACAGTGACTACTGAAATAGTGTTATCCTGAAAACACACACGATAGATACATAGCTAGCTAGCTAGCTAGCTAGATAGATAGATAGATAGATAGATAGATAGATAGATAGATAGATAGATAGATAGATAGATAGATAGATAGATAGATAGATAGATAGATTGATTGATTGATTGATTGATTGATTGATTGATTGAAGCACAGCTTGCCCTTTTTACACCAGACATTTTTCTTCCACATCCTGAAAGCTCAATTGTAATATTGTCTACTCTTGCAGCCAGTACCAAACTACATAGCCTATATCCCCTGGTGATTAGCAGGGCTTTCAGAGAGCAGGGCACATCTCACTGTCAGAGATGCTTCATTCCATCAAACAGGCAGAGGGGTATTGTGTTTCTTTATACGCATTTGAGCTGACATGCTCTCTCTACATGTACGCGGAAACTATTTCTCTGTCAAGAGAATTGAGCTGGGAACAGCGGGTCTTGTATCCTCACATTAAACGCTGAAAGCGCGCCTTGTTTTCAGGAGGGACATGGCAGAAAACAGGAGCTGGGGTAAATGGAGGGCCTGCTGTGGGGTGGTCTTTTTCATGGTGATTAACTCAAACGACACACAACCGGAGGGACACTGGCTGCCTCCACATTAATGCCTTTTAGGAGGAACGGCAGCACTCCTCATATGAATATGTCTGCCTCACTACCAAGGGAAAGAGAGAGAAAGACGGAGAAGAAAGGAGCACAGCAATTGAAGATGGCATCTTGGCTCTCTCAGTATACACTTTGAACGCTCTCCACATTTTGATTTAATAATGGCCTGCCATGTAGATTTTTATTCATGTGGCTGGAAGCATAAGTGCTGATGTGTGTCATTATGTCCACCCCACCACGAAGCTGAGTGAATTTAGGTCAGAGTATGTATATACACCACAAATGCAAGAAAATGACAAATTTGTCCTTTTTTGTATTAGAAGAGCTGCACATGCAGTCAGAGCAATAGGGTGTAGCAGTTAACGCATGTGCTTTAGGGCCATTTAGAGGTGGTGGTGCTTATGTGGGAGAAGTAGGTTTAATTCTGTCCTATAGCAGGTCCCAATCATATCCTCTCTGCCTTTCCCCAATATTTCCTGTTCCTTTCTCATCAATAAAAAGTGTCAGAAAGACACAGTTAAAGGAATAGTTCAGCCAAAAATGTGAATTATCTTATCATTTACTTCCTCATGCCATCCTAGATGTGTATGACTTTTTAGAAGAATATTTCAGCTCTGTAGGTCTTCACAATGCAAGTGACTTGTGGCCAGAAGTCTGAAGGTCAAAATATCACATAAAGGCATTGTAGAAGTAATCCATATGACTTCAGTGGTTAAATCAATGTCTTCTGAAGCAATCCAGTCAATTTTGGGTGAGAACAGACCAAAATATAAATAATTTGTCACTGTACATCTTGCATCATTGCAGTGTCTTGGCATGATTATGATTTCAAGCTTGTGTACACTCCCTAGACCTTGATACATGTGCAGAGCACTAGATGGCACTAAAGGAAGTGTAATCGAGCTTGAAATCATGATCGCCAAGGAGACTGCTGATTTCAAGGTTTATAGTGAAAAAGGAATTACATTTTGGTTCACCAGTTACGGGGAACTGTTATGGAATAGCTAGTGCATTTTATCACCTTGAAAGGGGAAAGGCCAAATGCAAGCAATACACCCGACCGGCTGCCCGGCCTACCTGTTGTTACCCCGTAAAACACTCGGGTCAAAACGGCTCTATGCAAAGGTTGTAGAACCTCTCAAAATTATTGGGTGTAGCCCTACCCGCTACTCTGCATATGTCTGACAAAGAAGGGTGCCCCTCGCCAGTGCCCAGGAGGATGCAACACCTCTAGTGGAGTGCGCACGGACTGTCAAGGGGCACGGCAGGTCTTGTGATTGGTAAGCCAAGGAAATGGCATCCACAATCCAATGAGCCAGCCTTTGTTTGGAGAAAGCTTTCCCCTTCTGCTGTCCTTCAAAACAGACTAATAGCTGCCCCAAGCATCTAAAGCTCTGTGTGCAGTCCAGATAGATGCGAATGGTGTGAACTGGACACAGCAACGACAAGGCTGTGTCTTCCTCCTCTGAAGGGAGCGCTTGCAGGTTCACCACCTGATCCTGAAAGGGAGTGGTGGGAACTTTGGGCACGAAACCGGGCTGGGGTCTCAAGATCACTTGAGAATGTACCGGCTCGAACTCCAAGCATTCACTGGTAACAGATCTCCTTGCGCCCTTGAGGAACCTGGTCAGATCAGGTCATGCTGTCATGAGGGTCTTCCATCCAGTGTATCATGATAATTTGTTATAGCAGCCACTTACACCTTCGGGGTGGAGGGAGACAGTCGTCTTTCCAGCCCCCCCCCTGTAGGAAGGACAACACAGACCCGACCGCTCATCTCTGTGGATCTTCCCCGGAGGAAGAACACCAATTTGCGAAGAGATGCCACTTCAGAGCATAAAGCCACCTCATAGAGGGGTCTCTGGCCTGAGAGATAATGTCTATCACCGCTGGCGGAAGGCCTGCTAGGTCTTCCGTGTCCCATCCAGAAGCAAGACTTGGAGGTTACCGAAGTCCGGCCGTGGGTGCCGGAGCATGCCCTGCCCCTGAGTGAGAAGGTCCTGCCTCAGGGGAATATGCCAGGGAGGGGCTACTGCCAGGAGCATCAGGTCTGAGAACCAAGTCCGGTTGGGCCAGTACGGTGCAACCATCAGGATTTGCTGCCCATCCTCCCTGACTTTGCACAATGTCTGTGCAACAAGGCTCACTGGAGGAGACTGAATGAACACAGAATGTTTTGTAATTCATACATCTTATGTTTTAATGTTTGCCTTGTTTGGTTAATGCTTGTTTGCTGTGAATTTTCCACATTGTGGTGAAAAAACTTTCTAAACTAAACTAAATAAAAGAAATGCATATGCATGCATACATGAACATTCCAGAGTGTCCTGACTCTGTGTTTCTTGTTTACATGATTCAAATTGTCGGGTTCATTAACTTCTGAGGTCTTCACCTTCATCTCTCAGTTTGTTGTCTCTCCCCTCCTCCTCCTCCTGACACTCACTGATGCATGGTTGATAATGTGAGGGAAATCACTTGGTCATGCTCGTCCTGTACGAATGCTTTTTATCAGCCATAAATATTGTGTTTGAAGCCACAACAGCAGTTCATTTCACTATTAATCTTTCATTAATGCCCCCTCTTCATTAATTCATAATTGTTTGTGCAGGCTAATCTTAATTGCTCGCTATGGTTTTGATTTGCATCCCTGCCAGGCATCCATAAATCTTTTTTATGTCAGTCAACAAGAGCTATTGTAATATGACACAGTGTAAACCGTTAACTCTGAACAAAGAATGAGTAAATAATGGATTGTTTAAATCTGTTTATAAAGCATCTTGTGTTATCACTTGTCAGCTGGTTGTTGTCTTTCTCCAGGGATAATGTAATCTCTCTCTCTCTCTCTCTCTCTCTCTCTCTCTCTCTCTCTTTCTCTCACACACACACACACACACACACACACACTGCATCTCTCTCATCCTCATCTCTCTGACAGAAGAAGTTTCTTGTGTATAATGCAGTCAACTCATCCAAAACAGAGCTGATAGTCACCATCCATCAGTGTGACAACACCAGGCATGTGTACAACATTCAGTTAACTCTGAGTGTGAAATGCTTACACCTATACATCTATACATCTATACACCTATATGGGGGGGGTATATGTTTATGTGGTTTACAAGGACACTTTTTTAGGTTAAAATCTGTTAATTATAAGGGTATTATGCTATAAATGTTGTTTATGAGGACATTACTAGTGTCCCCATAAATAGCTTAAAAAACGATGTTTTATTGAAAATGTAAAAATGCAGAAAGTTTTTTGTGAGGGTTAGGTTTAGGGGTTGTGTTAGGTTTAGGGGATAGAATCTATAGTTTGTTCAGTATAAAAATCATTATATCTATGGAAGGTCCTCATAATGATAGGTAGACCAACAAAAAGAGTAAGCTGCCATTTGTACCTGATATAAACCTTGAAATTAGTTTTTTTAGGTGTAACTTAATGTATTCTGGTTGATTTAGTGATGTGGAATTATATTTTTGACTTGAATAATAACCAGAATATGACTAATTGTTTAGGTTAACATCAATGAGTGTGACTTTTTTCTTTCAGAAAATGCCCCTAGAAGAATTGCAAAACATTATAAAAACAAATTGTGGGAATGTCTCCTTGAGGAACAAACATTCAATTCATATATATATATATATATATATATATATATATATATATATATATATAAAAAGTGAAGTCCCCATAAGGACAGATTCAAGGTATATTCAAGTTTGCATATGTGTGATCTCCTCTTCTCTTTGGGGATCAACATATTGAGCGTCAAATCCCCACTCTAGTATATCCTCTCCACAGCACACCTGTTGGGCCTCACGGTCCTCTGGGACATGCAATCCTTCAAATCTTAACAATTTAACTGGCCGTTATAGTGCTGTCAATGTTTAAGAGACATTCCCATGGTTTATTCATCTCTCTTTTACCTGCAGCATTGTCTTTGTGTTGTTGTTAAGATCCTCCTGAATGAATCATACTGAACTGCAGTGTTTTGCAGCAGGATGCATAAAAATGAGCAAAGCATGACTGCACTGATACAAATGTCTTTCTTTGCATCTCTCATCATATTCTGTACTTACAAGCATCAAGTAGGCTGAAACATCTTGTCTCATTAATCTTGATGTCATCTAATACAATGCAGTTAGTAGATGACACAAATAGCAAATCTCTTTGATTCTTTTTATTATAATGGCATCCCAGTCTTTAAAACACATTTCCATGGATGTCTCAGGCCATGGATCATCTCCATGCATGACTTTACATTTGCACTGTGTGGAATGGAATTGCTAAGAAATGTTTTTTAGACTTACCAGGCCTAGTGCCCAGGAGTCACATCCTCTGATGTCTGCATCACATTTGTTAAAATACAATATACAATACAATTTCATTTCTAACATATTTAAAATGTTTTTCTAACATTTTAAAACAACCAAAGTACTTTCCAGTTTAAAAATACATTAATTATTTATAATTATATATATTAATTATAAAGGGAAAAAAGTTATACAATTGATAAGACTCATCAATACCATACAATCATCAACATATAGACAGTAGGCCTACATGTTAGGTTTAGTGTGGGAACATCTTGACAACAGCTTTTAGGAAAATACTCCATACAAAGTCTATATATGGAGGTAGGAATAGACCAATGCATGTCCGAATCCAATGTTTATGTCATATCCTGTCTAATGAGATACTTTCATCTGATCGATTTTTGAAGGCAGCAAATATGTATCCTTTGCTGCCTATGAAATTTCACAATCCTGTGCGTGCGGATCTACAGCGGATGAGCTGAAGAAAGAAAATGGCAGACAAATCGGCAATTGATAGCCAATTTGTGTATAAAAGTATGTTTTTATTCACTTTTTCCAAATTTGTATTTCATTTCTAGCGATAAATTCGTATTGTAGTTATTAAATATACACTTGATTAGTGCCACAACTCTCTTGATTTTGGTATAGATTAATAGTCGTTGTGGTTCTTGTTAACTGAATGAATGCTAGTATCCTAGCAACAATGTGACATAGTGCTGCCTCGGGAGCCTGTCCGAAACTGGTTTCAGGAGGTACCTTCATTAGCAAACGCTGTCTGCTAAGTCATTGACAGATAGGTCACCGGGGCAATAAGGCAGTCAACATTTTCTTGAACACTTCCACTAATATGTAAAGTTGCCATATGTGTTTCATGTGTAAGTCTGCTTTTACATAACATAAATGTCATAAATACTTAAACAAAACCCTCTTTATTATTATAGCTTACAATAAAGCTTTGATTTGTAGCAAATTCTAAGTAAATTCTCTAACAATATACAGTTTTTATTGTTGCCTTTTATTGAAATGAGCTCTTGCTCTCTCTCTCTCTCTCTCTCTCTCTCTCTCTCTCTCTCTCTCTCTCTCTCTCTCTCTCTCTCTCTCTCTCTCTCTCTCTCTCTTACTGCGCATGCACAAGTGGTGCAAGTGGTTGAGAGTTTGGTGAGTGTTTACACTTTTTTTCTTAGTTCTGTTTTGTTTTATATGTCATCTTTGTTCTATTTTTGAAAGTTTAAACAAGAGAAGTTAGGGGTAGTGGCCAGATTTGTGTCTGATGGCCATTGCCTCTGATTGAGGCATAGGCGATTGTACAGCTGACATGTCGGCATGGTATTCAATTATAATATATTGGCTGTGGGAACGGTAGTAGGACATAGCTGCATAAAATCAGCTTAAAGGATGAACAGTTGTACTTTTTCTAGAGTCATTTGAAAAGGTCAACTTAGTTGTGGAGCAATGGGTAGTTATTAAAAATTAGCATTTTCCTTTCTTCCCACTTGTCAGTTCTGCAAAGAAAGTTGTTCTCTCTAACATGCTCCCGTTTTTAGTGACAAAATAATAGAACGTGAATTGTCAAGACATGGGAAAATTGTGTTTTAAAAAGATAGTCTCCTCTTTTGAAACATGTTGTCTTGTTTAAGATATTTAAAATCCCTGTTGTGAAAAGTAAAGCAGAAAAGAGTAAAGGGGGTTAAAAATCAATTAGAAAAAGTCAAGGGTCAGTAAAAGATAAGGAATACTGTAACACTGAGGAAATGTCTGATGATTCTTTTGCTGATGACTCTTCAGTAGCTAGTTTTGGGGACCTAGAATACTTCCACAGTGATGGTACACGAGAGTAAAAAAACAAGTGGATATAGCTTAGAAAGGGTGCAAAAATTCTTGAGTAGTACTAAGGGTAAAAGGAATGTGGTGATAACTGATTTATTTCCTGATCGTGAGCTCTTTATTGATTCACTCAAGTTTTTAATGAAGCAGAGCGGTGAGGGGTGTTTATCAAACCAAGATTTATATAGTTTGAAAAATTATGCATAAGTTGTGCACAGAACAATTGTAAGATGGTGGATAATAAGCAGCAAAAAGGGGGTTGTTTTTTAATAGTTGTATGTTAAGCCCTGGGTCGGTCCTACCCTCAGACAGATCTTTAAGTACTAGCACAAATGCACTGTCCAAGCACTGCAACTGTTCACATGCCATAACCTCTGCACTTCTTTCAGACCATAAGCCTCAGCCTCCATGGCTCTGTAACCCATAACCCAGGATTAAATGAAATTGCAAACTACAGAAATGGTGTTTTATTAACAAAGTTCAGAAGGAGCAAGTTCATCTAATCCAACCAATCACACAGCCAGAGTAAGAGTATATAAACAGCTGCTTACCTCTACATAGCATTGAGAGTTTACAGCCAGAGACGGGCAATCCAGGGACAGAGATGTCTGCCACGGTGATGATATCAAGACCACTCCATTCCCCAGTGGAGGTCTGGGTAGAGAATCTTTTGTTTCCTTTTCTGTGCTTGCCGCACCCCCAACGGGCTGATGTACCCATGTTGTCGCAAAGGAAGCAGTTTCCTCACTCCCTGGGTCACTTAGCCGGTGCCCTCAACCGGCGCCCGTACTCACAGCGATCAAACACCAAACACTTGCTGTCGGGCCCCCATGAACGCGGACCCTCCGCCTTCACGTGGCCAACTGCACCACAGACCGAGAGGTGGTGAAGAGTCTAGAGGTCGTCGCTACAAAACATCCTCCTCAGTCGCCTACCTGCCCCAGGCCGGGTACGCAGAGCAAGATAAGCGCTTCGAGCCTCTCCTCAGCACAACCACCTCGGGACGAAGCAACGGTCTCCGACGTGAAGTCACCTGCTCCCCCCGCCACGAGGACCCACCTCCAGCTACGTCACACGTGATCGTCCCCTTAGTGCCCCTAGCCCGGAGCTTGGATGCATGGCTTATGCTTTCCAACCCATCATCGGTGGCTGGCCAGGACCATCTAACATGGCTACGCATCCGCATTACCTCAGTGCAGGATGTAAATGCCTCCACCCTGCATGCGGAGATCGCAACCCTTCAACGCAAGGACACGATAGAGCCTGTCCCTCCAGTCGGGATGGAGAAGGGTTTCTAGGGCCCTTACTCCATCATACCCAAGAAAGGCGGTTGGTTGCGGCCAATCTTGGACCTGCGAGTTCTGAACCAGGCCTTACACAGACACCTGTTCAAGATGCTGAGGCAAAAACGTATTCTGACATGCGTCCGGCATCAAGATTGGTTCGCGCCAGTAGACCTGAAGGATCCGTACATTCACGTTTTAATATTACCCCGTCACAGACCCTTTCTACAGTTTGCTTTCGACGGCCAGGCATATATGTACAGGGTCCTCCCCTTCGGTCTGTCCCTGTCCCCTCGCGTCTTCACGAAAGTCGCAGAGGCAGCTCTTGCCCTGTTAAGGGAAGTGGGCATTCGCATACTCAACTACCTCAACGACTGGCTAATCTTAGCACACTCTCGACAGTTGCTCTTTGTGCACAGGGAACTGGTGCTCACACACCTCAGCCGTTTAGGGCTTTGGGTCAACTGGGAAAAGAGCAAGCTCTCCCTGGTTCAGAGCATTTCTTTTCTCTGCATGGAGTTAGACTCAGGCTAAACGACAGCGCACCTCACGAGTGAGCACGCGCAGTCAGTGCTGAACTGCCCGAGTTCATTCAGACCGGGTACAGCAGTTTCACTGAAACAATTTCAGGGACTCCTGGGGTATATAGCATACTCAGCGAGGTCGCACCACTTGGGTTGATGCATCTGAGACTGCTTCAGCACTGGCCTCGGATTCGAGTCCCGAGATGGGCATGGTGCCACGGCACATACTCTGTGACACTCACCCTTTCCTGCCGTCACTTATTCAGCACTTGGATTGGAAAAGAACGCCTTCCCCGATGCGTGTTATAACGTTAGATGGCCCCAGCCGCATCTAACACTCTATGGAGAGAAAACTTAGAGAGAGAAAAAAGGTTGCGGCTGGCATGGGCTGCTCCCAGGCTAGTTACGTCGCTTCCCTCCCTCAGGGATGTGGGGAACTATATGACGTCTCTTGGGGCTTTGGGGAAGGTTGCGTGCAGTCTGATGCACCTGTTATTTTCGCACGCAGCAGCTTGCTTGCACCTGCATCAGCAGCCCACTTAACACGTTCAGTGGTGTGGCATTTTTAGATAGGGACCCCTTGTGTCACTACATCGACACAACTTCGAGTGAGTGAGTGACAGAAGGGGAACGTCTCAGTTACTGTCGTAAACTCCATTCCCTGATGGAGAGAATGAGACGCTGTGTACATCTTGCCACAACACTGTACTAAGCCGCTGAAAGGGCCGGGACCTTACTCTCGGCTCCTCAGTTCAAAACCTGTCTGAACAGAAGCACACTTCCCTCCTTTTATACCCGTATGTCCGGGGGAGGGGCATGCAAATTCTGTTCGCCAATTCTCATTGGCCTTTTCTCAAAGATAAAAGGTAACCGAGGCTCTCAAGAGAGACCCCTAATGTCACTACATCGGCACAACGTCTCGTTCCCTCCATCAGGGAACGGAGGTTACGACAGTAAACTGAGACGTTTTATTTATGGTTATAAATATTGGAGAGAAAATAGAAAAAAGGGAAGTTATTAAATTGTATTGTTGGCCAAGCAAAAAAAGCTATATTTTTGACAAGAAGGAAAAAATAGAAGAGTGAGAAGGACAGGATGTAGAGGAAGTTTTTAAAAACTTGATAAAAGCAAGAATAAGACAAGAGTTTTAGTTTTATGAATCTATGAAGAACATTGAAGGT
The DNA here is from genome assembly GCF_025860055.1 of Xyrauchen texanus. Classification (NCBI taxonomy): domain Eukaryota; kingdom Metazoa; phylum Chordata; class Actinopteri; order Cypriniformes; family Catostomidae; genus Xyrauchen; species Xyrauchen texanus. The sequence continues at coordinate 24,898,761 of NC_068276.1, forward strand.
TTTAAGAGTCTATGGAATTATGAGGATATATTGTGCTCTGTTATAGATGCTGAATTAATATTTTCGATATGTATTGAGTGAAGTGTATGGAATTTTTAAAGTGTAAAATGGAATAATATTTTTTTTAAGTATGTTTCAAAATTCAATACAATTCTCTCTCTCTCTCTCTCTCTCTCTCTCTCTCTCTCTCTCTCTCTCTCTCTCTCTCTCTCTCTCTCACTTTCCAGGGAAAAATGGCAGAGTAACACATTGCCATCACAATCATTAAATAACCACAAATCAGACTGAGGTTGAGACACAAATATTGGTAAAGATGAAAGACCTGCCAAGCTCAGGATCCTTCCATCCTCTGTTTTACGAAATGCCTGAATTCAGTGCAGCGGAGGGTCATGTATTAGGACATATGGCACTAATTACTGATTAGTGTGTTGGCAAAAAACAGCCAGTCTTTTAGATGGCTTCTTTAATTTCTCCTGTGTTTAATAAGCGTTGTTCAATCCCGTCTGTACAAATCATCCTTTATACCCATCTAAATTAATATGCACAGTTACTCTGCCCTGTTAGCAATGCAATACAAGCTCGCTTGAAAGTGGGTGAAAAAGAGAAGAGAAAGCACTAGGCAATGTCTGAACTCAAAGTGCTTTTAACTGAACCGCATTGAACACATCACTTAAATGTAATTTGGTGGTTTCTATGAGATGTATTCAGAATTAAGCATAATGAACAAAGCTTGCTCCCCCTATGCATTCCTGTAAGCTGAGCCGTGTGTCAGATTGCTGCTTTGACGGATTCTGACATCAAAAGCTTAACGTTGTCAACAAATAATGAAATAAATAAGAGGAAAGCATGATTATTCAAGTACTTGGTTTATCTCTCTCCTTTTTTGTTTTTTTTTTTGTTTATGCGTTGCATCCGATTGCCTAATTAACTCCTTCTTTACTGCAAAACAAAGTGGCATCTCCACAGCAAGCCATTCTGACATGCTGCTTTGACACATATGTGCTATGAGCATTTTAATGTAAATTGAATTTGAAGGTGTGATGTATTTTGTTAATAGGACCCATTTAGAGAGAGCGTGCCAGGATATTTTACCTTTTAATGTGGAAATAAAGAGGTGATTGTGAGGGCTTCCGAGTAGGAGGCATATTAGCATGTCATAATTTACATGTTGCGTGATGTAGAGTGATAGATAGTGTGCACAGTTTAGAGGCAACAAAACAAAACCATTGGAAAATATTGCAGTATTTGCACAGATCTGTGAAAGTCTGAGCTGTTTTACACATTAACCGTGTGGTCAAACTAAAGGCCCACAGCTTGATCTGCTCAGACAGAGGTTTACTCCCATAGCCACACACTGACTCTGGGTACTAGCTAATCTTTGCATCACAAGAGGGTACTGCAGTTAATAAGAACAAACACACACCCATACTTGCTCACACACAGGTGGGAATCGTTTTGCTTTGTCTTCAGGCTCCAATCCAGGCTTAGCCAGCACCAGGTAAAGCTCTCTGCAAATTGTAGCCCAAGGGCAGGTGTTCTTTACTCAGTGCTCAGTGCTGTTTGAAGCTGTCTGACTGGAATGCATGAACCACTGATATATTGAAAATTGGGTTTGTTTTCACCATTAACCCATCGATGCCACCTGTTTTCCATTGCAGTTTGCATGAAACATTGATTCTATCTGACACCCTCGGTATGTTTGAACTGCTGCCAGATATTTTCTTTTCTTTTGAGGGGCCGTATACTGTGGTTTAATTTCATTATAATTTAGTTTTTTTTTTTTTAAATAAATGTATTCCATCTGCACAAATTGTAATTGTTTAAATACAACAGATGTTTGCATTTGATAATTATTTGTGATATAAATATAATTATATCAGGAAGACTCACAGACTTGAGTGAAATATAAGATGACATTTATTTGATGAATATAAAACTAAAATGTAATGTCTCTATTTGGCGTAAGCCCCGTATGGCAGTCCGAAGAAGTTGTACTCGGAACCATCATATCCTGCTGGAGATAGGAGGCAGGGGTGAGGAGCCTACCCCCATGCTGGATGGGACTCAACTGGTGGTGGTGGGGTAGTGGAGGTTGGCGTATTAACACACTGAAACCGTTATGTGATAGATTGTGAGCAGACTTATAAAGCAATTAATTACCCAGCTAATTGTGCGACGATGTACAGTTGCTTGTCTCCCTGCTAGAACTATGTTGCGCTTACATTAACAAACATTTTATATTATATAATGCTGAACATGGTTAGTTATTGTACATTCAAGGAGTTGACAATGTATAATTTTTTTTTCAAGAATTTTCATATCTTGATGTTAAAATGTGCATGAACTACTGAATTAGACAATGCTTTGCATTGTCTTAATAGAGAAAGTTATTTAATTGCAATACATATTGTATATATGTGTTAATGTACATAATGGATATGTCTCTTGCTGAACTTAAGAACTGTTTTCAGTATTTATTGAGGACTGCACGAAGTTGCCGTGTATTCTCTTTATTTGTGTAGCCAAATGAGAAATTTTATTTAACTCTAGTCATTAATTGGACGTGGCCCCTTTAAGAACCGGAGTTGTGCGATAAAGGAGTTTTGCAACACCTGCTTTCACTCCCTAGAGACATAAGAGCATGTGTTGGGCAAGAGAGAGGTAGGCTAATGCCCTGTTTGTATTTTCATTTGAATATAGCCTCTACCTTATTTAATTTCTGCATATAATTTGTATATTTCATTTTTTGTATTTTCTTTCATCTTTTTTTATATACGGCATCATCGACCGCTTTTCTTTTTTATAAACAACCGTCAGACTAAACTCCCAAAAGATATTTTTGTATCCTGTGATGTTTATTTACAACCCACCTGCTACACCTGTACAAGTGTCCATTTTGTTGTATCAAAGTGTCTTGTCATGTTTATGTTTTTGGTTGTTCACATATTTAGCTAAATTCTTTAAGATGTTATTTTTGGCTTTAATACTAAATAAGATTTATAATTCATACAGTATATACTTATTTTTTGCTAGATCACTTGACAATTGATGATTGGTGGATACATTTAAGAATATACAGTACTGTGAAAAAAGTCTTAGGCACATTATATCTTTTACAAAAATAAAAAACATTTTCTTTAAATTGTTATTTTATATATTCTGCTTTTAGAGTATCAATTGAAAAACATCCATTGTAAAGTTCAACATTCCCTTTGCAAATATAATTGAAAAGAAGAACAAGGAGCCCTACAACTGATGGTTCCCCTTCTGTCGCTCTCTCCACATTGTGTCGGAGAAGCGACACTAGGGGTCTCTCTTGAACGCCGATATTCACCTCTGATCTATTGAAAAGGGCCAATGGGAGTTGGCAGTCAGTATTTGCATACCCGCTCCGGACATACGGGTATTTAAGCGGGGCAAATACGGGAGTTCATTCAGAAAATTTCTTCGGAGCCGATGGTCTGTCTGCAGTTGCTGCGAGTTTACACACCTCTATAAAACGTTCCTGTTTCCTCTGACGATCTGCATGCTGTTGGATCTTGACGGCGCACAACAGCGGCTTTCTCCTTCACTTTGCACGGCGTGCATTGTTGCCCCTGAGCGCTTCGACAGCGCAGACACACATACACACAATGGCGGGCTGCGTTTCGCCGGGTAAAAACCGCTCGAAACCCCCCGCCCCCCCTGCACGCTTGCTTGCTCCCTCACGAAGCTCGGATAAGCGCGTCCGCCTAACTGCCGGCCGCCCGTCCCTGGAGCTCCCGGACATTGGATGATCGACATCACCGCTGCATCGGAGAGCGCCACAGCGGCATCGGATGCGGATAACTCGCCTGGGCCGCCACCTACGGGTCTGCTTGCCCAGTCTGAGCCTGACGCACGGAGATCCGCTATGCTTCCCCGGCTTGATGATTCACGGGCTGGTGCGCCGCCCACAGCCGCGCTCCGCTCCTTCCCAGACGCAGCACGACGAGCTGAGCGAGCCAAGCTTCCTCGCCCTCCGCCTCACTACCCTCGGCGGTAGAACGGTCCCAGACCGCTCCCCTGCATGCCATGGCCCCTCCCTGCAAGTCCACCGGGCCAAGGCACTTCAAGATTTGCACTTGGGTAGTCCTGTTCTTGACGTGCTGCAGGAACTGCACTCGACAGGTGATGTCCACCCTCGTGATCCAGAAACATAACAATGGACTGGATCTGGTCATAGTACAGGAGGTGGACAAAGCACGCTTCTCAAAACTCTCCAGTCTCCCAGCTCCATTCGGCGACACCACCTGACCGACTCCACCCAGCAGTCCTCAGTGGTGAAGAAACAGACAGAGGCCAGGTCACACGCCCTGCCCCGCCAAGAAACCTGCCGCCAGGGGCCATGCCCTGTCTGCTCGCCGAGGGCGCCCTCCTGCGGCTTTCAAGGAAGAAAGGAAGTGGTGCTCCACCTCAATCGAACGAGAGCGGGCCTAGCTCTCAGCCCCGTGTTGAGCTCCCCGCAGAAAGAGGATGCCCCTCGCCTCACGGACCCCTCGAGGACCCGGAAGGCTCCCAGGCGCTCCTGAGACGACTCCACCCAGAGACCGAGACGCTAGCTCCGAGGTGGTAAGACCTCTCCGCTCCCGGTGGAGGGCCAGGAGGAGAATCCTTTGTTTTTACATTTTCCACATTCTCAATAATAGAGCTATTTCCTTTGCCTCTGGGTCACCTGGCCCACAAATGCCATTCTCACAGCAATCTGCTTTCAGATTACTGACAGTCCCGCACACCGGACGCGGCGATCCCGCCTTCCGCCTGCCCACGACTGTCCCTCGGCCGGCCGGTTCAGACGAGTCCAGAGGACGCCAGCATCAGACCTCCTCCTCAGTCACGTAACCCGCCTCGCCGGGTGCGCGGAGCAAGGTAAGTGCTTTGAGTCTATTCTCAGCACCTCAGCCTCAGGCCGCAACGGCCGCCTGACGCTGCATTACCTGTTCTGCCCGCCATGCAGGCCCCGCCGGTACGCCCAAAATACTCGCCCCTTTGGTGCCCCTAGCGTAGAGCTGGGAAGCGTGGCTTTCGCTTCCCAACGCATCACGCTGGCTGCACCGACCATTCGACTCGGTTACGCAATTCAGTTTGCTCGCTCCCGCCCCTTCAGGGGCGCCCGCTGAAATCACGACTCTCTTAGCCAAGGGCGCTGTATAGCCCATCCCTCCAACCTAAATGAGGAAGGGTTTCTACAGCCCTTACTTCATTGTACCCAAGAAAGGCGCGGCTTACTTACTCAATCCTGGACTTGCGAAGTTTTCAATCGGGCCTTGTTAAAACTCCCGTTCAAAATGCTCACGCAGAGAAATATTCTGGCTGGCGCTCAGCATCTAGATTGGTTCGCAGCGGTAGACCTGAAGGACGCTGCACTTCCACGCCTCAATTCTGCCACGACACCCACCCTTCTTACGGTTCGCGCTCGACGGCCAGACGCTCCAGTACAAAGTCCTCCCCTTCGCCGCCTGTCGCATGCCCTGCGATCTTCTCAACTACCTTGACGACTGGCTCATCCTAGCACACTCTCAAGAGTTACTATGCACACACAGAGACCAGGTGCTCTGGCACCTCAGCCGCTTGGGGCTTCAGGTCAACTGGGAAAAGAGCAAGCTCACTCCGTTCAGAGCATCTCTTTCTTGGGTTGGAGTTAGACTCAGTCTCAATGACAGCACGCCTCACAAGCTGAGCGTGCTCAGTCGGTGCTGGACTGCCTCGCTTCCTTCAAGCCAGGCACAGTGGTCCCTCTAAAACTTTTCCAGAGGCTCCTGGGGCATATGGCGCCCTCCTCAGGCGGTCGTGCCGCTGAGGTTGATGCATGTGAGACCACTCCAGCACTGGCTCCAGACTCGAGTCCCGAGACAAGCATGGCACCACGGCACGCATCGGGTAAGGCTCACCCCCACCTGCCTCAAAACACTCCGACCCTGGACAGACCTCTGCTTTCACGGGCAGGAGTGCCCCTGCAGCAGGTGTCCCGACGCGCCCTGGTCACAACCGACGCCTCCTGGTCCGGGTGGGGTGCCGTGTGCAGCGGGCACGCAGCAGCGGGCCGCTGGAAAGGGGCCCCGCTGCGCTGGCACATCAATTGCCTGGAGTTGTTGACCGCCCTTCTTTCTCTCAGGAAGTTCCTCCCGCTAGTTCGGGACAAACATGTCCTCGTGAGATCGGACAGCACCACAGTGGGGCGCACATAATCGCCAAGGTGGCGACGCTCCCACCACATGTCACAACTCGCCTGCCGCTCCTCCTATGGAGCCAGCAGCAACTCAAGTCGCTGCACACCACTCACATCCTCGCAAGCTCAACGTCAGAACGGACGCCGCTTATCACGACAACGCCTGCCCGGGCGGGAGTGGAGGCTTCACCCCAGTCGGTCCAGCTGATTTGGGAACGGTTCGGCAAGGCCCAGGTAGACCTGTTTGCCTCCCAGGAAACCTCCCACTGCCCGCTCTGGTACGCCCTAACAGAGGCTCCCTCGACAGACGCTGGCACACAGCTGGCCCTCGGGCCGCGCAAGCACGCATTTCCCCAGTGAGCCTTCTTGCACCGGTGCTGTGCAAGGTCAGGAGGACGAGGAGCAAGTCACGCTAGTGGCCCCCTACTGGCCCACTCGGACTTGGTTCTCGGACCTCAGGCTTCTCGCGACAGCTCCTCCCTGGCTAATTCCCCTGAGAAAGGACCTCCTCTCTCAGGGACGGGCACGCTCTGGCACCCGCACCCAGACCTCTGGAACCTCCACGCCTGGTCCCTGGACGGACGCTGAAGAGCTAGCCGGCTTACCGGCAACCGCTAGAATACAATCAACCAAGCCAGAGCCCCTTCTACCAGGCACCTTCACGCCTCTAAAGTGGCGCTTTGTTCGCAGATTGGTGTTCTTCCCAAACTGAAGACCCGCAGAGATGCGCTATCAAGTCAGTGCTCCTGTTCCTACAGGAGAGGCTGGACAGGAGGCTGTCCCCGCCCACCCTCAAGGTGTATGTTGCCGCCATTGCTGCCCACCACGCATCCTGTAGATGGCAAGTCTTTGGGCAAGCACTGACCTGATCCTCAGGTTCCTGAGAGGCTCGGAGGTTGAATCCCTCCCGGCCAGGCCTAGTTCCCTCCTGGGATTTCTCGGTAGTCTTGGCAGGACTCCAGAGACCTCCCTTCGAGCCGCTTGAATCAATTGGACTCAGGGCCTCTCTCTTAAGACGGCCCTGCTGATCGCGCCGCCTCCATCAAGAGGGTCGGGGACCTGCAAGTGTTCTCTGTCAGCTACACTTGCCTGGAGTTCGGTCCGCAGATACGCCTGTGATCCTAAGACCGCGACCGTGCTATGTGCCCAAGGTTACACCATTCCGAGATCAGGTAGTGAACCTGCAAGTGCTGCCCCGGGAGGAGGCAGACCCAGCCCTTTCGTTCTATTCTCAACACCTCAGCCTCAGGCCGCAACGAAGCCGCCTGACGCTGCATTACCTGTTCTGCCCCGCTGCGAGGCCCCGCCGGGTACGTCCAAAATACTCGTCCCTTTGGTGCCCCTAGCGTAGAGCTGGGAAGCGTGGCTTTCGCTTCCCAACGCATCACGCTGGCTGCACCGGACCATTCGACTTGGTTACGCAATTCAGTTTGCCCGGCTCCCGCCCCCCTTCAGGGGCGTCCGCTGAAATCACGACCCTCTTAGCCAAGGGCGCGGTATAGCCCATCCCTCCAACCGAAATGAGGAAGGGTTTCTACAGCCCTTACTTCATTGTACCCAAGAAAGGCGGCGGCTTACGACCAATCCTGGACTTGCGAGTTTTCAATCGGGCCTTGTTAAAACTCCCATTCAAAATGCTCACGCAGAGAAATATTCTGGCTGGCGTTCAGCATCTAGATTGGTTCGCAGCGGTAGACCTGAAGGACGCGTACTTCCACATCTCAATTCTGCCACGACACCGACCCTTCTTACGGTTCGCGTTCGACGGCCAGACGTTCCAGTACAAAGTCCTCCCCTTCGGCCGGCATCCGCATTTCTCAACTACCTTGACGACTGGCTCATCCTAGCACACTCTCAAGAGTTACTATGCACACACAGAGACCAGGTGCTCTGGCACCTCAGCCGCTTGGGGCTTCAGGTCAACTGGGAAAAGAGCAAGCTCACTCCGGTTCAGAGCATCTCTTTTCTTGGGTTGGAGTTAGACTCAGTCTCAATGACAGCACGTCTCACAAGCGAGCGTGCTCAGTCGGTGCTGGACTGCCTCGCTTCCTTCAAGCCAGGCACAGTGGTCCCTCTAAAACTTTTCCAGAGGCTCCTGGGGCATATGGCGTCCTCCGCGGCGGTCGTGCCGCTGAGGTTGATGCATGTGAGACCACTCCAGCACTGGCTCCAGACTCGAGTCCCGAGACAAGCATGGCACCACGGCACGCATCGGGTAAGGCTCACCCCCACCTGCCTCAAAACACTCCGACCCTGGACAGACCTCTGCTTTCTACGGGCAGGAGTGCCCCTGCAGCAGGTGTCCCGACGCGTCCTGGTCACAACTGACGCCTCCTGGTCCGGGTGGGGTGCCGTGTGCAGCGGGCACGCAGCAGCGGGCCGTTGGAAAGGGGCCCCGCTGCGTTGGCACATCAATTGCCTGGAGTTGTTGACCGTCCTTCTTTCTCTCAGGAAGTTCCTCCCGTTAGTTCGGGACAAACATGTCCTCGTGAGATTGGACAGCACCACAGTGGGGGCGTACATAAATCGCCAAGGTGGCGTACGCTCCCACCACATGTCACAACTCGCCCGCCGTCTCCTCCTATGGAGCCAGCAGCAACTCAAGTCGCTGCACACCACTCACATCCCCGGCAAGCTCAACGTCGTAACGGACGCGCTATCACGACAACGCCTGCCCGGCGGGGAGTGGAGGCTTCACCCCCAGTCGGTCTAGCTGATTTGGGAACGGTTCGGCAAGGCCCAGGTAGACCTGTTTGCCTCCCAGGAAACCTCCCACTGCCCGCTCTGGTACGCCCTAACAGAGGCTCCCCTCGGGACAGACGCGCTGGCACACAGCTGGCCCTCGGGCCGCGCAAGCACGCATTTCCCCAGTAAGCCTTCTTGCACCGGTGCTGTGCAAGGTCAGGGAGGACGAGGAGCAAGTCACGTTAGTGGCCCCCTACTGGCCCACTCGGACTTGGTTCTCGGACCTCAGGCTTCTCGCGACAGCTCCTCCCTGGCAATTCCCCTGAGAAAGGACCTCCTCTCTCAGGGACGGGGCACGCTCTGGCACCCGCACCCAGACCTCTGGAACCTCCACGTCTGGTCCCTGGACGGGACGCAGAAGAGCTAGCCGGCTTACCAGCGACCGTTGTGAATACAATCAACCAAGCCAGAGCCCCTTCTACCAGGCACCTTCACGCCCCCTAAAGTGGCGCTTGTTCGCAGATTGGTGTTCTTCCCAAACTGAAGACCCGCAGAGATGCGCTATCAAGTCAGTGCTCCTGTTCCTACAGGAGAGGCTGGACAGGAGGCTGTCCCCGTCCACCCTCAAGGTGTATGTTGCCGCCATTGCTGCCCACCACGATCCTGTAGATGGCAAGTCTTTGGGCAAGCATGACCTGATCCTCAGGTTCCTGAGAGGCGCCCGGAGGTTGAATCCCTCCCGGCCAGGCCTAGTTCCCTCCTGGGATTTCTCGGTAGTCTTGGCAGGACTCCAGAGACCTCCCTTCGAGCCGCTTGAATCAATTGGACTCAGGGCCCTCTCTCTTAAGACGGCCCTGCTGATCGCGCTCGCCTCCATCAAAAGGGTCGGGGACCTGCAAGTGTTCTCTGTCAGCGACACTTGCCTGGAGTTCGGTCCGGCAGATACGTCTGTGATCCTAAGACCGCGACCGTGCTATGTGCCCAAGGTTACACCATTCCGAGATCAGGTAGTGAACCTGCAAGTGCTGCCCCGGGAGGAGGCAGACCCAGCCCTTTCGTTGCTGTGTCCAGTGCGCGCCCTGCGCATTTACCTGGACCGCACACAGAGCACCAGACGCTCTGAGCAGCTCTTTGTCTGCTTTGGGGGACGGCAGAAAGGGAATGCCGTCTCCAAACAGAGGCTCACCCACTGGGTTGTCGACGCCATCACACTGGCTTATCACACCCAGGCCGTGCCCCTACCCTTGCGGGTCCGAGCTCACTCAACAAGGGGTGTTGCGTCCTCGTGGGCACTGGCAAGGGCACCTCCCTAGCAGACATCTGTAGAGCCGCGGGTTGGGCAACACCCAACACCTTCACGAGGTTTTACAACCTCCTCATTGAGTCAGTTATGCCTCGTGTTTTCTCAGGTCCGAGCCCATAGAACTCGGTAACACGTGGACCGACCGGCCGGGTGGATCGCTTGCCTCAGCCCTTTTCTGATGTCAAGGTAAAGTAGTGCGCCTTCTTCCCAGGGCGCCCCACTCCGAGTTGGGACCCTGGTCGATTCCTCCCCAGCCCTCCGGGTCCGCGGTTCAGCGGAGGAACTCGCCGACCCAAGCCACTGCGGGTACCCTGATGGCCACCCCGTACTGGTATAGGGGCTCCACAGGTAAAATAAGAAGGCCTCCAGTTCGGACTCCCCCTGTGTGTAATTCCACGGTTCTGTCCCCTTACGAGCAGACCCCCGTGTCTCCCCCAGGTCGCCGTGCTGTAGCAACTCCCCCTTTCGAGGCTGGATCTACCACCGCACCATACTTTCCACACGAGCCCTAAGACGGCCGTGTGACGTGTCTACCACTTTTCCTCCCCAAGAAAAAGGGCAGGTGTGGTCTCCGCGAGGGTCTGGGTAAGACCCCTTCCCTATATGCGTGTAAGGGCCCCGGCCGTGATTGCTCTATGCAAGAAACATAGAGAGAAAAGAGGCCCAGCCAGGCTGGCCCGTTCCCATGTTGGCAAACATCGCCTTGTTCCCTCCCAGGGTAACTAGAAGGATTCCGATGTTCTTATGGGGCATTGGGGAAGGGTACGTGCAGCCAGGTACAGACGATGCATGGCACTGGATGAAATCCCTGCCCGCCTCTGTATCGGCGGTTCACGTACACGGTTCAGCGCATGGCAAGATTGGAATGGGTCCACTAGTGTCGCTTCTCCGACACAACGTGGAGAGAGCGACAGAAGGGGAATGTTTGGTTACGTATGTAACCTCCGTTCCCCGAGGGAGGGAACGACACGTTGTGTCTTTCTTCCGCCATGTAGCTGTACCGAGCCACTGTTGTGGCCGGACCATTTCCGGCTCCTCAGAAAAATCCTGAATGAACTCCCGTATTTGCCCCGCTTAAATACCCGTATGTCCGGGGGCGGGTGTAGCGTCGGGAGGAATCAGTGAAGGATAATCATTAACTCAGCCGGTCCCGAACAATAAAGAACCCACTGTTAAAACTCCCCTAATTACTGCAATAGCACCGACTAGTCTCCACAGCACAATGCGCTATTGACAAAGAGACAATGAACTATTGACAGGAAATCCTCGTGCCTGCTAAGCCCCCCCTTTCCCATACGACTCGCCTCACACCGCATGTTTTACCATGTGAGATCTTGAACGTAAAACTGTGTGTGTGTGTGTGTGTGTGTTTTTCAGTTTTAAACTTAGAAATGTATGTCTAATGAAATATGTTTTAATCCCTGTGTATTTGTCTGATGTTAGATCAAACTAGTAAGACTGTTTAGTTGTGTAGTAAAACTCGGAGGCCGTATATTTAATAGCCTCATATATGCTTCTCATATATGCATATATGAGTGTATATCCCTTTCTAAGTGTACTAAATACACGTTCCTTGGTATCAAATTAAACCTTACGACTTGTCCTAGCTGAATATAAATATAAGATTACCTTAGAATGGTGTTCTGCTAGGTATTACCATCTTTTGAGTTATTCAAACCAAAGTCCTGACCCCGAGTCATAAAGGATGCAAATGAGCCTTGACAGGACAAAGGAACTCTCTCATGCCCAAATAAAGTAGACATTTACTGACCTCCAAAGGAATGTTCAGAGAGTGCTGAGCCTCGTGCTCTCTTACTGAGAAGGAGAAATGAACCCTTTTAATCCTATATATTCTATCCATGGGATAAATGTATTGACATGTATCTAATGTGCCATCTCACGATTTCCCTTAAATGTTGTTTGGTCTATGTTTTCTTGCAAACTCTAATGGGTTAATGTTTCAGACTTTGCATACTATGGTTAACCGAAATCATATGTGTGTCATGTTTGGTCTCTATAACTTGGTATTTTGAAGATTGAAATGACTGTGTATATGATATGTCGATAACAACAACATATTAGTATTACAAGGATATTTTCTAGTTTCTTCATCAGCTACCACCCCTCCAGGGTGCACATGCAATGAGCAACCTGAGAACAAAGGGCAATAAACCAAATTCCCGCCTGGAACTTCCACCCTTCTTATTGGTCGAGCCAATGAGAGGTGGGACATGTTTTCTAAGGTTATAAATTGCTCCACTCTCTCTTGGTTCTCTCTCTTTGCTTCCTGGCCCTCTTGCTTCTCCCTCTTGCTTCCTGGCTCTCTTGCTTCCTGGCCCTCTTGCTTCCTGGCCCTCTTGCTTCCTGGTCCTCTGAGCCTTGTGCTCTCTTACTCTCTTGGTCCTTCCTGAGAAGTCCTAATGAAGATGATGCTGAACTAGAAGGCCCCCAAGGACTCCCAAGCGTGCGCCAGGCTACGGCCTTGTCTTTCCATTCACCAAAGATCCTCTGACTCCAACTGGTTCTCTCTCATCAAGACAACATCATCAAAGATCAACTGGAGCCTCAACAAATTGCATCAGGACAGTTTAATTCAAATGGGACATGCAAGTATCGAACTTAGTCTCATTATTTGATACATTAAGTATCCTTACCCCTTTCTAAAAAGGGCATGTCAGAACTAATATGATGGTTTGCTCAGGCTGTTGATCTGCTGAACTTCAAACAATGCTATAACTTCTTGCCTTCCTGTATTCTGCTTCAGCCCTCTTTCCCTTGGTAAACTGTATGCATGTATGTATATGTATGTTAGAGTAGTTTAAATGTTTAGTCTAGTTAATAAAGTCTTGTTCATGTCACACGTAAAGTTGTCTGTGTCTCAAGCTCATATCTAAAGTCACTAATCATAGATTTTGACTACTTGCTCTTAATACTTAGTAAGAAAGACATTTCCCATGCCCCGGAAATGTAAATTTCTATTAATTAATAACCAATATTGAGTGTTCACGGGATGAACCGAGTATTTGGATGTAATGTTAATGTAGCTACATCAAGTTAACCCGATTAACTGATCCAAATATTCATAATCGATTATAACAAGTTATGATTGATTATTAATATTTCATAGAGCTGATTCGCTACACGGGGTATGCAAATACTGACTGCCAACTCCCATTGGCCCTTTTCAATAAATCAGAGGTGAATATCGGCGCTCAACAGAGACCCCTAGTGTCGCTTCTCCGACACAACGTGTCGTTCGCTCCCTCGGGGAACGGAGGTTACATACGTAACCAAACGTTTGGCCCCCACAGAGCCCAGATCTCAACATTTGAGACAGTTTGGGATTACATGAAGAGACAGGAGCAACTGAGACAGCCTTTATGTAGTAGATAGAAGAACTGTGACAAATTCTTCAAGAAGCTTCAAACAACTTATCTGCCAACAGCCAATAAAAACTGTGTCCAGGTGTACTGGTGAATTGGTTTTATAGACATCCTTACTACAGTATATGCAAAAATGTCATTCTAGCATTGCTTTTTATGGTGATTCCCTTCAAGTTCAATTTAATTAAGTCATTTTATATTTAGTGTATACACATTGTATATAGCCGCAAATTAATGAATGCTATGAACACTACAGTGAAAAATAAGAAGGGTTAGTATAAAACATAAGTTACAATTAAACATCATCATCATGAAGTGCCAGTGTAATAATTATCCCTCTTGTTTGTGTGTGTTTATTGTAGGGGCAGGACACAGGGTTGATTTTACTCTTCAAGTGTGTTTTCTGCTGTTTGATATTCCCTGCATCTCTCTGTGCTCTCTGTGCTCTCTCTCTCTCTCTCTCTCTCTCCCTCTATCTCCTATAGGCTCTGCTGTCTATAGCTTGTGGCGCTCCCAGTGGAGCAGTGTCTTTCCACTAACAAAATGCAAAATACAAAATTAATAAAAACACCCTTTGAAACTGACAAATACGCCTCAGGCAAAATATTGGCCCGGCGGCTGCTTAAAATTTAATCAGTATTTCTTATTTATTTATTTTATTTTTTTCCATGGCCATGCTCATCTTTTTAATAACACGATGCTCGGGCTGTCTATATACAAAGTTTTCATCCATCAAGAATTACATGTTTAATAGGTCCTGACAGTCCATGGACTCTCCTGTTCCCCTGGGGGATCCATGCTAATAAAATAAACCTATTTTCTTTATTTCTTTACCTTAGTCCTTGTCCATCAGAAATTGATTTGATCTTCCTTAGGTGAATAAACTTTATACAATTTTTTTATTTAGGAAATATGTTATATTGTATTTCTTGTATTTAAGTGTACATTAGGTGTCATCTTTGGCTTTCAGTTTCTCAATATTTATATGGAAGCTATTAATTTAAAAAAGAAACATGGCTAAATATCCCTACATGACAAAAGTTTTTAATTACAGGCAATGTGAACCTTTAATGCTAAAATAGAAGTTAGCTTAATTTTTCAGAACAAATTAATGCACAGTCGTGAACAGTAAATGTAACCATTTGTGTGTAAAGTTTGATGTCGTTTTTTTTTTTTTTTTTTGGATTTTTACAGATATTTACTGTATTTCAAACATTTCTATTCAGTTTGTCTGTATATTAACTAATGGCCATGACACATTGCTTTAGCTTTATTAATACTGGTAACATTCAAATTTCAGTATTATTGAGCTTTATGTAGCATTATTGAGTTGCCCTTAGAGTTATGTATATTACACTCAATTCCATGGTAACTTAATGGTACAGGTATTTTAAAGAAATTATACGCGTGTGGGTAGCACATTTCCATATACTTTTTCAACCTAAAGATTAATATGAATGAATGAACATTACACTAAATTGCACTTTTCTGACATTACACTCAAAGCGCTTTACATTGCGAACAGGGGGTCTCCTCAAACACCATCAGTGTGCAGCATCCACTGGGATGACGAATGAATGTATGATTAAAATATATATTTTAAGTTTCTTTCACTAGGTTCTTTTTTTTTTTATTATGTGCAAATATTCCATGTAGCCTCTCAATTAAATGGTCATAAATAATGGTCATGTGCATAATAACGCATTAAACAATTAACAAAATGTTGTTTAAATTAGTTAATGGAGAATAGCATGTCAGGACCCCAGGACATGTCAACTTTCCATAAGTCAGCTATACCCAGATCTATTTTGTGATGTTTATAAAAGGTTCAAAGTTCAAGGTTTATCATTTGTCACATACACATTATATACATGTGATGTAGTGAAATGTTTTTCCTTAGTTTCTCGTCCCACAGTGTAATAACAAACAGAACCAACAACGAATTAAGGGCATGAACCCACATAATGATACAAAATAGAATAAAATATATAGACTATTAAGACATATAAGTTAAATAAATTAAATATAGTAGAAAATATGCAAAATGGGTTAGTTTAATTTAGTTTAGTTCAGTTCTTTTAGTTTAGGTTAGGTTAGGATGAACAAATGTACACAGTATACAAAACTATACACTGTGCAAACATTTTAGTTAATTAAGATTTTAATTATAGTGCAAGCTGTTTTGTGTCTCTGCAAAGCTGTAATATACAGACTCTCTCAAGTGTCCCCCGTTCAGTAGCCGAATCAGGCGGCGATGCTCCCTGTGAGAAGACTCTCCATATCCACAGTGCAGAAAGCTCTCAGCACCCTATGGGAGACCTTGAACCTGGCCAGGCATCGTAGGTGGTAGAGACGCTGTCGTGCCCTTGTGACCAATCTATTTGTGTATGTTGTCCGGAGAGGTCTTCTGTGAGGTGGACCCGAAGGTATTTGAAGCTGCTCACCCTTTCAAATGTGGCCCCGTTGGGGGCTGTAGTTCCTCACCTGCTTACTCTCATAATCAATAACCATCTCCTTGGTCTTGGTGACATTCAGGGAGAGGTTGTTAATACCATGTGGAGAGGACATCCACATCCTCTAAGTAGACCTTCTCATCAGTTAGTGATTAGGCCTACCACCACTGTGTCATCAGCCAACTTCACCAAATTGTTGGAGCTGTGTTTGGCACAGCAGTCAATTGTGTACAGGGAGTAAAGCAGGGGGCTGGGGACACAGCCCTGGGGGGCTCCAGTGCTGAGGGTGAGCATAGTGGAGGTGTAGCTTTCCATCCTGACCACCTGGGGGCATCCGGTTAGGAAGTCCTAGATCCAGTGGCAGATAGAGGAGTTCAGCCCCAGGTTCTGGAGATTTTTGCAGAGGTGTGAGGAGACGATGGCGTTAAAGGCAGAGCTGTAATCTTCAAACAGCATCCGCACGTAGTTCCCTTTCCTCTGGTCCAGATAGGAGAGAGCAGTATGTATGGTGTGATTAATGGCGTCATCTGTGGACCTGTTGGACCAATATGCAAACTGTAATGGGTCCAGGCAGTTGGAGAGGGAGGAGCAGACCTAGGTTCTGACCAGTTTTTTAAAGCACTTCATCGCTATAGAAGTGAGTGCTACAGGACAGTAGTCATTCATGGAAGCAGGACGGGCGGTTTTGGGGACTGGAATGACGGTGGCGGACTTAAAACATGTGGAAACAACACATTGGTTGAGGAAGAGGTTAAAAATTTTATCCTTTTCTTGTGTCAACTTTTCTTGTGGCACCTTCCTCACATCCAGTTCTGAAATGACCAGTCTTTCCTCTTCACCAGCCAAATCCGATGGTTCATACTCATGGTTCCCTGTCTGTCGCTCACTTCGACATTGTGTCGAAGAAGCGACACTAGGGGTCTCTCTTGAGAGCCTTTCACATCTCTGATCTATGAGAAAAGGCCAATGAGAAATTGCCAGACAGAATTTGCATGTCCCGCCTCCGGACATAAGGCTATAAAGGGAGGGAAATGCGTCTGTTTCATTCAGACATGTTTCTTCAGAGCCGATCGGTTGTGTATGCAGCGAGCTGCGAGTCACAGTTTGTTTCCTCCCATCTCTGAGAGATTGCTGTTGGATCTACGGTGCATATCAGTGGCTTTCTCCTTCTCTGCACAGCAGAGCAGCTTTGCCCCTGGGCGCTTCGACAGGGCTAGTAATAGAGACATTTTCACTAAAAGAGTATCTTCTCTAAAAGAGCAATACACAGCGGCGTTGAGCGTTTTCAGGACGCGTCTTTATAAAGATGCCTTTCCGCCCCTGTGTAGTTCCTGGATGCGGTCGAGTGCTCACCACTCCTGGCGGTCACAGGCGCTGCCTCGTGTGTCTGGGCCGCGATCTCACCGAGACAGCATTTGTGGATGGTTCATGGTCTCACTGCGAGAATCTTACCATGGCAACGCTGCGGTCACTGCTTTCCTTCCTAAGTAGGAACGCCACTCCAGCCGCCCCAGGCGTCGCTCCTTCTTCCCACAGGATTGAGGATGACCCGGCTGGCGATGGAGGCGATTTGAGGATGGAGGTGTCTGACGCTATGACTCGACTGGGCTGCCGCCTTCGGGCCAACATGCCCAGTCTGAGGCTGACGCCCAGATATCCGACATGCTTGCCCTGCCTGCCGTCAGCATGGGCCTGGACTGGAACACTCCGCCCTCCCCACAGTCTGCGCGCTCACAGCCACGCTCCCCCCACCCCCTCCCCCCGGTTCCTTTCTTCCTGGAACTGCATGATGAGCTGACAAGTTCGTGGAGGACACACTTCTCCACCCGTCACCGTGCCTGTCCCTCATCTGCTCTTTACCCTTGACGGCGGAGCAGCCCACGGGTACACGGTGGCCCCCAGGTGGACAGAGCGGTTGAAATCCACCTGTTTATTTGTTTATTTATTTGTTTATTTTTAGGATCCCATTAGCTGAAAGTCTGTGCCATCAGTTAGTCTTTCTGGGTTCCATTCTAAAAAATTACATTACAACAACAACAACACATTTCAGTCATCACAGTAAACAATATATACATTTTATATATGTACATAAATACACAAACACACACTCATACCTACATACAATCTAGTTTTGATTCATAAGACTAAATATAAATACCATATTATTTACAATTACCTTAATCATAACATATAAAAACCTATGTCGACACATAACACCTTAGACTTCTTTTAAATGCCAGCTTATTACAAAGCTGACAAACTTCAATGGGAATGTTATTCCAGATGACTATTGCTCTATACAGAACGGTATTCTTCATAAAATTAGTTTTTAGATAGGGGGTCATTATATGACCATTATTTGCCTTTCTGGTATTATAATTATGCACAGAATTACAATACACTATTTGATTAAACAGAGAAATAGGCATTTTCATTGTCAATGTGTTATATATCATACTGCTTAAAGTAACTGTTATTCTTTGGTTTAAAGTGAGCCATGAAAGAGTAGAATACATCTGATCTCTACTTGTTTTAATTGAGCAGCCCAGAACCAGTCTTGCTGCTTTATTTTGCGCAACCTGAATTTTTGACAAGTCCTTTTTAGTTCCAGAAGACCACACCTCAGTGCAGTATGACAAGTGACATAATATTAATGACTCTGTTACTATTTTTAAAGTTTCCTGATTCACATAATGACAAAATTTTTTAGTTAATGCAATGCCACATCCTATTCTGTTAACAATAGTATTTATGTGTTCTGTCCAAGAAAGACTACTATCAATAACCAGACCCAACAGTTTAGCCTTTTCTACTCGTTGTATTCTTTGCCTGGCTATATGTAACTTTAATTCCGATCCAAGCATCAATTTTTGTTTTGATCCAATGATCATACTTTTAGATTTGGATATATTTAAGACTAATTTGTTTCCACTAACCCACTTATACACCGAATCCAACTCTCCAGACAGAACATGATTAAGTTTGTCACATGAGTTTGAAGCATAGTAAAAAGTTGAGTCATCTGCAAACATTGCCATTGATGCTTTTTTGACAGCTAAGGGCAAATCATTAATAAAAACTGAAAACAAAAGAGGACCCAAACAACTTCCTTGTGGTAAACCACAAACTAAACCTTTATAATTAGATAAAGAACCATTATAAAAAACCTGCTGCGTTCTTTGTGAAAGATAACTTTTCATTAGTAAAATAGCAGAAGGAGAAAATCCGTAGATCTTAAATTTCTCAATTAAAATAGAATGGTCTATTACATCAAAAGCAGCGCTGAAGTCCAACATGACCACGCCAACTAATTCAGAGTTATCCATACTTCTAAGCCATCCATCGGTCATTTGTGTAAGAGCTGTACAGGTAGAATGTGCCTTTCTATATGCATGCTGAAACATAGTCATCAAATTATTGTTCTGAAAGTAATTACGAATTTGTGTATGAATAATCTTTTCCATAACTTTACTGAGTGCAGACAGAATACTTATAGGTCTACAGTTATGCCCGTTATAAGATAATCGATTGTTTTTTATCAATGGAATAATTTTCCCTTCCTTCCACAAAGATGGATAAATCCCACTCGCTATACACTGATTAAATATATAACACAACGGAGCAGTAATATATTCAGCTGTTTTATTCAATACTAGGCTGTCCAAGTTGTCTGTGCCTGAACTACCATGTGTTGGAAGAGACTTTAACAGGGCCATCACTTCTGCAGTTTGCATGCGACTAAAATGAAAGTTACACATTTTATCAGCCATGATTTCATTTTTGATCAGTTCACAGTAATCAAAATCTTGTGTTCTAAAACCTTTTCTTAAATTATTTACTTTATTTATAAAATAATTATTAAAATAATCTGCAATGTCTTTAGATTCTGTTATAAAACCTCCATCAGACTCTACAAAAGAAGGCGATGCATTTCTATTTCTACCCATAATTTCATTTAGGACGTGCCAAAGCTTTTTGCCATCATACTTAACACTGTTTATTCTATTTTTGTAATACTCTTTCTTTTTCCTTTTATTTATTTTAGTAACTTGATTCCTTAATTTACAGTATTTTAATCTGTCCTCCAATAATCTCCTTTTCACAGCCACTTGTTTAGCTTCATCTCTTTTTTTCATCATATTTTTCAATGTTGAATCAATCCACCTCGCACCATTTGATTTTATTACCCTATTTTTCATTGGTGCATATTTAGCAACAATGCACAAAAGTATACTCATGAAAACATCCAAAGAAACTCCTGGGTAGTGGCCACAGTACACATCTTTCCAATCAACATGTTTTACTTCTCCCACAATCTTTTCAATAGCTGATACTTTATAAGACCTTTTATAAGTACCAAAATTAGCTTTGGCTTTAGGGACTTTCGCTTTCTTATTAACAGCAATAAGATTATGGTCACTAAACCCAACTGGTATTGACACAACATCAGTACACAGTTCTGGTACATTAGTGTAAATATGGTCAATACATGTTGCTGTTGTAATGCCCACCTTGTTGGTAACGATTCTTGTTGGCACATTGACAATTTGATGTAAATTGCAGACACTTATATAGGAAAGTAATTTCTTTTTCTTTGTGCATCTGTCATCATTCCAATCAATATTCATATCTCCAAATAAATATAGTTCAGAATTGACATCAGAGACATTATCAAGCATTTCACCTAAGCATGTCAGATAGTCCACGTGTGCATCAGGAGGTCTATAACAGCATCCCACAAGTACTGGTTTCATATAAGGCACATGGACTTCTACCCAGATAGCTTCAATGTCATCATATATTAAATTGTGTTTTAACTTACAAGGAATGTTGCTTTGCACAAAGATGGCCACACCACCACCAAATTTATTTCTATCCTTTCTAAAAACATTAAAACATTTAACTGGTAATTCAGAGTTTTGAATAGAGCTTTCGAGATGTGTCTCAGATAGAGCTAATATATTAATTGAATACTTGTGCACTAAATTCATAATATCTTGAATTGTATTCTTTATACTACAAATATTTAAATGTGCCAAAACCAAACCTTTACTAGTTGTAGTTGTACACATTAGTGTGATATAAGGAATGCAATCACAAACACATCAGAAACATAGTACTTGACCCTAAAATGTATCTCAGTCCTGAATCCTTTCCTCTCTCGGCAAAATTACCAATTTATCATACCTTAATATTGCTTTTTCACCTTGGGCTCTAGCAGCTTTGAGCTTAGGCCACAGTTCCTTTCTTCTTTGAAGCACAGCCCCAGAAAAATCTTCATTTATGTAAATGTTAGTCCCCTTGAGCTTTTTAGCGGAGGAAAGAATGTGTTGTTTATCTTTGAGATGCAGCAGATTCACCATAAGTCTCCTGGGCCTTCCACCCTCCTGATACTGACCCATCCTCTGGACACGCTCGATTTCAATCTTCCCATCCAGTCCAAGATTATTGGAGAACATGTGTTGTACCTTCTGCTCCAAACCACTCCAACTCTCTTCCTTATCATCTATTATGCCATCAATGACTAGAGTTTTCCTTTTATGTTGATTTTCAATGTAGTCGAGCTTAGTGAACATTTCCTCAATGTCGTGTTTT
Organism: Xyrauchen texanus; assembly: GCF_025860055.1. Classification (NCBI taxonomy): domain Eukaryota; kingdom Metazoa; phylum Chordata; class Actinopteri; order Cypriniformes; family Catostomidae; genus Xyrauchen; species Xyrauchen texanus. Next base: position 24,920,367 of record NC_068276.1, read on the forward strand.
AAATTCATTATGTCGTTTACAGAACATTTTATTTTGGCTTCAGTTTCTTTGTATCCTGATTTCATCTCCTCCATCATTTGTTGTGTGAATTCCAGACTTGTCTTCAACTCTTGTACATCGCGTATAACACCATCCAATCTCTTATTTGTTCCCTCCATAATCACTTGTATGAAACATTTAAAGTTATCTTGTTGCTGAATTAGCATGTCTTTATAAAACTCTCTCTGCTGCTCCAGCATTTGGGAAAGTACACTCATGGTAACAACAGACTCTTCCTCACACACTGCGACTTTCGTTTGCTTAGGAGGCATGATCTTACCAAGATGTACAAAAGGTGATTTTTGTAGTTGAATGTTGTCAAAAAAATGCCAATATCCAGGCCCTCCTCCAGCAGAAGCCTACTAGGCCAAGAAGCCTCTCAACTTAGTTTAACACTAAACTCCTTGTGCAAAGTTATTATACTCCATTAGACACAAAAAACTGAAGCATAAGTAGAAATTGCTTCAACAAGTAAGTCACTACTAACATTTCCAACAAGATTCACCAGATATTTGTTGGATTGGAATTGGAATAGGAGCTGTCTGAGCTTGCAGTGAGAGGCTACACCTGTGCCCCAAGAAAGCCGCCACCTGGCTCCCCTCCAAGACCTGTAGGATGACGTCTTCGCTGACCTCTAAAGCCTACAGCACCACCGGACAGCCACTTCTGCCCTGCATGCCATGGCCCTCCTGCAAGTCCACCAGGCCAAGGCACTTAAAGATCTGCACTTGGGTAGTCCTGATCCTGACGTGCTGCAGGAACTGCGATCAGAGACCTCAGGGCCACGAAGGTCACAGCGCGGTCACTCAGGCAGGCGATGGCCATCCTCGTGGTTCAGGAATGTCATCTGTGGCTGAACATGGTCGAGATGCGCGAAGTGGACAAAAATCCTTGACACACCTGTGTCCCAGTTCGGCCTTTTTGGCGACACCATCTAGGACTTCGCCCAGCAGTTCTCAGCGGTGAAAAAGCAGACGGAGGCTATATCTCACATCATGCCCCGTCGCACCTCCAGCGTGGGCAGTGCACTGTCTGCCCGCTGATGGCATCCTTCTGTGGCGCCCAAGAAACATACAGCTCTGCCTCAACCCAGGCCCAGCTCTCAGCCCCAGCATCGAGCACCCCTGCAGGAGGCGCACGCCCCCCGTCTCACGAACCTCTTCGAGGACCCGGAAGGCTCCCAAGCGTTCCTGAGATGGACGACCCAGGGACCATGTCCCCCAGTGGAGGGCCGGGAGGAGAATGAATCAGTTAAGCTTATTTACTTTGCTGCACCCCCTTTGGGCTGCGGTACTCACATTCTCAATAAAAGAGCAATTCCCTTTGTCTCTGGGTCACCTGGCTGGCAAATGCCGTCCCAGCACATTGGACGCAGACCTCTCGCCTCCAGCCCCATGACTGTTGTCCACCGGCCGGCTGGTTCTGATGAGTCTAGGGGACGCCTCCGCGGGACCTCCTCCTCAGTCACTAACCCGCCCCCTGCCAGGTGTTTGGAGCAAGGTAAGTGCTTAAATTTTTCTCTCAGCACCAGAGCCTCGGGACACATTTTTGCCTCCCAACACCGCATTACCTACTCCGTAAAAATAATCATCCACTTAGTGCCCCTAGCACGGAGCTTGGATTCTCGCTTCCCAATCCATCATGCTGGCTGGCCAGCACCATTCGACTTGGTTATGCAATTCAGTTTGCCAGGCCCCCCCCCCCCCTTCGGGAGCGTCCACTTTACCACAGTAGACAGCGAAGATGCCAAATCCCTGTGCACGGAAATCGAGACTCTCTTATTCAAAGACATGATGGAGCATGTCCCTTCAACAGAGATGATGAAGGGTTTCTACAGCCCTTATTTCATCGTACTCAAGAAAGGCAGAGGATTACGACCCATTCAAAATGCTCACGCAAAGACTTGTATTCTAACTTGCATCCGGCATCTAGATTGGTTCGCAGTGGTAGACCTGAAGGACACATACTTCCACGTCTCAATGTTTCCTCAATATCGACCCTTTCTACGGTTCGTGTTCGACGGCCAGGCATATCAGTACAAGGTCCTCCCCTGTCCCCTCACGTCTTCACGAAGGTTGAAGAGGCAGCCCTTGCCACGCTTCGGGAAGCAGAGTTACTATGCACCCACCGGCACACATCTGGCCCGCGGGGTTGCGCAAGTATGCATTTCCCCCAGTGAGCCTGCTTGCAAGGTGAGCAGGTGCTGTGCAAGGTTAGGGAGGATGAGGAAAAAGTCATTCTAGTTACTCCCTATTGGCCCACTCAGACTTGGTTCTCGCATCTCGTACTCCTCGCGACAGCCCCTAACTGGCAAATCCCTCTGAGGAAGGACCTTCTTTCTCAGGGATGGGACATGCTCTGGCATCCGCACCCAGACCTCTGGAACCTCCATGTCTGGCCCCTGGACAGGATGTGGAATATCTAGCTGATCTAACACCTGCTGTTGAAGACACGATCAACCAAGCCAGAGCTCCCTCTACCAGGAAACTTTACACCCTTAAGTGGCGCTTGTTCGCAAATTGGTGTTCTTCCCAGGCTGAAGACCCACAGAGGTGCGCAGTTAGGTAAGTGCTTTCATTTCTGCAGGAGAGGTTGGAGGGGAGGTTGTCCCCCTCCAACTTGAAGGTGTATGTAGCTGCTATTGCGGCCCACCACGACACAGTAGACGGCAAGTCTTTGGGTAAGCATGACTTAATTATCAGGTTCCAAAGAGGCGCCCGGAGGTTAAGTCCCTCCCAGCCAAGCCTGTTCCCCTCCTGGGATCTCTCAGTAATCCTCATGGGCCTTCAGAGACCCCCCTTCGAGCTGCTAGAATCAGTCAGACTCAGGGCCCTCTCCTTGAAGACGGCCCTCCTGATCGCACTCGCCTCCATCAAAAGGGTCGGGGACCTCCTGCCTGGAGTTTGGTCTGGCAGACACTCACGTGATCCTAAGACCGCAACCGGACTACATGCCCAAGGTTACTACCACTCCTTTCAGGGACCAGGTAGTGAACCTGCAAGCACTGCCCCGGGAGGAGGCAGGCCCAGCCCCCTTCGTTGCTGTGTCCGGTACATGCTTTGCATATCTACTTGGACCACATGCAGAGCTTTAGACCTTCTGAACAGCTCTTTGTCTGCTTTGTGGACAGCGGAAAGGGAATGCTGTCTCCAAAAAGAGGCTTTCCCACTCGGTAGTGGATGCCATTATGTTGGCCTATCACACCCAAGCCGTGTCCCCCTCTTGCAGGTCTGAGCACACTCAACAAGAAGTATTGTTTCCTCATGGGCACTGGACAGGGGCACCTCCCTAGCAGACATATGCAGAGCAGTGGGTTGGGCAACACCCAATACCTTTGCAAGATTTTACAATCTCATGGTTGAGTCGGTTTCGTCCCGTGATTTCTCAGGTCCGAGCCGGTAGAACTCGGTACACGCTGACAAACTGACCGAGTGGATCTCTTGCACCTAGCGCCCTTTTCCTCTGCTGAGGTAATACCGTGCGCTTTTACCCCAGGAGATCCCACGAACTCGGCTCCCTTAATGACTCCTCCCTAGCCCTCTGGTCCGTGAATTCAGCGGAGGAATGCGGGTACTCAATTTACCCTTTACTGGAATTGGTGCTCCACAGGAAGGGCTCCCATGTGGACTTTTCCCCCTGTGTATATTTTCCGCAGTACAGTCCCCTTACGAGCGGACCCACGTCTCCCTTGGGCAGTCCTCACAGACCCCCGGTCGCCGTGTTTGTAGCAACTCCTCCCTCCTAATGAGGCAGGATCTACAACCATGCCATTCTCCACATGTGACCTAAAAGCCCATGTGATGTATTTCACCACTCTTTACCTCCCCCGGTCTGGGGAGGTGTGGTCTCCGCAGGTTCTTTCACCCCTAAAAGAATAGGAAAACTGGGAAAGATCATTTTTCCCGATGCGTATGATTGCGTTAAGATGGCCCCAGCTGCTTTTACTCTATGCAAGAAACATAGAGAGAGAAAAGGCGTGGCTGGCGCAGCCTGCTCACATGCTTGGCATGTCGCCTTGTTCCCCCCTGTCAGGGGTAAAGAACCAGAAGGCTTTGATGATTTTATGGGGCGTTGGGGAAGGGTACATGCAGGCTGACACAGCCGGTCGCTTTGGCACGTAAAATACCTGCCCGCTCCTGTGTCAGCAGTACACGTACATGGCTCAGCACATGGCGTGATTTAAATTGGACCCCTAGTGTCTAGGTTACGGATGTAACCTCTGTTCCCTGATGGAGGGAACGAGACGCTGTGCCCTCCCGGCCACGACGCTGAACCGAGCCATTGTTGTGGCCAAACCTCATTGTCGGCTCCTCAGAAAAATCCTGAATGAAACAGATGCATTTCCCTCCCTTTATACCCGTATGTCCGGGGGCGGCCCATGCAAATTCTGTCTGCCAATTTCTCATTGGCCTTTTCTCATAGATCAGAGATGTGAAAGGCTCTCAATAGAGACGCCTAGTGTTGCTTCTTCGACACAACGTCTCGTTCCCTCCATCAGGGAACGGAGGTTACATCTGTGCCCTAGATGTTTTTCTGGTCTATGCTTGTGTTGGTAACATCAAACCATGAGTAGAAGATATCAGGCCGTTGACTAGGGAGGCACTGCCATTGTTTATTGTGGGGTGCTTGGGTTTGTAGTCTGTAACAGTTTGCTCTGCCACAGACGCCTGGAATCTGCATGCTCAAACTGGGTCTCAATCCTGCCCTTATATTTCCTTTTGGCTTCCCTCACTGTTTTCCTCAGTTTGTAGGAAGCCGTTTTGTATTCGTCCATGTTGCCGGTCTGCAGCCCTCTGTTATAGGCAGCTGTGTGCGTGTTCAGAGCCTTCCGCACGGTTTCATCTACCCATGAAACATGCTGTCTGTACTGACACATGTAGGTCTAACTCAAACCTGTCATGCTGTCATGCTGTCTTTCCCCTAGCGATATCCTCCACTTTCCTTCTTTTTTTACTTTCTTGGTTATTAATTGAGATCATGAGTCAAAGCTTTCAGTGAAAGTGTAGACTAAGACAAGCAATACTTAAGGTTTCCTCTGCATCAATATTAACAACTCAATATATTATGCATATTATTCTTTAAATACCACATAAAATGTGTTTTTTGTGACTTACTCTTTAATTTTGTTTATGCTCTTAAGGAAGATACATTAAATAGTAATTGCTATTAAATTGATTGTGGAGGCAGCACTGTTTTTTGTCACTCAAGTTGCCGCAAACTATCTTTGTCTTTCTCACAGTCTTTCTCATAGTACTTAGAGTTGTATGGCGATGTTTGTCAGGAGAGAAGCACACTCTGCATTAAAAAGAGTAGGAAGAATAGGGAAAGAGCACAGATTCAGCAGAGTACCTTCACATTAAGTACAGCAGCTGTAGATAATTCAGTCCATCAGTGACATCATACTGCAGGACATGTTGGCATTTTGAATCTGGGAGACAGAAGGAAAAGTGCAATACTGGAAAGCCACTATTGATTAGTGTCAGCAGTCTGCTTGTGTGACTTACTCAATGTTGGCATACAGTATGCTTAATTTAGCAGCATTCTACTCTTGGGACCTCCTGGGTAAAGAACAATGCTGAGCACCCTAGATGTAGGGCAAGCACACATTGACTCCTGTGTGTTTGTAATCTAACAGTGTAAAACGGGCCGTGGCCCGAAAGGAAGACAGGAAGCATATTGACAGGCAGGGGGAATAATGTTATTCTAGGCAGAAGTGCCAGAGAAAATGAGTGTGTAATGTATGTGTGTGTGTTATGCCTGCTTTGCTCCAAGCACTCATAATAGTGTGCTAATCAAGGCTAGCATCTTTTAGGCTGGGAGCAAGGCTCTCCGTGATTCTCAGACATGGGTGTCTATTAGAGGTGGTGTCTATCACATCTTTGATGTGAGTAATTTAGTCTCCTAATTATACAAATGGGGTAATAACAATGGAAATTACAAAGTATGTGTGTGTTAGCAAGTGTGTTCAGCCCGCTTCTGTTTACTTGTATGGTCATGGCCTTAAGCCATCCTCATGCACACACACAAACACACACACACACACACACACACACACACACACACACATACATACTCAAATGCTCAATTCTCTGATGGCTCAGTGAGGGATTTCCTGCTGTAAATCAGAACAACAATAAACAACAATAAAGAAAAGAAAATCCTCCATGTATCGTTATAAATACGCCTCTAAGTTTCTCGGAGCAGAAACAGTGACTTTTCTCTTTGATGTAGTTGATTACAGTTGTTTTCCATTGCTTTCGCCCCAGGACAGCATCCTCATGCCTGGGTCTCAGCTACTGAAGCTCAGAGCTCAGAGCTGATCTTACCATACTTTTCTATGACAAATCTTTATCAAATTTATAACAGATTTCTTTCTCACGTGATTATACCCAGCTCTCAATGGATAAGTGTTCGCAGCAATCGAGAAATGTTGTTCTTTTAAAGTTTCTCTATTACAGAAGCAGAGATAACAAGCTCCATTTTCTGTTGCCATAGTGGAAAAGTCTTGTTCAGATAAAGAATACAAAACCAACAGATCAAACTCTGAGGAGCAGGGACAAGCGATTTAAATATTTGATTGAAGACAAAGCTCTCTGTTCTCTTTACAACTGAGTTAGAATTGTACAGATCATGCTTTTATGGTAGTGCTCCATCTCTTAAGAGTGAGGTTTCACCCTGTGCATTAGCAGCACATTAATTTAGGAATGAGATTCCTCGTTGGGTACATATAATGAGCAGTTAATTATTGACAGCCATTG